>NC_057862.1:302790685-303390685 GCF_019393635.1 Dromiciops gliroides | reverse complement strand
GACAATTAAACACATGGGACCTAATGAAATCCCAGAGAAGAGAAATGCCCTTATGGTTTCAGATGATCCAGCAAAGGAGACAGAGAAGTGGTCAGGTAGTTAAGAGAATGAAGAGAACAGTGTCACAAAATATTCAATAGAAAAGGATAGGCTAGGGGCAGCTAGGTGGCACAGTGGATAGAGCACCGGCCCTGGAGTCAGGAGTACCTGAGTTCAAATCCGGCCTCAGACACTTAACACTTACTAGCTGTGTGACCCTGGGCAAGTCACTTAACCCCAATTGCCTCACTAAAAAAAAAAAAAAAAAAAAAAGGATAGGCTAAACTGTCGAATGGTAGAGATTTCAAGAAAGATGAGACTGAAAAAAAGTCATTAAATTGGCAATCAGAAAATCATTAATAACTTTGGAGGGAGCAGTTTCAATTAAGTGATAAAGTTGGGAGGCCAGTTTGTGTGGGATTGAGAAGTGAGAGAAGACAAAATGAGGCAATAGTGGAAGCAACTTTTAGAAGTTTGGCTGAGAAAGAGAAGAGCTATGGAATGATAGTTTGAGGAGATGGCAGACTTTAGTGAGCCTTTTTTTAGGGACGAGACACACGAGCATGTTTATAGGCAGCAGGGAAGGAGCCAGTAGATAGGGAAAGATATCATGGATATCACGGAAGGGGAGTAATAACAAGTGATGCCCAATGAGTGCATCAGGAGGCAAAAATTACCAAAAATGAGCAATGCTGCAAGCAAGAGAGCCATGGATAAAAGTACCAATATGGAGGTGCAGACGACATCACCCATTCACAGGCTGGAGGTCTAGCAGGACAATGAAGTTAAACGGGTCATGCTTGTCTTCATTGCTCTCCTCTGATTTCAAATTTTTTGTATCATGCTCCCATTTGGGTATCTTCTCCCTCCCACTCCTCTTTTTGCTTTTTACGTCGTTTTCCTTCATTAGAACGTAAGCTTTTAGGACTGCCTTTTTCACTTGTATTTGTATTTCCCAGAGCTTAGCACCAAGCCTAAGATATAGTATGTATTTAATGAATTTTTTGTTGACTGGACCTCTCCAAGCACTGGCTTTCTATTACTTCTAAGATCAAATATAAAAATCCTGCTTGGCTTTTAAAGCCCTTCATAAACTACCCCCACCCCTACTCCCACACTTTTCCAATCTTCTTTCATTTTACCACTCCCATCCCCTCAACTCTTTGATCTAATGACACTGACCTTACTATTCCTTTCAAACTCCCACATTACATTCTTTTATTTCCATTCCTTACTATTCCTTACTTCCAGGTATTTTTCACTGGAATTCTCTTCCTCCTGGCTTCCCTGGTTTCTAGTAAGTCTCACTCTCTGCAAGCAAGACTTTCCCAGTCCTCTTTAATCTTATGCCTTCTGGGATTATTTCCAATTTATCCTGCATATATCATTTGTTTGCATGTCATCTCCATTAGACTATGAGCTACTTGTATCCCCAACATTTAATACAGTGCCTAACATAGGCTTTTCTAGAGACCATCCTCCATTTTCCTTTTAACTAGGGAGAAGATAGCTGGCCCTTTTCTGTTACACCATTTTATGGATTAGCTCTCCTAATTAATTTGCTTCAAGTTCTTTGGCAAGCTAACCTTACCTGCCTTTAAGATGGCAGCAAAGTAATTCAGTTCTTGAAGGATGTGATTTCTTTAGTATGTTTTTCCCCCTAATTTCTCTCCATGCCACACATAAGAGATGGTCTTTATAAGTAGCTATGATTAAAAAGTCAACTGGTCAACTCTTTGGTGAAATTATTATTATCCATTATATTAATGACCAATTATCAAATTAAGATTAAGACTTTTTCCAATTCCTCACTCAGGAACCAGCCCCTGTAAGTGAGTCAGTCTCTGAAGGGTATCACTGATAGACGAGAGGCCAAATCCTCTGGGAACATGCTCCTCAAACTTGGGTGGGATCCCAACTCAACTAGGAGACCTTACTTCTGTTTAGTTTAAACAGAATCCAATCTAGGTGAATCCCAGCCCCAAAACATTAAGCCCATGTCTTTGCATCCCTCCTCTGCAGTTTAGGGTAATCCATCTCATGAAGCATCAAACCAACCAGAGTGGTCTGCATAGAGATGGAGGTAGCTGAGTCTCATAACTGTTCTCAGCTCCAGGAGCTAAAGGCTTTCAGCCCACCTTCTCATTTCAAATTCCATCTCCTCTTTAATTGTTCACCAATCAGAGCTGATTTTCACCTGTCAGGAGCACTCCCTTTTCCAAAGGTAAACATTCAATGTTCTCCCTGGTTTTGTCTTTGGTTACCAAAATCATTAACCATCAATTTATTATCAGCTAACCTAATTAATAAACTGATTATTAATTACCCAGAAACTCTGCCTCTCAGGCTTTTCATTTCTCTCTGTAACAAGCCTCACTGAGCTAGTTAACTAGCCTGTTTCTTGCATTAGCTTGTTAGCTTGTTTCAGGCACACAACTGGTCACTCAGCCTATACCTGACTTAAAAGTCTTTCCTGGTTTGGACTTGCCAGAGATTGTGCTCCACTGGCATAGTCTTCCCAAATCCGTTATCAGTTCCTTGCCATAATGATGTTTTTTAAGGCTCCAGAGTAATAAGGACAGAGTAGTGAAATAATAAGATTAATAGCTTATTTCTTCTGGACTATTTTGTCTTCTGTAAAATAAGGCAGATTGGATTAGATGATTGATAAGGCCTATTAGGGTGTTCTATATTGTATGACTAAGGTCCTTTACAACTCAACAGTTAACATTTGAACATTCTGTCTCTTTTAGATTTACCTTTCTATGAATCTCAATTCACAATTCCACATATGTTCAAAGACAGCATTATGTCAAGGCTATAGTGAAGTTCTTCATTATAACTAGGTAGTAAAGTGGACAGAGTACTAAGCTTGACCTAAGTGCAAATCTTCCTTCACATGCTTAATAGCCATATGATCTTGGGCAAGTCACAAATGAGGAGACTTGACAAAATGGCCTCTAAACATCCCTTCTAGTTCTAAATATCTCTGGATCCTATGATCTGAAAGCCTCTTTATCACAAAAGAAAAATTAATTTGTTCTAAGAGAATTCAATCCATAAAAATACTTTAATCACACCATTAAATTCTATTCCCACAACAATTTTCACACAGCATAGGCATTTTTTTAAATGCTTACATAAACAATTACAGTTTATTAGGACAAAATGACAATAATAAATACTTGTAAACTTTATATAATCTTTTATTCATGATAATTCAACTTCTGCATTTGTAACAAATCAAAATGTTTGTATAAAGCTTCCATTATGAATGCTAGGCAATTTATGGCCACATTCCCCAGTTTATTAACATAGAAAAGGTAGACAGTGTTATATGACCTGCAGTTTTCACAAATAACACACAAATAATGTAACCAGCTATCAGAAATTATTCTTTTATACAAAAATACATTTGAAAGAGCAAAGTACTAAAAAAACTGGTTTTTTTAGGAATCTGAATCAATCTGATGTATTAAAGATGAGAATATATCACTTAAGATCTCCTAAGTTCCTGACCCTTCAAAACAGAGTGCTGGTGTTCAATGTGTACTAGATATTTGTTGGGGAAAAAAAAACCAAATACACAACTCTTCAGAAATTTTTTCTTAAGTCAAATTATAATATTAATGCAAAAACATTTTTTAAAAAAGAAAAATGTCAATATACATATGTGCATGAAATGTTGAAACACTCGATTTTTTAAGCTAAATAACTGCATTATCAATATTATGTATTGAAATAATGTTTCCACCTTTGATTCACTAATGACTAACAACAACAACAAAAAAAGGCTGCCTATAAACAAAACCAAAGCAGGCTGGTTGAATCATTTTCAGCTACACAATATAACTCTGTGTTAGAATGGGTAGCCTGTCTTCTACATAGTATTTGATTACTAAATGCTTGTTGAATTGGCTAAGATCATACAGAAAAATAAATGGAATTAAAACTCGTTTGACAAAGAAGTTCCAGAAATAAAGAGTGACTGTGCATCCTACAATAAACTGCAAGACAACTGGAGTTGGCAAATGATGACACATACATTTTGTACCATTATTTACACATACTGTACAAATATAGCACTTGATAAGCATCCTAAGAAGTATAAATTAAACTTATACTTGCATTTAATATACTTATGGACAGATCATGAAATGTGTTTAACACATTCTAATGTATGACAGCATTTTTAAATAATATATATACACACACATGATTATACACATATAATAATGATACCACCTTGTGTTTACATAACGCCTTACATCCAAGGAACTGAAAGAAATTCATGAGCATTCCCCTTAACTTAAGGAACTTTTAATGATTAAAGAAGGGGAGCAGAGGGAGGAATAGAGAATAAAATTCCCACCTAAAGGTCATGCTAGTCTCAGTCCAACCCAAAAAAGGTCCTGTGACAATCCTAGTAATTCAGGATTAAGAAAAGTGAAGCTGAGAAGCTAATCAGTTCACTCCATGTCACAAAGCTAGCTTTGAGGTGTAGAGGTTAGAACTATTCCCTCCTGACTTCCAACCAGGTCCTCTAGATTATACAACTTTTTAAAAATATAGAATAAACATGTCACTGTAAACACAATATTAAGATTTCTAAATACATTCTTAAATTGTTTCTTCTAAGAAGTAGTAGCCATTTTCTAAATGGGTACACAGTCAGTGTCTTAGGGCTGTAAGAAACCATGGAAGTGATCTTAGTCCAACCACCTTCATTTTACAAATGAGAAAAGTTAGGGCCATAACTAGGAAATGACTTCCAAGGACACATAGTGAAGTAGTAGCAGTGCCAGAACTACAACTTAGGTCTCCTCACAACTAATCCAATGCCCTATCCTGCCTCCTATGACCTGATAGGGACAATTATCTGTGATAATAATTTTTTTTAAAGGCAATCTCAATCTTCATTTTAGTCATTAGTTCAAAGCCTTCTGTCTATCAAACCTTTCCTAAGAATTGAACAATCGAAAAGAAAAAACTCATGAATTTAAATTATATTTGTTCTTGCTCTTATTGTTCCACATTCTTGGATAGAGCGCTAATAAGCACTCTGATGGCCAAACAGGAGATGGCAGTGGGAAGGAGACATAAAGGGTCTACACAAAATCAGCCTTCATATGATCAAAAGTTGGCCAGATACATTACACATTTGTGAATGAAACACAAAGACTGAAATTCAGAAAACAGAGATATGAAGTCTACATTCAGTCTTAATTTAGAAAATTGAGAAATGTTTCCATTTTTAATGTTTCTTTTTTTAAAATAAAAAATGTGTTTCTTGCTTTCCTCCCTGCCCCCCCCCACCCCATTTTAACCCAAAGCTATCAACATTTTAAGCATGGAGAAAAAAAACCCTACGGTTTACTAGTTTCATTATCTAAAAAATAAGCTTGAAGGGACATAAGAATCTCCTCCAAATACCATTTCATTAAATTAGAAACCCAAAGCTAAAAGCAAAGTTGTTTTTTTAACTTTCACACATAAAGTACATGTTCAGCATTCAATGTATTTGCAAATGATTATAATTATGGAGATAATAGGAACAGGATTTAATGTGAAAAAGGGATAATTTATTAGCATCACAACATTAGCACTGAAGAAGGTAAACACTCCTTTCTCCCTTTTTTAACATTAAATAACCGTATTTAAGTGCAATATGAAATATTCTTGTTTTTCTTTTTGTTTGTTTGGAGTTTTTTTGCGGGGCAATAAGGGTTAACACAGCTAGTAAGTATCAAGTGTCTGAGGCTGTATTTGAACTCAGGTCCTCCTGAATCCAAGCCCAGTGCTTTACCGCGCCACCTAGCGGGCCCCAATATGAAATAATCTGAATAAAAATATATTTATAAAGCACTTTATCTATGTTATCTGATCTGAGAAAAGATATCAATTACTCCATCATTTACCATGGTTAAGTTAAATTAGGCAGGGAACATTGTTAAGTCAAAAAATAAATTCAATTACTAGAAACATTTAAAAGATCTGAATGCCCAGCATTCTGTGAAAAGATCAGAGCACTAAGATTTTATCAGCCTAAGCCCCTAAAGCCAGGAAGCACTCTACCAAAAAAAAAAAAAAAAAGGTTACTTAAAATTCCAAAAACATCAATACATTTGGAAGAACACTGAGTTTTATTTAAAGATGCTTAATATTATACAAATATTCAAACACAAGTACTGTACATATACACACTTTTAGCAAAGGTACATTTCATTTAAACTAACTTGTAAATTCTATCCACTCATTTGCTGTGGACTGTTGGCCTGAATGTGCAAATAGTGTTCTATACAACTGGAGGTTATACAAGTATTTGTTAAAGCAGAATTTATGAAGGCAATTTCTAAAAGATGTTTGTTAGCTACTTAAGAGTGAATGTTACAAGTGGAATTTTATTTCTCTGGACTACGCATTTGCATAGTGTGACCACAGAAAGACTAGAAACAAGTAAAAGAATAGAAACTAAATGTCTTAGCTGTACAGTAACAAACACTTTCACCTTTTAACTGAGGTCATAATTAATAAAAGACTTAACCTGATATATAGTTAGTTGAGATTCTACTTTAAAAGGATGGCTTATTCTGGGGTTTTTATATGTAGCATGTCTGTATTTCTCCTGAAAAAGATTAAATCCTTATAATAACAAAATGCTATAACTACATTGCTTAATTTGTGTCATATTTGGCAAAAATTGTGCTGTGCTTGTGCAGCTAATAGGTGTCAACTGTTCTAGTAATGCACAGATGGACTATTTCTAAGATACCCTCTTTTAAAATTTCTAAAAAGAGAAAACAAGTGCATTCAAAATTCATTTTTTAATATCTTGAAGTAAATTTGGACCACTGTTTACACTGATATTTCTTAATTGAAAAAGCAACTTAATTTTCTAGTCTATAACTTAAAAGGTAATATTCTGAAATTCCTTATAAGAGAGAATTTGATATTACATATTACAAATTGAAATGGTGGCCAGACATTTAATTACTATTTTAGCTTATGTCAGACACATGTGTAGCCTAGGATATTTGTTTTGGGTAGCAAATCCTATCTTATGTCTGGAGAGTGATTTACTTGATATTATCCAGTTTTGAGAAAGTTTTTCTAAGAATCATAGGATAAATAAGTTTAATTTCTCTGAATACACTCTAAAGAATATAAATTATATAGAGGCACATAAAACAATTTTATTTTTAAATAAACTTATTTTATTAAAATATGACAGGCTATTGAAATGTACAGTTAGCCTGTTAAAATTTTTACTTTGAAACAGTTAATGAGAGGGTGTGTGTGTGTGTGTGTGTGTGTTAGGGGGAGAAGTACTGGTTAATCTAAAAGAAGAAAAAAAAGGACAACCTTCCTTTCCTCCCACACTCTATACCATCCTATCAAGCTCAAAATCTCTATCTGCTTAAAATCAAAGATATAATTTTTCTCAGGCAGACATAAAAAGAGCAATTTCATTTATAGTTAAATAAGCACATGTATCCTTTACCAAAATCTTCATCACACTCATTCATCTTTATAATATTTGTAAGTTTCTAACTCACTTAAGAATAATGCACATGACCTTGTATTTATCTACAATTTTGCAGAATAAATTATTTAAAGTGCAACACAATAGAACATGTCTGAAAATGGTCATTTCCCCCCAAAAAAATCCCTTAGAAATAAGGGTGTGTGTATACATATATATTATATATGCATAAATGTTACATAATATATTCACAGGTTGTTATTAAAAATATAAATATTAAATTCACTTTTTTCAACAGATGTCTTCCACATATTCCTAATTGAGAATCCCATTTACTTCTATTACTCACAACCAAAACTGATGCTTTAAACGTGATGTTTTTAGTTCTACACATCAAAGAAGAACAACTGACAGGTAATCTTTAAGGGCTCAGAAAACATTTGAATTCCATGTGTTGTGAAAGGGCTGCTTCTAATAACACTTCAGCCATCAAAAGAGAACTATGGTTTATGTTTTAATGAAAGCAAGCACATGACCCAAGACATGTGGAACTAGCCATCAGACATAATAAGTGAGAGTCATTACTAAAGCCAAGTATCAAACTTGCCCTAAAATGCTTAGAAGGTTTTGGCTACAAGTTGTTTTGATATGAAATTGCTTAACTAAGGAAAGGCTCTGCTCCTGAGATAAACACAGTAAATTCAAATTAGTTCCATCTAAAGCTGCCACTGGGATATCATGTTCCTTACTTCCACTTTCATTATCTTCATAAAGAGTCATGTTGGAAGTATCAGTCATCCCCTTGGCGCCACTTTTGTGATTCATCTTGTCGAACATCTGGTCTAATTTGGTTTCTCATTCCACCTAAAACATTTGATGTTGCTTCTGTTGCAACAATCAGAGGTTTAACTACAGCTGGTGGAATCTGACGGAGAACTTCTCCTACTGCTCCAGTAACACCCCGGTTCTCGTGCTCTCTAGCAGCAGTTTCGTAGATGGTTTGAGCAGTGTCTGCAATACCCTGATGTAGAGAGAGAGAAAAAAAAAAGAATAGGCTTTACTAAAACAACAACAACAAAAAATCCTTCTTAATTGTAAGTTTTTAAAGTGTAATGCATATTTTTGGTCTATTTAATCAAAATTTCTCCCATAATTATAAAACAAATTACGCTTTAGAGACAACCCACCAATTATTTTTCACTTAAAATTCTAATTTAAAATAAAAAGGAAGCATGATTTAACATTTTCTTGAAGAATTTCTGTACAAAAAAAAAGATGTCTTGATCATGATCATATTTCAACAGCATCATTAATATAACCAAACACAACCATTAGAATTATGAAACCCTGCCAGGTAATCACTAAATTAATGGCGCATTTATAACAAATCATGATTGCTATGGAATTAGCTACCCCCTGTAATGTCATTTTGTCTGACATTGGGTTTTCTTAGTATCGATTAACATTAAGTGGGGTATACCTATACCTTAAGCAACCTCCAAAAATATTTAATAACCTAAAAGTAACTTTTCTGACCGCAACAATTTACCAAAAAAAAATCTTTTAAATAATTCTTGATAATCTTGATGATGTCTTTTCATCTGGCACTAACAAGAAAATGAAATTCACTAAACGCCAAATAACTATTTTAATATCATTTAAATTAGCTTATGTTAGAAAAGATAGCTATTAATCAAGCAGTCTTTTAGAACAAGAGAACAATTTTAACACAAGAAATTGTATAAAATCTTTTTAATTTTAAAAGAATATTTAAAACACATGTATTAAATACAGTAAATGAAATCAACAGAGAAAGAAAGAACTTGTTCAATGATATAAATAATACTGCTACAATAAGTTTTCTTTTCCTTGTCATAATTGTAACTCCATGAAAATTATCTTGACCATCCAAATATTAAAATTCTACAAATAAATATCCCAGGGATTGGATGAGAAATATACAAAAGAAATTATATAGCAAGAAAAGCTACGACTCATTTTTCTAATATGCCAACAAAAAAGTTTGGAAAGAGTGAGACAGGCAGATTAAAAAAAAATTTTTTTCTCCTTCAACATGAGATAAAACTAGTAACAGGAAATGTAGCAGTCCAAGAATGAGGTATCTATCATCTAGTGATACTTGTCCCAAGACAGAGTCCAACCATTTAGAGCAAGACAATGAAGACTTGATTTCTTCTCATTATAGCAATACTAGAAAATAATTTATACGACAAAGAGAAAAGTGGCTAGGAGACTGAAATAAACATTTTAAAGCCAAAGCTATGGCAATAACTAATAGTATATACTGTGATCAAACTGAGAAAAATCCTTAGATATAAACAAGTTCTTCCCCAACACCAAGAAAGAAACATCTATAAACACAATTGTTTCTGTTCTCTTCAGTTATTAAGATCTGAGGAAGAAATACCTACCATATCTGTCTGTCTATCTAGACATATATACATATATGTATATGTATATATATATATATATACACACACATACACGCACATACATACATACATACATATATACATGTATATCACTCTGTAGCTTTTTTATTTTAGTTCCTCCTCTACAGATTTTTCATATATAATTGAAATTCAGTCTAAAATGATTCCTTTTCCCATTTCTAAACATCTAGGATCCTCTGAATTTCTCCTCTTCTACTGATGCTTTTGCTACTTGTTCACCTAAATTCCACTTTTCAAATTCATTATCTCATTCCCTCACCCATTCTCTTATGCCCTTGCTCCCACCCTTTCAAAAATCCTTTTACTTTTTATAAGTATAAAATCTGACCCAAACCTGTCTTTTACTCAGTTATAATCTCCACAGCTCTTCATATGTTTTTCTCTCTGAATTAATTCGAAGCAATTTCTAATACCTTTCTTTTTCATCTGTAGCTTAAAAAAAAATTAAAAAATTAAAAATTAAAAACTGGCTCTTTTCCATCTCTCAGTGACCCCTAATCTTTTCCTGGCCACCTTTAAGTTCTACCCATACTTCTTTGGAGCACAAGCTACTAAGGACAAAAGACTTAATTCCCAAGATGCCAGAATAAAACTGCTTTTGAGAAGACCCCAAATAAAGAGATTAATTCAATCAGAAATAATGTTATAATTGTGATATCACAGATAATGTGTCTTTTGTCTGAGAACGAGCCTACCTCAGTGTAGAGCAGGTCATCATTAGAAGGTTAGTTAGTAAATGGATGATTAACTTTTTTTAAACTATATCAATTCGTGAAGACCACTCAAAAATTGGCAGGTTTGTAATCTGTGCTGGTAGACAATATAATCACTTCAACAAAAGCAGATATCCTCAAAGTACTGAAAACATGAAAGAATGCCTAGAACCACCTCAAAGACCATCAGCAATATACCCAATACTTTCTATCTACAGCTATTCTCATTTTCTCTTCTTCTTCTCCTCCTCCTCCTCCTCCTCCTCCTCTCTCTCTCTCTCTCTCCCCATTTTTGAAGAAGATTATACAGGTCATCTAAACCAAAGCTTTTTAAACTGTGGCTCACAACCCTGTAGGGAGATCATGTAACTGAATGAGGGGGTCACTAAAAATTTGGCAGTAAATGTTTGATTTGTATATACCAAGGGTCACATTAAAATTTCTCAGGTAAAAAGCAAATGGAAAAAATTTAAGAAGTCCTTGAGAGAAAAGACTATATTTGGACTCTTCTCAGAGCCCTAAAGACAGAGAGTGAGTCTGGTTTCAGGCCCTACAGTTTTGTGGTCCAAACCTCCCAGTAAGGGGCCACTCAGCACACAAGGCTCTGAAGAAGGGCCTAGGTTTTGTGGGAGTCTGGCTGGGCTGGGAGATCACCTTGAGGCACCCGAGGTAATCCCCACATAACTCAGAGCTCAAGCTCTGACTTGAGTTTTGTTTTGAAAGGTTATGTTTACACAAGCACTGTTTGGTGGGGAATGGGGACATTGTTACTCCAGCATAGAGTTGGGGCCTAAGGCCACAATCTGACTGGTTGGTAAAAGGAGAAATCTGATTGGTCAAACCCCAAGCCAGGTTTTCTTTCTTGAAGAGTTATGTACATTAACACAGTATTGTTCTGAGGAGGAGCTGACACTCTTGCCCAGAATAGGTTATAGTCTGGTATCATAGTTTGTAAAATCTGATTGGTCAACTGGTACCACCTGACTAGTTTCTAGTACTGTGATTGGTCCATTTGGTACAATCTGATTGGTTGTTATTGTTATGTTGTATGTTGATGGGGGAGTATGTAGATGAGGGGTACTGAAATGCCTTAATGTGATTGGTCGGAGGGGATCCCTTAAGGGGTATAAATAGAGGTGAGAGACCTCCCTTCAGTGCATACTCTCCAGCACATTCAGGAGAGTGCCCATCTTCGTGAAGATGAATAAAGCCTTCACTCACCAACTGCTGCCAGCTTGGAGTTTTTGAACGGTGACCTGCTAGGAACACTAGGGCTGCCAACACTTGACCTGCTGACACTCAGTGGTTAGCTGTGTTTCTAACATCCTGATCTAAAACAGTAATTTAAACTGGTTTTCAAATATGTGATTTAAATATGGAGAATTCCCAGTGTGGAAAGTTCCTTCACCAGTGTAGATAGCAATTCATCAGTAACAAATCTTAAAAGATAGCAGAGGCACTAACAGATCTTCCCATGGTCAGAAAGTTAGCATGTGTCTTCCGGCTTCAAAAGACAGTTCTCTTATCACTCATTATTTAGCACCTTTCCCTCATTTACAAATGACATTCCTATATGTGGTACTATTAACAATTCTCTCAAAACTGTGCTATCTTGTCTCTTTAAAAGTATTTCCAATAAACACAATGAATTTTTGATCAAAAGACATAAAAATATTCAAAATGATCTTGGACTTACCATAGACTTAGTGTTCACTTACCTCCTTTACGACACTATATGCTTTGGCCACACCTTCCCTCAGGTCTACTGGCTGATGTGCTAAGCGATGATGAGAAAATCTTTTGATCTTTTTGGGGTCAATAGAAATTGTACCAGGGGATACCATGTCATAAGCAGTCTCTGCTGCTGCCTAGATAATTGTACCAGGAAATAAGTTAAGAATTCACAATAAAACATTAGATCACAAACATTTCCTTACTCTATGTTTGGCCTACTTATTATAAATTCTACAACATTGCTATTCCAGTAAACCAACTACATTTGAATACATTTATTCAAATTTATAAGTCTTATCATTTTTTACTAAAAATCAAAACTTCCCTAAGAGGATAATTTCTAAATATTTACAGTTTGATGTACTTTTTAATTAAAAAATATGCATAGCTTTTTAGTCTAAAGAATTTAATAAACTAGAAACTAGCTTTATGCAAATTGCTAATGTCAAAAAAGGAATATGTTTAACAATGTCATAGCACCTATAATCACAACAGAGTGGTCTGTGAATTTTAAAGTTGCAGCCAGGCTCTCCAAAACCCAAAAGAACCAAGTGTTTGCTCCAGGACCCTCCCTTGAACTTGATTGTGATCTTTGTTTCCAAATAGGTAGAAATGTTACCAGTTCTACTAACTCACTTCTTTTAAATTTATTTAAACATGCAAACATTAAACCACCTATTTATGAAGTTGGTAACACTATCTTTGGAGTGAAGTTAAAATTGGTGATTAAAATATACCAAGGACTAAATAATTATAAATTTCTAACCCTAACTCTTCCCACACTTAAACTATGCAGTTTAAAAGCAGCTTTATTTAAAAATAACATTTTACAGAAATTTTAATATGCTTCTTTGTCAAAATCATAGTTTCATAGCCATAAAAAAGTACCTGTATAGTTTGAACCATTCTGTTTGTTAGTTCTAAAGCAGCCATTGCTGTTGAAGTACCAAATGAAGCTGCTCCTTTTTGAAATCCTCTTACAATGCGGCCATCCTTTCGGTACTGTTCTATTGGTAACCAGACCAAGTCCTTCAGGCCTTGCACTAGAATACATTGAGGGCATTAATTGGTCTAAATCTCAGTAGCTATCCTGTCATTCTAACTAGACGATTATCCACTCTCCAAACCCTTATAAAACAAAATTTAACTCACCTAATTGTACTAATGAATGCATAGGCCCAACACCTCCCAGAATTCCTGGTAGCTGGTTCTTCTTAATATCATTAAGCCATTCCGCAATTGCATAAGAGAATAATTTGTCTACACCTAGCAAACTACATAGCAAATAACTATTAGTAAATATAGAAGTAATGTGAAATATTATGAGTAAGTTTTCCACTTTAAAAAAGTTTTAAATTATAGCTATACAGTTTGTTAAAAATAAAACATTTTAAAACTGATCCTCTAAAGTACAACCTGAGTTTCTCTGAATATGTTAACACTAAATGAATTATATATACTTATATAACCCCAAGGTTAACTTAAACAGTGCTTTCTATTACTCTAATTTTATAGATAATAAACAGAAATGTATGGAATTTAAATGACTGACATTCAGAAGCAAAGGAAAAATAAGAACCACAAGTATCTGATTAGTTCCTAGCCATGTAGATGTCTTTTACACTATTCACTAGCAAATATTTCTTATTTTACTTATTTTAATATAAGAAAATGTTAACATTTTGTAGTGCTATCTCAATTTGTAAAAATAATAATAATTATTATTATTATTATTATTATTATTATTATTACTATTATTACATCATTTTGTGAGGGCTAAATCTTGGCCTAATAAATTCTACTTCCATGCAACGCAAATTAATTTTTCTTCATCAAGACATCAAGGACTTGTAGTTTCACTGCTGGTATAGAGATGCTCTTCACCATGGAAATCACAATTCATCTATAATTTAACAAAACCTAGAGAGAAGCATGAAGCTTCAGAAACCTCAAGTGTCTTCCCAAAGGTCACAAAACTAGCATGATAGCATCAGAGGCAGGATATAAACTCAGGTCTTGCTCTATTATGCTGTCTCTTGATTCCTACCTGGTTCTACTAAAAATGAAATTTCAATCTCAAAACTACTTTTAAATTATGCTATTTATAAAAATTAGGTTTTAACCTGCTTTTAGTAATTTCAGTATACAAGTTTCATGTAACAGTTCAACTCACCCATGTCGATAGAAAAGTCTCTTCAACTTTAGTTCAGAACAATTTAGTTGGGCTAGACCAATTAGAATTCCAGCTAATGTACCCTTTAAAATGAAAAAAAGCAACACCTAACCTTTAATAAAAAGCAAGTATGAATTAATAATTCTGGCTGCATAAAATTTAAAACTTCTACACCAACCCCCCAAAAAAATTCACCATGAAAGAGGAAGTAATTTGGAAAAATATCTTCAGAGTGTATCTCACTGATTAAGAGCTAATATCCAAAATATGTAAAGAAGTGATTCAAATATATAAATATAAGGGCCATTCCTAACTAGATATGTGATCAAAGGATAAGAATAGACAATTCTCAAATGAAGCTACCACATGGGAAAATACTGCAATTAAAAAAAGAGAAATGCACATGAAAGCAACTCTGAGGTTTTACCTCATACCCATTAGATTATCAAAGATTACAAAAGAGGAAAAGAGCCAACTGTTACAAGGATTGTGAGACAAGAAAGAATCTACTGCACTGCTGGTAGAGCTGTGAACTGATTCATATTCTGGAAAAAAAAATCTAGAACTATAACTAAAAAGACACTAAAACTGTACATACTCTTTTAGGGGTAAGGGGTAGGGTTTGGTTTAGTTTGGGGAAGAACAGGACAACTGGATCTACCTTGCCCAGGTTAGAACTAGAATGGCTCATTCACTGATTAGCATGGAAGTCCTGATTTGCTCTATTTTTGACCTGGGCACATTTGCTACTTCTTGGGCAACCTAGTGCTCCTGCCCAATCCCATCTCCACTTCTGGAGTCTCACTATTAAAGATTTAGTGAAACACTTGACTGACTTTAGCCCTACTGAAGCCCAGAATTCCCAAGCTCAAGCCTCAGCATCACCTAGTATCAGAGATTGCAGGTCAGTGCTACCACACCCAGTCTGTACATAGTCTTTGATGCAACAAAACTAATCATTAGATTTATATCCTTGGAAGATCAGGTACAGAGGGAAAGGACTTACAGGTTCAAGAATATTTATAGAAGCATTTTTCTATTGTGGCAAAGTACTAGAAACAAAACAAATGTCCTTCGGTTAGTACTAACTAGGTAGGGTATACAGGGTAATATATGAACTAAATATATATGAAAGTGTTGTGTTGTTCATCCTTTGTAGTTGAAGAGGATCAATGATATCATGATGTTGGGGTCAAGGTACAGTATATGATGGACTGTGGCTAATCAGTCTAATATCAGCTCAGAAGGCTCTACCACAGGCTAGGCACTAATAGTTCATTTGGGGATCTCTCTATATTTGGGCACCACATGTTTCCTTTGTGCTACTGCAATTCTGCTTTGTTCATATAGTACACTGCCTTCTTTGATGCGGGCACACCAATGCTGGGCAGTCCTATGCCTTCAACAAGAATGAAAATGGCACCAAGGTGAGATACTACACTGATGGTAAACCATTTAACTTGAAAACACTACAAGCCAAAACAAAAGTAGAGGGAGAATTAGTGAATGACTTTCTGTTGGCAGATGACTATGCACTCAATGCTGCCTTTGAGGCTGAGATGCAACAGAATTCTCTGCTGCTTGTGCTAATTTTGACCTGACAATCAACACCAAGAAAACAAGAGATTCTCCACCATATGAAAGTAATGGAATCTTAAGAAATTAGGAACATGATTCAGAGAAATATAGAAGATAAATATGAACTGATAAAGCATGAAATGACCAGAACCAGAATCATTTACATGATGATCACAATCAAGTGAGGGGGAAAATTCTGAAAGACCTCAGAACTTTGACTCTTCTTGGTAGAGATGGGATGGATTAAAAGTATTAAAAAAGATATGGATTCTCATACACAACCACTATCTTGATCTGTTTTACTTGATTATTCATATTTACTGTAAGGAAGTAAGAGGAGATGGAGGTGGCAGAAAAGGAGGTGAACTTATGGACAGTGACAGGTATGTAGGGAAAAAATAAAGAGTTTTTTTAAATTTGCACAGAGGGAAGAGTGAATAACATCAAAAACAGAGCAATTCATTAATACTTGGATAATCTTTTATATATGTATATGTTTTAAGTACATGCTGACACATATATGTGTGCATGTATGCACAGAAATAAGTACACACAGATTTTTTTAAAAACTACTGCATATGACAAAAATTCAGGTTTTTGTACATTTATCACCTGCCTCCATTACTTTTACCAAACATTTTACAAAATGTTCCAGGAAACCCATTTTACAAAAAACTTCATGATCCCCATCAAGCTTGAAACTTGACCTCATCACCATCATCTATCCCTCCTGATTGGAGGGCAAATTCCAAACCTCCACTTAAGGAGGAAACTCAGCTCAGAACTTCTCCTCCTTTCCCATCTTGCTGAACTACTGTAGTACTTTCCTGACTTTTCTACCATGTCCTTCTCTAGCTGCCTCCTCCTTCCCTTCACTTTTAAGCTTCTTTTTGTGTACTGTCTTCCTTCTCCCCCACCATTGTAAGCTTCCTGAGGGCAGTGACCATCTTTTTTCATATTTGCATTGCCAGTACTTAGCACAGTACAAAATAATGTTAATAAATGCTTATCAACTGACTGACTGCACAGTCCTTTTCCTTATTTTGAGATGTTTATAATTAATTGAATTTCTTAAATTCCAATAGCAAGTGCACATACATAAAAGCACTTGGAAAAATATAGTATAAAAGTGACAAGAAGAAATAGAGATAAATATTAATTTAAACCCTTGTCAAGTATATTCAAGAAAAGTTAACAAACCTGATCCATTGATACATGCTTCCCATGGTAATCAAGTCGTATAGGAACTTCTGATGTGAATCTAAATTCTCTGAAAGTTTAAAAAAAACACCATAATTTTAATCATGTGCAAAATTATTTAAATCTACAGAGTAAAATGAATTTATTTTAATTTTAGGGAAAAAAGGAAAATAAAGACATAAAATAAATATTTTCAAGTATTTTACTACCCATAAAAAATTTTTAATGTATCTCATCTCTATTCTTTTAAAGAAACTAACAATATCAAAATTGGTCAAACATGTTCCAAATCAAACTCTAATGTTAAACACGAGCTATTTGCATTCAACATAAAAACCTTTCCTTAAAGCTAACAAATAAGGAGTTTTATAAACAGCTGTCTGCCCTGTAATAAAGAAGAAAAATTTTATTTTCTTAAGATGCACCATGCTATGACTTTAAAAAATAAAAATCATCAGAGGGAAAAAAAAAACTGTTTCCACACTTCTCTCAAAGCTCCTCTATAGTATGAAAAAGGGGCGGGGGAGAAAATGATTATTTCAACCATGCAATGAGAAATCCCAATGGTTTTAAGTATTCAATGTACTATATAGAGCTGCCTAAATTTGAGTGATGGGAGGAAACAAATTTATTTTTCAGTCATTTTTCGGTTGTGTTCAAGTCTTTATGACCCCATTTGGGATTTTCTTGGCAAACTAGAGTGGTTTGCCATTTCTTTCTCCAGCTCATTTTTATAGATGAGGAAACTGAGGCAAACAAGATTTATTTATTTATTTATTCATTCATTCATTCATTTATTGGCAGGCAATGGGGGTTAAGTGACTTGCCCAGGGTCACACAGTTAGTGTCAAGTTTCTGAGGCCAGATTTGAACTCAGGTCCTCCTGACTCCAGGACCAGTGCTCTATCCACTGCGCCACCTAGCTGCCTCCAACAAACAGGATTAAGTGACTTGCCCAGAGTTACACAGTTAATAAGTGTTTAAGGCCAGATTTGAATTCAGGAAGATGAACATGCCTGATTCCCTGCCTAGCATTCTATTTACTACACTACATAAGTAAAAGCACATCAAGTGGTAGTACCAAATCTCCGGATTAGGACTCTGAAAAGTTAGAAATTATTTAGATATATCATCAGTTCATATTATAAACAAAGGATGGATAAACTCTATGAGCAAACTCCAAAAAAATTATTGACAGAAAAAAAAAACCAACAACAACCAACCTTACCTAAAAAACACAGGTTGATCACTAAACAGTGTTGATTCAGCTAAATCATCCTCCTCTCCATTAATGACTTCCACTGAACTGTCATTATGGCATTGTTGCTTTGGCCCAGGAAAAGAAATGACTAAGTTTGGTTCCTTTGAGGCACTCAAATGCTTTGGCAAACTGCAGGTGACATCAGCTCCAGGAGATTTTTTAACTGAAAATTAAGTCATGGATTTTAAAAAATAATTCTTTTAGTATACATTAATATATATTTAATATGTTCAGTTAACATAAACACAATCAGATTAGAGACAGAATTTGCTCAATTCATTTAAAGGCTTATTTTATATGTGTGTGATTGCAGAATACCTTTGCATAAATTAAAAATAAATATATTTTATTTCCAGAGAGGCCTGATAATATCAGCTTCTATTTGTAGAGTACTTAATAGCTTATCAATCACTTTCTTTCTTTTTTTTTTTTTTTTGCGGGGCAATGAGGGTTAAGTGACTTGGCCAGGGTCACACAGCTAGTGTCAAGTGTCTGAAGCTGTATTTGAACTCCGGTCCTCCTGAATCCAGGGCCAGTGCTTTATCCACTGTACCACCAAGCTGCCCCCGCCCTTCCCCCCCTGCTTTTTTTTTTTTTTAGAGCAATGAGGGTTAAGTAACTTGCCCAGCATCACACAGCTAGTAAGTGTCAAGTGTCTGAGTCTGGATTTGAGCTCAGGTCTCCTCCTGAATCCAGGGCCGGTGCTTTATCTACTGCTCCACCTAGCAGCCCCTAATCACTTTCTATAAATATCACATCTAAGCCTTATTTTTAAGGTAGCTTTATTATTATACTTATTTAACACATAACGCTACAACATTCAGAGCTGGAAGGAACCTTTAGAGAGTCTCTTTTCAACAACCTTATTTTATAGATGAGGAAACTAAGCCCAGAGAAGAGTGACATGCCCAAGACAAAAAAGCCAATCAAACTTAGGTCATTTGATGCATACAAAGTACCTTCTGGATCTGGAGTCATTAGAAGTTCCACTTCTGTAGAAAGACTAGTGAAAAAGTCCTTCAGGAAAAACAAGGCATCCTAAAATTTAAAAACAACATAAAGTAATGGTTCTTAAAATCCTACAGAAACCCTTGACAACCATCTTCTAAGCTGAAGGGTGGGGTTATGATTTGTGTCACAGGGGAAAGAATCCCCACCCACACTGGCAAAATAACAGTGCTTTCAATGATTATAACTACAGTTACATCTATTTAGAAACTCCAAAAAATAATAATAAAGATCCTTAAGTCAATAATTAATCTCTCCTATATAGGCCAAAAGGAAAACTTATGACTCCTTTTCTAACTTTGAACCCACTTAAGAGAAATTCTCTAAAAACCAAAAACAAAGAAAAAAAGGTACTTTCATTCTAGTTTTTTAAATTTTATTCAATGAACATTCAGATACTGAAAAAACCTCTTCATTAATGTTCTCTGTATATGAGGGCACAATCACATGTAAAAATTATGAATATTAACAAACATTTATTAAGCACCTACTGTTTGGGCCAGGCATTATGCTAGGCTCTGTGCTTTGGACAAAAATGGAATAGTTCTTGTCTTCAAGGAACTCATCTTCTTTTGGGGAGAGAATATGTACACATAAAAACACATACAGAATGGAAAAACATATAAGGGGCAGTTTTGGAGGGTGGACAATAACAGCAGGAGGGATCAGGGAAAACTTCAGGCAGAGGCTAGAAAGCCACTTATAAAAGGATATTATGTAGTAGATTCCTGTTAAATTTGTATTATACAAAATGGCTTCTAACTCATGACATTTTATGATCCTCTAACATGCACTTCCCTTCTACAATGAAGTTTTGTCTCAAAAAATGAACACTATCACAGGAAATCTGTCTAGTCAGAAACGTCAGTATGGAGAGAAGGTTCATATCATTAACATGAAAGCATTCCCTGTAGTCTTTTACAAGAAACATGTCAATCAGTATTGAGAATGCCAATAACTTCAACTTCAGTCTTGGAATACAGCAAACTAAAATTTTACCTGTTTCTCTCATTCTTCAATGCCAGTTTAAACAATGCCTCAAATTTTAAGGTGAATAGACTAATATCTGATAAGTAGAAGAGCACTAAAGATTACATAATTCCAAAACATATGGTCAATTAAATATCAACCACATTTATTAGAAGTATAAATATAGAAACTTTTTTTCTGACAAAGTAATATGTAAAATATTATTCTTTTGCCAGTAGATAGGGATATTTTAATACTATAAGTCAGTATTCTGCAGGCCTTTAAAGAACATATTATGTAAGGATGCAAATAAATGTATCCTTACATAAAAAAATTTTCATTAGTTGAAACAATTCATTTTTTAAATAGAGAGGAGCATTTTATCAACTGAACACTAATGCTATTTTCAAATAACCACCAAAAATACTGTTTTACATTAAAATCTAACTTTCAGTGATAGATTTATTGTAAATTTTGAGTTCCTACTAAGAGACTAACAGAGAAAATAGTTCTTTAAAATGTCATTTTGTAAATTTGTTTTCATAACTATTCTCCTACACCTATATATACAAGATGACACTGAAAACACGCACAGTCTAAATATCAAGAATCTTGGCTTCATATTCTAGTTCCCAAACTGGTTAGGAGTGTAAGTTTTAGCAATCCATTTACCTTATAAAATGGAACCAATGCCACATATACCCTCTAACCTCATGAGAGTTTTGTGCATTGGAATCCATTTAAGTTAATTTAAAACTATAGTTCCTTGGATTTATTAAAATTTAAGATTATGAAATGTTTCAGTTCTTAACATGTAAGATGTAATTAGGATGAAATTAAAATGACAACTAGAATAACTGTCTTCCTGAAGAAAAAAATTACACAAATCCAAATCAGAATCCAATTTGTTTTTTGAAAGAGTAAAATGAAAAGTAGAAAGAATAAGTATTTGGACATTATATGGTATCCAACTACAAGGGGTAAATATGACTGGTTAACAGTCCTCATTTCAGTACTCATACTTAATACATGGTTAAACAAATTATTTTAAGTAGAAAGGTTTGGGAGGGTTTTTTGTATATACACATAAAACAAAAACATATCTATAAATATATACACATATTTACAAATGTATATATGTGTGGGTCTAGTGATATATTGTATTTCTGCTGTTCAATCACTACCATAAGTTTGGAAAGGCTTATCACTTTAGGTGGATAGGTTGATGATGCTTTTAGCTATAACAACTCTCAAAGATTGTCAAATTCTAGACAAGTTATAAATCTACATCTGTGGAGAGGGAACTCACACAGACAAAATCACAGCCCTTACCCAAAAGCCATCCCAACCATCACTTTGCCTTTTCTTTTTTCACTATGGCTTTGGGTTTTTTTAAGGTACAGAATCTTAGGGAATTCTTTTCCTTGACTGCTCAATATATTTATAAAATTAGATTCCCTGGCTGCTTTATCCAAGATTAATGTTTCCTTGTTTTAAAAGCATGTATACTATAGTTGTAGAGGGAAATTCAGTATTTTTTTTTAATACATCGGATTTTTTGTTGTTGTTGTTGTTGAGGCAATTGGGGTTAAGTGACTTGCCCAGGGTCACACAGCTAGTAAGTGGTAAGTGTCTGAGGCTGGATTTGAACTCAGGTACTCCTGAATCCAGGGCCAGTGCTCTATCCACTGTGCCATCTAGCTGTCCCTGAAATTCAATATTTTTAAAAAGAAAACCTACAAGTCAATTAAAGAAAACTGGGTTTGATTAGTTTAACATAATTGTTTCATAAAGATAGCTAGCTTGATCAGATTTCCAGCCTCGAAGGTAGCTTCCATTAACAAAATTTCCTACCAATACTTCATCATACCCAAACATAAATTTGAAATGCAAATGTCAAACAAAAAAGAGGGAATTAAGAGAACTGTAATAACATATATCTAAAGTATTTATTAACTTGTGTGGCCAATATAGGGAAAAATTACCTTAAAAATGACTTTTGTAAAGTATTGTTAAATTTGAATAAGTATTTTCAGAAGTTATTTTTTAGTAAGCCATTACCTTTTTTATAAGAAAAAAATATAGCAATCTAAGTGCATTGTTGAATGAATCTGCATTCATCTTTTTTTAGCAGCATGTGCCTAAGACTACTATCAGTAGTGCTGCATAATACCACTCACATTTATATGCTTTTCCTACAGTAATACAGGCATAAATAATATAGATAAAAGTTCTGTTTGTTTTACAAAATCATTCACAAATATTCAATTATTTTTGAACTCTGACCTCATATAACATTGTTTTTGCAAATTTTCTAATGAACTTAACATAATATGCTATCTGTTTTTCTACATTATCCCTATCAGGCTATAAATTATGTGATAGTAAGGACTGAATTTTCTGTCTCAGTCTTATGGCGTTGGAGACAAGATTTGCTTAACAAATGTTTGTTGAATAAATGTTTCTTTACTTTAAGAAACCAAGTTTCTTCAACTGTTAAAAGCATAAATTTAATGCAAAAATATTGTGTACTTAAGGGATAAGAAGTATAAAAGCTATGAGTATCAAATTACACTAAATATTTTTAATTAAAATTTACTATATGGTTTAAAAATACAAACCTGGTCAATATTGAGTCGAAGTGGCATTAATGACACTCTTAAACAGCATTCTTGTGGTGCTCTTCCAGATTCTGGACGCACATGTAATGCTTTAACTGTTAACTAAAAGATAAGTGAAAAAAAATAGCTTTTTTTAACCAACCACTAGAACTGTCACAAAATAATATTTGCCCTAATTATGAAAAAAATTATGAACACATCCACAATTCAATTCAAACTTTCTCCTAAATTGGAAAAGGAAACAAACCTTTTAACCTTTAAAAAAAAAAAAAGGCTCCTGCCCATATCTGACCAAAATTTAAACTCTTAAGATCTGAAACACTTCCAAAAACAATTAATAGGTCAGCAGAAACACTAGTTTTTTCCTACTGTTATCACAATGTTAGTGAAAAAATATGCAAAAAAAAAAATTTGAGGAAACCAGAAAAGTGTCTGGGAATATTTCAAAGTGCTCTTCACATTATACTTCAGTATATCAAAATACTCATGCCAAACTTCTGTTTACAAATCTCTCTTTACTTTGCTATACTGGACCTCAGATGGCACTCAAAGGATGCTCCAAAGCAATACTCAATGCCATTGTAGCCTGGTAGAAACAACCAAAGCTTACACTCCCCCTGTATAATCTTCTAGTAGGGTTTGTTTTTGTTTTTGTTTTTTTGCGGGGAAATGGGGGTTAAGTGACTTGCCCAGGGTCACACAGCCAGTAAGTATCAAGTATCTGAGGCTGGATTTGAACTCAGGAACTCCTGAATCCAGGGCCAGTGCTTTTATCCACTGCGCCACCTAGCCGCCCCCCCGTATAATCTTCAAGAACTCAGGGTCAACTCTATGTCTTGATGACTTCAAGTACTGCACAATTAAATGTAACAAGAGCATCTTTCTATTGTCTGTTTGTTCAAACTAACAAACAAATGAAAAAAAAAAGGAAAAGTAAGACTTTACCATGTTAGAATGGGCTTTTCGAGGCATCTCCTTACTACAGTAAAGATATAAAAATTTGTTCATTTGTGAAGTAGCCAGGCGATCACGAATCTCAAGGTCCTGAACGATAAACACTTGGCGAGACACTGGATGTTCTAAGAGGCTAGACTCACATTCCGGTTTGCTTGGTGGGTATACTTCATGTTGAAACTTCACCTTCACAGTAAAATAAAATGGATAATATCTGATAGGAACACAGAGCAATTATTACATGTTCATTCAATCAACTAGGTTCAGTCCCTAAAATTCTACATCTTTCTGTTTTTGTGTATGTAATCTGATTTAGTTAAAGAAGAATGAGCATCATAAAATTTCTTATTTGTCTCTTAGAATCATTTAGCTTCATCCCAATTGCAATATGTATGGAGAAAAAAACCAAATTTTTCCCATTTTAAAATGTTGCTTAAAAACAAGTAAACAAGTTAATTCTAGTAAAAAATGAATAAATCCAAGAAATATAAAAAGTATACAATTCAAAATAATTCAGTTTCTCATATTGTAAACTAAAACAATCAATTAAAATATATTTATTAAAGAGCAGGCACTATAAGAGGATTTGAGGATCCAAAAACAAAAATGAAAACAATCTCTGTTCTCAAGGAGCTTATATTCTCCTGGGGGAGACAATATGTACATACATACAAAGTAAATATGAAGTAATTAAATATAAGGTAGATGCAAAGAATCCGGAAAGGCTTTATAGAGAGTTGGTACTTAAACTATATCTTAAAGAAAGTAAGGGATCATATGAGGCAAAGGCTAAGAGATACTGCATTCCTGCCATTGGGAAAGTCAGTGCAAAGGCACAGAT
Organism: Dromiciops gliroides; assembly: GCF_019393635.1. Classification (NCBI taxonomy): domain Eukaryota; kingdom Metazoa; phylum Chordata; class Mammalia; order Microbiotheria; family Microbiotheriidae; genus Dromiciops; species Dromiciops gliroides. Next base: position 303,365,637 of record NC_057862.1, on the reverse strand, counting down.
GGGAAATGAAGTAACATGTGTTAGGAACAAGTTCATTTAGCTGGACAGTAACATGAAGGAGGGGGAGTAAGACATAATAAGACTGAAAAGATAGACATGGGTCAAGTTGTAAAGGACTTTAAAAGAATTTATCTTTTATAAAGAAAAGGGAGCCAATGGACTTTAATAAGTAAGGGCATGGCATGGTCAGATTTGTGCATAAGGAAAATCATTTTGGTAGGTATGTGGAGGCTGGACTGGAGGGGGAGGAGACTTGAGGCAGGCAAATATATTAGGAGGCCACTGTCATAATCCAGGTTACATGTAATGAGTACCTAAACTAAGATAATGGCTATCTGAAGAGAGAGGAGTTAGATGTGAAAGATGTTGTACAGGTAGAAACAAGATTCAGAAATGGATCACATATGTATGGTGACATAAAAACTAAAAAGACTTAACCTCACTGAAAATTGTATTTTCAAATCCTTATCACTTATACCACAACTGTTCCAAAACCCTTCTCCCCCACTTTTATATATTATTACTATCTCTCAGAAGATAACAACACCTTATTTCATTAAGAGTTCACCGAACATAAGCTTTCTCAGCTCCCTCCTCCCACATCTCAAAAAACTTTTATTATCTTAAGCTCTCCTTTCCACTTCTTCCCTCCTATCAAAGGTAAGGTATCCATACTCCTTCCAAATGCTAACTCCTCCCTTGCTACTATTTCCTCCCATCTTTTTGAGCAAACTGCTCCAGCAATAGTCTCTAATCTTGACTGGTATTTCCAATTTCTCCTTTTCGTTCTTGTTAAAATAAATCCTGTTCTGTTTTGAGGGAGGCTGCCGGTCTCCTTCCTTGTCCCAATATTGCAGCGAGCCACTTAGCTAGCACTCCCCAATTAAAAATTGGTCCCCACACAACAAAAGACAATTCCCACCATCACACTGCTTATATTCTATGGAAGGATAGTAGGGAGGCAGTAATGAGCAAGGAGTCAGAAAACCTGGGTCTGAATTCTTCCTGGGCTGATTATACCCGTTACCTTGAAAACTGTACTTAACCTCCCTGGCTTCAGCTTCCTCATTTGTGAAATGAGGTGCTAGTCTAAATGGCTTCTGAGGTTCCTTCCATCTTTGTAGCTACAACCCGTGACCCAATGTAAACAAAGTGAATAAACAACTGAGGAGGGAGAAAGCCCTGACAACTTAGGAGGTAGAGGAGCTAACAAGGAGGAATGCTAAAAGCAGGAGATACTGGAAAAGGAAACAATTTTATATAAAGGCATGGAGGTGAGACATGTAATGTTAGTACAAGTAAGCCGGTTTGGCTTCCCTTAGTAAAAGAAAGTAATGTGAAATAAGCCTGGATAAAAGGCTTGAAGTGAGATTGGCCTGAAATGAGTTGTTTGTTATCTCATAGGTAACCAGGAACCACTGAAGGTTCTAGAGTAACTTGGTTTAGACTTCTGAGTTAAAGCAGTTGGATTAAGTACTTACAAGAGAGAGAAACAGAAACAGACAGACAGACACTAATCGAATTAAGAGGTTGCAATGTCCAGATAAGAAAAGATGAAAGCCTGTGAGATGGCAGTAATCAGGGATAAGACACACTGTAGAGTAGTAGAGTAGTAATGTTAAATTCAAATAGAGGATGTAGGTCATATGTTGATTTACAAAACCACAAAGTAATATTATCTGTCACATTGTGTTTTTATTTATTGTTAGGCGTTTCCCAATTACATTTTTTTTGTTTCTTTTGTTTTGGGGTTTTTTTTGCAGGGCAATGGGGATTAAGTGACTTGCCCAGGGTCACACAGCTAGTAAGTGTCAAGTGGCTGAGGCTGGATTTGAACTCAGGTCCTCCTGAATCCAGGGCTAGTGCTTTATCCACTGTGCCTCCTAGCTGCCCCTCCCAATTACATTTTAAACTGGTTCAAGCCCTACTCAGGAGTGGTCCATGTGCCTTCTGTTGGACACCTGTTGTGGGGGATCTTGAAATCTTAGATCCATGGAAGTACCTGACATTAGGCCAATTCCAAACGCTCACAGGGGAAGGCTGTGCAACATTTAGAAGCATATAAGGTTTGCCCTTTAGTTGTAGGGGGAATCAGGTTCAAATAAAGAGACAAAGCTTCTACTCAAAGCAGTCTTTCAAAACGTTGTCTCACCTTGCTCAACTGTATTTCCATTAAAAAGTCAAAATTTCTTCCTTTTCCTCCACATGCCATACTACGTCCATGTCTTGTGGGTGTATGAGAAGGGGAACTGTGTGGACTACTACAAGTAAACCAAAAAATATATCTTACTGAAAGCAATATTACAAATAAGTCAATTAATATTATCAGAGAAACAATTTTTTAAAAAGAGGCAAATCAGTCAGATCAAAGAACAATACCTCCCCCACACACACACATACAGAAGAAGATGGAATACTTCATATAATTTAAAGCTGGATCCTGAGTTTTATGCTTGATATATACTATATGCATTTTGCTATTGATTAATAATATAATAAATGTTGATAACTATAAAGGTACATTACTATAACTTTTTCAGTGAGGCTTATAAATAAATAGCATAGATTTACTTGGGCCAGGACACTCATTCTGTTATATTGCAACCCTTCTTTAGATGGTTTCCAGAAATGACTCACCTTATGCCAAATATGAGGCTATGGCAGGGTGAAAGTGAATTTTCAGTTTTAAAAAAATCAGATTAAAAAGATAGTCCTGACTTATATACAAGCTGGGTGACCCTGGGCAAGCTGTTTCCCCACTCTAAGCATAAGTGGCTGGAGTGGTTTGAGTCTAAAGATCCCTTGTGTCAGGTACCTGATTTGGGGGACTGCCCTAGAGGAAGAAAACAATTATTTGTCACTGGAGTTTTCCTTAGTGATTTCCCAAAGACCACTTCTGCAACCTCTACAAGACTAAGAGAATTCCCAAAGACCACTTTCCCAAGGGACCTTCAGCAGACATGAGGCATACCCCTCCTCTAAGTCTGATTAGGCCAAATGAATCCCACAAATAATTTAACACTGGAATAGGACCCCAGGAATCTATGGTGATATTGGGACAACATTGGTACTCTGAGGCACAGAATACCCATACTTTTCTATCATATGCTGACCATATTCTGCCTAACAGTCTACCTCTTCTGGACTGGGTAGTCTAGTTCCAAAGACTAGAATCCTCCCAAATCTGCAAAGTCAAATACTATGTGGTCCATTATCATTCCTTTCTAAAGTAGAATACCAGGAAGTGTTCTCACCAAGTGACATCACCTAATTTCTCACTTAGCTATGATGCATAGGGGTGCCCCACCTCCCTGCCTGTAGCTAAAATATTTCGAATCATTCAAGTTCTATGTTATATCAATGTAAATTACTTAAATTCACAAGAACACATAAATTTAACATAAGAATAAATGGAAAACTATAGGACTAAAATTTTAAGCTTTAGCTACCATATTACAAATCATCACTCATAAAATAGGCAGAAATCAGGGGATAGGGAAGGACTAGGGAAAAAAAAAACACAAAAACCTAGACAGAATATTTCACAATTTTCTTATTCTCTCTATAAAATTAATAGACAGAGCTACCTAGAGGGAAAAAAGAGAGAAACTGACTTACACATAACTTTTAGCTGGAGATGGAGGTAGCATTGTTCCAAAATCCTTTCCTCCATAGAGATGCCAAACAAGAGAGACTTCCTTAACGACATATCGTATTATAGGAGTAGGAAAGTGTAATGGTGCTTTGCTAGTATCTGTTTTTTTAACAGGCAAACTAAAATGATTCTCTATTATTACAATACCATCATCAACCATTGTTTTCACTACCGGTTCTTCTTCCTTCTCCTAAGGAAAAAAAATGCAATTACTAAAAATCATTTACTAATATTAGGCCCATAAACACTCCCTAAGAGAATGCTATCTCACATAATCACTGGGAATGCTTCTACTTTCTTAAGTCTAAAAGTGAAAAAAGAAAGGTACTTTTCTATACTTTTCTTGGAAATGGTTTTCTATATAAACTTTTAAAAAACCTTATATTTGAATCACTCCACCAAAAAATGTTTTGTTTTGCTTTTTTTCTATGCTGCCTCATTTGACTTTTTTAACATGTTTATCATTGGGCATGTATAAACTATTATTATTAAAAAATCATGACAGGGGGGCACAGCTAGGTGGCGAAGTAGATAAAACACCGGCCCTGGATTCAGGAGGACCTGAGTTTAAATCTGGCCTCAGACACTACTAACTGTATGACCCTGGACAAGTCACTTAACCCCCATTGCCCCGCCAAAAAAAAAAAAAAAGAAAGAAAGAAAGGAAGGAAGAAAAAATCATGACAGGAAATATGTCAGTTGGTTTGGCTGAATTGATTCCTTTCCCCTTCTTTTAAAATGTTTGTCACAAGAATATGGAAGAGGGAGGGTTAGAGTCAGAAGGAAATAAGCACTTTATATAACATCTATCATTTACCAGGCATTGTGATAAGTACTTTTCAAACAACCCTGAAAGGTAGGTGCTACTATTATCCTCATTTTACAAATGAGGAAATTGAGGCAAATGAAAGTTAACTGACTTGCTCAAGTCACATAGCTAGTAAGTGTCTGAGACTAAATTTAAATTCAGATCTTCATGATTCCAGGCCCAGTGCGCCATCCACTGTGCCACCAGCTATCTGAAATGAATACAATGTAAAGGTTATCTACATATATTATTAAAAAATTAAAAGAAATTTAATGCATTATAAACCAAAAGACTAAGGAAAGTAATATAAGATTTTAGAACAAACATCAGAGTAGCTAGTTTCAAGTACTGGATCTAATACTAACTTGCATTGTCATCTCAAATGAGATACATTACTTCTAGAGGACTTGGTTTCCTTTTCCACAAAAGCAAAGGTCTAAATCAGAATAGCCCTAAAATCTGTTCCTAATCTAAAATCTATACTCCTATAAATCTCTGTGAACCTGTACAGGAGCATCACTATCATTCAGGTTCTATGATTCTATTACATGGATTATAAAATCAAAGGATTAAAACTCAGAATTAAGATTAGAAAAGAGGAATAGGGCACAGTATCTAAAATAATCTAACATACAAGGTACACAGAACTCAGAAAAACAATCACCTAGAGTTATCAATGGGCATGTTTCAAAATTTTATTTAAAATATGTCATTAACCATGCTACTAAACATTATTATTTCCCCCTCACCAAGGTACTGGAAAAGCTATATTGTACAGCCTCTAAATTCTACTACTGCCAATAGCTTGCTGAACTGCCCAAGGGGTTTGTGCATAGCTAAACATAGAATATTATACAAATATTATTGTTGGGATTTCATTAACATATAGCTACAGCACTACAAATAAATGTCACAAACATTTAAATAAATCACATAAATTCAAATTCAGAAATTGAGAATGAACTTTTAAAGGAATTAACAATGTCTTAAATAAAAGACATTTATTTATAAAATCCTTCACTCTATTTTCTACCCCTTATTTATCTCAAATATTTTAATCTTCCACAAATATTCTCCTCCAGCACTTCATCACAGCATAGGAGTGAACCTGGAATGATCTCTAGAGGTCTCACCAAGGGGGTAACACTTTGAATACAGACCAGGTGACAGATTAAATTTGTCATCCAAAGACAGCCTCAAGTCAGAGGAGTTCATCAACAAAATTAGTGACAGGGTAATGAAATCTTTAGCTACAATAATCAGACACAGTGATCTGTATTAGTGGAAGGAGTACCAACTCCAATGAAATCACAGATTCCCAAAATAGTATTAATAATTTCTTACATGAATGGCTACTTTAGGTGCAAAAAGAATGCAAAAGTCATCATTTTCTGAAGGTACATCTATCATTGCATCATTAATCAAGTGCTGAGTACATGAGGCATAGCTGGGACTAGGTTCCTGAGAGGTATTCCCACTTTCATCCGGGAACAGGAAGAGATCTGAGCAAGATGATGGTTCCTGAGCTTGTGATTTTTCATCCAAAATACCTATATGGAAAGATAATTATGTTTAGTTAGGAAAAACATATAAGTCTGCTAAAGGAGAAATTTTCATTACATACTTATGCCCCTTGTGACTATACTTTTAGAACTTATTTCTACACTACAAAATTTAGTACTTAACAGCAATCTGTCTTGCCCAGCTTACACAGCAGGTGCATGAATCTAGCTCCTGAATCTAATTTCATGCCCATTACTTTGAGTTTTCTGAAGACAATGATCATATCCCATATTTCTTCTCTCCCAAAAATTTAAGCACCTACTAGGGACTCGATAAATAAGACTAGATTTGATGCTAGATAATCAAATGCTAATTTTTTAAAAATCTTGACATTTATATTCTAAAATAAGTTGGATTTTTAAAACTGTAAATATACAACAATATAGGACTGAATTACATCAGTGCTAACAAAAAGAAAGTCTCTATCTTACCATTAGATTGTGGCTTTACAGGAGAAATTGCTGGCTGTGTATCAATTTCCTCCATGGCATCACTCATCAAATCTCTCAAGATTTGTTGATCAGCTTCAGGAAGTACTGGACCTCGTGAAGACGGCCAGCTAGTTGTATCCACCTATTATAATAAGAATAACAAAAAAATCTAATTAAGTGAAGCTCACAAAAAGCTCTCCTTCAATTAAGTACATAGATGTAAAAACCCATTGTTTAAAATTGCATGCATGGCAGTTTGACAGATCATCTAAGTGAGAGCATCACATGTGAATAAATATCCAGAGTTAAGGGTCAGAGAAAGAAGACACTACTAGATGGTTGGTGATTCCTTGTGGAAGGGTATGAACTTGCTATTTGTCAGTCTGACATGGAAAAGTGGTCCACTATCTTCCTGAGCCTTTCAGGATGTGATGGAGAACCTCCCAAAAATTATAAAACCTGATGACCAAAACTCATTTCTAGTGATTCATAAAGGTACAACTGAAACTGCCAGAAAAAACTGCTAATAGTTATGAAGTCTTAGGCAAGAAACAGATGATCATAGAAACACTAGTATTTTAATCACTGCTCCTAAGTAAAAGCAAAGATTTCAGAATTAAAAACCAGATTTGGGAAGTGAACAGATAGTTAAAAAGAAGATAACTGCTAAGAGGATCTGAATTTGTGGATCACAGATTAAAACATATAGTCTCAGGGGCAGCTAGGTGGCACAGTGAATAGAGCACTGGCCCTGGAGTCAGGAAGATCTGAGTTCAAATCTGGCCTCAGACACTTGACACTTACTAGCTGTGTGACCCTGGGCAAGTCACTTAACCCCAACTGCCTCACCAAAAAAACCCAAACAAACAAAACCATATAGTCTCTTAGCAAGGGAGTGAATGGTAAAAATGAATTTATTTCGAGTTAAAAATCTAATGAAATGAACATTAAACTGAAATATAAAGAAGGACAAAAAACTATGGATAAGCATACAGAGATAGCATAGAGAGTAGCTAAAAACTAAGAGCAATTGGTGTAGAGATTTCTAGAAATTAACAGGAGATAAAAATCAGAAAAGGAGATAGATCCATGGTCTAAATGTTTATATAAAGAAGCACTAGATATAGGCAACAAGAAAAGTTTATACAGATAGTATGGTACAGTAGAAAGAATACTAAATTCAGAATCAGACAATTTGGGTAATATCTGGGAAATAATAAAGTATTTTCAGGGCAGCTAGGTGGTGCAGTGGATAAAGCACCAGCCCTTGATTCAGGAAGACCTGAGTTCAAATCTGCCTTGACACTTACTAGCTCTATGACCCTGGGCAAGTCATTTAACCCTCATTGTCCGTCCCCTCCTTTCCCCTGAAAAAAGTATTTTTACTGATCGCAAGGTCTCTCATACAAAACCTCAACTTATTAACACTAATATTTTCATGGTGATGATAAATGGAGTGTCAACACTCTAGGTATCACTGACAAAAATGGTAAAATTCATGCTGGATCTAAAAAGCCAATTACCAAAGATGATTTGTACACAAGAAGTAGGATAAAAAGATATCAAAGAAATGATAAGAAATGGTGAACCAATAATGTAGCAAGATCAAATAATAAGAAAAGGAAAGTAATCACTGCACCAGCACTCACAAGCAGAATGTCTCCCAGTTTACTGGTAAATTCTCTAGGCTAGGTGGTGCAGTAGATAGAGCACTGGCCCTGAGGACCTGAGTTGAGAGGACCCGAGTTCAAATCTCACCTCAGACACTTACTAGCTGTGTGACCCTGAGCAAGTCACTTAACCCCAACTGCCTTAAATATCCAGGGCCATATTCATCAAAACTATTTGGTATTGGCTAAGAAATAGAGTGATGGATCAGTGGAATAGGTTATGCACAGAAGACACAGTAGCAAATGACTATAGTAATCTACTGTTTGATAAACCCAAAGATTCTAGCTTCTGGTGTAAGAACTCACTTTTTGATGAACGCTGCTGGGAAAACTGGAAGATAGTATAGCAGAAACTAGGCAAAGACCAACATCTTACACCTTATACCAAAATATGGTCAAAATGGGTACATGAATTAGACATAAAGGGTGATACCATAAGCAAATTAGGAGAGGAAGGAATAGTTTACCTCTCAGAGCGATGGAGAGGAGAAGAATTTATGACCAAACAAGAGATAGAGAATATTATGAAATGCAAAATGGGTCATTTTGATTACAATAAATTAAAAAGGATCTGTACAAACAGAAACACCACAGTCAAAATTAGAAGGAAAGTAGAAAGCTGGGAAACAATTTTTACAGCCAATGTTTCTGATAAAGGCTTCATTTCCTAATTGGATTTGTGCGTGAGAGGGTTTATTTATTTTTTTTTTTAGTGAGGCAATTGGGGTTAAGTGACTTGCCCAGGGTCACACAGCTAGTAAGTGTTAAGTGTCTGAGGCTGGATTTGAACTCAGGTACTCCTGACTCCAGGGCCGGTGCTCTATCCACTGTGCCACCTATCTGCCCCTAAAGGCCTCATTTCCAAAATATATAGGGAACTAAATCAAATTTATAAGAATGCAAGTCATTCCCAAATTGAGAAATGGTCAAAGGATAATAGTTTTCAGATGAAAAAATCAAAACTATTGCCATATGAAAAAAATGCTCTAAATCACTACTGATTAGAGAAATGCAAATTAAAACAACTCTGATGTACCACTCATACCTATCAGATTGGCTAATATGACAAAAAAGGAAAATAATAAAATGTTGGAGAAGCTGTGGAAAAATTGGAACACTAATGCATTGCTGGTGGAGTTGTGAACTGATCCAACCATTCTGTATAGCAATTTGGAACTATGCCCAAAGGGCTATAAAACTGTGCATACCCTTTGACCCAGTAATACCACTACTAGGTCTATATCCCAAAGAGATCATAAACAAGGGAAATAACCTCACATGTATAAAAATATTTATAGCAGCTCTCTTTGTGGTGGCAAAGAATTAGAAATGGAGTGGATGCCCATCAACTGGGGAATAGCTGAACAAGTTGTGGTATATGAATGTAATGGAATACTATTGTCATATAAGAAATGATGAGCAGGCAGATTTCAGAAAAACTTGGAAAGACTTAAGTGGACTGATGCTGAGTAAAGTGAGCAGAACCAGGAGAACACTGCACACAGTAACAGCAACATTGTATGATGATCAACTGTGACAGACTTAGCTCTTCTCAGCAATACAATGATCCAAGACAATTCCAAAGGACTCAAGGTGGAAAATACTCTCCATGTCCCAAAAAATTAAATAAATAAATAAAAAGAACTGTGGAATCTGAATGCAGATTCAACTATACTATTTCTTTTTTGTTTGTTTTTTCTCTTTTCTGAGGTTTTTTCCCTTTTGTTCTGATTCTTCTTTCATAACACAACTAACACAGAAATATGTTTAGTGTGATTGTACATATATAATCTATATCAGATTGTTTTATGTCTTGGGAAGAGGGGGAGGGAAGGAAGAGTGGGAGAAAAATTTGGAACTCAAAAATCTTATAAAAACAAATGTTGAAAATTTTCTTTATATGTAATTGGAAAAAATATAATATTATTAAGATTGGAAAAATAATTTTAAAAAAATTTTTTTAAAACATCCAGGGCCATCTCCAATCATCCTGATATTTATCTTGCCACTGTACACAGATGGTTCTGGAGGAGAATGAGGCTGGTGACTTTGCACAGCCCTCCCTCATTTAAATCTAACTGGCAAAGAGTCCATCTTCAATGTTTCCCAGAGTACAGGAAGGTGTAAAAAGGCTTCTGGGGGAGGAGGGGGGATGGGAGGGAACCAGCAGAGTTATAAAAGACTTCAAAGGCCAAACAGAATTTTATATTTGATCCTGGAGGTGATTATTGAACCACTAGAGTTTACTGAGTAGGGGTAGAGGAAATTATATGGTCAGACTCACACTTTTAGAATATAGCTTTGTCAGTTGAATGGAGTATGGACTAGAGTGGCCAAAGACCAATCACCAGGTTATTGTAATAGTACAGGAGTGAGGTAATAAGGATAGTGACACTGTTAAATGAGAGGAGGGGGCATATATGAGATGTTTTGAAAGTAAAATATATGAAGAGTAGAGGGGTATTAATATTCAAATAAGAATACTATCTTAAACACCATTAACAAATAAAAATTGCTAAGAAATGTAAGTAATTTTATTTGCCCATCTTTTTAAAACTGAAATAGTTAACTGACATTGTAGAAGTATAACAAACACATGTAGAGGAAGAAATAATAAAAAGGAATTGAGGAGAAATGAGAAAAGCTACTTAAAACAGATCTAAATATTCCAATTATAAAGACATGTATTTAGATTATAATGAGACATTCAGTTCTATACTTATTTGCATTAGAGTCCCTGAAGAAATTAACAAAATAATTTCAGGATCATATACACTGATAAATTGCCAAGGATAAAACTATGGAAAGAGGAGTATAAAAAGAGATGGCAGATATGATAAATGGAAATTCATAGGACTCAATCCTGGACACAGTGCTCAATACTATTCCCCACTGATCTGGCTATTAGAATCATGTTTATTAAACTGGAACATCAATTCCAAGAAGGCATCTCAAAAGATAAATTTAATGTGAAACTGGAGAAGTGGTAACAAAACAAAATGGAAAATGACAAAGGAATTACAGTGGGCAGCAATGTAAACCTAAATGAGTAATGTAACCTTATAATTAAAAGAACAAGGAATTATGAATAGAAGGGAATATAAAATGCAGGATCTAACTATAAAATTCAAAACTAGTGAGATCTCTACTATTAAGGACCCAGCATGACATAATACAAAATTTGTGAGAAACAGATTTTTAAAAAGTCAGAAAAATTACCAGGAGATGAGAAATTTGTTAAAAATAGGAGGAAAGTCTAAACAAAGTAGACTATGATTAAGAAGTGATAGAAATAAAATAGGACTTAGCATTTGCCTAACACTTTATACATTTCAAAGCACTTTCACATGCCTCATGATGAGGTGAGGAGCTCTTTGTAGTCACCACCAAGAACATATGAAGAAATGCACTTAAAAATTGGAAATACTAAAGGTTAATAATGAGGAAAAATATCCTCAAACAAGGCCTGTCCAACAATTAGGGTTACATACATATCCCAAATACAAGGACCTTCTCCAAGTTCCCTTCACATCTATGACTCGACAACAGATAGATAATCTACTCGCCATATCACTGAACAGAAGGAACTAGGTGACATTTTTACATTCTGTACCTTTGTTTTCCTTTGGATAGCTGCAGGTTTAACTTCTGTTTTAGAGGGTGCATGTAAATCACCATAACTTGCAATATACTGTATAAGATTCATGAGAGCAGCACAAGAGTCAGAACACGTTCTGATGTGAATAACGTCGCTAGAACAATGCAGCTCAAAGCGAGGCCGAGTCTGAACAAGAGTGAAAGAAAAGGATTGCATATGTTTAGCAATACTAAGATGCAAGAGGAAGCATATATTTATATTAAATAGCATTTAATGTAATAAACTGTCATACCACAATAGTGAAATATTACATATTCATTTCTAATTTGGAAATTACCCTGAAACATTCATTCTTACCCAAATGAGACGGGTCACAAATATTGGTTAAAATAAAAAATTTTATTTATTTTATCTATTTTAGGAACTTACTTGCTCCCCATCGGAATCAGATTTCATTGCTGTGATAGTTAATTCCAAAAGGCCCATATCCATTACACGGACATAATCTAAAATTTAAAAAAAAAAAAAGTTAACAACCATAATACAGAATGGTTCTTTTTAATACTGTCAACATTTATGTCGATCTCATTTAGAGATAAACTATAAGGATTTAGGTAAGGTAAAGGAATTGCAGTTTCTGATCATAAGGTGCTCACAACACATCTTATTTTGAATGGTAAATACTTTTTTCTTGATTTACATATGTATTGAATATAAATAGCATGACACCAACCTCTTTCAATCTGACTGCCTTCTCACTGGAGTTGTAAGCAGACCAAATCTCCAAAGTGTTATTTAAGTATCTGTTGTTCATAACAATTGCCATAAGACAGTTGAACATCTGCTGCTAATAGTACTCACTCAGTGTAAATTCTTAAATTAATGATGTCTTACCTCTATTCAAGTTTACAGCTACAGTATTGCATTTATCAGACAAATGTAAAGCAGCTTCATCCAAGATAATTCTGGAGGAAGAATAAATTTCCAAAAACAAATTCATAAAGGCAGCCATCAAAGGGATATAGTAGTAATAATAGTAATAGTCATAGCAGTAGTAGTAGTAGTAGTAGTAGTAGTACTAGTAGTAGTAATATCCATTATTATTATGTCTACCATTTATATAGTGCTTTATAGTTTGCAAAGTGCTTTATATATGAAATCCCACTGATTCTCATAAGAACCCTGGGAAGTTATTAACCCTATTTTACAGAAGAAGAACAGGATGAGAGAAGTTAAGTGACTTGTCCAGGGTCACAAAGTTAGTACTTATCTGAGACAGAATTTGAAGTCAGGACTTCAAGTCCAGCACTCTTTCTATGCACAAAGCCACCTAGTTGCCTATATAAGAAACTCAAATTTGAATCAATTCCCCTCTGATGTATCCAGTACTATAAGCACATGTAACTTCATATTCATAAACAACAATTAACATTTATTTAAACCTCATTATTACCAATGTTATGAAGATTTATACATAATCTAAATCTCAAGAATTAAATAGAAAGTCCTTTTCACCCTCAAACTAATACTTCTTTTGACATCGTTATTTCAGTCATTAGTACTACCCTTTTTCATATGTGAAACAATGAGTTTGTCTGATTCTTCCCTCTTACATCCAATTAAGTTCACCTGATTCTACTTCTGCAGCCTCTTTCATGTTTATCACCTTGTCTACTCCTATTCCTACACACTTCTACTTGCTTTTAATACCACCTACTTGGACTTGAGATCGCTAAGAAAAGATGGAGAAAGAGATATAGAGGAAATAGGACAGAGTCTTTGGCAACATACAGTTAAGGGTTGTGATGTGGATAATGAACCAGCAAAGGAACCTAAGAGACAGTGGTTAGATAGATAGGAAGAGAACCTAGAGAAAGTAGTGTCATGAAAGCCCAGAGAGGGGAAGACATCTACCCAAGGGGGAGGAGTGAATAGTGTCAAGTACAGCAAATAGGGTGGAAAAGATGAGAAGGGGGGGGAACCCCACCAAATTTGGCACTTAACGGACCACACTATCTTTAGGCAGAGCAGTTTCAATCAAGTGTTTGAGTTCAGAAGCCAGAGTGCACAGAACTGACAAATGAGTGAGGAAAGGAAGTGAGGCAGTGAATAGAGATAACCTTTTCTAAGAATCTGGCTGAAAAAGAAAGCTGAGGAGATGGTAGAACCTAGAAAAGGCATTTTTAAGAATGGGGGAGATTTTAAGACACTCAAAAAAAGGGGGCATGTTTTAAGGCATTAGAGTAGGAACCAGCAGATTACAATAGGTTGAAGATTAGAGAGAAGGTATGATTGAGGTTGCAGTCTGCTGGAGAAAATGGAAGAGATGGGATCATGGAGAAAAGAGAAGGGGACATGTAGAAGGGCTGGTCTTTTCAAGTAGAAGGGACACTTCGATATCACTTCATTCTCTGGGTTTACTACCATGTATGCCTCAGCTTCCTCCTTCTCCAACTGGAAAGTTCTTCCTGGAACCTCCACTTTGGGGGAGAGCACATATCAGCCATCCTTCATTCTATGGATTTCACCACCACACCCCCATACAAATAACTCCCCTGTCTCTAGGCTCTTCCTTTTCAGTATCCTTTTTTCTATGTTGTTTTTCCCCATTACAATGTAAGCTCCTTCAGGGTATGTAGTGCCTTTTTTGTGGTTTGTATTCCATTAAATGACATAAAGTGAAATGCTTAATAAATGCTTGTTGAGTTGACTTACTACCGAAGATTAGGGGCAAGAAGGAGAAGGTAGGGGATAATGTCAAGGGGTTCTGAGACAAAAAGGGAAGAAAACCTAATAGTGCCATTCAATTATGGTAGAAACCATGCCTGAGCTAAACCCTCTGTTTCTATCAATACCTAAGAGTGTTCTACATACACATCAAGCTCTTAATAAATATTTGTTAAATGAACATTCTGGTAAGTGCAAATAATATATTAAGAACTTTTGGCACTTCCGGATGCTGAAATATAAGGTGGTTATAATAATGTTCCAAAAGCTAGGAATTTTCTCAAATATTTTCACCACATTCTTTAGAGAACAAAAACATCTCAGAAATTAAATCTTTTCCTAAAAAATGCCTTAATTAAGAACTAAAGAATGGCTCTACTCATTATTTGAAGCAGGCCTGTCATTTCATTGGTAAGAGAACTCCCAGAAAGGAAACTCCCTCTTCCAATGCAGGATGGAACCTGTTCTTCAATTTATATTCTTTTTTTTTTTTTAGTGAAGCAACTGGGGTCAAGTGACTTGCCCAGGGTCACACAGCTAGTAAGTGTTAAGTGTCCAAGGCCGGATCTGAACTCAGGTACTCCTGACTCCAGGGCCGGTACTCTATCCACTGCGCCACCTAGCTGCCCCATAACTTATATTCTTAAAGAGTGGGTTGTCTCTGTAACTAATATTCATTACTATCCTATATTAATAAAAACGTTTGAGGTAATTTAAAAAAAAATAATTACAAGAACATACAGGGAGGTTCCATAGGTACCTGAGAGTAGATGATGATTTATCCAAAGAAACACTACTGGAAATACTAAATGTTTCCACAGTAAGAAGAGATCTTGTTGGCAAATAAAGAGGCCTATGATCAAAGAGAAACAAAACATAAAAGAGATGGCACAGTTCTCTTAATAAGGTTTTTATAAGAGAATTTAACTCACTTAGATATTAAACCATCTGTCTTAATATACTTTAGAAATAACATAATGAAAATTTTTTATATTTTATTTCATGTATTTACTTACCTATAATCAAGTGCACAACTCCATAGATGAACATGAAAGGTTGTAAAGGAAGCTGGAGGATTATATCCCAAAACAGGTTCATCAGAAATATTCATGAAATATAAAATCTACAATCACAAAGAAACAAAACATGCTGCTAATTTAGAAGAAAGTAAGTCAAATCAATAAGTATGTAATATCCTGACTGAGAACCAGGAGTCTAATAAGCTGTATGACCCTAAATAAGTCACTTCACTTCTAATCTCACAGAATCCTCATCCATAAAATGAAGAGATTGGAGGGAAAATTCAAGACTGCTCCAGCTCTAAAACTCTATTGCCCTATTATAAAAAGTATCATAATATATTTCAGAGAAGAAACTGTAAGGAGCTAAAATTCTAGCTATACTGTCTAAAATATCTAATGAGTGGTCACCAATAAATTATAAGCTTTAGCAAGAGTTAGGCTTTTAAGCATTTATTAAGGAGAATAAGAATTTGATAAAGAGAGAAAGGCCTAGATTAATCTATCAAAGGGAGAGTACATTTCTAGCTCTGCTCTCCACCAGAGTCCACACGAAAAGAGGGTGAGCCAGCGCGCCAGGCTCCCCCTTCTTCCTCCTGCAAGCAAACGTCACTTCCTAATGCCAAAGAAAAGACGCATGGTCCTGCCCTCAGAGGCCCTCTCCTCATGTTGGAGCCTTCCTACAGTAAGTCTCCAGCAGGTGGCGTCCTTCCAATCGTTACAAAACTAAACAAGGATAGTAGCACTAAAGAGAAAAATCAACAAGTAAAGAATTTCTAAATCTATGCATCATTACAAAGCCATGTATTTGCATTTAAAAGAAATATTCTTCATATGCTGTGATGCCACACACCTAGGAAAATGTCTACTGTGAAATAAACTTTAAATATATAATATTTACCTTAACACTGTTCTATATTAGACTCAAACTATTTCAAGTAACCTCATATTGGTAAGGTTTTATTCAAAACTAGTTTTCTTAAACTTCTTAAAGCTGAGGCTAATTTCAATTTTTTTTTCAAATCTGTAAAACATCAGAACTAAAAAAAATCCTTTTAATTTAAATCATATTTTTCTTTTTAATGAAATTTTAAACTACCATCCTTCCACACCTTGACGATTTTCTCTTCACCAGTCACCACTAGGCACAATCAAGCCTTCTGCCTGAAAATTCATCCACATCATGTTGAAAGTCCTCTTAATCACAATCAGTAAAGAATAATACTTAGGCACTGTTAAATTCTGATTCAAGGAAACAAGTAGAATAAGCCAACTTTTCACTCACTGACAGTTCTCTCTATATATCTACTTCTAGCATTAGGTAACATCCCTACAGATTTCTATTTATAAGGGGGAATAGTTTTTCAAAAATATATTCATCTAAAAAAATAATTCTTTTGGCACTATGAAAATTTAATTTTTCTGAATAGTTGGATATGAACTGTCCTAATTTCTTTTGTTACTGTTGTTCAGGCATTTCAGTTACGTACAATGCTTTGGGGTTTTCTTGACAAAGATACTGGAGTGGCTTGTCATTTCTTTCTCTAGCTCATTTTATAGATGAGGAAACTGAGGCAAACAGGTTTAAGTTCCCAAGGTCACATAGTTAGTAAATGTCTAAGGCCAAATCTGAACTCAGGTCTTTGTGACTCCTGAATCAGTGCTCTAGCCACTGCACCACCTAGCTATGCTGTCATAATTTCTAAATATAGTTCTCCTTTCCACATTGTGACTTTCCTAATGGCAGTTTCAATATATTGTGAGTCAAAATGAGAAATTAAATGGGAATTTTGGGGAAGTTTTGTGCAAGCTGCAGACAACACACAAAAGCCAGCAAATGAGTTTAGAAATTCAGAAATACATAAAATATTTGTAGAATGTTGTAGAATATCAACATACTTTATCTTTTAATACCATAATAATTCAGACTTCTTCTCTGATACAAAGGGCAAAAATATTTTATATGAATTTTCCAGATCACTGGGGAAACACACCCCTAATCCCCCACAATGTGTAAGATATAACTGTATAAGTAAATTAATGTTGATATTATAAATTCCTACTGAAAAATTCAAAACTATTATTTTATTAACATGGAAGAATTATCTAGATAAGTCTGTAAAACATAGTAATAATATAGAAATATTCCATGGGCATATAAAAAAAGAATGATACTGGACTTATTACAACAAACGGATGAAAAACAAAGAAAGAGCCTGTGTTTTTAAATGTTCAGAGATAAAATTAGATTAAATGACAAAGAATAAAATATCAATTTAACCTGTTCATGCCAGCTAAGTCCAGAAGGAAGTACTTTGTGCTGGAGAGTAGCTCCTTTGAGTCCCACTGCAATCAGAAATTCCTACATAGGAAAAAATTTCAAAAGTAGTTAAAACCATAACCTTTAGCAGCATTCCAGTTAATTCAAACATTTTTCTGAGATCATAAAATTGGCTCCCATTATACTCAAATAGATCTGTGATATCAGTTATTCATCACGTGCTTATCCTGTAGATGATTCTTTTCCATATCCCCCCACAGTTGATCCACTTAATCTCTTAGCAGTCTTCCTTCATTTTTCTTGATTATCTCGAACGTGCCAATGGAGCACTATGGCCACTCACCTATCATTTGTCCTTGATACATAATAAGCCCATCTTCTCTCTGTATTCTGTAATTCTTCGATGACATGTTTTACTCCTATTTTTCTTTAGATATTCTGAAAAGTTATGCATTGCAACCTGCTCATGACTAACATGCTCCTCTACATTGTCCTATGTGCAGCTTGATAGCACAATGAGTAAATAGCACAGGACCAAGACTCAAAAAGACCTGAGTTCAAATCCAACCTCTGACATTTACTAGTTGTGTGACCCTAGGCAAGCAACTTAATTTCTCCCTGACTCAGTTTTCTCATCTGTAATATGAGGATAAAACTGACCCTACTGAAAGGGTTTTGAGGATCAAAAAAGAACACTTGTAAAGTGTTTAGCACAGTACCTAGAATATAGTAAGCACTATATAATGTTAGCTTCTTGTTCTCTCCAACTTGACTCATCCATCTGCACTCTCTGTGCCAGATATGTATACAGGTAGACAAACGCTATAGGTTTTCCACCCAATTTATGTTTTAATCTGGGACCTTCTCCATCCACATAGTCTTGCCTCTGCAGACAATTAGACCAAACTCTTTTGAACAATTATAATTCTCTGTAAGAAGATCCTACAATGTTCCAAGGTTTGATGCAATCAATATAACGTCATCTGTGGAAAGGAACAGATAGAAGTCCACATCCTTCACAGAGAATCCCTCATCAAGTAGGACTGTAAGCTACAATTCTTCCTTCAAAGTGGCGAACATTTTTGACAAGCTTAAATCTTCCTGTTTTTTGCTTTGCCTGATATTAATGATCATCAAACAGGGTTATTTCTGTTATTCAAAGAATCTAGAATAGTATAATGTATGGATAGAACACAACCTGTAATAAAGTCTATAAACTGGCATTTTGTTCTCTTGAATCCAATGGGCAAACAACAAGTAAAGTGGTCTTATATGTTCTAAATTTTCATTTGTAACAATTGGAATGACGCCACCTGCTGGAGACTTACTGTAGAAGAGTTCCGCCCATGAAGCGAAGGTCTTTGAGGGCAAGACCAGGAGTCTTTTCTTTGGCGTCAGGAAGTGACGCGGGCTAGTGGGAGGAGGAAGGAAGAGACTGGCACTCGCTCTGACTCTTTCTTTTGGACTCTGGTGGAGAGCGGAGCTAGAAATGTGCTCTCCCTTTAATAGATAGGAATCTAGGCCTTTCTCTCTCTCTTTACCAAATTCTTGTTCTCCTTAATAAATGCTTAAAAGTCTAACTCTTGCTAAAGCTTATAATTTATTGGCGACCACTCATTAGATATTTTAGACAGACTAGCTAGAATTTTAGCCCTTAACACATTTAATTGTGAAATAGCAAAAACATGGTACATATTGATGTTCACTTTAGAAAATTTGCTCCTTCCTTCCATTGTAGATGTCTTAGATTTGTGTATAGATGACTCTCATAAAGATTTGTTATAGAAGGCAGAGCCAAGATGGTGGAAGAAAAGCAGTGTCTTACCTGAGCTCCCCCTAAGACCCCTCCAAACACATTCAAATAATGCCATAAGACAATGCCTAGAGCAGCAGAACCCACAAAAAGACAGGGTGAAAGTTTTCCAACTAAATACAACTTAGAAGGTCAGTAGGAAAGGTCTGTTGTACTAGGGTGAGAGTGGAGTGCAACCCAGCATAGACACAGCCCCAGCCCCAGCCCCAGCCCCAGCAAACCAGGAACAGGCTTTGGAAGGCTCTGAACCACCAGCAGCAGCAACTGCTTCTGGAACTCAGCCCGCAGACTGTAAGGGAGTCAAACAGTTGGCCAGAAGGAGATTACAGGGATCTCTCTGCTAGCACTGAGGCAGGACACTGCTATTTTGCCCATACTCTGACCCAGGTCACAGTCTTGGGTGGCAGTCCCAGGTGTGGGAGGAGCACAAGCACACAAGAACTTTCAGCCACAGTGGATTGGGACTCTATTCATAGTTCTAGGGCAGAAAAGCAGGCCTGTGGTTGCTTGTAGAGCAAAGCACAAGCCAGGAAAGTAGTAAACATACCTCTCCTTAAATCATACCACCTTGGAAGAATTGAAAACTTACAAATCCCTAGGAGTATTTCTGAAAACAGCTGCACAAACCTGGTGAAACTTGGGACTGTGTGCCCTCCAGCCTGAAAACAGTACTCCATTTTAAAGACTTAAAAGTCAAGAAATAGGCTGGGAAAACGAGCAAACAGAAAAAAATGCTGACCATGGAAAGTGTGGAGACAAGGAAGATCAAAATACACCCTCAGAAATAGATAGCAAAGTCAAAGCTCCTACATCCAAAGCTTCCAAGAAAAATATGAATTGGTCTCAGGCCATAGAAACACTCAAGTATAAGAAAAAATGGAAAGAGAAATGAGAGTGGTGCAAGAAAATCATAAAAGGGGCATCTAGGTGGTGCAGTGGATAAAGCACCAGCCCTAGATTCAGAAAGACCTGAGTTCAAATCCGGTCTCAGACACTTGACATTTACTAGCTGTGTGACCTTGGGCAAGTCACTTAACCCTCATTGTCCCACTTAACGATTGGAATGATGCCAACTGCTGAAGACTTACTGTAGCAAAGCTCCACCATGAGGAGAAGGCATCTGAGGGCAAGATATCCAGCTCTTTGGCATCAGGAAGTGGGAGTGCTTGTGGGAGGAAGAGGGGGTGAGGCTGGCGCTCTCATTCTCTTTCATCAGGAGTCTGGTTGAGAGTGGAGCTAGGAATGCTCTCTCCCTTTAATAGATAGATGAATCTAGGCCTTTCTCTCTCTCTCTTTACCAAATTCTTATTCTCCTTAATAAATGCTTAAAAGTCTAACTCTTGCTAAAGCTTATAATTTATTGGCAACCACTCACTAGATATTTTAGACAGACTAGCTAGAATTTTAGCCCCTTACACCCACCAAAAAGAAAAAGAAAAAGAAAAAAAGAAAATCATGAAGGAAAAAAAAAGGACAACAGCTTGGTAAAGGAGACACAAAAAAATACTGAAGAAAATAATACCTTAAAAAACAGACTAGGCCAAATGGTAAATGAGGTCCAAAAAGCCAATGAGGAAAAGAATGCCTTGAAAAGCCAAATTGGCCAAATAGAAAATGAGGAACAAAAGCTCTCTGAAGAAAATAACTTCTTAAAAATTAGGATTGAGTAAATGGAAGCTAATGACTTTATGAGAAATCAAGAAACAAAAAGGCAAAACCAAAAGAATGAAAAAATAGAAGGCAATGTGAAATATCTCACTGGAAAAACAGCTGACTTGGAAAATAAATCCAGGAGAGATAATCTGAAAATTACTGGACTACCTGAAATCCATGATCAAAAAAAGAAACTAGACATCATCTTCCAAGAAATTGTCAGGGAAAATTGCCCTGATATTCTAGAAACAGAATGGAAAATAGAAATTGAAAGAATCCACTGATCACCTTCTGAAAGAGATCCTAAAATGAAAACTCACAAGAATGTTATAGCCAAATTCCAGATGTCCCAGGTCAAGGAGAAAATATTACAAGCAGTCAGAAAGAAACAATTCAAGTATGGTGGAGCCCCAGTCAAAATAACACAAGATCTAGCAGCTTTTACATGAAAGGATAAGAGGGCTTGGAATATGATATTCCGGAAGGCAAAGGAACTGGAATTACAACCAATAATCACCTACCCAGCAAAACCAAGTATAACCCTTCAGGGAGAAAAATGGAGATTCAATGAAAGAAAGGACTTTCAGGCATTCTTGATGAAAAGACCTGAGCTAAACAGAAAATTTGACTTTCAAATACAAGACTCTAGAGAAGCATAAAAAGGTAAACAGGAAAAATAAAATCATAAAGGATATTAAAAAGTTAAACTGTTTACAATCCTACATGGGAAGATTATACTTCTAACTCATAAGAACTTTCTCATTATTAGGGCAGGTGAATGAAGTATATTTAGAAGAGGGCAGAGGTATGAGTTGAATATGAAAGGATGATATCTTTAAAAAAATTAAAATAAGAGATGACAGAGGAAAGTACTGGGAAAAAGGGAAAGGAAGAGGTAGAATGGGGTAAAGTATCTCACATAAAAGAAGCAAGAAAAAGCTTATCTAATGGATGGAAAGATGGGGGAGGTGCTGGGGAGTGGGTGAATCTTACTCTCATCAGAATGAGCTCAAAGAGGGAGTAACATACACACTCAATTGGGTATAGTAACCTATCTTACCCTGCAGGAAAGTTGGAGGGGAACAGGATAAGGGGGAGAAGTGATAGAAAGGAGGGCAGATTGGGGGAGAGGGAAGTCAGAAGTAAAACACCTTTGAGGAAGGAAAGGGTGAGAGGAGATAGAGAATAGAGAACAGAGTAAACGGCATGGGGAGGGAGTAGGATGGAGGGAAATTCAGTTAGCAATAGTAACTGTGAAAAAACTTTGAAGCAAGTTTTTCTGATAAAGGCCTCATTTCTCAAACACATAGAAAACTGAGTCAAAGTTGTTAAAATAATAGCCATTCCCCAATTGATAAATGACCAAAAGATATGAACAGTTTTCAGATGAAATCATCAAAGCTATCTATAGCCATATGGAAAAAAATTCTCCACCTCATTATTGATTAGAAAGATGCAAATCAAAACAATTCTGGGGTACTACCTCATACCTACTGGGTTGGGTAATAGGATAGCAGAGGAAAATGACAAATGTTGTAGGGGATATGGAGAAAATGAGACATTAATGCACTGTTGGTGGAGTTGTAAACTGATTCAAACATTCTGTAGAGCAATTTGGAAATATGGCCCAAGGGCTACAAAACCATGCATACTCTTTGACCTAGTAATACCACTACTGGGTCAGCATCCAAAAAGAGAATAAAAAAAAAAAGTTAAAGGAACTATATGTACAAAAAATATTTATGGCAGTCCTTTTCTGGTGCAAAGAATATGAAATTGAGGAGATGCCCATCAATTAGGGAACAAATTATAGGATGAGATTATGATGGAGCATTATTGGGGCTCTAAGAAATGATGAGCAGGATGCTCTCAGAAAAACCTGGAAAGATGTACATGAGCTGATGCAAAGTAAAATGTACTGTATACAAAGTAACAGCAATATTGTAAGATGATCAACTGTGACTGGCTTAGCTATTCTCAGCAATACAATGATCCAAGACAACTCTGAAGGATTTATGAAAAATGCAATCCATCTCCAGAGAAGGAACTGATAGTGTCTGAATACAGATTGATGCGTATTTTAGTTTCTTTTTCTTAAGTTTTTTTTTTGTCTGTTTTCTTTCACAACTTGACTAATGTGGAAATGCTTTACATGACTACACATGTATAACATATTGAATTGTTTGCGTTCTTAAGGGTGGGGAGGAAGGGAGGAAGAGAATTTGGAATACAAAGTTCTAAAAATGGATGTTGAAATTGTTTTTGCATGTAATTGGGCAAAAATAACATTCTAAATACATTTTTTTAAAAGCACACTGTGAGGGAGAAAAAAAGATTTGTTATACATGGAAAGTAGGCATATATAGATTAGAGATTATTATTATTTTCCTTTGCCTTTTTAAAAATCATTAAAAAAGTCTAAGACTCTTTGGTATTCTCTCCTGTTTCAGAGAACTTGTATATCCTTCAACACTGACAATTGTATAAGGTTTCCATTACATAAATATCAATTTAAGACTAATAATCATGGACTCAGTTAAAGATGAAAAATGTCCATGGAATACAAACCTTTGTATTCATCTCTGATTTATCAGACTGGATTTTAACAGCAACAGACAACATGCTTAAAGAGTCTCCTCCAACACCATCTGAGGTTCTACTAAGACCATCTTCTTCTGAAGAATAAATTATAGGTTCCAACCAATGTGGGCGAGTTGTAGTGGGAAATCGTACTTCAGCAGGAAGAATCACTCCATCTACCATGCCTATGTCCATATTAGAGGTGAAAATATTTAATATAAAATAATTAATATTTAATAGAGACACCACACAATATTTTAGCTTAAGGAGTTCTAGGAACATAAAAATGATTGGTTACAAGAGAATCTGACTTCTAATGAATCTCCCCTCAAAAATAATTAAAAAACACTGAAAACAAACAAAATTGCTAGAAATTTTTACAAGGAAAATCAAAACCTACCAATATTTAAATATTTAATATCATTCTGACATACAATTTCCCTTCATTCATTATTATACTGTATTGAATAGAAGCAAAGGAGCCTTCATTTTATATTACCTAAGTCAAGTCCATGTACAAATCTAAAGTATTTCAAGTAATCCCCAATTTTTTTGGGGGGAGGGCTATTTAAGAACTCTTATTCAATTTACTTGAAATACTTCAGATTTGCACGGGGAATATTTAGGCTGTGTACCTCTTAGAGATAATCTGTGGTAAACAAATAGACAACCAAAAATTTAACATTTGGAAATTCAAGAAAATGGAGTGATTGTTTGATAGGCAAATTTCAAACTAAAAGAAAAAAAAGAATTGTGCAGGTGGGGATTTAATTAATAGTAAAGAATATATCCCTTAAGAACTACAACCTTCCAGCAAACATTTATTAAGTGACTAATAGATACAAAGCACCATGATAAGGTGGTATAAAAATACTTTATAGGGGAAATAGCTGGTCATAATTTGGCTAGAATACAAAGTATATGAAAAGTAATGAAGTAAAATAAGTTGTGATGGGAGGCAGGAACCATCTTAAGTTTCAGGCTAAAGGATTTATATTTTGTCCTACAGTAAGCAGGGGGTTACTGAAGGTTTTTTCAGCAAGGGACTGACATGGTCAGACCTGTACATTTAGCAACTGTAAAGGATAAATTGAAAAGAGGGCTGAAAGCAAGAGACCAATTAAAAGGTTGATAAAACACAACAGTTTGGATAAGAAGTAATACAGTTCTTGACTAAACTCTGAAAATGAGTCAAAAGGAAGAGAAAAAGCTAAAGATGCTGTGAAAGTGAAATCCTCAGGATAGGGTAAAAGTAGACTGGATTGTGAAAGAGATGAGCTCAAGTAGACTTTGATACTGAATGACTAAGAGAATGGTATATCATAAAAGTAATTAACTCAAGTTCAGTTGTGGAAATCACTGTTGTACTAAGTTGTACTACGTGTGTAATATTGAACAAGTCAATGTATCATTTTAGGTGTTTCCTCATATTTAGCTTTTTCCACTCATGACCCCTTTTCACCAGAGGAATTTTTACATAACCCTGGGTATATAGGTATATTAAATAGGTAAATATAACCTTTTACTGTTGCCAAATATTTTGCAACCCCCACATTCAGTTATGTGACCCCATATGGGGTCATGATCCACAGTTTAATAAGCTTTGGTCTAGATGACCCCTAGGGTAGCTTCTGTGATATGCTGATTTTGAGGTGCCTGTATCAGAGACCATTTTATGTTAAGTTCGGTGGTAAAATTAGAATTTGGCGGGGCGACTAGGTGGCGCAGTGGATAAAGCACCGGCCCTGGATTCAGGAGTACCTGAATTCAAATCTGGCCTCAGACACTTAACACTTACTAGCTGTGTGACCCTGGGCAAGTCACTTAACCCCAATTGCCTCACTTAAAAAAAAAATTAGAATTTGGCTCCCACAGTTCTGAAATGATTCCCTAAAAAACCTGTAATTGAAAAAGAAACTTTTTTCAAACTCACAAAACAAGTACCAATAAATATTTTATATGCTTCCTACCTTGGTGATATAAACTGAAGCTGTTGGAATGAAGACATATGTAGTGCTTATCTTCAAAACCTTCATATTTTGTCACGAAGAATAATGAAGCATTATTGAACTCTAACCAGAATTCACCATGCTTACTTTCTAACATCTCTCTGTCATCTTGCTATTAGGGAGACCAGAAAACCACAAAGGTTAGGTATTAGTTGAAGAAAAGGGATTTTTTTGACAGAAGGATGTTTGCTTGGAATATTAGGAAAATGTGAAGTATCACATTCAAGTGATCATTTCTTGAATTAAATGTACTTTATGTCATTAAAAATTAAGTTCTAGGCAGCTAGGTGGAGCAGTGGATAAAACACCAGTCCTGGATTCAGGAGTACCTGAGTTCAAATCCGGCCTCAGACACTTGACACTTACTAGCTGTGTGACCCTGGGCAAGTCACTTAACCCCCATTGCCCCCACAAAAAAAAAAAATTAAGTTCTACATCTATTATTTGCTATATACTACCATGGTCATCATCCTTCATAGCAGGACACTTATTTTTATCCAACTTAGTAAAAGACTTTACATAACATGTTTATATAGTTGGGCTTTGGTTTACAATTCCAGTGACAAAGTTAGATAATGGTTTATCAATTTAGTTAGTATTCAAAAATGTCAGTTCTTGGTTTTGTCACTTTTATGGTGTTTTTTACATTTAAATCTATTTCTCTGAAAACTTTCAAGTGTTCTACATTTGTTTTGAGTCTGCCAATTTATTTTCTAGTTTTTAAGTGCATTTTTATTTGAATTGCATTTGAGCTAATTTTAACTTATTACAGAATGCTGCCTACCTTGAATCATAATAAAACTGAATGTTGCTGATCTTACCAAATGCATTATTTATAGTACCTTGCACAGAGTAGGATCCAAATAAGAATTTATGGAACAGAATTATTTTTGGCAGATTAAGAACAGAATTGATTTGGCAAGTCCTTTTCTCTTCAGAATTTTTACCTTTATATCTGTAAATACTGCTACTAATCCATGATTGATGTTTAGAAGAACAGAGAGAAAACTCTGAGAGTTCTTGTTCTGAGATTCGAGGTTTTTTTTCCTACGAGAACGATAGTTCGGATCAACTGTGGAAAAATACTGCAAAGTCTCCTCCTCAGATCCACTCTCATCATCTATAAGAAATTAACCAAAAAGTTCTGACAATTTATTTTATAACTATTAAAACAAGAATATTCTCTACTAATGTCCTTTTCTAATACTTCATTAAAGTATGAAGGTCACTCTGCATTCATGAATGCTATGGCAGCAGAGGACAAACTCTGCCAGGTCCTACCAATATGAAAAGCCTGTACGTATGGACCTATCTGTCTGGGGGCCACCAAGTCAGCAACAGAATGAGGTATATGTTAGCCATAGCAACTCCTGATAGGTTATAATTTTTAGTAGTGGGGAGAATACCAAGCCCAATGAAATTAGAGATGCTTGAAAAACTGAGAACACAAATATACTTCTTACATTTTTTTCAATAAGAATTTATTAAAAATATCTAATCATAATAATAGTAATCAGCATTTATATGGTGCTTTAAAATTTGCAAGGCACCATAAATATGTTTATCTACTATGTATTGGCATTATGTTAACTAAGCTTTTCAATATTAAACTTCAAAAAAAAATTTGTCCATTATTAGTATAGTATCACTATAAAAATACAGATTATCTATAGGAAAATAAACAAGAAATACTTTTATAACTCCTTCACCAATAATTATTTTTTAAAATAACCAGGAAAAGCAATATGAGACTGTTGGGCTTTGGGTGAGAAAGACCTAGGTTCATACCTTGCCTCAGATGCATCAAAGCACTATGTCCACTGGTAGTTACTTAATCTCGTAGTGATTTCAAGTAACTCTTTAAGATTATATAAATTGGAGAGGAAAGGTGCCAATTTATATTGATAGAGGAAAAAATAGAAAACAGTAGGCAAAGCAACAAAACTTTAAATTTTACAATTAAAAATTTAAGTTACTCATGACTTTCCCAAATTGCATTACTATCTTATACAGATTCAATTTAAGAATTATTTTAAGGGATATTACCATAATGAACTGTAGATTTAAACTGACTAAAACTATCTTTGTTGAAGGTATTAATCAGTTGGCTGGCTACTGAGAGCCCAATACCATATGAAATATTTTCCAATGTTTCCACAGGTGAAGGAGCTGTTGGTTCCCAGAGTAGCAAGTCATTACTGATCCTATAAAGATAAAAGTTATTTAACAAGTTTAAATATTGCATCATACTTTAACATGAAAACATTAATTATATATTTCCTTATAAAGTTTTATATAACAGTAGGAAAAAAGTATGAGAAAATAGAAGCCAAAAGTAAAAATCACAAAAAGGCAGTACATTCTGTAAATTAGCAGTTAATTTCCTATGGTTTGCTTATTAACAATGTAGGTTCCTTGAGGGCAAGAACTATTTCATTGTTGTCTTTGTATTCAGAGCACTGGCAGAGTACCTCGTACACAATGGGCATTTACTAAGTACTTTTTGATTATGAACATTAAGAGATAAAATAGTGACACTGCTCAAGATTTTCAAGGAAATGACAAAATGAAGTACCACCTGGTGAAGTCTCCACAGAGAGCAGACACTCATAATTAAATAATTTAATGAGAATCAGTTAAAATGTTCTTCAAAATTTTCTTCAAAGGGATGTGTTAACTTTAAGAACAGTGTTTTTCCATTTCTGAAGTTTATAAAGGAATCAATTAACTAAGTCTAAATATATAACATAATATCATTTAGAAAAATTCAGGCTTTCTACATGAGGCCTTTTCTGGGTGCCCCAGCTACTAGTGTTTTCCTTTCCCCCAAAAGTTACCTTGTACCTGCTTTGTATGTGTTTTGTATTATTCCTAAAAATCTATGTTGTTTCTTTTATTATTTTATTAAAATATAAACTCTTTGAGCTCAGGGATTATTTGCCTTCTAGCACCTTCTTGTATAACAACAATAATAACAGCTAGAATTTATGTAGCACTTTAAGGTTTTTAAAGCACTTTGAAAATATAAAATTTTGTCCTCACAACAATCTTAAGAGGTAGGTGCCATTATTATCCCCATTTTATAGATGAGGAAGTGAGGCAAATAGAGGCTAACTGAATTGCCCAGAATCACATAGCTAGCAAGAATCTAAGATCTAATTCGAATTCAGGTCTTGTTGACTCCATGTCCAACATTCTCGACAACAGCTGCTCTAGTTATTTTAGTACCCCTAGTGCTAATGCTTGACATAAAGAAGGTTCATAATAAATATCTGCTACTTGGGTGGTCATAGCCAAAGTGGAAAAAGGAGCACAAATAATTAAAAGCTCCAGCTTGAGTCTTAAAGAAAAAGAGAGTCTAAGAAGTGAGGAAAGTAGAGTTCCATGTACCGGTGACAACAAGTGGAAAGGCATGTAGATTAGGACCTGGAGTCATCCTTTGTGAGGAACAATAAGAACACCAATATGGTAGAACTTCAGAATAAGTAAAGGGAGGAATGTGTTTTGAGACTTGTAAAGTAAGAAGGGGTCAGGTAAGGAAGAATTTTAATGCAAAAAGAGGAGTTTATACTTTATCCTAGAAGTAATAGGAAGACACTATACTTTATTGAGTAAGAAGGTAGCATGGTCAGACTGGCACTTTAAGAAAATTATTTTGTTGACCATATGGAGAATAAATTGAAAAGAGATGAGGCAGTGAGACTAATTTGAATGCTATTGTAATATTCCAAGCAAGAGGTTTTTGAGGGCCTGAACCAGAGTACTAACTGAGTAGAGAGAAAAAGAACCTACAAGAGACATCGTCGAGGTAGGTATGTTGGGGAAGGAAGAATGAGGAGATGAGGAAAATGTAGAAGTTGGAAATCTCAGAAACTGGAAAATGATGATACTCTTAATGCAAAGAGACATTCAGAAGACAAGATCTAGTGAGAAAGTTCTGTTTTGAACATGCTGAGTTTGAGATGTCTAGTAGACATCCAGTTGAAAAATTGTCCAATAAGCAGGTGGAAACTCAGGATGAATGCTTAAAAAAGCAAGCAGAACTGGGGCAGCTAGATGGCACAGTGGATAAAGCAGCGGCCCTGGATTCAGGAGTTCCTGAGTTCAAATCCAGCCTCAGACATCTGACACTTTCTAGCTGTGTGACCCTGGGCAAGTCACTTAACCCCTATTGCCCCACAAAAAAAAAAAAGGCAAGCAGAACTGATATCAATCTGAGCATCACTTAAATTAGAGGTGATAATTAAACCCAAGAGAGCTGATGAGATTACCAAAAAAGAGCGTGTTAAGAAAAATAAGAGTCCTCTCAAGAACAGTACACTGGGATACAACCACAGTTAGATAAGTTGGTAGAAAAGTACACTAAGGGTGCTATTTAGAATATACTAAGAATAGCCATCATTTATCTAAAGCTTTAAGTTTGGCAATTACAAATAGTATTTCATTTTATCCTTACAAGAGCACTGAAAGCTAAATGCATTTATTACCCCATTTTAAAGATGAGGAAACTGAGGCAGATTTAGGGTAAGTGACTTTCTCAGGGTCACACAGCTAGGAAGTGTCTGAGGCTGGATTTGAGCTCAAGTCTTCCTGACTCCAGATCCCATACTCTAACCACTGAATCATATAGCTGCCTCTTTTTTTCCTTCATTTTAATAAACATTTTTATTTAAAGTTTTGAGTTCCAAATTCTATCCCTCCTTCCTTCCCTCCCGCTTCCTCCCTGAAGCAGTAAACAATCATTTATATGTGCAATTGTGTAAAACATTACCATATTAGTCATTTTGTATAAGAAAAATCAAAAGAAAAAAAAGTGAAAAAAAGAAAAGTGAAAAATAGCATGCTTCAGTCAGCGTTCAGTCAATACCAGTTCTTTGAAGGTACATAGTATGCTTCATCATTAGTCTTTTGGGATTGTCTTGGATCACTGTATTGCTGAGAATAGTTAAGTCATTCATAGTTCCTCACTGAACAACATTGCTGCCATTGTACGCAACTTCTCCTGGTTCTGCTCACTTCACTATACATCAGTTCATACAAGTCTTTCCAGGTCTTTTTGAAATGATCCTGTTTGTCATTTCTTTTTTGCTTTGTTTTGTTTTTGTTTTTAGTGAGGCAATTGGGGTTAAGTGATTTGCCCAGGGTCACACAGCTAGCAAGTGCCAAGTGTCTGAGGCCGGATTTGAACTCAGGTACTCCTGACTTCAGGAGCGGTGCTCTGTCCACTGCGCCACCTAGCTGCCCCTGTCATTTCTTACAGAACAAATATATCCCATTACAATCATAACCACAGCTTATTTAGCCATTCCCCAATTGATGGACATTCCCTTGATTTCCAATACTTAGCCACCACATAAAGTGCTGCTACAAATAGTGTTCAAATAGGTCTTTTTCTCTTTTTCGGGATGTCTTTGGGATATAAACCTAGCAGTAATACTGTCGGATCAAAGGGTATATAGTTTTACTTTGGGCACAGTTCCAAATTGCTCTTCAGAATAATTGGATCAGTTCACAACTCCACCAACAGTGGATTTAGCTGCCTCTTTAGAATATTTACAAATTTGAAATTGGGTATTAGTAGATAAGTGTTCAAAATAACAATAAAGGGGGGGGTCGGCTAGGTGGCGCAGTGGATAAAGCACTGGCCCTGGATTCAGGAGTACCTGAGTTCAAATCCGGCCTCAGACACTTGACACTTACTAGCTGTGTGACCTTGGGCAAATTACTTAACCCCCATTGCCAGAAAAAAAAAAAAAGCAAGCTTCAAAATAACAATAAACAGCACTCAACAGAATATAAGCTATTAATAACTACATGAAAGAATATTCCAAATCACTAATAATAAGAGAAATGCAAATTAAAAGAGACCTCCTTTCACCTCATACCTAACAAACTGGCAAAGATGACAAAAGATGGGAACGGTCAATGCTGGAGGGACTATAAAAAGATGGTGACACTAATACACCATCAAAAGAAGCCAATAACAAAAAAAAGGGAGAAAAAAGACTATATACAAAAAATATTTATAGCAACACATTTTTCGTAGCTAAGAAATCTACCAACTAAGGACTAGATAAACATTGTGGTAGATGAAAGTAATTGAATGTTACTATACTATAATAAACAATGAACATGACACTCCCTCAAACATCCAAAGCACAACCATGATCTTGCCAACACCCACAAATGCATTATCTCCATTTTCAAGAATTCTGAAATCCTTTTATGTGACCATAATCTATTGGTTTTTAAACTCTTCCTCTGCCTACCTTTACTAAGCCATACTATTCATCCGCACTATAACCTAGAATCCTTTGGCCTCTCAGTTCTGTCCCAGGCTATCTCCCCTGCCCTAGCCACTCCTTCCTTTTTTCCCCAATCTTGGCTATTTGGTGAACCAATTAAAATCTACTTGTGTCATCTTCTTGAGTCACTAGCTCACTTATATCTCCATTATGCCTTGCTAAATCTCAGCCCTGGATAACTCCCACCATCTTATACACCTACTGCTAAACAAAGATGGACAAAATCATGCAACTGCTCTGACTGAGTTCACTACAGATTTATGTTACATATAAATTTGGGTTCCCATAGGTGCTGGGCAACAATTCTACACCTCCCTTATCAACTCACTATCCTACTCTCCATAGAAGTTCTTTCAAACCTTTTTATCCATCCCCTAACTTCCCATTGTGCCCTTTCCCTCGATTCTATCAGCTGAGAACTTTTCATATTTTACAGAAAAAATTGAGTCCATTCGCCATGAGCTCCCTCTTCTCCCTTCTTCCTTACCTTGTATTGCTCATGCACTTTCCATCACTTCCTCCTCCTTCAAACCCATCTCATACAAAGTAGTAGCCATACTCCTCCCCAAGGCTTACCTCTCTACCTGATTAAGTGATACCATTCCATCTACTCCAACAGACTGTCCCCTCATCCAACTCACTTATTTTCAATCTACTGGTTCCTACCCTACTTCCTACAAACATCATGGCCATGTCTCCTCTCTCCTTAAACAACCCATACTTCATCCTTTTACCCTTCTAACTATTGTCCTGTATCTCTTCAGCCCTTTGTAGCCAAAATCCTTAAAAAGGTCATCTACACTATGTGTTTCCACTTCCTCTCCTCTCAACTCTCTTCTTAATTCCTTACAATCTGGCTTCCAGCCTTATCATTCAACCAAAACTGCTGTCTCCAAAGTTATCAGTGATCTCTTAGTAACCAGATCCAGTGGCCTTTTCTAAATCCACATTGTTCTTGACCTCCACAGTCTCTGATACAATTGCTCATGCTCTTCTCCTTGATACTCTCTTCTCCCTAGGTTTTCAGAACAGCGCTCTCTCAGTTCTCCTCCGACCTGCCTCCTCTAACTGTTCCTTCTCAGCCTCCTTTGTTGGCCCTTCATCCAGGTCCTGCTCATTCAATTTGGGTGTCCCACAAGGCTCTGTTCTGTCCTCTATTCTTCCTCTATACCATTTCATTTGGTGAGCTCAGCAACTATCGATTTAAATATCTCTGTAACTGATAATTCTCAAATTGACCTATCTTGCCCTAAAATCTCTGGCAAACTCCAGTTTTGTATCTCTACCTGCCTTTCAGACATTTCAAATGATGTCCTGTAGGAAAAATTAATTTTTGATCCTGTATTTTATATCTGATTTTACTTTGTAAGTGATGATTTAATTCTATAACTATACTCCTCTTTCTCTGCCTCTAAGAGAAGCTGATGTGTGCTAAAGTTCAGTCTACCCCTCTCTGAAGTTAGACACCAAAAGCTAAGCTTTTCCACAACTGCTAGTTAAAGAAAAAGTTTGTTCTCAATACTCTCATAAAACATTAACTCAGCATTCCCTGCAAGGTTTGTGTGTGACCTTGTCCCACCTTTCAAAAAGATGGTCTTATCTAATTCCCCAGTTGCCAGTAAGTCTATCCTTATTAGTAAACTCAAGATGCAGCTAGGACCCATAAGATTTACAAAAACATCCCTTACAGATAGAGGTGGTTTTCATCCCATGTAAGGGTTATGCCCACTTTCTTCAAGGTAACTAATTATAATCTCTCACCTCTGTGACACTGGCCAATTGCATGATTTTGTTCTGTTCTTTGTTCTATGCTTATAAAAATGAGTTGCATTTTCAATTCAGGATCTTCTGGCCAGAGGCAGGATCATTTGACCCACCTTTCATGATCAGGTTGCATCCCCTGTTAATTAATGATATATTGTGTAGAAAATTGCCTCAGTTTTATCTTTTTGTTAAATCTGTAGATACTGCACACATCTTAAACTCAACATTTCTAAAACTGAACTCATGATCTTTTCCCCTAAACATTCCCCATCTCCTAACTTCCCAATTACTATTGAGGATAACACCATCCTCCCAGTCCCACAACCTAGGAGTCATCCTTGATTTCTCCCTATCTCTCGCACCCAGCCCCAACAATACAATCTCTTGGCAAGACCTCTTGATTTCACCTTTGCAACCTCTATTGAATAAGCTCCCTTCTCTCCTCTGATGTTACCACCACCCTAGTCAAGTGCCTTATCACCTAATATTTGGACTACTATAATAGCCTGTTGGTGAGTCTCCTTGCCTCGAGTCTTTCTCCAGCCCAATCTATTGTTTATACAACTGCCAAAGTGATTTTCCTAAACTGCAGGTTGGACCAAGTCCCGTCCCCTAGTCCCTCCAATCCTATTCAATAAACTCCAGAGGTTCCCTATTGCTTTTAGGATCAAATACAAAATCCTGTGTTTGGCAATCAAAACCCTTCATAAAAGAGTCCCCCAACTACATTTCCAGTCGTATGAAACCATCTGCCATGTGCTCTTCAATCCAGGACACTGACTTCCTTGTTTCTCAAACAAAAAACTCCATCTCCTGGTCCTAGGCATTTTCTCTATCCCTCGTGCCTGGAATATTCTTCCTTCTCAGCTCCACCAACTGCCTTCCCTACCTTTCTTCAAGTTCTAACTAAAACACCATCTTCTGCACAAAGCTTTTTCTACCCCCTCCTAATTCTGATGCCTTTCCTCTGTCGATTATTTCCTAGTTTTCCTATATATAACTTGTTTGCCTTTTGTCTTCCCCATTCGATTGTGAACTCCTTAAGGGTAAGGATTGTCTTTTGTTTCTTTTTGTATTCCCAGCACTTAACACAGTGCCTGGAACATTTTAAGTGCTTAATAAATGTTTACTGACTGAAAATCTAGAAGCATGAAAGGACTGACATGACCCAATGCTAAGTGAAGTGAGCAGAGCCAGGAAAACACTATAAAGACAAAAAGGTAAATGGGGGGAAAAACAACAAAGAAATTAAAATGTAATGCTGCAAAACGTAACAACCACAACAACAATATTTATGTAGTGGTCACTATGTCCCAGGCACAGTACTAAGGGCTTTACAAATATTATCTCATTTGATTGTTACAGTAACAAGACAAGGACGTAGATGTTATTATCCCCATTTTACAGAAAAGTAAACTGAGGCAAGCAATGGGTGACTTATACAGGGTTACAATAGCTAGTAAGTATCTGAGGCTATATTTGAAGTCACATCTGACTTGAGGCATGGTGTTGTATCCTTTGTGCCACCTGACTGCCCCACTTCATCAGACAAGGATACCACATTTAAAGAATACCCAAAACTCTGATTCTTGGCACCCTTTGCCCTGTTTTCTGGCATCATTTTTGAAAAATCAGTGACTATAGAGGAATAAGAGTCATTAAAACTTTTGTTTCCTATACTGCTGTGGTCTAAGAATTCATCATCGGATAGAGTACTGGCCTTGGATTCAGGAGGACCTGAGTTCAAATCTGGCCTCAGACACTTAACACTTACTGGCTGTGTGACCCTGGGCAAGTCACTTAACCCCAATTGCCCCACAAAAAAAAAAAAGAAAAAAAAGAATTCATCACCTAGTGGCTAACCTGCTGTTAATGAGTCTCTATATGCTTAACATTTGTTCTTGGAGAGTATTGTAAAAAAAAAAAAATTAACTATATCTAATCTAATCTGAAAAAAATATTAATACTTATAAAAATTATAAGTATATGAAAAATTATAACTTTAGAAAAATTATAATTGGGCCATAAATCCTGCTGCAGTCGCCATTCAAATGTAAGAATATTTTAACTTATTAGGGGGGACTAATCTATCTGGGGACTTAATCTGGGGACTTTTGATTGACTGGCTATCTGACTGCTATTAATTTAATATGGGCCGTTTTAAAATTCTTCCACTCTGCTCCACTCCCAAATTGATAAGCAAACGATTAAGAAGCCTCTTAATTAAATAATCAAAGCAGAATTTATTTATAAAAATCAATGTAAATGATAAAGGTTAAGAAATGAAAATTATATAACCTGTCTGCTTTTAATAAAATAAGGGCCCCACTGCCACCTCTTGCCTTAGAGTATGCTCCAGCTTTCTCCAACTTTCACTCTTTTCCTCCTTCACTCCAGCTTCCCTGCACTTTCAGTGCTCAGCTCCTTTCTTTTAATTCCAAGCCCCTTTCACTTTGTCGACCCTCCTGAAAAGCCCTTAGCATCCTCACCTCTGTTGCCAACCCCCTGGTGTCTCTAGCATCTCTGTGTAGTCCTTCCTCGCTTTCTCCAACCTCCTTTGTGCTGACCCCTTCTGTTCTCTTAATCTTCTGGCCTCCTTACGTCCTCTGGTGTTCCCCCTTCACTGTCTCCCTAGCTCTGCTTTCTCCAACCCTCTTGTACTGTCCTCCTTTTCTCTTGTCAGCACTCTTTTTATTAACCTGTTCTCCCAGGTGAAACCCGGGCTCACCGCCCCCAGGGCTGGCTAAGCCCCATGCTTCGTGAGCCCACAGCTGGGGCTGGACAAAGCAAACCCCAGCATCCCTGAGGGTTTTCATGGGCCTTTCCACTGTGCGAACAGGGGCACACCATGCCACACCCATGGCTCAGGGTTTTCTTCTGCACAGTTTAGCCCAGCTCAGAGGCCTCCCTGCAGCTGAAACGGAGGGGGAGGGGCCCTAGCCCCTCCTACACACACACACACACACACACACACACACACACACACACACACAAAAACCCTGAGGGCCTAAGGCTTTTTAATCTCAGCCCAAAGGCAGGGTCCCCAAATCAAAATAAATTTCCACAGTATATGAAATTTGTTGCTGGGCTACACTCATGAGAGTCTGTGATCTCAATTTGGATGTTGCCTCTAGCAATGTAGAAGATCACAATACACCAATACTTGCCTAGTCTGTGTGACTTTTCTACATTTCCTCTCATAAATCCACCACAATAATCTCCTCAGACCTACTGAATGGAGACCTTCTTTGTTTTCTCCTGAAAACATATGCTCCTATGGAATACCTGGGCTGTTCATTTGTCAAACCTTACCACATGACCGGCTCATCCCCATAATACATTTTCCTGATTGTATCTTTTACTATGTTTCTTTTAATTTCCTCGCTGGTTATATGTTATCACCTGATTATACCCACTTGGCTCCTCTACATACTAATGGACATTCTTTATAGTTTGTTCATTCAACTACATGCTGTAATCTGAGCAGGAGACATTCTTCATATACTTGGTCTTTTCTTTGTAGGTGGTAAGGTCAAATTCTTTTATGTGGTTATGGATCTCTTCCAGAATGTTCTGAAAAGTTCTGCAGAGTTTGATGCAATAGAATATTTATCTACAAATAGGAATATCAAAAGGACACCCTTCTTCAAGTTGAACTCTGCCCTGGATTCCCACTGTCACAGTGACATACCCCTTTGGCACATGTATGGTGCCCTGTTTCGTGCCTTACCTGAGATTTTTGATCAGCAGGTCATTGAATAGGATTATTTCTACTACTGTTTTATCTTTTAAGGAATCATGAATGATTCTGATATATGAATAGAAGACAACTTACTAGCCAAGAACTTTACAGTGATGCTCTTTATCTACCAGATTGTCTATAATAAGGACAGTGATAGCTCATATTCTTGATATCTGTCAATCAATTTTGAACTACTAAGGGTGTGGTTCATTCCAGAATATCTCATTTAAAAGCCTTACTAATACCCTCCATCCACTGGGTATAGATGAATCTCATTAAGATTTTGTACAGATTGGAAAATAGGCTCTAAAACTGGTGGTTGTTAATGTTACCTTTGTTACTTTTTTCTCAGTATTAATATAGTCTGAGTTTGGGGGGGGGGGTTCGCTCTATGCTTTGGTATCTTTCTTTCCTGCAGCTACCTTATGAACCATTTCCTCAGTGCCCTCATAGCTATATTGCTTCCAATGTATATGTTTTCTAGGCTTCTTCTAGTACACTTGATTTTTTCATCTTCTCTTTAATGCTATTCCTATCTCTCCTCTACCACCTGACTTCTCTGGTCCCCTTCAAGACTCAGCTAAAATCCTACCCTCTGCAAGGAGATTTTACTAATCCTCCTTAATACTAGAATGTTCCATTTAGGTTAACTTCAATTTAGAGAGAGAGAGAGAGAGAGAGAGAGAGAGAGAGAGAGAGAGAGAGAGAGAGAGAGAGAGAGAGAGAGAGAGAGAGAGAGAGACACAAAGACAGTAAAAGAAAGAGAAAGAGATTGCTAGTAGTTTGCTGACTAAAATACGTTCTTGGGGTCTCCTTTTTATATTGATTTATGTTGATTAAACTTCTACGTAAATATATAATTTTGTATTCTGATTAAACTTCTGTATATACATATAATTTTTGCCGTGGTCATTTCTGATATCTACTACCCATTTTTAATTAACAATGGTTATATTTGTTTAAAAAACAAATTAACAAATAGTTCAAGTTAGAGTTTTTTCATCTGTATGCAATATCTTTTTCTCATTATTAGAGCTTTTTACTAATTTGGATCATTGCTCAGACAAATTGGTATCTAGGTATATGTGGTCTCTCTACATCTGTGGAGCTGAATCCCTTTCTTTCTGTATTGCCATATGATATATGTGTATGTAAGCTTAAAAAGAAAACTGTTTGCTATGCTATATTATAATAAAGCTCATGCTTGTATGAGTTTCCTGGGTACTACTTTCTTGGAAATACTTTAACCCAGGTCTATGCTCTATTCTGACCTGTGAAGCTAAATACAGCACACTAATACACAAATCATTATAAAAGACGTAAAGTATTTTGGATGGATCATTTATGAAGGATTTACAGGAGAATATGGACAAGGATCATATAAGAAGAAAAATCATGGATAGGTTAGATCTATACCAATGGAAGGTATATCCATGCTGATGAAATCAGAGATCAACTGAAGCAAATGAAAGAGCATGGTTTTGTTTATAAGTCACAGTTTGGAACACAACCTAAAATTATGTTATATTATAGACATCTTTTTTAATTTAGCACAAGCACCTTTCTCTATGGAAATATTCAGCTTATACTGTCTACCACCATCTGATGTTAGCCTATCTCAATTACAAAAATAATCCTTAAGAGGCAAAATTTTCATACTGAAACTGCGAGTATATATCATAAAGGTGAAAGCTTCATAATACTTATGCAAAGCTAACTAAGAAGCTAGGTAAAACCAGTTAGGATAAGACACAAAGTCTGCAAAACAAGAATCATACTGACTAAAAATGTAGGTTCAGTTTAATGCTTTAAAACTTAACTATTGGGGGGCAGCTAGGTGGCGCAGTGGATAGAACACCGGCCCTGGAGTCAGGCATACCTGAGTTCAAATCGGGCCTCAGACACTTAACACTTACTAGCTGTGTGACCCTGGGCAAGTCACTTAACCCCAACTGCCTCACTAAAAAAACAAACAAACTTAACTATTGGGGGCAGCTAAATGGCACAGTGGATAAAGCACCAGCCCTGGATTCAGGAGTACCTGAGTTCAAATCCGGCCTTGGCCACTTGACACTTACTAGCTGTGTGACCCTGGGCAAGTCACTTAACCCCCACTGCCCCACAAAAACAAAACAAAACAAAACTTAACTATTAGGGGCAGCTAGATGGCACAGTGGATAAAGCACCAGCCCTAGATTCAGGAGGACCTGAGTTCAAATCCAGCCCCTGACACTTGACACTGGGCAAGTCACTTAACCCCCATTGCCTGGCCCAGAAGAAAAAAAAAAACTTACCTATTATAGAGTTTCTCATAAAAATTTTTATTTGGCAATGTTAAGTAAATATTTGGTAACATAAGTTCCAATACATAGTGAGAGTTGCTGATTGCTTTGTCTTGAAACTCTGTCATTTCCACAGCATCACCTGGCATCACCATCTGAAAAAACAAGCCAATTTTAGGTTTGGTGAAGAAAAAAAATAATAAAACAAATCACCCTTTGCATAATAATGCTGGAAGGAAGTATGGGGAAATTGAAAGATTTCTGGATTTAGTCATAGGAGTTGGGTTAAAATTCCAACTCTGCTTCTAACTACCTATGTAACCTTGGAAAAATCACTTATCTCCAAGAAATAGGCTTCCATTTTCTCATCACTAATGAGGCTGGATCCAGTGAAGTTGCTTTCAAACCTAAATCTATAATCTTAAATCTATAATTACATTTTCACTCATTTCTGGATTTTGGATGACCAGAAAAATAATCTTCATTTAGAAAACAAATACCAAATCAAGACAAATAGCATTATTCTTAACTCCTTGCTTAAAATATGGGATAAAAATGTTTTTGTTTTAATGAGGAAATTAGAGTAATCCCTTATTTCATTTGGAAAACAAAATAGTTTCCTTTTTCCCTTATATTACCTGTTCATTTTCAAACATTACTCTACGAGAAGAAAAGGGTGATGGTTCTGGTCTTCTTAAATCACAAACATCTTTCAGAGAATGAGCTCCTCCTTCTTCTTCCTCCTGAAAATGACCATCACTCTCTTCTTCTTCCTCTGCTGCTATTCTCTCCAAAATGGAATGCATAGCTAGTGGGTTTATTTTCAGTACAATCCTAGTAGTCAAAAAATATGGAAAATTACTTATTAAAGAAAGTTTAAATGTGAAAATATTCCTCATAGATGACTAAAAAGGCTAAAACATGTTACCAATAATTACTTTCACATACAACATAGTATAATATAATATCCAGAAGATATATGATAAAAAAGAAAGTAAACTGGTTATGTATTAAGAGCACATGGGGCTGCTAGGTGGTGTAGTGGATAAAGCACCAGCCCTGGATTCAGGAGGACCTGAATTCAAATCTAGCCTCAGACACTTGACACTTACTTGCTGTGTAACCCTGGGCAAGTCACTTAACCCTCACTGCCCCACAAAAAAACAAACAAACAAACAAAAAAAGAGCAAGGGAATACATAACAGGTATGCTGTACTGGCACCTATTTAATAAGAAATAACTAAAAGGAAATATACCATATGATAGATGGACCCCTTATTTTAAAAATATATCAAGAATATGGACAAAAGAATCAAATAAAATTAAAAGGCATTGGTCAGGGGCAGCTAGGTGGTGCAGTGGATAGAGCACCAGCCCTGGAGTCAGGAGTACATGAGTTCAAATCCGGCCTCAGACACTTGACACTTAACTAGCTGTGTGACCCTGGGCAAGTCACTTAACCCTCATTGCCCTGCAAAAAAAAGAAAAAAGAAAAGGAAAAAAGAAAAAAGAAAAACCCAGAAATCCTAGATATTGAGAATTACCTACCGTGGCCAATCAAAGTCATCTGATGATGTTATATCCCCATCTATTCCACTAGACACTTGGAAAAACTTAACTAATGGTTCTCCTTTATCTTCTTGGAATGAGCCTAAAAATAATGTGTTAAAAATTTAATAAGTCAAAATATAAAGTACATCAATAACATGATATTTGCATATTTCATACATGGGTTATACATAGTTAGGAATAAACAGAAGGATGGCTAATTTATGTTCATAAAACGTGACTAATAAAAGGATTAAGTCAGTTTTTAAAATTAATATTTTTCTAAAATGTTAATAGATTGTCCCTTTAAAGTCCTTAAGAAATTTTTCATGCAAAAAAATTTTATATTAAGTTATTAACATAACAAAAAACCTTAGAAGCAAGTAAGGGAAAAGATTAAATTTTTATTAACTGAAATGGCAAATTCCATAAACTGGAACCTTCTATAACTTTCAGGCATTTTGCTAAATGCAGTGAGAAATTAATATAAACCCTAAAAGATACCAATAAGTCTCATTCTTCTCTTTCTGGAAATGATAGTTATTTTATTTTTAAAGATTCAGATCATAAGACATGAAACAAAGCAGTCATCTGTCACTACACACCATCTAGCCCTACCATTTGATACTTTTAATCTCATTTTATAGAACTTAGGGCCTATGACTATAGGCATTCTTTAAGCTAGCTTTAAAAATTTTAAAGGAAAGAATTGTAGGTGAAAAATGAAGATAAAAAGGGAAAGCTTAAACATTTTAACATTAAAATCAAAATAAGTTTTATCAAATACAAGTCTATTCTAATATCAGTAAAAAGTTTAAACTTTTTATTTTTAATTTTTTCTAAAAGAAAACAATGCTATTTAAATAAAATAGCAGGAATTAATATCCTTCATAAATTTATTTTAAAATGTTCTCAGTTGAAGCTAATATAAATGTCGATAAACCACAAATCTGAAATATAAAATATAAATGGCAAAACTGGATTCTTGTTTGTTTTTACCAGTAGTTATCAACTAAAAGTGAATATAGAAGGCTCCGTAAAACTAAAGTTTGAGGAATCAAGCCTTTTTTATTTTTTCGAGGAAGAATTATGGTTTATTTCTACAAGTTTATGAGACTACCAAGAATGTTCAAAGTCCCAGAATTCTTACAAAAAAGAACCATATTAAGTCTCTAAAGTAGGAAAAACAAGGCCTTTAAAAGATTTCAGTGGGAAATTCTAGCAAACTGTGGGTGAAGGCTGGGAGGCAATAGCAGGATGATGAGTATATTCAAAGAAAATAGTCTTAAAATTCTACTAGGTAAACTCTTAAAATCTGCTATGCAGATTCCTAGCATGAATAGTTTAAAACATTTTTTTTTAATGAAAATAAAAACTTTTTTTAAAAACTCCAATAGGGGGGCAGCTAGGTGGCACAGTGGATAGAGCACCGGCCCTGGAATCAGGAGTACCTGAATTCAAATCCGGCCTCAGACACATAACACTTACTAGCTGTGTGACCCTGGGCAAGTCACTTAACCCCAATTGCCTCACTTAAAAAAAACAAAAAACCTCCAATAGGGCTAACAATAAAAAAACATGTTGAATTGAATTAAATTATCAGTAAGCCAGATTTGCCTACAATTTGTTGTCTGAATAATACTTCCTGTCATTGAAGAAAATTAATGTGTCAAAGAATTCAGTAAATGCCTGCTATAATGTTGCTGCCTATAAGGAAATATTTTTGTTATAATGAATACCTCTTATCTTTATTGCATACTTTAATAAAAACTTAGAGACCACATTTCAGGAGGGCATTTTTTTAGATAATTAACTTTTCTTTTTTCACCACAATTTTAGATTGCCTGGCACATTAAAATCTTACCAAAAAGCTCTCTAAAGGTAAGTTCCAATTTAATTTGCTCTGGAGATGATCCTCCTATAAACTCAGTCTTAAATTCCATATTGGTGAATTCTAAATGAAGGATCTCCTTCTGAAGCGACTTCTTAAACCAAGGTCCTCTTTCCTGATCTGATCGAAGGTCAGGTATTGGGAAGCGAACAGCAAGGTTTAATGCTGGTGTAGTGACTTGTATAGATATTTGACAATTTGGAGGAGTATGTGAATCATCCAGGAAAACTTCTGTGAATGCTTTGTGCTAAAATGCAAAAATATTTTTTAAAAGTTAAATATATTCAATTAATAGACATAAATGAAGTCAATATGAAAATATACCTAAAATAACAGCAATTACATGTTACTTTTGAAAAAGATATACTTTGCATATCACATTAATTATTACTATATTTTGAGAGATTTGATAATGGCTTGATAAACAAATCATGGCAAAAGTCATAATTGTAAAGGATAATTCCTAATGTAGAAAATTAAAACAAAAATTAACAAATCTAAATTCCAAAGAAAGATTCATGATTTCATAAAGTAAGCACTACATGCAATATCTAAGCTGAAAATTAAAACAAAGCTTATAAGCATGAAAATGAACCTGAATTGTTATGGAACACAAATATAACCAGTTAAAAATCATAGTCAGGTCCTAATACTCAATTTCATATTTTTTACTAAAAAGTAGTGACTACATTGCAATGATAACCAAAAAATTCCACTCAATGTAATGGCAAGAATATATAAAATACAGCAAGAAGCCTTTGATCATACCTACAATCTATTAGAAAATCTGATCTGAGAAAAATGCTTTCATATTATTTTAATAGATAATCCAATGATTGTTTTACTGCAGTATAAACTTTTTAAATGCAAAAAAGTTATTCAGATTCCAAATATTTTTAAAATGTGCCAACAAG
This sequence comes from Dromiciops gliroides, assembly GCF_019393635.1. Taxonomy (NCBI): domain Eukaryota; kingdom Metazoa; phylum Chordata; class Mammalia; order Microbiotheria; family Microbiotheriidae; genus Dromiciops; species Dromiciops gliroides. Next base: position 303,321,384 of record NC_057862.1, on the reverse strand, counting down.
TATATTTTTTACCAAATAACTTGACAACAATGTTTTTTTCCACAACTAAATAGTACTTTTGGGGGTGTTTTCTGGTGTTAAAAGTTATAGGATCCCAACTTCTTATTCAAGAAAAATCAAAGGAAGCTGGGCAGAATAAAGAGCAAATTATTTTTAACTGTGACGTTAAGCATTCTCACTGTCACCCATTGGTTTTTTTACCCTGTTACTGGAAAAACCTAATTTGAGCCAAACATATCTCCCTTGGGCATGGAAAAACTAGAATGTCATAATGCAGTCTTCAATTTTCAGTTCCTCTTTCAATACAGAGGATAATGTATTCTCTCAAAGAGATAAAGAGCTGTACAAATAGCCCAACATTTTATGAACTGGGCATTTTTGTCACTTTCTTCCTGGCTGTGGCAGTGCTGCTGCATGTGACCCTAACATAATGGTAACAGCAGAGTAACTAGGAAGACAGAACAATTTTTTGTTCAGTAAGGCCATGTAATCCACAGGAATTTATGAATTAGAGTGAAAGAATATAAGCTACTTTTAGGAAAAAAAATTATTGAAATGGATTCCTAAAAAGACTTACTTAGTGATTACCATGTATGATTTCATAGGGACCCATCATCCCCTTACTCAAATTCCAGTGGTTCCCTACAGACTGGGCTTTTAAAGCCCATCACAACTCAGTGCTAACCCACTTTTCCTGTCTCATTATATATTAATCTCTTTATCATATTCTACAGTGCAGCCAAATAGGCTTTCTTGCTGTTCCTCACACGTAGTATTCCATTGCCCATCTCTGTCTTTGCAATAACCATCTGTCATGCCTCAAATGCATTCCCTCCTGACCTTCAATATATATAATTTTTTTCCTTCTTCAAAACTTAGCTCAAGAGCTCCTGTGCCATCTTTCTGAATAACCACAATGGCTAGTGCCCTCCTGTAGCTAAAGTACCTTTTATTTACATTACATAAACTTACATAAGTAGATTTTATGTCTCCCAATACAATGTAAGTTCCCTGAGAGTGGGCAATATTTTTGTCTTTGTATCCCCACTGCCTAGTATAGTGGCTAACATATAGTAGGTATTTAATAAATGCTTAATGATTACTGATGCACTTAAAATTTCAGAAACCCAATAAACAACTTCAATAAAGAAGATCTTTGTAGACCACCCCATCTAATCCTGGCAAGACTCCAGACAGACACACAAACATACACCATTCCTTCCACCAGAAGCTACCAACCTAAGTAATGAGAGAACTCCTGGATGTTTGAGGAAGAACAAGTCATTGATTTCCTCACCACTTGCCTCATTCTTTCAATTTTCAGTGAATAAAATTAACACTATAATATCTTGAGCTATGGGGTGTTTTGACATAAAACCTCAAATGAGAAAAAGCTTTCATTATTCCCCTTGGACTTCACATAACACTTTGGCTTTTTACCCCCTAGAGCATTTATAAAAGATTATATATTTGTGTGTGTATGTGCATGCACACTGCATATGTGTGTTGTTAAAGGGTCGCCTGAACTTGTCTTTTTGAGTTGCCATAATTTCCAGAAACACAGAACCCAGAGCGTGCAGGAGGCTATGAATGTGTCAAAGATGAAGCACCCCCCAATCCCAGCTGCCATAAGTACTATGTTGAGAGCACTTCTAGTTGCTTGGAAGACATAGCTGGATTCCCTGTGTATTTCTGGGAATCAAGACAGGCGCTAACTAGTCTGTGCCTACATCTGGGATCCTTTGCAAATAAGCAGAACCTCCTATCTTCATAGTCTAGCAGTTCCCAAGGGAAAAGAATGCAGCTTTTGTCATCACCTTGCTCCTCCCTTTTGGGAAGGTTTACTGTACTGTGAGAAAATAATTATTAATAATGGATTTGGGGGGTCCCAGTGACCTCACCCCCACTCAGAAACTCTGGCTGGTTTCTCAGAGCCAGCCCCAGAAGTGCATTAAAGATCAGATTAGAGATAATAGAAACCACACCTTTTCAAGAGTGCTTTTCCCCTCAGAGGGTCTGTCTTTCACTGAACCTAAGCTCAGCATGACACAACTCATTTTGGTATGGACTACTCTCAGGTCATGTCAAGCCAATTAGCTTCGAGTAGTGTGTAAGAGCCACCCCTATCATAGGAGGAACTGGGGTAGACTGTAGGAGCTTTGTAATTTCTCTTGCTCTTGTGCCAGGAACCCTGAGTAAATCAGCTATGCATGTGATTGGTATGTTTCTCTCTCTCTCTCTCTCTCTCTCTCTCTCTCTCTCTCTCTCTCTCCTGCTCTTCTCCCACCACCCCCCCCCCAGTAATGTAGGGATTCTGAACTCTACTTTGGAGCCATGTGCTGTCTCTCTCTCTCTCTCTATGGTGCTGGGGGTTTTAAGCTTGTGTTAAATACGGTCAACTCTTTACCAGCATTTAATATGATTTAATAAATGCTTAATGCCATAAAATTGGTGCAATAGCCATTTATTTATAAGTAGCAATATATCAGAAACCCCAGCTAAGTTCCCCAATAACTTAGAGAGGGGCAGGCTTCCCCCCAATATTTCAAATGACAGTACCTTTCCCCTCCCATGCCATGCCATGCCATGCCCCCTTTCTGTTTCCTCCTCCTTTTGTCATATATTCTGTAAGGACTGTGAATGCTTTGGGTTACATATGTGTGAGATTTAAAATTGGACATTAGATCATAAATCTCCCCTCTTTAACCTTTCCCTTAATTTATCTCCCAGACTAGTAAATGGAAGAAGCTTCTGGTTTTCTAGTTAGAGCTTTTATTGTGTGGTAGTTACCAGGTGATGTTGATTAGAGGGATAGGAAAGTAGAAATACAAAACAAATAGTCTTAAGTCTAAGCTTAGTCTATATTCTGTATAAAACTCACCAAAAGCCCAAGGCCACCTTTGGGGAGAGAGAGAGAGAGACCGAGTCAAGCGCGTACTGCTGCTAACCGTGAGCTGGGCTGAGTCAAACTCCCGTCAGCATGTGTCTGTGCAGCGCAGTCAGGAGACCAGTGGAGCAGGAAAAAGATCCCACTTCCGTTCTCTCCTTGCCTTTTAAGCTCGCACCCCGGAAGTCGAGTGCTCAGCAGGCAGTCTGGCATGCGTAACTCATGCCATTGGTCTCCTCCCCAAAAGGGTGGTCCTTAAAAAAACTGGCATCTCTCCATTATCGCTAACCGACTGTTAAAACTTTTTACCACATTCCCCCCTTTTGTTCCTCAAGATATGCATGTTCTTTTCTCTTGTAATAACCTGGTTTTCACATATGTCTCAATGACATTGTGACTGCCTGTTGACAGTATATGTGTATCTCATCTTATCCCCTATCACATTCCTATGAGGGAATAAACCAGTGTTTAACAAAACTTTCTGCCTCCCAGGCAACTAGAAGTGCTCTCAACATAGTACTTAATAAACTTTTCTTGGGAACTTCCAACTAAGATGGCAATGTGAAGCGGTCATATAGAAGCCCAAGTCCCCCAACAGAAATCGCTTTGTAGCAAATTTCTTTGATATACTATCAGATAACAAGATATGCTATATAAAGGAACTGATATAAATACATAAGGACAGCAGCTATTGTCCAACAGATAAGTAGTGATATGAAAAGATAGCTTTCAAGAGAAGGAATACAAGTTATTAACAACCACATGGGAAAAGTTCTCCAAATCACTGATCATAAGATAAACAAATTGAAAATTACTCAAGAAACTCTACGTTGCACTTCCTTGACTGACAAAAAAAGGAAAAAGAAAATTGGAAAAGTCTGTAGAAGAACATAATGCCTGTTGGTAAAGCCATGCAGTAGTCCACCTATTTTGGATAACAACTTGAAACTATACGCCAAAAGTTGTTAATCTGTACCATTTGACTCAGTGGTACCAATACTTGCCAAAATATTCCAAAGAGATCAAGGTCAGAGAGAAAGAATCCAAATACATAAAAATACAGAGCAGTACTTTTTGTTATAACAAAGAATTAAAAACTTGCATATTTCAATTTGGAAATAGCTGAACAAATGATGGTATATGAATGTAATGAAATATTACTGTACTATATAATAAATGACAAAGGGACAGATTCAGAGAAACTTGGAAAACTGGTATAAACTGCTGCAGAGTGAAGTGAAAAGACCAGTAAAAAATTTTATACACTAACTATAACAATGTAAAAGAAAACAACTTTCCAAAAATGAAGAACTCTGAGGAAGCACACCTATCTCTTGGGTGAGAGGTAATGAAATGTAGGTTCAGAACAAGACATATACTTTTGTTTCACTATACTTATTGGTTATAATATAGGGCTTTTATTTTATTGGGGGCTGGGGGAGGGACAGGCAATTTGGGAGGATAGTACTAGTAAAGGGGAAAAAAGAAAAGACAAAAAGTATGCCAATGCAACATTAAAAAAGAATAGAAGAGTAGAAAGAAGTTCAAAGAAAGTAGATGCAAGAATGGTAATGTTGGTACTAGCAAGTTGAATCATGCACATACGTACACATGCACACACACATATTTTAAAGTTGTTTAAAGAGCGATGGTTTCATGTACAATCCCCTTTTTCTAGCCTCTATACAAGGAAATGATGTTTACTGATGATTTTCTAATTTACAGGTTTTTTTTTTAATTTTAAAACAATTAAAAAATACTTGTTGAAATATGCATAGCTCAAGTTTAACAAATTCAGGCCTATGTTAGTTTCGTATAATGGATTTAATTATCCATTTATTTTGTATATACATAATGAATAATGCAATGCTAAATATCGCAAAACTGCTAGAACAAAATTTAAAATCCAACATCTTCAAAACAGTATTTTAAAGTGAAATAAATCCATATAACTAATCTATTTACTGTATTTCTTTTAGTCTGGAAATGCGCATGGATACTATTAAACATATTTAAACACTGAAGTTTCTGGTGTAATTTTTAAAAAGAACAAAAAATACCAATCAATAAAATTACCCAGAAAAGCTAACTTAACAGTGTCTGTACTTGGTCCAACAGTTGCCTGATTGATCAAATTATTCGAGCTTCCCTTTGTTTTCCAGGGAATGAAGCTACTAAATATCTCTTCATCTGTATTTGATTTGTTTTAGTTTGCTGGTAAAAGATGAATGAAATTACAGTTCAAGATAAAAAAGGAAAAACAACAACAACCCACAGTATTCATGATGTTTCCTATTCTGCAAGGACAAAGAATGATCTGACATTCATCTAGCTTCTAACAATAGCTGTTGTTGAGTATAATAGTATTTGCAAGAGCTAAGAAATTCCTGTATCCTCATAAAAGATAATTGCAGCTAGTTATAAGTTATAAATATACTTGTATAAGTACATATAAGATATATTTGGAATGTAATATTTTAGACACTTACCAGACTTATATGTTTGTTGTAAGACGTATACATGTGAGAAGCCATCATCTCTACTGTGGTAAGTTTCTGTGGTTGAAGCAAGGAATTTAACCTATCCACAATACTAATATCCAGTTCACAAAACACTGGATTTAATTTGATATGTAATTCTGCTTTCTGAGGAACTGAACTAAGTCGTGCCTGACTGCCCTAAAAAAAAAAGAAAGAAAATACTAATTTCACTAGCAAAATAACAGCAACAAGAACAACAATAATAATACCTAGGCATGTACAGAGCTTTTTACAGTTTACAGAGTATTTTATAAATATTATCATTTTATTACTTCATCCCAATAAAGTGTAAGAAAATAATGGGCTTTTTGCCAATGCCCAAAAGCCCCAGATTGATTTGGACTAATTAGATTGACTGAGAGTGATTGACTTTGCTGATTAACCCACTTAAAATTAATTCAATTGAAGCCACACCTGCCTGACTCTAAAGAGGGTATTGTTCTCAGTGCGGGATCACCCTCAAGTCCAGTGAACCAATGGGTTTGGGTGGCACTAGCCAATTAGCTTGAAGCAGTGTGTAAGGACTGCCTCTTCTGGGGATGCAGGAAGGAGCTTGGACACACACAGTTTGGTACTCAAACAGGCTTGTGGTAGGTAAAGTTGAGGACGCCAGGTTAGATAGGTCTTTTCTTGGCTTTCTGACCCAGGTGTTCTCTTTTTTCACTAATAAATGCTTAATGCCAAAACTTGGTGCTAAAGCTTCTAATTTATAAGTAAACCCTAGCTAGTTTTCCCTACACTTGGGACAGGAATAAGGCGACTACACATTTAGTTTTACTTGTCACAAAAGTAAATCATAAGTAAAAGATATAGATAAGTAGTCTGATAATTCTCCTCTATTTCAAATGAGAAAAAGTAAAATTTGGTATTAAATCAAAAGTAAAACTTACTTGGGGTCCTCTGATATCAGAATGTTTATAATGAAGCTGAAGACATGTGGGGGGATGTAAATCATTTCCTTTTTTGGAATTGAACCTTAAAAGCTAAAAACAAAAAGCAATAACATTTAAAACATTTAATCAAGAATAACATTTATCCTGAAATCTTTTACTCATTTTTCTAAAGTATCACAGAGTAAACTATTTCTCAGATTCTGTTATTTTGTGTTATAAGCAAATAAGCCGAGAAGCAATCTTTTCAAAAAATACAAAAGGAAAGTTAACAGTGGCCAAATGAAAAAATATGAACACCTTGTCTAAGTCACTAACATACTATTGAATCTATGTATTAAATTGTGAAAGACTGCATTTCTTTTCTAAACCATTTGTCCTACCACATCATGGTAGAAAGAGCAGAAGGCTAGCAATAAGGCCTGAATTCATGTGAGAAAATAATTATTGATAATGCATTTCTTGAGGGGACACAGGGACCCAATATCCATCAGCTTTCTCTTTATCCCCATTTGTAGAAACAGAGGAGGCCACAGTAGATCAATAGAAATGGAGATTTACTAGATGAGATTAGCCTGGCCTTCATCTATCTTGCCCTTCAGAGATGGTCTTTTTGCACATTTCCTCATTAGGTCATAGGTAAAGCTCATTTTAATATGGACCACACTCAGGTCATGTCAACCAATGAAACTGAATGATGCTAGCCACCACTATCAGAAGAGGTAAAGAGACTAGGATCATGAGATGAATGCCATTCTAGGACACACACCTGGTGAGGAAGGCTGTCCAGTAGCTCTCTCTCTCTGCTAGGAGATACGTGCTCTTAGAGACCATATGGTGCTGGGAGGGGGGGGGGGGAAGGGGGAGGATTGGCTTGTGGTAAATGCAGTAAATGCTCTCTGTCTCTCTCTTGCGATGGAGACACTCTTGAACAAGCCACACACCCTCTCCTCTCCTTCTTGGGAAAATGTGCTGGGTATGTAACTAGGGGGGAAGTCAGTCAAACATGTAGTCAATACTTTAATAATGTGTGATCTTAATAATAAATATTTACTGCCAAAATGGGTGCAATAGTTTTTAATTCATAAGTAGTGATATTCTTAGAAAACCCCAGCCTAGTTCCCCAATAATTTAGACAGAAACAGGCTAGTCCCACAATATTTTAAATGACACAACTTGATTCCCAGTTCTGCCATTTATGCACTGTGTAACCACAATAAAGTCACCTAATCTCTCTGAGCATCATCTGTAAAAGGGTGATAATTCTGCTACCTACTTCACAGAGTATTTATGAATAAAGTACTTTGTAAACTGTAAAGTGACAGATGAATAAATTATTATGATTCCATACTTTGGTATTTCAAGCATCTGTGGTTTCATACCTATAGGTTATTCTTCCACTTTTGGTGATGCATAAACTCTCCACACCTTAGTAGATGATTTAAGAAGTTACTATAGCAAAAATTAATACCTGAAAGCCAATCCTCTAGTGATGTGCATCTCTGAACTGGTTCTTAGATATCAGGCACAAAGTATATGCCTGGCCCATATTTAAAGATTAGTGTAACCTGCCATAGCTTGTGCTCCACCGCCTTTCAAGAATTCAGGATCTCTGGTGCAATGATGAGGAATTAGAAGCTTTAATCAATGTATTTTTTAAAAATCATTGTTTGGTTAATAAGGATCTTAAGTAAAGACACTCTGGGTCTTGGCTTCCTATGGAGAGTAGACTGGTTGATTTCTAAGGTCCCGTGTACTTCTAAATACTATGATATATGTCTAGAACTGCATTCTAAAAACTGAGCTAAAGGTAAAGCTACTTTGAAGATAAGTGAAGTGAAAAGTTATTTTTTCCCATCTGGCACCCAGTGAAAAGGAAATTTAATGACAAACTTTCACAGATTCCTACGATGTCCTTTAAGAATTTACATTAAAATATATAACAGACATGCATGTAACATACTACTTCTTTTATGCATGCCACATTCTTTACACTTCTGAAAAAAATTTTTTTTTATTTCTATAAAATTTTCGAGTGCTTAATTTGTTTGGAAAAAAATATTAAAATAAAAATATTGGGACTGCTTCAGGAGGAGTTCAATTCTGGCTTCAAAAACTTGCTACTTATTAGCTGTGTAACCCTGGCAAGTCACTTAACCTTCATTGCTCCGCAAAAATAAAAAAAATTAAAAAAACAAAAGTATCATACCTCCGTGTAGTGTGTTGAAACAGTATGAGAATCAGTAGGAAACAGGCATTCCAAAAGCTCCATTTGCCCAACTGACATATCGGTACTAAAATACTGAGAAGCTGATCTTTGCCTTTGTTCATATGATACTTTGATGCCAGTACCAATAAATCTGTTGTGAAAAATAAAGTACTTGAATATATCCACGTACTTGAGAATAAAAACTATGAAGCTAATAATGCAGACTTGCCCTTAAGAAATGATACCAAGTGCCCTCACTATCACTATTTTTGATTCTTCACACCCCTGAGCCTCAATAGTCTTTGTCTTACTCCTCTTTTACAACAGCTGCCTAATTGCAAGTTCCCTGAGAGCAAGAACTACATGAGTGTCTTATTTACCTCATAGTAACTATGATAAATGCCATTAAATATCAACTTATTTGACAAGTCTGACAGTTTTCAACAGTTATCATTGCTAACATTTCTGAAGATATTAAATGTAAACATAAAATGCTATTTTTTCACAGGATGAAAAATTGCCTCTCTATCCTTGCTAGTGAATAATTAACACAGATCTACATCCTGCTACTCCTCTATCCCATTTATACTGTTATTAACTACTATTATTATACTATTAACATTTATACTGTTGTTTTCAAGCATATGTAAAATGTGAGATACTTCTTAGTAGCTTTACAAATTGTGTTTTTAGCTCAAAAGAAATCAAATCAGATCTAAGTCAGTCGTGTGAGATATAAGAGAAATTTTATAAACTCGACTGCTCTTTCCATTGCTTTTTCTTTTAGTTCCTGAAGCTAGACTTGTATTCCCTTAAACTAGGGAAACAGAGGGTAAAAGAAAGTAAAGCTCCTTAAGACTGTACATGGTAAATGTAGATGGTCAACTTAATAAATTTTATAAACTAGCTGGGGAAGAAGGGGGAGGAAAGTATACCTAGAGAAATTTAGTTCTTGATTCAAAATTAATGTTTTACATATTAAATGACCAAAGAATAAAGGGCAAAAAAAAAATAACTATTTCCTATGTTCAATCTATGTGCTCTATATTACAGTGCACTACAGAGTGATGATCATAGTTATTATTATACTAAGTATACTACAGCTGCCTCTACTCATATGGATCAAATAAGAAAGTAAGACTCTATGTCCTCAATCAACTTCATATTGCTTCAGGCCAATTCCAATTTTTAATTCATCATTTTTTGCCTCTTCCACTAAGTCTGTATCATTTTGTCCATTAGAGTATGTGATAGTAACAACTATGGAATACTAGTTGGAATGGCAACAAAACATGAAGAATGATATCTTAAAATAGAGCTGGCTTAACACCAAGGTGAGGGAAAGAAAGGAAAATCTAGATTCCATGTCATATTAATATAACTTCTGTTCCTGAAAAACCCAAATATGCTAAATTCCAAAATACATACTTACAGAACATTATACTATTCATTTTCCATTCACTTATACTTAAAAGTTGGATTTAAATTATGAACTAATAAATTACAAAGCTGACTTTAAAAATTATTACTAAGGGGGGCAGCTAGGTGGCACAGTGGATAGAGCACCAGCCCTGGACTCAGGAGGACCTGAGTACAAATCCGGCCTCAGACACCTGACACTTACTAGCTGTGTGACCCTGGGCAAGTCACTTAACCCTCACTGCACTGCCAAAAAAAAAAAAAAAAGACAAAACAAAACAAAAAAATCATTACTAAATTCTTTACTTACTCCAATAGCAAAAATTATAAAATTACAAATACCTGAGGTGATCATGGGAGCAAGCCTCTGAAAATACTTCTCTGAAGGATGAAAAATCATGTGCCAAAAATCTTACTGGATCAATCTTTTCTATGCAAGTAAAGAAATACAATGCCATTGGAGTCAATGGATTAATGTTCAGAGAAGTTTCAGGTGGTGATAAAGGATCGATATGAAGTACAGAGGCTGAAAAGGTTCCCACAGCTAATCTAAAAATAAGTTCAGGCCTGGACTCATCCAGTGAAACAGATCTGGAAGGAAGAGCTGAAACACACAAATAAGTTTCAAAATTATTTGCTATAAATTTAATTTTCAATAGCAATATACAATATCAAAATTTGTAAAACATTTACCCATAATAATTTAAAAAATAAGATGATCACAACAGTTTAAGTGATGTCAGGAAATATTTTTTTAAAAATAAAAGAAATTCAGTTATCCACCTGTATCTCATATCCACAGTCCTTGATACTTGAAGTAGGAAAGAATATGTTACAGGAGTAAATGTGTAAACAAGGCTTTTGCAATTAAAAAAAAAATATTAACCAAAATCTGCTCACCAAATCTTCCTTTATGCCTTGTTTATTTCAATTAAATTTTGCAGAGAAGAAACCTGAGGTTCTCTTTCAAGGAAAGTATAAACAGTAAAACAAAAATCAGATGGTTAAGACTCCTACACTGTAATAACAAAATGTAACTTTTATGGTGTATGTTTTCACTAAAAATATTAATATTTAACAGATATCTATATTAAGATAATGTACAATTAATGCCTCAACTGCTTCATTTTCTTCATAAATTATACTGAATTGCTTAAACTAAAATTTTGTATTATGAACATGAAAGCAGCAACAAAGGTAATTTGTAAATAAAGATTTTCAATAGGAAGATTACGGTAAGGAAAGAATAAGTTAAAAAGTCACTTTTGCTTTTACTTACAAGTCCTTCGTAAAGATGCCTGGTGAATTAAGTTGGACGAAAATGGAGGTCCTTTAACTGGTTGTTCCTCTTTATGCTGATCAAGAAAGTCACCCCAAGTTGGCTGAAGCTATACAATAGAAAAACAAAGTTGCAGGACAAAAATGCATGATTTTGGAAGAACATAGTAACGAGAACACAATAACCAGAATAAGTTATAATTTACCACAGTGGCACTCAATGGAGATCCTGCTGGAGTATTTGTGAATGTACTAGTTAAGGAGAGATCAAGATCCATATTTGGGGGATCTCCAAGAGGAGGAAGAGATGAGAGACTATGGGACATATCCATATCAGCCATGGAGAAGAAAACTTCTTCTTCTGGGAAAAAATATACTTTGTTAATTTCATTGTAAATGCACACAATCTAATTTTTAAAATAAAGTGGCACATATTAAATGATTCCATATACTGAAGCATAGAAATGTACATTATTACAAAAAGAATAACAGCTATTTGGTACTGGGGAAATATTGTAGAGAGAAAAAAAATAATTCAATAGTTCAATGGAAGCAGAATTCCATCAATGGAGATACCCTTTTCAGTTCTGAACATCATGACACTTCTATTCTTTCTCACCCTTTCCAGCACTGCTGCCACTATCTCTTATATTCCCTAACTCATTGGTCCCAATAACTCAAAACTATTTCTTACTCCCCATGACCACTTCCAGACTCTCTTGTAACTTCCACCATTTACCAATGTACCCTCCTTTTAAGTTCATGATATCCAAATTAAATACCTAATCCAAATCCTGGTGCCTATTATCTACAAATTTCCAGGACATTCTCCTTCCCTTCTCAATGAATTTAGTGCCTCACAGTAACCTTCTCCAACCCAATTCCTGCCTTCATACATTATACTTCTTAACACACTGTTGTTGTTTCAAATATACTAACTTCCCAGTTCTTCAGTCTATTAAACTCCCATGATTTATTCCTCCACTCCATTTCAGCTACATAGTAAGATCGTATCTTGCCATCAGTGATTCCACTTCTGGATTCAAGAACTCCAAAATTCCATTATTATTCCATCTCTCCCTTTGCCTTACAACCCTAAACCTATTCTTCATCCTCCCTACAACCTCCAACCCTCATTACTCTCTACCAAAGGCCATAACCCCTGTTTTGGCTACATACTACCCCCTCCTTTCTCAATCTCAAACTCTTGGTGAACCAATTCAACTCTATATTATCCTCTACTTCCAAACTCCTTAGCCCTTGGTCTTATGCTTTACCAAAGATCAATCCTGTATTGTCCCACAATCCTCCTCCTCTATTCCTACTCCTATGGTATAGAACAGAGCTAGAAGTCATTACACCATGCTCAATAAGTACACCAAAAATCTATCTGATCTTTTAAATGATTTAAAAAATTTCTCTGTACTTAACAAACATTAATTAATATGAACATTCATAACAGAATATACTAGAAGTCTCAGTTCAGTTTTAAGCCTATAAGCCTTAGTTTTAAGCTTATTAACTTAAAAATGAACTAAGACACCCTGGGACACTATATATGTGCATGTATGTGTGTGTGTGTGTGTGTGTGTGTATGTATGTATATATGACCATAAATTTTTATTACAAATTTTATTACAGCCTTTTTAAAAACACATAATTCCCTGAGTTCAAATCCGGCCTCAGACACTTAACACCTACTAGCTGTGTGACCCTGGGCAAGTCACTTAACCCCAATTGCCTCACTAAATTAAAAAATAAAAAAAAATAAAAAACACATAATTCAACATGTTAGTTTTAAAGCCATTCTTATCTCTGCCCATTTGTTCAGGAAGACCTGAGTTCAAATCTGGCCTCAGACACTTGACACTTACTAGCTGTGTGACCCTGGACAAGTCACTTAACCCTCGTTGCCCCACAAAATAAATAAATAGATAGGCAGATAAATGAATAAATAAATAAATAGATGAATAAATAAATAAATGGATGGATAAATAAATAAATTAGCATAATCAGTTTTTTTTAAATAAGCATAGCCAAAACTATATACTAGGTATCAAAAAAATCCATATCTCATTCCACATCTCACATCCAACACCCATTGGTTAGAAAGCAGATAGCTTGCTTCATCATTGGTCCTCTGGAATAGCATTTGTTTAGTGTGCACTGATTATTCTTCTTAAATCTTTCAAAGTTTTTTCTTTATTTTAGCATAGTCACTTTATTATTATCCAATCTCAACTGGGCCCTCACCACTGCAAGGCAATCCTTTTATTCCTTATTCTTCCTTAACTGGGTGGTCAATACTCCGGTAAACAGTGACTATCGCAAAAATTCTCTTCTTTCTTCAAGTCTCCCATAGCTATCTCCTCCACCATTCCTCTCAGTTGAAAATTTGGTTTGAGTTGACTGAAAAAATTGAGGCTGCTTGCCAAGAAGTAATTCTTCTCCTATATTTCCCATACCATACTCTACTATCTCCTCCACCCCAGTCTCCAATGCTAACTACATTACAAAATCCCTCCATCTTCTACAAAACATTGCACTTCTGCCTGCCCACCCACCCCCAAACCCCGCCCCCCTGTCCCACTCTCTCTCAACTACTACCTCTTTCCCAGCTACCTATAATCATACCCACAGGCCCTTCATCCTTTAAAAAAAAAAAGGAAAAGTCCCCACTAGAACATACCATTGTCATTACCAATTATCCTATCTCTCTTCACCTCTTCTCAGTTAAATGCCTTGAAATATGCATCCGAAGATCATGCCTCTATTTCATCTCCTCTGCCTCTCTTTAAAACCTTCTGCAATCAGGCTTCTCATATCATCATTCAATTAAAGTCACTCTCCAAACATATTAATGAGCTCTTAATTGCCAAATCTAATAGTTTACACATCTAACCCTATTGATCATCTTCACCTCCTGGATTTTCTCTTTGAACCGCCTTAAATTGATAAACTTTTTGTAGGAAATGTACATGCATAAAGTCAGTATATCTTTTTTTTCATTTCCCAATTTTCAGCATTGATGGATTGTCAAAATAATTCAGATTAAAGCTACTGAATTCAAATTGTTTAAGTCTATTCATGATCCTTTCTTCTAACTTAATATAATTTTTATATCTGATAGAACTTACACACAGACAATTGATTCTTAGCCACATCTCTAACTAGTTGTTTCCTATTTCTTAACATTTATTTAATTTCATTTTGTGGTTGTTGGTGTTTTTTCAGTGTTTGCCATGGTTCTACTTTTGAAGAAAATATCTGTGATATAAGAGCATAAAGCTTCTGAATAGTCTACAAGTCTTTGGCCTCTTCCAATCCTTAAATCTAAACCATATTTTCCAACACTTTTTAAAAAATCAACCTTATAGCTAACTGGTTCTACCTTCAGAATGAAGTCATTTCATCCAATACAGGAAAAAGGCCTTTTCATGTCCAAAACCCCAACACTGAAGCTTCACTGTTTTGATTGGTGGTTACCTCAGAAGCCTATTACATCTAGGTCTGACCTCCAACCACTTCACCTTCCCGCCCTCATACAGTGTCGCACACAACCCTCCCATTCCATCTTTGCTCCCTTTTCCAGTCCTAGAACCTTAATCAATTCAATTTGGTGCCCTATGGCTCCAATGGCCACTCCTTTAACTTTTCCAAAATATCATTCCATAGCCACTACTCTCCATTTTAGAATATAAGTATTGTTTCCCCTATTAAAATATAGGCTCCTAGGGCAGCTAGGTGGCACAGTGGATAGAGCACCGGCCCTGGAGTCAGGAGTACCTGAGTTCAAATCCGGCCTCAGACACTTAACACACACTTACTAGCTGTGTGACCCTGGGCAAGTCACTTAACCCCAATTGCCTCACTAAAAAAATTTAATTTAATTTAAAAAAAAAAAAGGCTCCTTAGTCAAGGTGGGGATTATTTTTGTATTTGGATCACTAGCATTTAGTATAGTGCTTAATAAATACTTCTTCAATCAATTCATTCAAGTTACCAATCATCAAAATACATATTGACTTGTTTTGGAGGATGTTACCAAGTTTTTCATTGAATTTCACTCTTTCTTCATTCATTATGCTCATAGTAATAATCTTTTTTTTTTAATAATTCATCAGGAACACCACAAGATAACAGGTGTTCCATGAAAACCACCTTTGGCCCCATGACAAAACTACCTTTTTTGTTGGCTTTTCTCAGGAGAACCTTTGAGCTACCTTTCCATTTAGCAGGAACTTCTTTAAGAATTACCAATACTACTGTGGTTGGGTTCTTCTAGTAGTCTGTAAATTTGTTGATAATTGGACAAAGATCATCAACAATTAAGTACCAATCATTAAGTTCATGTTTATGGAATTGATATAGAGCAGGAATTCTTAACCTGCGGTCCACAGACTCCAAGGAATTTTATGGATAGATTTCAGGGCATCTTGGAATTTTTAATATTTTAATAATTGCATTTCAATATAATTGGTTTCTCTTGTAATCCTCTGTATTTTATTTCATGAATTTTAAAACATTATTCTGAAAAGTAGCCCTTAGGCTTCACCAGATCCAGAGGCATCCAGGACACAAAAAATATTAAGAGCCCCTGATCTATTGAGTTTATAATTTGTATATGAACTCTTACCCCCTTTTCTGTCATTCCACAACCAAAAGCAGAAAGGGACATCGGTCCCTTTAAAATGGCTGAGAAGCATTTTTAAGGAGATATGCACGGGCAAAGAATGCATCATGTTCTGAACCACCTGATGATGATGCTTATGATCTCTATACTTACGTTGGTATTCAGAGAAATTTTTTCTGTACCAGGACCATGATAGAGGTCTTTCTAAAAAAGCAGAACTTGTCATAGCTTTCCTTCTGTTAGAAAACCATCTGAAAACTAAGGGTTGCCACAGTGCTATAATGCTATCATGAGCCATTGGAAGCAAGATTAATGGAGAAGTCATATAGCATCATCATCAGAAGAATATTCATGGCAAAGGATTTTTTTTTTTGGTGTCCAGGAGCATCGTGGCATCACTGAGAATGCTAGAGAATTCTCCTCAATGTAATAAAATCCACACTTTTCTTTCTGTTCACTTTTTTTTTTTTTTTGCGGGGCAATGGGGGTTAAGTGACTTGCTCAGGGTCACACAGCTAGTAAGTGTCAAGTGTCTGAGGCTGGATTTGAACTCAGGTACTCCTGAATCCAGGGCTGGTGCTTTATCCACTGCGCCACCTAGCTGCCCCTCTTCCTGTTCAATTTTGCAGCCAGCTCATCATCCAACTTCAGTGGCTATCCATGACATAAGTAATACTGGACTAATTTCTGCTGAATGTCAAAATCTAGACAGTCACATTACTACTCTTCCTTTCAAGTTTTCCTATGTGGAACATTATGTTGATTTCTGAGTTGTCCTGAGTCTTGAGGAAGCTCTTTAGTATTGCCGAGTTAACATAACTGGTGCAATATTATCCAAAGAAAAGAAAATTAAGAGAATCTCACACTCTATATAGAATCTCTCTATGTATGGACTAGGTACAGGACATCATCAATCACAAGAGTAAACAAGGCATATATGGTCCAGTTTTATGCCTGACTTAATAATCAGAGAATCTCTAAACAAAATTACATCAAGGAATCTTAAATAACATGGAGTGATATCTTACTGAAGGAGAGCCATCAAGCCTACATTTTGCAGTAGTAAGGAAAATTTTTTAAATAATCATCAAACAATAAACACTGCATACAACATGCTGTTTTTACAACATTCAATCGTGTAAAAATAAATCTCCCCAAAATCTAATTTTTCTCAATTTCACACGGCAGCCTCCCTAGATCAAACCCTCATAATCTCTTGCCTAGATTTCCACAAAAGCTTCCTAATTTGTACCTCCAGTTTCATCTTCTTTTAACAAGTCCCGAATGTAACTACCAAAACAGTATTTCTAAAGGAGAGCTTTAATCATTTTACCACCCTGCTCAAAGATCTTTGGTGGTTCATTACTGCCTCAAAGATAAATAGTAACTGATTAGCCTGGCATTTAAAATTCTCTGCAATCATGTTCCTACCTTCTTCCTGACTTATTTCACATTCCTATCCTTCTTCATATACATTCAATAAAATTTGGACTACCAGCTATGACCAGAACTCAACATTTCACCTACTTCCCCGAAGTATTTGCAAAAGCTGTACCCCATCCTTTGAATGCATTTATTCTTTATCTCTACCTTTCGGAATACTTATCTTCAGTCAATCAATATATATTTTATTAAGTGTCTATTATGTGGAAGTCACCAGGCTAGTCACTAGGCATAGAAAGGACAAAATGAAATGGTCCCAGCCTTCAAGGAGCTTACATTGTTTTAAAGGAAAATAACAGACACATAAATACTATACAAAATAAATTCAAGGTAATTTGGGGAGAGGGAACTAGCAGCTGTAGGAGCAAGGAAAAACCAGGAAGCTTTAGCAAAAGTGAGGAGAGAATACATTCCAGGCATGTAGGATAATCAGTAAAATGGTATAGAGATAGGATAGGACAGTGTCAGCTGTGACACCAAAAAGGCCAGTTCAGTTGGACTAAAAAGCGTGAAAGGGAGGTACATATAATAAAGCCAAATAGATAAGTTTGTATCTGAATGAAGAAGAAATTGGGAGCTAGTGGAGTTTATTTAGGAAGATGATAAAAAGGTCAGAATTACTCATTAAGAAAATCACTTTTGCACCTGTGTGAATGATGGCTAGGAATGAGAAGAGACTTGAGATATGGAGACCATTTAGAAGACTACTTCAATAGTCCAGGAGAAAGATGATGAAAATTTGGACTAGAACAATAAGCTTGTAAACAAAAAGAAAGAGATGAGAGAGATGTTGTAGATGAAGAATCAACAAGATCTGACAACTGACTAGATATGTCAAGGGAGAAGGGGTCAAGAATGAATGCAAGGTTGAGAACCTGGGTGACTAGGAAAAGGGTGGCAGTAACCTTAATAAATATAGGGAAACTGAAGACTCAACTGAGGTACCATTTTCTCTGTTTATCTTTCTGATCTATCAAGTTACTATTCTCCTACAGCATTTTGCCAAATCTTTTCTTTGTCCTCCTCATTCCCTACCTTGAATTACACTTATCTGTTTTTATGTTGTATCCCCCAAAAAAGAACATAAACTTCTTTAAGAAAAAGACCATTTTATTTTTATATCTGTATTTTCACAATGCTTTGCACACTAGCGATATAATACGTTAACTACTGAAATGTACTACTCTGATACTAACTTATCTTTTATACTACATAATTTATACATAACCATGAATGTTTTAAATTCCATCCCTTGTTAAAAATACGAAAATAATTATAACCGAATTTAAAATTTATTACAAGCCGTAGTATGTTTTTAACTTTTAAAATTTAAACAAAAATATATTACCTAATTATTAATTACATATAATTCTTATGTATAAAACATATAATGTAATTATATTTTATCTACACTTTCCAGTATATCAGTCTATTTTGTTCTCATGCACTACTGATGACAAAAATTCCAAACTGATCTTTTGTGACCCTTTTTAAATAATAAAAATATTTGTCCTTATGCTGGTATCTACTGTTTCATAATATAAGCTTCTATTTGACAGTAACCACTTAGCTTACTTATACAGAATAACAGCTAGGGCAGGATAATGCAATAAGCAAACATTTATCATCTTTATTTTGTGGCAATAATTTTTAAATGTTATTTTATTTTAATATTGACAAGGGGGAGCATAAGAGTGATACTCAAATAACTGAAGTATTGTCACATGGAAAAGGAATTAGACCCATATGTTAGGTCACAGAGGTCAGAACTAAGAATAAAAAGTAGAAATTATAGGAAAGTAAGCTTCAATTCAATATACAAAAATACTTCCTAACATTAAGAAAATGTCCAAAATACAATGAACTTCCTTGAGGCAACAAATTTCTGATCAATGCAAGTCCTTCAAGAAAAAGCTTAATAACTACATCAATTATGTTACAGATTTAAATACAGAGGAAGTATGTAACTTCTTCAGGTGCCTTCCTATTGTGAAATTCTGATTCTATGAAGTAAATTTTTATTGATAATTATATAAATAAATGATAATGTCCAGAAATAGAATAAAATTCTTGGAGGCAGCAAATTTCTCAACATTATAGGTCCTTCCAAAAAGAAACTGAATGATTTCATCAGAGATGTTGTAGATTCATATAAAGGCAAAATCTTAGATTACATGACTTACAGGTCCCTGACAACAGTGAAATTTTAATTCTATGAAATAAAATTTTTATTGATACATGCTGCCCTGTAGACTACATATATGTATGTCATTATAATAGTGAATGTCACTATTCAATAGATAGAAATTCATCAAATAAGCAAAAAGTTTTGCATCCAAAATCAAATGTTTCAGTAAATCTAGACTATGGTGATAGAGCTAGTCACACCAGAATTTATGATAAGGATTAAAATGCTATTTTACACAAATTTTAAAAGCCTACTTAAGAGATACTTTATTATGAATTTTTTTGTAAATAAGATTAAAAGACGGTAAGACAATAACCCTCAAATTCACCTTTACAATAAAAAAAGTATGCACAGTGCACCTTTCCATTCAATCTTCTCCTAGTGTTTGATCTTAAAATCTATCCTCTTTTTGTGATTATTTGTAATAACACATTTTTATTGTGACATATGGATATATACAGCACAAAAATTCAGGATATTGAAAAATGTGACACACACACACATACTTACTCATTACTGTCCTTAGGTCAGCAGATACTAGAAAACTCCTTTAATCCTTTTGACATTTTATTAACTAGACTCCACTGCATGTCATCAAAGATGAACTTCCCTTATAGAGAACTATAATCTATAGCAACAAGCATTATAGCAAATTTCATGTGAAATCATTTTGAGGAGCTCACCACGGCTAGAAGGTGTTCTGGCTGATTCTGTTTCATAAAAACTCTGCTCAGATGATGCACCCACTGAGAGGGAGTCTCTTCGTAAGCACCGATTCAATTCCAACTGAATCCGATATTCATCTTCCTGCTGCATTGGACGATTTTTCCTATCTTTAGTGGGTAACACTATTTTACCAGAATTCTCTGTATGTACACAAAAAGAAATATCATTAATAAACATTTGGAGTAATTTAATCAAGGATGTCTCCCACTTCCATCTCCCCTAAGAAGTATTCATCCAAAATAAATAACTTTTTTGAACATAGTATGAATCTATACTCATCTTAGATACTCATAATATTAAATCCTAATCTAAGAAATAAATGTATGTCTTATTAAAGTGATTAAATCTGCAAAATCTATAAATGTTATTTTTAAAGTTGTTTAAGCACTCCAGGCCAAAGAACTATAATATAACCATTTTAGAATCTATACAAAGAATTCAATAGAGATTAATATACATGTACATTTCAACAACAATAACAGCCATCTCTATTCAAAATTACAGGGGCAGCTAGGTGGCGCAGTGGATAGAGCACCGGCCCTGGAGTCAGGAGTACCTGAGTTCAAATCCGGCCTCAGACACTTAACACTTACTAGCTGTGTGACCCTGGGCAAGTCACTTAACCCCAATTGCCTCACTAAAAAAAACAAAAACAAAATTACAATAAAATTCCAGCATTCATGGTCATTCCTTATAGTATTTCTTCAGTTTTACTTGTCAGTAAAACTTCATTTACTTACCTGGTCCAGCTACAGCAGCCAACAGGTCCAAAATCAGATGAACTTGCCTTGGTGACAGGAATAGGTGTATTGAGTCTACATGTCCATCGACATCCAACTTGAGAAAAAGAAAAAGACAAGGCAAAATTATTCAAAAACATTAAGCATAAATTAATAGGTACAAGTATATACGCAAAATGACTTTCTACCTATACCAACTGCTTTCAGGCCTAGCAACCACTATGGGAGGAGTTTTAGCTTTGTAGAATCAAGAAAAATTTAGAAGTGCTGATTTATATTAAAAAAAAAAAAGAAGTGCTGATTTAGGAACAGCCCAGAGTCTGGTTCCCAAGCCAGTAAAAGCCTTTTGGGTTTGACCTGCAAAACCAATCAAATTCCACGAAATATTATCCCCTTATGTTATTTTATTTCTTTTTCTATATAATTCAAAATATACCTATCAAAGCTCTCCATGTTCCTGTTTCCTTCTGTGTATTTTTTCTATTTCCATGATTTTCAATTACCATGTCCAGTAGATTGCTCCATAAAAACAAATTAATCAATTTCAACCAACATGTATCGTATTCCTCTATGACTTGCTTATTTTTATTTTTTATTTTTCCTCAATTACATATAAAAATAATTTTTAACATTCACTGTTCTTTTTTTTAAGTTTTGAGTTCCATATTCTATCCCTCCCTCCCTCATCTCCCCCTCCCTGAGACTGTAAGCAATCTGATACAGATTATACATGTACACTCATTTAAAACATTTTCAGAGGGCAGCTAGGTGGCATGGTGGTGATAAAGCATTGGCCCTGGATTCAGGAGGACCTGAATTCAAATCCGGCCTCAGACCCTTGAAAAAAAGAAAAAAAAAGAAAAGAAAAGAAAAAGAAAAAAAAAAAGAAACAAATGTTGAGAACTATCTCTGCATATAACTGGAAAATAATAAAATGCTTTTATGATTAAAAAAAGAGAAAAATAGTATGCCTTGGTATGTATTCAGACATCTGTTCTTTCACTGGAGGCAGATAAGAGTTTTCATCATGAGTCCTTTGGGATTTTCTTGGAACCATTATATTACTGAGAATAGCTAAGTCCTTCACACTTTTCATCATACAATATTGCTATTACTGTGAACAATGTTCTGGTTTTGATCACTGCACTTTGCATTAGTTCATATAAGTCTCCAGGTTTTCCTGAAATCATCCTATTTATCATTTCTAGTAGCACGATAATATTTCATTACAATAGTATACTACAACTTGTTCAGCCACTCCCCAATTAAAGTCTATTCAATTTCTAATTCTTTGCCACAAAAAGAGCTGCTACAATTTTTTTTTTTTGGCAAAGTGAGTCTTTTACCTTTTTTTGTTTTTCCCTCTGGGATATACACCTAGTAGTAGTATTGCTGGATCAAAGGGTAGCTCCAAATTGCTCTCTAGAATGGTTGGATCAGTTCACAACTATACTAACAATGGATTAGCATCCCAGTTTTCCTATATCCCTTCCAATATTTATCATTTTTCTTTACTGTCACATTAGTCAATCTAATGGGTGTGAGGTGGTACCTCAGATTTGTTATTTTTTTGTCAACATGTTTTCATGTTTTATTATTTTTTAATCATAAAAGTATTTTATTATTTTCTAGTTACATGTAGAGATAGTTTTCAACATTTGTTTTTATGAGATTTTTAGTTTCAATTTTTTCTCCCTCCCTCCTCCCCAAGACAGCAAGCAATCTGATATAGGTTATATATGTAACAATCACATTAAACATATTTCTGCATTAGTCATGCTGTGAAAGAAGGATCAAAACAAAAGGGGAAAACCTCAAAAAAGAAAAACAAAAAAAAGTAGAAATAGTATGGTTCAATCTGCATTCAGATTCCACAGTTCTTGTTTCTGGATTTGGAGAGCATTTTCCATTATGAATTCTTTGGAATGATCTTACACCATTGTATTGCTGAGAAGAGTCAAGTCTATCACAGTGGATCAACACACAATGTTGTTGATACTGTGTACCATGTTCTCCTGGTTCTGCTTATCTCACTCAGCATCAGTTCATGTAAGGCCTTCCAGGTTTCTCTGAAATCCCTTGCTCATCATTTCTTACAGCACAACTGTATTCCATTACATTCATATACCACAACTTGTTCAGCCATTCCCCAACTGATGGGCATCCCCTCTCAATTTCCAATTCCTTGCCACCACAAAAAGAGCAGCCATAAATCTTTTTTGTACATATGGGTCCTTTTCCCTTTTTTTATGATCTCTTTGGGAAAAAGACCTAATAAGTGGTATTGCTGGGTCAAAGGATATGCACAGTTTTATAGCCCTTTGGGCATAGTTCCAAATTGTTCTCCAGAATGGTTGGATCAGTTCAAAGCTCCATCAACAATGCATTAGTGTTCCAATTTTTCCACAGCTTCTCCAACATTTATTATTTTCCTTTTTTGTCATATTAGCCAATCTGATAGGTGTCAGGTAGTACCTCAGAGTTGTTCTAATTTGCATTTCTCTAATAGTGATTTAAAGCTTTTTTTTCATGACTATATATATAATTTGCTTTCTTTGTCTGAAACTGCCTATTCATATCCTTTAACCATTTATCAGTTGGGGAAGGACTTATATTCTTATAAATTTGACTCAGTTCTCTGTCTCTCTATATATATGTATATGCACATGTATATGTATATGTATGTATATGTGTGTATATGTGTATGTGTATGTGTATGTATATGAGAAACATACAATGAAGTTACAAAGTGTCATTTAGAGTACAACCAAACAAAATTAACCAACAAATATTTAATAAGTATGTCTATTATGGGCCAGGCACTGAACTATGTGCTAAGAGAAACAAGGGCAAAAAAAAAATGAAACAATCCCTACTTGTGGTGAGTTTACTTTTGAAACAGTCATGGTATCATTAGTATATGAAAAATAATAAGGACTAGTCATCAAACACAAAACTCAGACTGCCACAGATACATACATAATATATAATGGTAAATAACTTCTTTCAAAAACAATAGTATTAGAGATAACATAACTAACACCTTTTAAGTTTAACTCCAATTTTATAAAGACACTGTGGGGGCAGCTAGATGGCGCAGTGGTTAAAGCACCGGGCCTGGATTCAGGAGTACCTGAGTTCAAATCCGGTCTCAGACACTTGACACTTACTAGCTGTGTGACCGTGGGCAAGTCACTTAACCCCCATTGCCTAAAAAAAAAAAAAAAAAAAAAAACCCAAAAAAAGACACTGTGAAGAAAGTTTTCAAAATAAGATCTTCTTTCAGAGATAAGCATAGAGGTCCTCTATAAAGAAGTAGTATTTTTTCCCAAAAAATGTTATATGGCTTTGTAAAAGAGTCTTCTTCCATGTAAGCACAGAAATAACTGTTCAGTTCCATATAAATTAGATCATTTCACAGTTACCTAATAAAAATTATTTTTCAGAAGCACTTTGAACTTCAACTCACCTTTCTCCTCCTTACTTGAATTTTCTTTAGTGTATGTAGTAAGTACACATTTATTTTGAGAAATAAAAATATAGCGTCACTTATTTCAGAAACAGAGAAGCAACTTCTGTCCTGAGGTGAGAAAAACAAAAACTGGCTGGACCCAGTTTTTGTCAGTCAGGTTAGGCTAAGTGAACTGTAGTTACTTCAACTCCTTTCTGAGCATGCTTAATTGGTTTATGAATATTATAGAAAATGCCCCAAGTGCAGAGACAGCCACCATTTTTGAACATGGGATGCATGAAGATATATGTAATGGAAGGGGGGATTATGTTAAGGGGAAAGGGTGGGCTTCTTTGGAAACACTGTACTTTCTGTAAGAACCAGCTAATGGGAGATTGCAGGGGAGGATCTTTGGACTTGGGCATAGGGTATAAAAGGCTGACTGTCTGTAGCAAGGGTATGCCTTGACCATAGAGACACCCCTTCTTGCAAGATTGATCAATAAATTGCCTTCCTGCTTAAGTCCTGAGTCAGGTTAAGTTTGTCAGTGAGGACCCTTGTTTCTCACAACAGTGAATTCTCGATAATTTACTAAGGAAACATGTTTCATACTAAAAGAAAAAAATGCCTTCTCATTGCCTAGATAGTAGGCAGTGAGAAACAGCAGAATAAATTTAATTTGTAAAACTAATAAAATGGGAAAGGGGTCAGGAATTAGCTAAACAGCAACCATAATGGGAATTCCTGATTCTGATAAGAATGTACTGGGCTGAGTATAAAAGTGATAACAGATCCATATAAACAAACTGGGGGGCAGCTAGGTGGTGCAGTGGATAGAGCACCAGCCCTGGAGTCAGGAGCACCTGAGTTCAAATCCGACCTCAGACACTTAGCACACACTAGCTCTGTGACCCTGGGCAAGTCACTTAACCCCAATTGCCTCACTAAAAAACAAACAAACAAAGAAACCAGGAGGTGGTGTCCTACTTACTGGAGTCTCCAGAGTGGTTAATGATTTTTCCTACATAGAAATTGGAGACCCAGCACTTAGTATTATAAAAAAACAAAGCTAATAACTAACCTTAGCTCCAGGAAGTACTTCATTTTGCTTTAATGTAAGGCTTAGCTCCATTCTACCAATCATCCTCCCAATCTGAACAGGGGCTGAAGGTGCAACCTCTGGTAAATTTCTAGTGAGTTGTGGGTGTGGCTCATAAACAATTTTTGGGTTCCAGCTAGGTGAAAGCTTAGGTTCGGTTTCCTATAAAATCCAACAAGAAAAGGTAATGTATTAACAAATTATGAAAATTATACTATTTTAATAAAATAATATTCAAGTAAGCAGAGACCAAACACAGTAAAATATTAGCAGAATAGCTAGTATAAATTAAATGAAGAGAAAATAATAAGTACAAGAAAATTCTTCCCAATACAAGTATAACACCAGATTAAGAAACCCTAATTATATGAAAATTTATAGCTTAATAACAGCTTAATAACTTTGTAGCATAAAATAATTTTCTGCTTCACAAAAAGAGCCACCAGTTTCTTCCATTTGTAAGTGCCTTTATTGCTTTTAAAGTATAATCTACTTCATAAAAAAGTACTTGCATACAACTACTTAATCTATACTAAAAAAGATTCAATTAATTTATTCTTTTCTTAATAAAAGGAAAAGTATGTTTGACATATTATTTTCATTTGAATTCCAAATTTTTTTTAAACTTTTTTAAGTGCTTATTACATGTAACAGGCTACAACAGAAATAGAGTAGTTTAGAGAAGGTAATGGTTTAAGGTGGAAGGGAAATTATAATTAATTCCATTTTGGACATGACTTTGAAATGGCAAAGGGACATCCAAGGAAAGATTTTTAGCAGGCAGCTATAGATTCAAGCCTATTATTCAAGAGAGATTAGGACTAAAACACTAGATTTAATAGTCACAAAGATCAGGGTTTGGATACTGACTTAGAGTTTATTTACTAGCTGTATAACCCTGGACAAATTATGTAATCTCTCTAGTCCTCAGTTTCCTCATCTATAAAAAGAGAGGATTCAACTCAATGACCTATAGATCCCTGCCAACTCTAAATTTATAATCCTATTCCTAAATATTTAAATTTGTGTGTTAACTACATAGAGGGAAAAAAAATTCAGAGAAGTGGATGAAATAACCAAGGAAAAATACAGAGAGAACAGAGCCTTGGCAAACATGTGCAAACAGGCAGGAGATGGACTATGTTGCAACCAAGGCAAATGTGAAAGAACAATCAAGCACGTAGGTGTAGCAAGTAGGAGTCCCAGCAGTGTCACATAAGCCAGAGAAAGGGAGACTATCCAGAAGAAGTTGATTGAGTATATCAAAAACTGCAGGGAACTCAAGTAGGATGAGGAGTAAGAAATAGCCTTCAGACTTGGCAACTAAGAAGTCAAAGATCACCTTAAAAAAAAGTTGAGGTGAGTTGGTGCTGACAAAGTAGATAAACACAGTAAGGTCTTTCTAGAATGACAGGGTTAGTGAAAATTTCAAAAGATAAAGGAAGACCAGAAGATGTTCATATGGAAGAAGACAGGAGAAAAAGTAAGACTGAAGGTGACACAGGAAACTCTAAGAAGAAAAAGGAAGGTGTAAGTACAAGTAAAGGAGGAGGGAGCTTGGCAAGGAGAACTACAAGAAAATTAGAACAGAAGATTTAATGGGATTCTGAGATATAGCCTAGGACAGATGGTCTCTTATTTTCTTTTTTTCTTTTTTTTTTTTGCAGGCAATGGGGATTAAGTGACTTGCCCAGGGTCACACAGCTAGTAAGTGTCAAGTGTCTGAGGCCCGATTTCAACTCAGGTACTCCTGAATCCAGGGATGGTGCTTTAACCACTGCGCCATCTAGCTGCCCCTGGTCTCTTATTTTCTTAGGAAAAAAGGATAAAAATGGCACAGTGGATAGAGTGCTAGACTTGAAATCAGGATGAACTGAATTCAAATCTTGTCTTAGACACTTACTAGCTCTGCAACTCAGGGCAAATCACTTAAATTAGTTTAAATAAGCTTTTAACTCAGCTTCAGCTTTCCCTCATCTGTAAAATGGAGATAGCCCATATATCAAAGGACTGTTCTAAGAATCACATGAGAAGAGCAGCTAGGCGGTGCAGTAGATAAAGCACCAGCCCTGGATTTAGGAGAACCTGAGTTCAAATCAGGGCTCAGTCACTTGACACTAGCTGTGTGCCCTTGGGCAATTCACTTAGCCCTCATTGCCCAGCCAAAAACAAAAATAAAGGAAAGAAAAAAAAAAGACTCAAATAATACATAAAGAAATTTGTAAATCTTTAAAGGGCTATATAAATGTTAATTATATATGCATTCTTCTGCTCTGAGGGTGTTAAAAAGTGATACAGGGAGTTTCAGGAGGAAGAAGAAAGTTTAGAATGGCTGATATGGGGGGGGGGTGATTAAAAAGTCAATTAAGGGAGGGAAAACCTTGCTCGGGATATTGCCCCTTTATAAATATACATGTAAATATTTTTCCTGTTTTAAGCCTAGATCTTTTAAAGAATTATCAACATAAAGCATATTTTTGTTCTCTCATAAGGTACATTTATTCCTACTTAAATATAACAAATACTAAAATAGAATGAGATACATTACAGCATACCTAAATAATTAGAGGGTTATCATAAAAGGTAATTTCGCCAGTGCAGTCACTGCTTCCACCAATGTCTCCATACCTTAGCAAACAGTTTCTGTGACTTGCTACATACAAAAATTTACCACCAGAAGATGAGTGTCTAGTAATGAACCTCTCAAAAGACAAAATTATGCCTCAGCCATACTTAAAGCCTGCTTGGTAGGATGCTAACAAGGTCTGAATCCACCCCCAAAGACTTTAAGAATTCGGGTCATGGCTATTCCACAATGAGGAATCATATTAGTACTTCAACAAAGGATGTTTTAATAAATGTGGGGGAAAAGTAATGTTCCTCATTCAAACTTTAAAACAACTGTATTAACATATTTGTTTTACCACTGGTGCAGTTGAAGACCCTGGAGAAGATTTTGCTGATGCAGAAAACTCATCCCAAAAGACAGAAACTCCAGAAAGCTGAAGCAGTTTATGAGCAAAAGCTGTAGGCTGATGTACATTGATTCCAGAGCATTCATCAGCAGTTTCATCACAATACATAGTTCTGAAAAATAAAATTCAAAATACAAGGACTTTTTTTCTTAAAAAATTACCAAGAATATCTACTTACTATCATATTAAATGTTTAAACAAGTTATTTAAGAGTTTTCAATAATGGATACTGCTTATAATATTCCAGTGAAGTAGGGTAAGAATTAATATACTTTATGAAAATAAATTTTTAGCAAAGAAAAGACAAATAACTTCCTAGGGTCTTAAATTTAGGAAGTATACTTTGAAACTGATTTCAAGAAGGTAAAACTATCTGTTCTCCAACAGAAAATCACTTGGTGCCACTATCAAAGTTAGAATAATAAATTGGACAGTTTGTCCTAGTTTTATATAAAACGTCAGATACTCGAGAATCCTTTTTTTCTGATCCCCTCCCCAATTCTAGTGTCCCCCTTTTCCTTATGTATGCTGATGCTTTCAATTGATGGAATGGAGAAAATTTTTGAAAATCCCTTGGTCAGCAAAGAGATAGAATGAATCAATACTTAAAGAAATTAATGAAGACTATTCATTGGAAGGTAAAGTGTTTGTCAGATACTGAGAAGACAGGACTAGAAAAGATCCTGATATTAAGAAAGACTGAAGGTAAAAGCAGAAGGGGACAGCATTAAATGAGATGGAAAGAGTGTCATGGAAGCAACGAATACGAGCTTAGACAGACTCTGGGAGACTGTGGAGGGTGGAAGGGCATGACATATGGTCCATGCAGTAATGAAGAATCAGACATGACTGAACAACCGAACAACAACAAAATATTATTTCTTTTCATTTTATATTTATGATGTATTTGTTTTATATATACTTAACTTATAGCCTTCTTTAGAATAATAACTCCTTGAAAGTAGGGATTGTTTTTTCTTCATACTTATATCCCCAGAACCTGGCACAGAGCCTGACATATAGTAAATGTTCTTAATAAACATTTGTTTCTTGACTGCTATTTTTATTTAGTGTCACTAAGTCTTCAATTTAAACAAATATAAAATTTTGTTCTATCTAGAATGGTGGCAAAAGAACAGAAATAGGAGTCTGGTAATCAAGGCTTTATTCCTCTACAGTCAAAGGACATGCATTCGAATCCTACTTCTGATGTTTAGTATCTGTGTAGCCTCGAGTGAGTCATTTAGCAGCCATGGGCCTCAGTTTCCTCACCTGTAAAAAGAGAAGGTTGTACTAGATGGCCTCTGAGGTCCCATCCAGCTCTGGATGTTTGACTCTCCTTTCCTATAAAAATAAGAGCCTTCAAATATGACCTAAGACACTTGATACTTATTAGCTGTGTGACCCTGGGCAAGTCACTTAACCCTCATTGCCCCACAAAAAATAAATAAATGAATGAAGGAAGGAAGGAAGGAAGGAAGGAAGGAAGGAAGGAAGGAAGGAAGGAAGGAAGGAAGGAAGGAAGGAAGGAAGGAAGGAAGGAAGGAAGGAAGGAAGGAAGAAAGAAAGAAAGAAAGAAAGAAAGAAAGAAAGAAAGAAAGAAAGAAAGAAAGAAAGAAAGAAAGAAAGAAAGAAAGAAAGAAAAGAGCGTGGACTGGATATCCCTAAGGTATAACATTTATTGACTGAGATTTTAATCAGTATTTATATAGCTCCTTCTACAAGAGGATGCTAACACAAAGCACACTGTCCAATAAATGCAGATTGTAAACAAAATCTTAAGATTTATAGGCATGTTTTATGATGACTGCTTATATACTTTAACTAAGCTCTGAATAAATTAAAATGGAACCCTGGACTCTAGTAGGTTAACTTTCACCTTATCTTGCCCCTAGCCAGGACTTCATATAATTTCCCAGGCATTTCCAAATCACAAGACCACAATCCTGGTGATCCTCCTCATGGTCCTCCCACTGGAATTTGGACTCTGTTCCTGAGACACTGAGTGGTGATGTGAGCTTTCATCCTCTATTGCCCTAAACCAAGTCATCATACATGCTGCTACCTTTCAAAGATCCCCTTTATGTGTGATATTTCTTTTTAAAAATTAAGTTCCTAGACAATAAGGAAGATGGCAGAGAGAAGCCAGGAAGTTGCCTGAGCTCTCCAAAGTTTCCCTCAAAAAGAACATTAAATCAAGCCTCTAAACGGATTCTGAAACTACAAAACCCACAAAAGGACAGAGACACAATCTTCCAACTTGAGATAATTTAGAAGATTTCAGGAAAGGTTGGTCTCACTTGAGCAAAAGGGGAGCACAGGGCAGCTCAGCGCAGTGCAGCACAGAGGGGGTCTGGACAAGTCACCATGACTCTCTTGGCCACAGCTGAGGAACTGAGGCCCCTTGATCCTGGCTCACCAAGTTGTTGGTGCAGCAGGCCAGTGGTGAGATCCACCAGAACCAGCTGAGAGGGTAGGCTGCCAGTTGGACAGTCACCCATGGGACAGGCACAACTTAGCCTGGCCATTCTAAAGCCTGGAGCAAGCACAGGAAGCAAGCCCAGGGCAGTGAGAAATCCACAAGTCATAGAGGCCTCA
This sequence comes from Dromiciops gliroides, assembly GCF_019393635.1. Classification (NCBI taxonomy): domain Eukaryota; kingdom Metazoa; phylum Chordata; class Mammalia; order Microbiotheria; family Microbiotheriidae; genus Dromiciops; species Dromiciops gliroides. Next base: position 303,290,308 of record NC_057862.1, on the reverse strand, counting down.
GAGTAGAAAGGCAGTGACACAGCCCTTATCCCCCAGCACAAGAAGCTTGAAACAGTGACACTTGTGCCCTAGGAGCAGATCTCAACTTTAAAAAAAAATAAGCTACAATATGAGTAAGAAACAGAAAAGGGCTCTTACCATTGAGAGCTTCGGTGTTGACAGGGAAGAGCTAAATACAAACTCAGATGAGAACAATACTCTCAAATTGCCTACATGTGAAGCCTCAAAAGGGACGATGAAATGGTCTGAAGACCAAAAAGCCTTCTTGGAAGAGCTCAAAAAGAATTTTAAAAATCAACTGAGAGAGGTAGAAGAAAAAATGGGGAGAGCAATGAAAGCAACACAAGAACATTATTAAAAAAGAATCAGCAGTTTGGAAAAGGAAGCACAAAGATTGACTGAAGAAAACAATACCTTAAAAAATTCATTTGGCCAAATGAGAAAGGAGGCGCAAAAGCTTACTGAAGATAACAATGTCTTAAAAATTCAAATTGGACAGATGGAAGCTAATGACTCCATGAGACACCAGGAATCAGTCAAACAGAATCAAAAGAATGAAAAAATAGAAGAAAATGTGAAATACCTCATTGGAAAAACAATTGACCTGGAAAATAGATCCAGGAGAGACAATTTGAGAATTATTGGACTGCCTAAAAGCCATGATCAGAAAAAGAGTCTAGACACCATATTCCAGAAAATTATCAAGAAGAACTTCCCTGATATTATAGAATCAGAGGATAATAATCATCACTGAAAGAATCTATCAATCACCTCCTGAAAGAGACCCCAAAAGGAAAATTCCAAGGAATATTGTAGCCAAATTCCAGAATTATCAGGTGAAGGAGAAAATATTCCAAGCAGCTAGAAAGAAGCAATTTAAATATCATGGAGGCACAGTCAGGATTGCACAGGAGTGGCAGCTACAACATTTAGGATCATAAGGCTTGGAATATGATATTCCAGAAGGCAAAAGAGATTGGACTGCAACCAAGAATCAACTACCCAGCAAAACTGGGTATCCATCCTTTCAGAGGAAAGGATGGATATTCAACAAAAAAAGGAACTTCCAAGGTTTCCTGATGAAAAGACCAGAACCAAATAGAAAATTCGATCTTAACATACAAAACTACAGAGAAGTTTAAAAAGGTAAACAAGGGGGAAAAAAGTTATTCAATAAGCTTAAACTGTTTACATCCCTACACAGGAAGATAATACTTATAACTCTTGAGAACTGTATCTGTATTTGGACAGACAGAAGGAATATACATAGAAGGTAGAAATATAAATTGTCTTTGATGTGATGATATTAAAAAAATTAAGCGGTGGGGAAAAAAGGAGTTTATGAGGAGAAGAGGAAAGGGGAGGTGGAATGGGGTTAATTATATCATATGAAGAGGCACAAAAAAATCCATTACAATATAGGGAAAGAAGGGAGGTGTGAGCATTGTTTCAACCTTACTCTCATCAGACTTGGTTCAAAGAAGGAATAACATATACATTCATTTGGATAAAGAAATTTAGCTTATTCTTTAGGGAAGTAAAAAGGTAAGGGGAAAGGGGGGCACTGATAGAAGGAAAGGCAAAAGCAGGGAAGAAAAGTGTAAAGAAAAGGGAGGGGGCTGATAAAAGTGAGGTCAGATTGGGGGAAGCAGGGGTAAGAAGCAAAACGTTGGTGAGGAGAAATAGGGTGAAAGACTGAGGGAAAGTACAAAGGGGGTAATAGAATGGAGTAAAATAGACAGTAATAATAACTGTGAATGTGAATAGGATGAACTCTGCCATAAAATGGAAGTGAATAGCAGAGTGGATTAAAAACCAGAATCCTACAATATGCTGTTTACAAGAAACACATTTGAAGCAGAGAAATACACACAGAGTAAAGGTAAAAGGTTGGAGCAGAATATATTATGCTTCAGCTGAAGTAAAAAAAGCAATCCTTATCTCAGACAAAGCAAAGGCAAAAACAGATCTAATTAAAAGAGATAAGGATGTAAACTACATCCCGCTAAAAGGTATGATAGATAATGAAGTAATATCAATACTAAACATGTATGTGCCAAGAGATATAGCATCCAAATTTTTAGAGAAGTTAAATGAGATACAAGAGGAAATAGACGGCAAAACTATACTAGTGGGGGATCTGAATCTTCCCCTCTAAGAATTAGATAAATCTAGCCACAAAATAAACATGAAAGAAGTTAAAAAGAGGTAAAAAAAATGTTTGAAAAGTTAGAGATGATAAATGTCTGGAGAAAATTGAATGGGGATAGAAAGGAATATACCATTTTCCCAGCGGTGCAGGGCACATATTCAAAAATTGACCATGAGGGGCAGCTAGGTGGCATAGTGGATAAAGCACCGGCCCTAGATTCAGGAGGGCCTGAATTCAGATCTGGCCTCAGACACTTGACACTTACTAGTTGTGTGACCCTGGGCAAGTCACTTAACCCTCATTTCCCCACCAAAAAAAAAAAAAAAAAGAAAGGAAAGACAAGAAAATTGACCATGTATTAGGGCACAAAAACCTCATAGTCAAATGTAGAAAGGCAGAAATAGTAAATGCATCCTTCTCAGATCATGATGCAATAAAAATTACATGCAATAAAAAGCCATGGAATGGCAGACTGAAAATTAAATTGCAACTAAATAATCTCATCCTAAAGAATGAGTGGGTCAAACAACAAATCATAGAAACAATTAATAATTTCATCCAAGAGAATGACAATAATGAGACAACATACCAAAACCTATGGGATGTAGCAAAAGCAGTGCTTAGGGAAAATTTTGTATCTCTAAATGCTTATATGAATAAAAAGAGAAAGAGGATATCAATGAATTGGCCATGCAACTAAAAAAGCTAGAAAAAGAACAAATTAAAACTCCCCAACTAAATACTAAATTAGAAATCCTGAAAATCAAAGGAGCAATTAATAAAATTGAAAGCAAGAAAACTATAGAATTAATAAGACTAAGAGCTGGTTTTGTGAAAAAAAAAACCAATAAAATAGATAAACCTTTGGTTAATTTGATTAAAAAAAAAGAAGAAAACCAAATTACCAGTAACAAAAATGGAAGGGGTGATTTCATCACCAACGAAGTGAAAATTAAAGCAATAATTAGGAGCTATTTTGTCCAACTGTATGCCAATAAATTTGACAATCTAAATGAACTGTATGAATATTTACAAAAATACAAATTGCCCAGATTAAGTGAAGAGGAAACCAAATCCTTAAATAAGCCCATATTAGAAAAAGAAATTGAACACGTCATTAATGAACTCCCTAAGAAAAAATATCCAGGGCCAGATGGGTTTACAAATGAATTCAACCAAACATTTAAAGTACAATTAATTCCAATACTATAGAAATTATTTGGAAAAATAGGTGAAGAAGGAATTCTACCAAATTCCTTATATGACACAAATATGGTGTTGATACCAAAATCAGGGAGAGCCAAAACAGAGAAAGAAAATTATAGACCAATATCCCTAATGAATATTGATGCAAAAATCTTGAATAAGATATTAGTAAGGAGATTACAGCAAGTGATCACCAGGATAATACACTATGACCTGGTGGGATTTGCACCAGTAATGCAGGGCTGCTTCAACATTAGGAAAACTATCAACATAATCAACCACATCAATAATGCAACTAACCAAAATCAAATGTTTATCTCAATAGATGCAGAGAAAGCTTTTGACAAAATACAGCACCCATTCCTAACAAAAACACTAGAGAGTTTAGGAATAGGTGGAGCTTTCCTTAAAATAGTAAGCAGTATCTACCTAAAACCATCAGCAAGCATTATATGCAATGGAGATAAGTTAGAGGCCTTCCCAGTAAGATCAAGGGTGAAACAGGGATGTCCATCATCACCTCTATTATTTAATATTGTACTAGCAATGTTAGCTTTAGCAGTAAGAGAAGAAAAAGGAATTAAAGGAATTAGAATAGGCAAGGAGGAAACAAAACTATCATTCTTTGCAGATATGATGGTATACTTAGAGAACCCTAGAGAATCAACTAAAAAACTACTTGAAACAATTAACAACTTTAGCAAAGTTGCAGGATATAAAATAAATCCACATAAATTATCAGCATTTCTATAAATGACCAACAAAGTCCAGCAGCAAGAGATAGAAAGAGAAGTTCCATTTAAAGTAATGGTAGATAATATAAAATACTTGGGAGTCTATTTGCCAAGACAAAACCAGGAACTCTATGAACACAATTACAAAACATTTTTTTCACGCAAATCAAATCAGATCTAAATAACTGGAAAAATATCAATTGCTCATGGATAGGCATAGCTAATATAATAAAAATGACAATTCTACTTAAATTAATTTACTTATTTAGTGCCATTCCAATCAGATTACCTAAAAATTATTTTATAGAGCTAGAAAAAAATAACAAAATTCATCTGGAAAAACAAAAGGTCAAGAATAACAAGGGAACTAATGAAAAAAATGCACAGGAAGGTGGGCTAGCTGTACCAAATCTGAAGCTTCACTATAAAGCGGCAGTCATCAAAACTATTTGGTACTGACTAAGAAATAGAGTGGTGGATCAATAGAATAGGTTAGGCACAGGAGACACAATAGTAAATGATTTTAGGAATATACTGTTTGATAAACCCAAAGACTCCAGCTTCTGGGATAGGAATTCAGTATTTGACAAAAACTGTTGGGAAAACTGGAAGATAGTATGGCAGAAACTAGGCATAGACCAACATTTTACACCTTATACTAAAATAAGGTCAAAATGGATGCATGATTTAGACATAAGAGGTGATACCATAGGTAAATTAGGAGAGGAAGGAATAGTTTACCTCTCAGATTTATGGAAAGGAGAACAATTTATGACCAAACAAGAGATGGAGAATATTATGGAATGTAAAATTATTTTGATTACATTAAATTAAAAAGGTTTTGTACAAACAGAAGCAATGCAGCCAAAATTAGAAGGGAGTCAGAAATCTGGGAAACAATTTTTATAGCCAGTATTTCTGATAAAGGCCTCATTTCTAAAATATATCAGGAGCTAAATCAAATTTATAAGGATCCAAGTCATTCCCCAATTGAGAAATGGTCAAAGGATATGGAACAGGCAATTTTCTGATGAAGAAATCAAAGCAATCCACTACCATATGAAAAAGTGCTCTAAATCACTATTGATTAGAGAAATGAAAATTAAAACAACTCTGAGGTACCACCTCACACCTCTCAGATTGGCTAATATGACAAAAAAAGGAAAATAACATTGGAGAAGCTGTGGAAAAGTTGGAACACTAATGCATTGTTGGTAGAACTGTGAACTGATCCAACCATTTTGGAGAACAATTTGGAACTATGCCCAAAGGGCTATAAAACTGTATACCCTTTGACCCAGCAATACCACTATTAGATCTTTTTCCCAAAGAGATCATAAAAAAGGGAAAAGGACCCACATGTACAAAAATATTTACAGCTGTTCTTTTTGTGGTGGCAAGGAATTTGAAAATTGAGAGGATGCCCATCAATGGGGGAATGGCTGAACTGTGGTATATGAATGTAATGGAATACTATTGTGCTGTAAAAAACGATAAGCAGGAGGAGTTCAGAGAAACCTGGAAGGATTTACATGAACTGATGCTGAGTGAAATGCGCAGAACCAGGAGAACATTGTACACAGTATCAACAATATTGTGTGTTGATCAACTGTGATAGACTTGACTCTTCTCAGAATACAATGGTCCAAGATCATTCCAAAGGACTCATCGTGGAAAATACTCTCCAAATCCAGAAAAAAAGAATTAAGGTATTTGAATACAGATTGAACCCTACTATTTCTATTTTTTTGTTGTTGTTTTTCTTTTTTGAAGTTTTTCCTTTTTGCTCTGATTCTTCTTTCACAGCATGACTAATGCAGAAATATGTTTAATGTGATTGTACATATATAACCTATATCAGTTTGCTTACTGCCTTGAGGAGGGGGCAGGAAGGGAAAGGAGGTAGAAAAATTTGAAACTAGAAATCTCATAAAAACAAATGTTGAAAACTATCTCTACATGTAACTAGAAAATAATAAAAATACTTTTATGGAAAAAAAAAGGAAAAAAGTTAAGCTCCTTCTTGGCAAAAATAATATTTGTCACATTAACTATTACTTGTTTTTCCATGAAATGTATTGAAACCATCCTCCATATTTAATTGGTTCAGTGGTTCGGCTGTTAATATAATTTCCCAGGGGCCTAAGTACAAAAAGCTAGCCCTTCATAAACTGGCCTCTTTCTACCCTCCCACTCTACATACATTTTAATTCCCTCATATACTATGACCTACTGACACTAGTCTCCCTCCTATTCTCCATGCAAAACACTCCCATTTTCAGTGAGTAGCCATAAATTGGGTTAGCCCTGGCACTTTCTTCCCCGGATCTACTAAATAATGCCTATTTGCCTAAGGCAGAACTGCACCAAGTATGTTGTATTTTTTCATATGGTTGGCATTCTCTGGCATGGCAACAATTTCCAAGCCCTTTGCTTCTTTGTTCCAATGTCTCCTTGTTTCCCTGTTTCCTTTTCCCTGTCCTGTATTGCAGCTAAAAATTCCAGTACGTCATCTGAAAATACCCTTCTCTGGATACATGATTCACATTGGTATGGGCTGAAATCACTTCCTGCATTAGCCAATAAAATCCAGCCCCAACTGCCTCTCAAGGGCTTCAAACAAGAGTACATCGATCCCACTGTGCATCTAGGTTTGCATGCTTGCCAATGGGACTGAGTTGGGCAGAGGGAGCCATGTGTATTTTACCCTCATGAGGAGTGAATACTTGGTGTGTACTTCTAATTCAAACTCCTGCCAAACATTTTCACTAGTTGTCCCTTCTGTCTGGAATTCTCTCCTCCTGAGTCTCCAACTCCTGGTTTCCTTCAAATATCTACTAAAACCCCATGTTCTGCAAGAAACCTTTCCTAACCCCTCTTAACGCTAGTTCCTTCCCTTATGATTATCTCTAAATTATCTTGTATACATCTTGTTTGTACATAATTGCTTATATATTGCCTTCCCCATTATAGTGTGAGTTCCTTGAGAGCAAGGACTATATTGAACCTTTATTTTTATTCTTAGAATTTAGCAGTATCTAACACATAGTAAGTACTTAATAAATGACTCTAGGATTAGCTATCAATCATTGTTTGATATTTAATACAACCTCGCCGCTTCCTATCTTTCTAGTCTTCTTACACATGACTCCCGACATTCTACAGCCTAGACATCCTGACTGAATGGCTATTCCTTACAAAAGATGCTTCATTTCTTTTGTCTCTGTGCATTTGTACCAATTACCCCTATGCCTGCAATGATCCCTCCTCACCTCCACTTCTTATCCTTCGTTTCATTCAAGACTTAGTTCAAGTGCTATATCCCTTTTCTAGTCCCCCAACCTACAAGTGCTTTTGCCTGTAAGGTGAAAATCTAGTGTCTACTCTGTATGTAATACGCATGATACCAACTTAAATATGTGTTGTTTACAGCATTAATTTATAAGCACCTTGAAGACAGACTATTTTCATTTTTTTCTTTTTATCTCTGATAATTAAGGCATAAAATGTTTAGTGCTCCTTAAAAAATATTTCTTTCCAGGGGCAGCTAGGTGGCTCAGTGGATAAAGCACGGGCCCTGGATTCAGGAGTACCTGAGTTCAAATCTGGCCTCAGGCACTTGACACTTACTAGTTGTGTGACCCTGGACAAGTCACTTAAGCCCCATTGCCCCGCCCCCCCAAAAAAATATTCTTTCCAAATCACATGATCAACAAGCTACAGGACCTGAGACTTCCTCCAATTCCTCCAATCCTCAAGACTTTAGGGCAGAGATAGGTATTTGAAATGTGAATTGACTGTTATGTCAGGAAGTTGGGATGACTTTGAGGTGAAGCCCCAAGGGAACCAGCCATCACAGTAGGAATCAGAAAGTGAGCAACAGGAGAATATAAAAAGTCCAAAATTACCAAAGCTCTCAGGAAGAAGAAAACTCCATTAAAGACCTTGAGCATAAGCAGACAAACAGAAAGGAAAGATATTAATAATAAAAAGGGAGATAGCCACCAGATCAACTAAAAGAGTCCAACACATATGAATAAATAAGAAGAAAAAGGAAAATGAATTAACAATTGATGTCACAGAGGACATCATAGATTTCTAATAGAGTAGGGAACCACAATATTATGTCCCATTAAAGAAAAATAAGAATTGTGAGAGTAGAATTTATGACCATCACAGCAAAAATAATTGGCAAATAGACATACAGTGGAAAACATAAACCGAACACTCATAACTTTACAAGTGAATGAATTCAATAATAGAATAAAATGAAAAAAGTGAGACTGGATAAAAAATAATCCCACAATCTATTTCCCTCAATAAACACATTTAAATAACAAAGATACAAAAAAAGATAAAAATGAGGCATTGGAAAAAATTTACTACACACCAAATGAAACCCCAAAAGCAAGGAATGGCAATAATGCTATCAGACAAAACAAAAACAAATATTTAAAACACAAAAAGGAATAAACAATGAAATTAATTATGCTGAAAGGAAATAATAAACCAATATTAATATTAAACTTATTTGCTCCAAATGTCTTAGAATACATAGACAGTAACACAATAATGATAAGAGAGGATAAAGCACCAGCTCTAGATTCAGGAGGACCTGAGTTCAAATCCGACCTTATAAAGAAGACACTAGCTGTGGGACCCTGGGTAAGTCACTTAACTCTCATTGTCCCGCAAAAACAAACAAACAAAAAAACCATCTTTGAGCCTTAGTTCCTTAAAAAATAATGATGATGATGATGATGATGATAGGAGACATTCTCAGATATCATTAAGTCTAACAAAAATATGTATAAAAGGGCAAATATGAAACAACAAAATTGTTAGAGGAATTATAAGTAAAAGACATATGGCTTCAATGGGAGTGCTAAAGAATATGTATATTTTTCAGTGCCACATGGAACTTTTATAAAAATTTACTATACATTAGGGAACAAAAATATCTATAAGGGCTAAGTGATTTACCCAGCGTCACACAGCTAGTAACTGTCAAGTGTCTGAGGTCAAATTTGAATTCTGGTCCTCCTGAATCCAGGGCCAGTGCTTTATCCACTGCACCGCCTAGCTATCCCCTATTATCTGTATTTTAAAATGAGGAAACTGAGGCAAACAGAGGTTTAATGACTTGCCCAATGTCACACAGATAGTAGCTGTCTGAGGATGGATATGAACTCAGGTCCTCCTAGCTTCAAGCCTACCACTCTACCCACTGGACCTTTGTTGTTGTGTTGTTGAGTCATTTCAGCTGTGTCCAACTTTGTGTGATCCCATTTGGAGTTTTCTTGGCAAAGATACTAGAGTGGTTTGCCATTTCCTTTTCCAGCTCATTTTACATATAAGGAAACTGAGGCAAGCAGGGTTAAGTGACTTGCCTAGGGTCACACAGCTAGTAAGTGTATATGGTCAGATATAAACTCAGGAAGGTGGGTTTTCCTGACTCCAGGCTCAGCACTCTATCCACTGAGCCACCCTAACTGTCCCTGAACTGTCCATAAATTATGTCCATAAATGAGAATGTGTTTAGAATTCAATTAAACATCAGTTCACTTGATTTGTTCTCAATTAAGTCAACATCATTTCTGCTGAATTCAAATAGTAAATTCAGTAGTGTCCTGGATAAATCCAGATTATCTAATATCTTTTAGGATTTCAAGAATGGCACTGAAATTGAAGAGAATATGGACAGCATTACTTTGGCTTTAAGTATGTTGTTAACATTTATCTCTAAAGGTATATCGAATGCTAATGTATCAAAGATTTCATTTATTATTTTAAAATATCACAAAGTCATATATTCAAATTTAAGGAATCTTACCTTTCTATTCGAATTTCAAGTGCAGTTCCAGTTTTTGAATTTTCAGGTATATGTTCAATTCTCAAAACTGTATCCAGGAAAGTCACTTTCACTCTTCTTAGAACTAGGGCAAAATAGTAACAGTTATTTCTATTAAAAATATTCTATTTTTGTTGAACACAATAAAATATATTAAATGAACCAAAATAATATAATTAGATTATCTAAATTGTTAAGACTTTAAAAGTCTTGAATTTAAAAAGCCCATTCCTAATCGAGCAAATGATATGTGTTATGACCTAATAGATATTTGTACATTGTTTAAAAGCTATTTATAAAACTTCAAGAACTACAGAATATTCTTCTTTGTAAAAAGTGGGATATATTCAAACAAGACAGATAATCCAGAAAAAGGAAAAAGTAATGAATTTAATACTACTAACCTTATATACACTCAAATACATACACACACACACACACACACACACACACACATATACGTATACATACATGAATAGGCCTCAACACATTTGCTTTCTGAAGCTATACTCAACCGATGTTTTAAAATGGGTGATTTCTGAGGGTCCCTTCCCACAGTAAGATTCTATAATTTAATTCAGAATTCAAATGATTCCCCAATGGATAAGTATTCAAAGTACACAAAAAAGTTTTTATAAGAACTGCAAGCTATAAGTGACCATTTAAAAACATGCTCCAAATCATTAAGAGAAATGAAAATTAAAACAACCCTATAGCCTATAAAAATATCAAAAATTACCAAAAAACAGAGAAAGGCACACTGATACACTGGTGGTGAAGCTGTAAACTTGTCCAACAATACTGATTATCAATTTGGAATTATTCAAGAAAGTTTTGACTGTCTATTAACTGTCTATAAACTGCTTTAACTGTCATCCTCTGAAAAAAGGATCTCACTCCTAGGTATATATCCAAGGTAGAATAAAAATATTCATAGCCAAAATATCTATAGCAGTGCACTTGTGAGAGGAAAGACCTAAAAACAAAGAAGTGGGAAATGGATTAAAAAATTATGGCATATGAGTGTACTGGAATATTATTATACCCATATTAAATAAAAACTATGAGGAATTCAGAGAAACATGGGAATACATGAATGAACTGATAAAGAGTAAAGTAGAACCAAAAGAATATACACTTATAAATATGCATGTATGTGTTATATGTGTGTATACACATGCATATGTATTGGTGTGCATATATGAAAAAATAACCACACCAATATGAATGAAATTATCACACAGAAGCTGAACTCTTGAGTAAAGGAAAAACCAATGAACATTATACAAAGGTCTCTGAGAACAAATAATAAAATATACTTTCCTCCTCTTAGGAAAGCCAAGGTATGATTATAGATGCACAATGTGGCAGATACTGCCAGATACAGTCACCATAATAGATGTTTTTGCTTGGGTTTTTGTTGCTGTTGTTGTTGTTGTTATTAAAAGAAGAGTTCAATCTAGAAGGTGAGATGGGGTTTCCAGAAATTATTGAAATACAAATATAGAAGGTGTTGATATATCATTTTTAAGACACAACAAAGAAATTCAGAACAAACCTGTTTCAATGGTTTCAGCGAATTTTTCAAGTCCTTCAAAAGGCTGTGATCCATCCCCTTGTTCATCTGTTAATCTATGACTAAGGCATTCTTTTGCCAGTTGCATGCTACTAGTCATGAAACTTGACCAATACATAGGCTCAGAACCAGTTGCTATGGAAGAAAAACCAATAAATGCATGAACAACAATTATTAACCAATGACTATGTGCCAAGAACTGGACTAAGTACTGAAGATACAAAGGAAAAAAATTCTGCACCCGGAGAGCATATATAAGTACAAAATACAGACAAAACAAATACAAAGTAATTTGGGAAGAGTATTAGCATCTAAAGGGCCAAGGAAATGCTTCATGAAAACAGTAGCTCCTAGTCTAAGCTCTGAAGGAAATTATTAATTCTTATAGATATAGATTTGGGGAGGAAGCATTCCAGGTATCAGGGAAAGCCAATACACAGGTGTGGAGATAAGTGATGGAATTTTTTTTAAAGGGGAACAGTATGGTTCCTTAGCCAATATGACTGAATTGTAGCATATTGAGAGAAAAAAGCAGAAAGTAGCAAACTCTGAAATTACATTCAAAATAACTACAGAATGCATAAAATATCTGGGCATCTTCCTCCCAAAACATATAAAGGAATTATATGAATACAACTATAAAATACTTTTAAAGACAATCAGATTTTAATTGCTCATGGTTGGGTCATGTTAATATATTAAAAATTACAATGCTGTCTAAACTAAACAAAAAGAATAAAATTCATTTCGGAGAACAAAAAGTTAAATACATCAAGGGAAATAATTATTTTTTTAAGGTAGAAAGAACAGACACCACTAATACTATAGCATAAAGTAGTAATTATCAAAACTATATGGTACTGGATAAAAAAAAATGAAAAGGTGATTGATGGAACATATTAGGTTAAACAATACTTAGAAGCATAGCAGAACTGTGTTCAACAAGCCAAGAGACAACAATTATCTAGGTAATCATTCCCTATTTGACAAAAACAAGTAAAACTAGAAAGCAATTTGACAGAAATTAGGTTTAGTTAGACCCACACCTCACACCAATTACCACAATAAGCTCCAAATGAATCCATGACCTGATATAAAAGGTCATAGCAAAAACAAATTAGTGAAGGAAATACATTTCACAATTATGGGAAGGGAGAGAGCTATTAAACAATGGGAAAGAGAGGCTCAAAGGATAGAAAAATGGATGTTTTGATTACATGAAGTTGAAAACCTTTTAAACAAAACAAATCAATGCAGTAAGAATTAGAAAGGAAATAGGTAACTGGGTAAAACATATGCAGTACATTTCTCTTCACATTCCAAGACATGAAGAGAATTTATATATGTGTGTGTGTGTACATGTGTATGTGTGCATGTATATGTATATGTGTGTATATGTGTATATATGTGTATGTACATATATATATGTACATATATATATATATATGTACACACACACACACACACACACACACACACAAAAGAAAGAGCAAGAATCATTCCCAATAGTCAAAGAATATGAACAGACAGGGGTTGTGGGGTTTTGGGGGGGTGGGGAGGTTTGCAGGGCAATGAGGGTTAAGTGACTTGCCCAGGGTCACGCAGCTAGTAAGTATCAAGTACATGAGTCTGAATTTGAACTCAGGTCCTCCTCAGTCCAGAGAGGGTGCTTTATCCACTGTGCCACCTAACTGCTCCCTATATGAACAGGCAGTTTTTGGTTTTTTGGTTTTTTTTTTTTAGTGAGGCAACTGGGGTTAAGTGACTTGCCCAGGGTCACACAGCTAGTAAGTGTTAAGTGTCTGAGGCTGGATTTGAACTCAGGTACTCCTGACTCCAGGGCCAGTGCTCTATCCACTGCGCCACCTAGCTGCCCCAGAACAGGCAGTTTTTAAAAGAAGAAATGTAAACTATCAATGACAGTACAAAAAAATGCACCAGATCACTAAGAGAAATGCAAATTTAAACTACTCTGAAGTTTCATCTCACACTCAACAGACTGGCAAAGATGATAATAATAATAATAACAAGCATTTATACATAGTTATAATTTGCAAATGAAAGATTTGCAAAGCATTTTACAAATATTTCATTTAATTCTTACAATAATCCTCAGAAGTAGATACTATTAAGACAAGTGACTTGCCTAGGTTCACACACTAAATAAGTGTCTGAGGTCAGTTTTCGACTTGGGTTTTCCTTTATCTAAAGTGCTTTATCTAATGCACCAATTGACTACCTAGATAATCAACAACAACAACAACTACAAATGGCTATGGGTGGAGTGATTGTGGGAGGAAAGGAATACTAATGTCTTGTTAGAGTTGGTGTTAGTCCGCCCTAGAAAACAATTTGGAATTATACCCAGAGTCACTAAATGTCCATGGCATATGCTCTAAGGAGGTCACAGTCAGACCAAAAGGACACACATGTACAAAAATAATAACAGCAGCACTTTTTGTTGTTAGCAAGTAACCAGAAACAAAGTAGGTACCTATCAATTGGAGAGTGGATGAACATATATACAAATGCAATCAAATATCATAAACCTTAAGAAATAATGAAAAAGAAGCATTCAGAGAAACCTGGGAAAACTGCAGAAATTAATGCAGAATAAAGTGAGCAAAAAGTAAACAATCTATACAATGACCATAATGATATAAACAACTGAGACGTAAGTGCTGTAATCAATGCAACTACCAGTTGACCTTGTGGGAGAAAAGGAATGAACAAGACTAAGAGTTCTCATCCTCTTTTGTGTTATATACCCCTTATGTGAGGGACTGAGGAGATTAGGACTGCTAGTGGTTAATTGTGGGAAGTGAGTGAACCACATCAATTCCATCTTGTGACTTAATCCTGGAGCTAGCTCAGTTCCCTTTCTCTTCAATTATGGGTCTAGTCCAACTTCTGTCTTGTGAAAAAACTTTATTCAATTGTGGGAACTGAGGAAAAAAACCTTAATGTATTTTTTGAACCTAGCCCTGAGTAACTAGGAAGCTGTACTCCTTTTACCTGATACTTAGAAACCTTTAACTAAGGACCTAGGTTATGCGGACCAGAAACCCGGTCAGATCCAAAGACTGATACAAGGAGTTTTCTCACAATTGTACATCTCAAGCAAATCTGAAAAAATGGTCTCATACTGATCAATCAGTTATTATTTCTATATTCCTTTGATTATTTATAGATATTTAGGGATAATGGAACATTCTGTTTTTTTAATTTAGGGAACAGCACCTGTCCACTCTCTACCACCATATTTAGAAAGTCCCTAATCTTTCATCCAATTAGAAATTAGATTACCTAATGTATTATTTTCTTTTAATCAAGTGGCTTTATTTGTTTTTAAAGTAAAATCTCAGCCTTTCTCCCTCTCTCTCTCCTTCTCCCTCCCTCTCCCTCCCTCTCTGTCTGTCTGTCTGTCTGTCTGTCTGTCTGTCTGTCTCTCTCTCTCTCTCTCTCTCTCTCTCTCCAGGGTCCAGGCCTAAAGTTAGGAGTTCTGGTCCTAGTTTGTTAAGCAATTGGCATATATTGCTTAATAAATCAATATGCTCAAAAAAATTTAACTTTTGCTTCCTCAGTCATTTCATTTTTCACCTGCCACAGAAGTCTGATGAAGTTTATGGACCCCTTCTCAAAATGTTTTTAAATGAATAAAATAAAATACATAACATTACAAAAGATACCAATTATTTTTAAATTAAACTGTAATTTTTTCCCATACAAGTTCCTAGACCCTCTAAAATCTAACCCCAAGAATTTCTCAACTACAGGTACAGAGACAAATTTTCAGACTCGAAAAGCAGAATTGTTTTGCTTGACTATACTTATTTGTCACAAGGAAAGGGATTCTATTTGGAAGAGAGGAATTGTGAGAGAGGGATTTGGAGAGTAGTAACAGCTATTGTTAAAAAAAAAAAGGGAAAAAAAGATTATCAACAAAATATATATTAGAATAATAGGATATTAGAGATCATACTATAAAAACACAAGAAGCAGATTATATATATATATATATATATATATATATATATATATATATTACAGCTATGGATAAGGGATGAATTCTTAACCAAACAAGAGTTAGACACAAATACTAAAGAGAAAAGAGTTAATTTCAATCACATGAAATTGAAAAGCTTCTGCACAAACAAAATTACTAGGATACATAAATAAATGTCAACAGGGAAAAAATGTTATATATCAGATATCTCTGAGAAAGTGTAACAGACAGATATATTAAGGGCACACCCCCCCTCAATTTGTCTTCTTGAGTTCCTATATTTTCCAGAAACAATGAACCTGCAGTATTGGAGGCCCTGAATATGTCAAGGACAAAGGCCCCCTGAGCTGACATAATTCATTGTTTGCACCCCCAAGCCAGACTCTATATGGGGCCTTGGGAGTCAAGATAGGCTCCAGGTGCAGAAGTCTGCACCAGAAAGAAAAACTGTTTATGAAGCTGAGACCCTTTCAGATAAGCAGATCATCATCTCTTCATGGTCTAGCAGTTTCCAAGGGAAAAGATGCCAACTTTGCCATCTTACTTATTAATGATTTCTCCTCCCCTTCAGGATAAAATTAGTACTTTCCCCACCCCTACTGCTCTTTCTTCCCATTTAGAAGAAGATTGCTGTTCCTCCTCCTCCCTTTGTTGAACTTTCATAAATATGCAAACTTCTGTTTGAATGGTGAACTCTTTGCACCTGGAGTTCCACATGCATAATTGTATTGTAAAGTAATAAGTTGCAACACATGTCCCATGGATCCTGATATTTTTTGGTTAACAGATATAAAGACAAAAAAGAAAAATAAGATCAAAAGCTAAGCCCTAACAAAGAAAGGATAGCAATAAAAAGTTCTCCAAAAGATTACAAAATGTTAAGAAATGCCTTAAATCACTAGTAAGAGAAATGCAGATAAAAATAACCCTGAGGCTTCACCTTATACTCAGCAAATTGGCAAGATGACAAAAGAAGGAAATATTCAACACTAGAGTGGTTGTAGAAAAGGGAGGCACACATTCATTATTTGTGGGGCTGTAAAATGATATGACAATTCTGAAAAATAATTTGGAATAATGCAAATGAAGTGAATAAAATATCCATACTCCTTGATCCTAAGATTCCCAAGGAGATCTATGACAAAAAGAAAAATATCAAAATATTTTTATCAGCCCTTTTTGTTGTAGCAAAGAACACACTGACTGGGGAATTTGGTACATGAATTAATGCAATTTCACTGTGCTATAAGAAATGACAAACATACTCTGTACAGGGAAGCATGGAACTAGTTACATGAACTCATACCAAGTGAAATAAGCAGAACTAGGAAAATAATGTAAGTAATGACTAGAGCAATTTAAACATATAAAGAACAACAATAATAAAAGGAAAAATTATTGCTGCTATTGCAATGACTAATTACAATGACTAAGCTTGGGCCTAAATAAGAAGTATTTTAAAAATCCCTTTCCTAGCACTTTGAAGGATTGGGAGTCTAGAGATATGGAACATTGTATACAATGTTAATTTTTCAATGTAATGATTGTTTTTACTAAAATGTTTTGTCCTCTTACCCTTTTTTTTTCTTTTTATACTCTAAGGGACACCTTTCAGGGGGATGGTTCAGAGAGAGAGATAAGGGAAATGTAAGTAATATAAAAATTAAGTCATAAACAAAAAACCCATTTTAAAAAAGCATCCAGTAGGGTGCTTTGAGAAATCCACCATACCCACAAGAGAAGCTGTCAAGCACCCTGTAGTTCTTCTACTTCTCTGTGAGACCAATGTCTGAACTTACTCATTCAGTCATGAATACAATATACAAATGTATGAATATCTGTGAATGTAATGTGTCTGCATGTTTATGGTAGTCTTGCCAAAGCTTCTCTTGATTAGCTAATAAAACTATGAAAAAAAAGTTTTTTAGAAAAATACACACTTAAGTAGACCTAACAGAGAAGAAAATAATGGATGTGATGTCAGTGTATTATAAGATGACAAGGAGAAAAGTAACGGACTCTTGACAATGGCATTTATTTTCTAGGTAAAAGACAGGGCAAGCTTCTCAGTTTGGAGGATACAGGGAGCAAATTCCACGTAAGGCTTAAGGATGAGTTCAGAATAGCATCTATAGGTAGTAGGATAGGGAATCATTGAGAAGACTAAAAAGAATGCCTTCCTTCTGTGAGGGACTAATTCAAGTAAGATAACTAAATAGAGGACAAAGCTCACTTAGTTACATGAAAGACTGGAAATTTTTTTTTCATAAATAGTTACATTAAACATAGCACCAGAATATCTACATTACACATCAAGAAAATAAGGGGGGGGGGAATGTGTATGTGTGTGTACAGGACAAGATAAAATAGATAACTTTCTATTTTTAAAAATCCGATCTCTCTCAGCATGTCAATTTTCAAAATAGTTTGTTTTAAACGTTTTTTCTCCTCTAATATACAAGATTAACAGTTACTCTTGAGACTGATAACATCTTAGAAAGGAAAAAGAAACACAACTAACAAAAAGTCCAATTATCTGGGCTTATTGAAGACTATATTTAAAAATAAATGATTACTGTTCTAAGTTTAGTTATATTGATGGGCAAAGATTTTTTTTTAAGTTTTAAAAGATAAACTTCTAGTAATTGATAGTTACAATGGGAGTGTAAAGGACGTGATGGATGTTAGAGATTTTTTTTAATCAATTAGATAAAGCAATGGAGAGTCAAAGATAAGAATAATACTTCACATTTGTAAAGTACTAAGATTTACAGAGCAATTTCTCCACAACAACTGAGTGAGATAGCGAAATTATTATTATCCATTTTACAGATAAAGAAACTAAGGTTCAGAAAAATTAAGTGATCAACCCATGATCACGATCACTGTCAGATTTGGAATTCAAAAATCAGGTTTTCAAGATTCCTAAGTCCAACACTGTTTTTTTATTATACTGTACTACCTAACTCACCACTCCAAGACTTTAAACCTAGTGACCAGAAAGATAGTAGTATTATCAATACATACAGGAGCTATGAGGAATAGCAAGTTTTTAGAAGATAAATTCAGTTTGAACACATTAAGAATTCAGATAAAAAACCTGAAAGCCTCCATGCACTGAAAAAGTGAGTTACAATCATATTTACAAGATGAAAATGGAACCAAATAAAATAGCTTTCAGCAGCACCATTTGGTTCATAGCATACTTACCTAATCGAGGTCTAGGCCTGAATACTAGTTCTAATCCTTTCACTTCCAGTGCACAATTATCTTGTAACAATGAGCCCCAAGGAACAGAGAGAGAAATTGACTGAATAAATCCTTCTGTAACTTCTAGAGGTGCATCTGCTGACTCCAGAATTTCATTGAGACTCTGAGGAGAGAATCAAAGTTCATTCTTTAAGTTATATTTGAAAATAGCTTACATATAAAATTGATCACAGTATAATATACAATTTAGTAATAAGAGAGCAAGTTGAAAATACCATACACTTTCATTTTAAACCAAACACTATAATATCTACTATGTGGAAGACACTACATCACTGTGCTTATCCTTTACTTCTTATCTCACACATGAACAAAATATATGTTGAGATTTAGGGATGATGTTCTTCATATACCCCAGGGAACATCTAACATAGTGTTAAGCACACTGAGAGGAAACTGTTAGAATGGGGAAAGGATTCACTAACCTAGAGTCCTAAGTCTGTCCTACTTGCTACTTATTAACTGCAATTTACAAAATGAGAATAATAATACTTGTACTACCTATCCCACAGGGTTGTTTTGAGATTTGGTGTAACACTAGTGGTTAGGAAACCTCAAGAAGAGGTGTGCTGGTAAATGTTTAACAACTAATGCAAAAGACATTTTTAGCCTACTCTACATTATCAGCATTTCCTTCATCACTTTCTTAAAGCTCGAGAATCAACAATAAATCAAGCCCAGATTAGTGGCATTTGTTGAGTTCTGAAGAATGAAAGCTCACACTAAAAATTTAACAATTGCCTCTGGCAAACTGATAGACAACTGGCTCTAATACCTCCCCAGGAGATCTTTTTATATATCTATATAAAATATATATTTTTGTATATGTATATCTGTGTAGATGTGTATGCTATAAAGTAGACAATCATATATATGGTGACTGATTAAAGAAAGCTGAAGATTCTTCCCCATATAATTTACTTCCTCTTCTCTATATCTCAAAACCCATTGATATCTTCCATTTTCTCTTTTACTCCAGTCAAATGAGGTGCTTCTCTGGAAGATGAAACTGTCCACATATATCCTGATCCCATTCCCTCCCGTTTTTCTTCAGCAAAACAGGCCCTACAATCATCTCCCCTTTCTCTCTAATCATATCTTTTGCTATGTACTGGTTCCTTCCCAGCTACCTACAAACATACCCATCTCCCTCTCTCAGCCTTAAAAATCCTCACAGACACTACCATCTCTCAAACTCCCATCCTATCTTTCCTCCCTTTCTGAACCAAACTCTTAGAAAAAGCTGTAAACACTTCTTGCCTGTCACTTCTCTCCTCTCATTCACTTCTCAATTCTTTTGCCATCTAGCTTCCAATGTCATTATTCAACAGAAAATGCTCTAACCAATTACTAAAAAGTTCTGTTGCCAAAATTAACTAACTTTTCTCAACCTCTCTTGAAACACTTAACACTGTTTGTTGATCACCTCCTCCTCCTCCATCTTACTTTATCTTGTCTAAGTTTTTATGTCATTGTTATTCTTCTGTTTCTAAGTTCTGTGTGAATTCATGATCCAGGATTCTGTGAAATCATATTTTTCATCAATTCTTAAAGAACAATAGCATTCGACTAAATTCGTTTACCACTTCATTCGACCATTCTGAAATTGTCAAATTTCTCCACCCTCTGCCCCCTTCCTTTAATCCTCCTTTCAGGATCTGGAAGTTTCCTTTTACTTATGATTATTCCCTCTACAACATAATCTTCCTTTTTAACCCTCCTTATCTCCATCTGTTTCCCTGTTAAGTCTGATGTATTTCTATACCAAACTGTGTATGTGTGTTTATGTTCAACTCTCTTTTGTAGGGTTCAGATAAGAGAAAGATTCATCTTATGTCCATTCCCCTACACATCTTGCCATATTTGCACATAATCTTATTGCACCCCAATTATGAGACACAGTAAGCCCCAGTTCTTTCTTCTTCATTTTTATACTAGTCATCCTTTTGCCCTCCCTTCTCTTTCCCCTATGAAAACCCTCAGAGAAGAAGTAATTCTTCCTCCTCACCTACCAGAACCTCTGTTTTAACTCCCTCAATACCTTTTGAACACATCTTAAGGTTCTAAGAGATATTTGTTTCTTCTCCCCCTTAGAATATTAGCACCATATCATCGCCAGCTCCTCCTAATTGCTCAAATATATTTACCTTTCTCTAAACTCCTGTGTTTCTCTTTCAAAGATCCTACTCAACTCGGGTCTTTTCATCACAAATGATTGAACACACTTTGTGCCATTAAAGGACCATTTTCCCCCACAGAGTTATAATCAGCTTTTCAGGGTAAATTGTTCTTGGTTGTAAGCCTCTATTTTATGTGTTTTGAAGCTCTGTATTCCATGATCTCTCATTTTTAGCAAAAGCTGCCAGGTTTTGTGTAATCCTGACTACAGCTGCTTGGCATATAAGGTGTTTCTTTCTAGACGCTTATTAGTATTTTTTTTCCTTTGATATGGGATTTCTGGATTTTGACTATGACATTCCTAGGACAGACATTTTCTTTGGGGGTTCCTTTCAGGAGGTGATCAGTGGATTATTTCTATCTTTACCCTTGAGCTCTAACAGATGTAGGCAGTTTTCTTTAAATAGTGTTCAGGTCTATTTGGTTCTTAAATTCTCTCTTCTTGATCTGCTTTCTGAGTCCATTGTTTTGTATTATGAAATCTTTCAGTCTTTTTACTCTATGTGTGTGTACACACATATATACACATATGTCTATGTATGTATGTGTATATATGTGTGTATACACACATATATAATTTCATGAAATTTGGAACTAAAAATGTTGAAAACTATCCTTATATGTAACTGGAAAATAATAAAATACTTTTATTATATAATTTCATGGAGTCATTGGCTTCTATTTAGTCCATTCTAATTTTCAGAGAGTTTTTTGATAGAACAAGGTTGTGAATCACTTGTGCCAAGCATTCAATTCCCTTTCCGATTCTTCCGCATTTCTAAATTTTTCAAAAAATTTATTCAACTGTATTTTTTATTTTCAGTTCCAAATTCTCTCCCTCCTTCCACCCTCTTCCCAACACATTGTTACTCTACCATTTCAGTCTTGTCTGAATGTCTAACTCCTCATGACCCCATTTGGGGTTTTCTTGGCAAAAATAGTAGAGTCATTTTGCCATTTCCTTCTCCGGATCATTTTACTGATGAGGAAATGGAGACAAACAGGGTTAAGAGACCTGCCCAGGGTCACACAGCTATTAACTGTCTTGAGGCCAGATCTGAACTCAGGAAGATGAGTTTTCCTGACTCTGGACCCAGGACTCACCACCTAGCTGTCACCCACAAGACACTGAGAAGGCAGGGAGGGAGGCAGGGAAGCAGGGAGGCAAGACGAGTAAAAATATGCTTCGATTTGTACTCTGAGTCCATCAGTTTTCTATCTGGAGGTGGATAGTATTTTTCATCATGAATCCTTTGGAACTGTAGTGGATCACTGTATTGATCAGTTATTAAGTCTTTCTTAGTTGTTTATTTTTACAATATTGCTATAACTGTGTAAGTGCTTCTCCTGGTTCTGCTCACTTCACTATACATCAGTTCATATAAGTCTTCCCAGGTTTTTCTGAAACTATTCCCTTTCATAATTTCTCATAGCACAATAGTATTCTATCACATTCCTATACCATAATTTGTTCAGCCATTCCCCATTTGATGGCCATTCCCTCAGTTTCTAATTCTTTGCCACCACAAAAAGAACAACTAGAAGTATTTGTTTACATATGAGTCCTTTTCCTTTCATCTCTCTGGGGCACAGACCTAATAGTGGTATTGCTAAGTCAAAGGGCATATTTCTTAGATTTGGGGGTATAGCTCCAAATTGCTTTCCAGAATAGCTGGACTAGTTGACAACTCTACCAAGAATATATCCCTTCAATTAGGATGACGGTGGTACCTCAGAATTGTTTTAATTTATATTTCTCTAGTGATTGAGTTTTTTTATATGAGTTTTGATTTGATTTTTTCCTCTGAAAAATACCTATTCATATCCTCTGACCGTTTATCAACTGACAAATTGCTCCAATTTTTATAAACTTAGCTTAGTTCTCTATATATTTGAGAAATGAATCCTTTATCAGAGAAACTTTATGGAAATTTTCCCCGTTTCCTGGTTTTCTTTTAGCAGCATTGGTTTTGTTTGTGCAAAGCCTTTTTTAATTTTATATAATCAAAATTTTCCATTTTACCTCCCTTGAACCTCTCTATCTCTTTTCTGGACATGAATTCTTCCCCATCCATAAATCTGAGAGGTAATTTCTTCCATCCCTTTATGTCTAAATCACATACCTATTTTAGGCTTATTTTGGTATATGGCATGATCTTATTTCTTTTTCAATCCTTTCCTCTAGCACTCTCATTTCATTTATGAAAACATTTTTAACTTTTTAAACTCTTGATTCATCTCTTCCAGGAATTCTAGTTGAACTTGTATCTAATGTGTATTTTTCTTTAATGCTTTGCTTATAGTTATTTGGAGTCATTTTGTTCTTCTGGATTTTGCCTTAAGCATGTATGTCAGCAGATAAGATGTAAGATGACTTTTAAGTTGAGGGGAGAGGGAGGAGCAGGTGATGAAGGGCTTTGAATGCCAGAGTATTTTATATTTTATCATGAAGGTGACAGGAAGCTACTGGAGTTTATTAAGAAGAAGGTAAAGGGGTATAACATGGTCAGACTTGCACTTTAGGAAGATCATGATCTTTGAGTAGAAGGTGGACTGGAATGGGGAAAGAACTGTAGCAAGCAACCAACCAGCAGGTTATTGCAGGCTTTCCTGGCATGAGGTGATGAGGGTATACACAAGAAAGTTGGTAGAGCCAGAGGAGATAAGGGAGCATATATGAGAAATGTTAGCAAGGTAAAAATCAACAGGTCTTGGCAACAGATTGGATATGGGGCATGACAGAGAGTGAAGAGTTATGGATGTCTATCTCCCTATACAGACCTGAGATGGCAAAATTACTCACCATGGTTATTTCATGATCAGGACTATGTCTGATCATTTTCTAGATTTATTTGGAGGAGTTAGGCTGTACTTCTTCCTGCTACTCCCCTCTTGAATCTCTTTTCCAAGAAGTATGAAGGTTCTTTACAGTCTAAAAGGTTTTGGCTTCTCTCATTTCTTAATCATGAACCGTATTTTCCAATATATTTTTCATTGTCCTCTTCTATGCCCACCTCTGCACTGACATCATCAAGTATCAAAATATTATACACTGATTTAATTTAGAGCATCTCAAAGTACTCCACAGAATTTCTCTACTTTATCCTCTATACCTGTAACACTTCGTGGGAAAAAATGCCTTCATGCTATCTCCCTACTCCCTCAACACCCACTCTTTCCTCCTTACAAAAGAGGGCTTCCATTCTCACCACTCTACTGAAACTGCTTTCTCAATGATTTGCAATGATTTCCTAACTGGGCCTTCACTGCTGCCAGGCAATCCTACTAGAGACCACCCTTATCAACTCATTATCCCACTCTCCACAGTGGTTCTTCCAAACCTTTTTCATTCCTCTTCAAACCTCCCACTGCTCTCCCTCCCCATATTCTCTGAAGTGAGATCCTTGCCCCCTATTTTACAGAAAAATTGAGTCTATTCACCATAAACTCCCTCTTCTCCCCTCTTCCTCATCTCCTATCACATAGGTGCCTTCTGTCACTTTCTCCTCCTTCAATCCAGTTCTCATATGATGAAATGCCTTATTCCTTACTAAGGTTAACCCTTTTACTTGTTCAAGTGATCCCACACCATCCTGTCTCCTCCAACAGATTGTCCCCTCTGTCATTTCTCCTCCTCCCCCTTTCACTTATTTTCAATCTCTACCTCTCCACTGGCTCATTTTTTATTGCCTAGAATAATGCCCATGTCTCCTCTATCTTGAAAAAACCTTCAATTGATCCTTCCATCCCTGCTAACTATCATCCTATATCTTTTCTGCTCTCTGTAGCTAAATTCCTCAAAAAGGCTATCTACCATAGGGACCTCTAGTTTCTCTTCTCCCACTTTCTTATTAACTCCTTTAAATTATTCTGGTTTCTGACTTTATCATTCCACCAATATTGCTCTCTCCAAAGTTACTAAAGATCTCTTAGTTTCAAATCCAATGGTCTTTTCTCAATCCTCATTCTCCTTTATACTAGGAAAACTGAATTAAATTGGAAGATATTAAAGACACTTATAAATAAGTATACTGTAAATAAGAACATCTAGATTCTACTCTAGTAATCTTACTGACAAAGTTCAAACTCATCTAACTCATATACAAAACTATTCACAATATTGCACTCCCCTATCTTTTCAGTCTTGAGTTATATTATTCCACTCCATATGGCTCCAGACAAACTTATTATTCTCTGTCCCACATATTTGTTCTATGCTTTCCACTCCTCTAGTCTATCTTCATGTTGTTCCCTATACCTAGATGGCTCCCGAGGACAGAGTAAGACTGGTGACATTGCACAGTCTTGCCTCACTTAAATCCAATTCACTGCAAGTCACATCACCTTCCTGATGTCATGATCCTCTTCAAGAACAAAGCACAAACAACAACCAACATTCTGTGAGTAACAGCAATCCCACTAGGGACCCAAATGGCTATGCAGTTCCTTTCTTTTTCCTTTTTCTCCCTTCCTCTCTCCTTCTTTTCCATCCCCACCTCCCTCCCACCCCCAACCTTCTCTCCCTCTCTCCACATGGGGAACCATACATACTCTTACCTGCAAGACCTCTGCCCAAAGTCATATAATTTTGCTGAAACTCCACAAAAGTCTTGAGGTTTACATGCTAGATTTCTTCTAAGGATCACTCCTTAAACCCAAATAACTCTCTCACTGACAAGCCAACAATAAGTACCAGCCTAGGCCTCATTTGCCCATTCTTTGATCTCTTGAATTGCTCAGGGTAGGTGTAATTTAGCAACTGTTTATATTTTGGCCAGAAACCCTGAGAATCTCCCCCCACCCCTCCACCAATCTATTTATTTATCTATTTGCTTACTTATTTGCTTATTTATTTATTTACTTATGGGCTAGGTAAAAGAGGCCTTTCTTGGTCTCATTTCTCCCCAAACCTTAATCACTAAGTGGGTATTGCCTCAGGCAAGCTGTGAGCCATAAAAGGCTAAGGTCCCCCACCGCATCAGGCCATCTCCAGTCGTCCAGATCTATATCTTGCCACTGAACCCAGATGGTTCTGAAGGACAGAGTGTGGCTGGTGACTTTGTACACCTCTCCCTCACTTAAATCCAATTCACTGAAAGTCTTATAACATCATCCAGATGTCATAGTCCTCTTTGAGAATGATGGTCAACAACACCCTATGTATAGAATGTGCTGCTTATTCTTTTCCAATGGCTGATTTGCTACCCATCTTTTAAACTTCCCACAAAAGGTTATGAGATGCCTGAAATAACACAGAGAGTAAAGCAAAATTTAGGAAAAAGAATGGCAGAAGAGTGCTACTAATTCAAAAGAGACAATATCCAGGAAGAAATTCAGCAATTAGACCCCCCCCCCAATCTCAGATATCTATCTCTCTCACACACACACACACACACACACACACACAGATTTAATACACAGGATAAAGTAGATATCCTAATTCAAAGAGGTAAATCTGACTTCAAAGACGTCATTAAGAGTGAGATGGGGGAGGGGGAGCAGCTAGGTGGCACAGGGGAGACCGCACCGGCTCTGGATTCAAGAGGACCTGGGTTCAAATCTGACCTCAGACACTTGACACTTACTAGCTGTGTGACCCTGGGCAAGTCACTTAATCCTCAATGCAGGTCCAAAAATAAAAAAGCATTGCTAAAATCTAGGTGAACATAATTCACAATATTCTCCTCATTTACCAACTTAGTGACCCTTTCAAAAAAAAAGGAAAAGAGGTCCATGAACTAGGCGGGGAGAGAATGAGAGAGAGAAGGAGGACTGAAAGTTATACTAAACATCAAAGTTTACAAAACTCTACATAATACCTCATTTCAAACTCACAACAGTTTTTTACAGACAAGGAAACAAACTGAGTGCAGTGATTTTCCCAAGGTTAGTAATCAGGAGCAGGATCTGAATCCAAATATTCCTGATTTCAAGTCCAGCACCATACCACTATGCCTTGTTGTCTCTAATAAAAAAGAGTGGATAATGGCATGTTTTTAGTTGCACTAGGGACAAGAAAAGGAGGCAGGGAAAAAAAGATAAGTCCATTCTTAAGGGCAAGTGAGATAATGTATGACAGTGAAAAATGAAGCTTTTCAGCTCTTATTTTGCTTCTGTGTTCTTTTCCTAAGAGTGGTCTTTGGACTGAGAAGAATAGAAAAGTTAACACGGAATAGAAGTATAAAATAGTGAGGACAGGCAACATATAGCTACTCTAAATGAGTTCAAGTCACCAAACCCAGAAAAACCACCTCTTAGAGCAATTTGGTGCTGAGTTTTGCTTTTATTCTAAGGATTATATGGAAGATGCACTTGGAATCACAATCCCTATTCATCTGTGAGTCTTCTAGGCACTACCTGGCAGTTATATTTTCATTTGCCTTTTCATGTGCAAGTCTCCTAATTCTCCATAATTCCTCACAACAAAGAATATTGCGCATTGAATAAAAAAAGTTTGAGAACCACTGTCTTAAGAGTAATGAAGGGGCAGCTAGATGGTGCAGTGGATAGAGCACCGGCCCTGGAGTCAGGAGTACCTGAGTTCAAATCCAGCCTCAGACACTTAACACTTACTAGCTGTGTGACCCTGGGCAAGTCACTTAACCCCAATTGCCTCACTTAAAAAAAAAAAAAAGAGTAATGAAAAAATTGGCAGATTTAAGTGTTAAGTCATTGTCCATGTTGTTTGAAAGCTATTGGAGAATTCAAAGGCACCAGTGTTCATATAGCAATGAACATGGCTAACTTCATGGCAAAATTCCACAGCACACTGTTAAGAAAATGGTTTGTGAGCACCTAGGGACAATACTCACTAAAAACCAGCATGGCGTCACCAAGAACCAGTCATTACAGATTAATCTCATTTCCTTTTTTGACAGGATAGCGGCAACATGGAATAGTGGGCTTAGTGAAAGTCATGGAGTTAGAAAGACTTGGATCCAAGTCCTGACTGACATGTGCTAGCTATGTGATTACAGGTAAGTCATTTAGCTTTTCAAGGCCCCAGACTGTAAGTATTACATGCCAATCTGCATTAATAGAGGGAGTTTTCTCAATCACAGTATCTCCACACTGATGAAATCTGAATTCCAAAACAAAAAACCCAGCCAAAACACTAGTCTGGTAGCTTAGAGCAGTGGTGTAGACATAGAATAACAAGCAAACTATGCTTATTAATAAGATGGAGAGATATGAACTATAATCAGTATAATCTGATAGATTTTGAAGTAAATCAATGACTAGACCCAAAGAGTAGTCATTAGAGACTCAATCAATCAATTAGTAAGTATTCATTAAATGCCTACTTACTATATTCCAGGCAATGTGCTAAGTGCTGAAGATGGAAAAATAAAAATAAAACTGACCCTGTCCTCAAGAAGTTTCTATTCTTTTTTTTTTTTTGGCCAGACAATAAGGGTTAAGTGACTTGCCCAGGGTCACACAGCTATTAAGTGTCAAGTGTCTGATGCTGGATTTGAACTCAGGTCCTCCTGAATCCAGAGCTGGTACTTTATCCACAGTGCCACCTAGCTGCTCCCAAAGCTTCTATTCTTTTAAAAACAAACAAACAAAAAAAAAGCTTACCTTCTACTGGGAAATACAATAAATACATCTCAAATATGTATCTACAGTTCAAATAAATAATTACATGGCAGTTTAGATAGGGAAGAGATTTAAAACTTGGAAGGATTAGAGAGGTCACTAGCAGAGGGCCCCAGGGATCTGTCCTTGGCCCATTTCTATCAATGAGTTTAAGTAATATAGCACAAGTAATACATTTTTAAAGAATGAAAATAGTCTAACTGGTCATTAGATAGCTATATCATACCATCACTTATAACCATGTATAACATATTTACAAAGGAATTAATGTAAAAATAAGAATTGAAAAGATATTATAATTTAAGTTAGAGGGAGGCATACCTAAAATTGATTACTTAAAATACTTTTTTTAGCTTCCAATTCTGTCCCTCCACTTTCCCTTCTGCCACCCCCCCAAAAAAGACCTTAGTAAGAAATTATAAAGTTAAGATTTCCTTTTCAGAATAAAGAAACTAATTTTATCCAGGATATGTTCTAAATAAAGTAAATTCAGTAATGCTTTTCAATCATAAAAACTATAAAACAATGAACCAAAATTTCTTCAGATGGTAAACTTGTGTAATAAATGGGGGAATGATGGATGAGAGGGTTATTCTATTCTTTTGTGAGAAGTCAAAGACTGAATTTAAAGTTAAAGAGACCGAACTAAATACAACCTCACATGATCCTGCAAGGCAACTAGGTGATATAACTGCTGGGCCTATCATGAAGACCAGAGTTCAAATTCAGCTTCAGACATGCACTAGCTGTGTGACCCTAGGCAAGTCATTTAACCTCCCTCTACCTTAATCCCCTGGAGAAGGAAATTGCCAACTTGGTCGCTAAGATTGTCAGAAACAACTGAATAACAAATGATCCTATGATCCTAAGAATACTATAACTTAATGTTAATATATACACATATGTCTCTGTGTGTGTGTAAGCATCACATACAGTAAGTCAAACTAAAGCTTTTAGATGACAGCTTGAAATATGCAGGGGAAGCTGCCTCATCCTTTTTTATGGTCTATTCTGAAAAAAGAGCTCTACACACAACTTGCTTAACTCAAATGGCCTAGAAATAATGAAGTCTAGTAAAAAATAATCACAGTAAAAGAAATTCTAGTTGAACACTCTGTTAATAGCCAAGAATGTCAACTTAAATAATGTAGGATTAGTTTTTGATAAATAATTTTTGTTTACATATTGTATTAGCCTTCTACTAACAAAGTAAGGAAAACTGGTCATCTTTGAACTTATTTCCATGAGACCTTGTATCCAACGATATGAAAATGTCTAAATCATATGTTTTACCTACGTTATTACTCCCCCAAGTTCTTACTTGAAGTACCTTTCCTATCGTGTACAATACATTAAAATATGAAATAAATGGAATATATACAATTTTAGGTTTAAATTTTTAAGCAGTCATTCAGACGGGAAAAATGGCTCAAGAAAGGGGCCTGCAAATTATCCAACTGACTCCGGTTTCAGACACACCATTTTCTGGCCGTGGGGGTAAAGGAAAGGGAAGAAGACGGTAAAATTTCCTAACAGGTCACTAGAGACCCAAGTCACACCACATTTCGCCAGCGGCTCTTACCCATTTGTCCAAGGGGACCTGCCAGAGGGAGCCAGTCCCTTGGTAGAGATCCAGGCTGAGCTGTTCTAAGCTCAGTTTCTCCTGCAGGAAATGGCCCAGGTACCTCTGTAGCAGGTACCTGCAGGCCCTTTTCTTGATGGACTCCGAAAAGGGCCACGGCATGACGGCTCCTGGGCTGGCTACTGCTTTGGGGGCTCAATAATTTTCCGACTCCAGAATAGTGCTGGCAAGGAGCAGGAAAAAGAGGACGCGGAGACGGCGCAGCGTCGGGGCCTCGACCTCGGCGTGCAGAAGGTCCTTTTTTCCTTCCCCTCCGGCCCGGCCCCTTCTCGCGTCTCCCCTAGCTCAGGGGCCGGCCAGCGTCCCCATGGCCCGAGACGCGGCGTGCTCCACGCCAGCCGCTCTAGGCCCCGGCCCCGCGGAGGCTGGAGAAGGGACCCTCAGCCCGGGCACTCGACAACCGCCGCGGCTGCCAATGAGAAAGAGAGAGGCAGCGACAGGGAGCAGAGGGCTGGTAAAACGAAGGGCGAGCCGCCCCTGGAGCTGAGGAGATCGATCACCACAGCGACGACCCAGAGGCGACTTTGTTGTCATCAGCTGCGTCTGCGGCTCCCCCTCCCGGGCACTAGCTCCATACACCTTCTCCTGGAGCTCCACCACCGGAAGTGATGACACAGGCGGGTGAGAGGGAGGCGGAGGGGTGGGGGAGAATGAAAAACGCCTGAGCCTCTTCCGGATTCGAGCGGGCGGGACGGGGCGGAGCGGAGGTGGGAGGGGAATGGGAAGCGCGAGGGTTCGCCGGCTGCTGCTCAGAGCGCGGAGGAGGGAGGGAGAGGAGGTCGCGCGCCTGGAAGCGCAGGTGAGTCTGTGTCTGGGCCCGAAAGGCCCAACACTGGAGGGGAACGCGAAGGAAGGGGTGGGCGCTCCGGGAAAGAATCCTGATGAGTATGCCTCCTTTCCTGGAATCTTAAAGCAACCTGAGGTGCTTTAGGGAAGAAAAGATCCGGCCTGGGCCCTCTCCTGTCACCCTGTCCGCGGGCCCCGCTGGAGAAATAATTAAAACTACGCACTTTGGGCATTTAAAGCCTTCAATAACCCAGCTCCTGCCTGATTCGCGTTTCTCCACCTTATGCCCTCCACTGGCCTACTTGCTGTTTGTTCCTCTTACACAGCTCTCCATCTCCTGCCACTGTACCTTTGCCCAGCTTGTCCCTCTTGCTTGCCGGGTTCTCCTTCCTCACCTCTGGCTCTTGGACTTCCTTTTCCCTTTCAGTACTGAAATGCCACCTCTTATTGGAAGCCCTTACTGATTACCTCTTCTCCCTCCACCCCCGTCCCCAAATGATTTCTTTTCATTGCCCACCCCCAAACCACTTTGTACTTTGTTTCTATTTTGCATCGTAGGTATTGTTTTGCCTCTTTCTTTAAAATGTAAGCTCCTTGAGAACAGGGACTGGTCCCTTTTATCTTTGTATCCTGTGTGTGGCATGGTGCCTGATACTTGTAGCCGTTTAATAATGCATTGTTGAATTGAATATAATTGCATTTTTAGGTTTACAAACTTTTCCCTTCCCCAACTTCTTCCCACGTAGAAAGATTTCCCTTGTCCGAAAGTTGGTCTCCGTTTCGTCTTCCTTTTTCTCCACCTTTATTGCCAGCCCTCTACACCTGCATTCCCCAAGCAAAGAAAATACTATTACTCCTCAGAAAAGCTGGGAGGAGTGTTGTGGTCTGTGCATATAAGATCTGCGCAATCTTTGGACGGTCCGATGTTGAGCCCTTGTGGGTTTCTTTTATAGAGGATGCGTAAATAATAGCTGCTCCCGTTTGTAGAACGCTTTAAGATTCCGAAAGCAACCCCGCGGAGCAGGTCGTGCAAATATTGTTAGCCCCCTTTTTACAGTGGAGGAAACCAGGACGTGTAATAATTGACTTGGCCACTAGGGCTGGATATGGAGGCGCAGGAGTCGTGGGTATAGATAGTTCTGCCTCAGACCCTCAGTAGCTGTGGAACCATGGGAAAATCTCGTAATGAATGAGCGTGGTACAGTGGAAAGAGTGCTGGATCTGGACCCAGAGTACCTAGGTTTTATTAAATCGAGGCCTTTCAAGGTAATCGCCATATGCTTTTGAGCAAGTGACTTTATCCCTTTGGCTTCTAGTTTCCTCAGCTATAAAAGAGGGGAATTAGAGATGACTTTAGAAATCCCTTACAGCACCGAGTATGCATATGATCTTTTTGGTCAGAGCTCTTCTGTTTCCTCATCTGTAAAGTTGTTGAGAGGAAGGTACTTTGTCAGTCAATGAGCATTTATTAAGTGCCTGCAATGTACCAAGCTGTGTGCTAAATGCTGAGGATGCAAAGACAAAAACAGCACCTACCTTGGAGGAGGTCACATTCTAATAGGAGAGAAGGAAGAGAGAAATGAAAATAACTAGGTAAGAAGATAGACACACACACACACAGAGTAGGGGAAGGCACTAGTAAATGGAGAGGATGTGAAAAGGCCTCTTACAGAACATGGAATTTTAAGCTGAGTGTTGAAGAAAAAGTAAAAGATGGAAATTAAGGAGAGAGATCTTAACAGTTGTTTTTAAGTAATTTGCATAAAATATTTTTAGAAATTTCATGTGTGTAAGATGATGCAGTTTACCAGAATGCTTGTCATGGTTGTATTCCCATTGAACACTGATTGCTAAGTGAAGTTTGGGAATTTGGCAGAATTTGGATAGAGTTCAAATGGTGAAGTGATTTTATATTTCCAAGGAATTGATTTCTTTTATCCAGTTTTTATGCATAAAAAGGCTGGATGACAGTGGTCAGACTGCTGGGCTTGCATTGTGAAGATGGAATTCAAATCCTGCCACTGACTTATTAGCTATGTGGCCTTGAGCCACTTAACCTGTGTGCACTAGGTCTTTGATCTGTTTCACTGTTCCTATGTGGTAAAATCACAGAACCTGATATTATATACTCTAAATTTAACAAGACGGTAACTGTCTAGGGACTCATCCTGGTAGGTACAGTGGAAAAAACACTGGCTCTGTAGTCAGTAGGTATAGTAGAAAGTGAACTGGTTCTGGAGTCCAGGGGCCTGGTTTCTTATCCCTACCCTCTGCTTATTTGTGTGAGCCAGGTCTCAGTTTTCTTTGCAAAGGAAAATTACCTTTATGTTAGAAAAGAGGGGAGGACAAACCAGAATATTGATACCCATGAGATAATGAGAGAGTACCTGACTCTCCTTGAAGAATTCCAGTCACCTGACCCAGATGTGCTACATCCTTGAATCATGAAAGATCTAACAGATGTGATTACCGAGCCATTGTTAAGCAATATATAAAATATTGTGGAAATAAGAAAGATCACAAAAGATTGGAGAAAGGCAAATATCCCAATTTTCAAAAAAAGGGAAGAGAACAGATTCTGCAAAATATAGGCCACAAATCATTAATGAGGTGATTGGCAAACATCTAGATTGGAAAGTGGGTGATGACAGGAGACTGCTTCATCAAAAGCAAGTGACACTGAACTAACCTCTTTTCCTTTTTTGGAAAGGGTTACGAAGTTGGTGAATGAGGAGAATATTGTGAATCGTGTTTGCCTAGATTTTAGCAATGCTTTTTTTTTTTTTGACGGGTATTGAGGGTTAAGTGACTTGCCCAGGGTCACACAACTAGTGTCAAGTGTCCGAGGTCAGATTTGAACTCAGGTCCTCCTGAATCCAGGGCCAGTGCTTTATTCACTGCGCCACCTATCTCATACTGGTCTTGTGGAGAGCTATAAATTAAACATAATCCATTAAAACATATTCATAACTGATTAGATGACTGGAGTAAAAAATAATTGTTGATAATTCAATATAAACTTGGCGCAGAAGGTTTTCAGCAGAGTACTCCCAAGGGATCTGTACTTGCTTAGCCCTATGCTTTTTGTTTGGTTTGGGGGAGGGGGTGTTTGTTTTGATTTTTTTATCAATGACTTGGGTAAAAGCATTGATTAAATGGTTATCACTTCTGCAGATATCATAAAGCTGAAAGGAATAGTTGACATCCTGGATGTCAGAGTCAGGATCCAAAAGAATCTTGATTGGCTAGACCACTGAGCTGGGTCTAATAAAATGAAATTCAATAGAGATAAATGTAAAGTATTCTACTTGTACAAAGGCTCAGCTTCACAAGTATAAGATGAAGCCTAGCTAGACAACAGATATTCTGAAAAAATATCTGGGCGTTTTAGTAGCTGCGAGCTCAGCATGAATCAGCAGTTTGATTTAGCAGCCAAGAAAACTAATGGGATCTTGGGCTGCATTAAGAGGGGCATAGCTTCCAGGAATATGGAAGTGCTCGTCCCACTGTACTCTGACCCTATCAGACCTTGCGTCTGTGTTATGTGAGGATCCTGTGAAGGATCTGGGAATGTTAAGTCTGAAGAAGAGAAGAAGCAGGAGACATGTTAGCTTTCTTTAAGAATTTGAAGAGTTGTCATGTAGAGGGAGGAGTTAAATGTTTATTATTTGGGCCGAGAGAGCAGAACCAGGATCAGTGGGTGGAAGGTACAAAGTTAGATTTAATGTCAGGAAAAACTTCCTAACAATTACACATATTCAAAAGTGGACTAGACTCCATGACAGACATCTTCTCCACTTTGGACATCTTCAAGCACAGTTGTATTATGGTGGAAATTCCTTTTGTGTATTGATTGCACCTAATGGCCACTGAGCTCCCTTTTAGCTGTAGAAACTAAAAACTGCCAACTCTTATAAAAATGTTGGATTTAAAAGCTGGAAAACACATACAGATCATCTAATGTAACCCCTTCATTATGGTAGAAACTGAAATAAAGGGAAGAGGACGCATAAGAACTTAGGCTATGGAACCTCCCATCAGTAGGTAGGCCTATTTAAAAATATCTCCTTCATTTGCCTATTACAAGAAATCCCCAGCATTTGAGTTTTAGGCTAAGGTTTGAAAGACTTTGAGAGATAGTAGAGGGTAAAAGGGCCTGACATGCTGTGGTCCATAGGGTCATAAAAAATCAGACATGATTGAATGACTAAACAAAAAAAAATTGTCTGCGGATGTTTCCTATTAAAATGTGTATGGCACCTAATAAACCTAACAATATACTCCTGAAAATAGTGCAGAACTTTTTCATAGTAATCACTTGTTAACGAATGTAGATCAAGGGCATAAAACAACTAGCACAGTACTTTATACATAGTCATTGTTTGGAAAATTATTGTCGAATTGAATAAGACAAAGTACACACAAGTTCTGATGGAAGGAGGAATTGGGAAACCATGAGGACACTTCCTAAAAACCATGTTAATACAGCAAAGACAACATCAGGGCACTGGGGGAGAGAAAGGTAAGGGAAAGAAGAATCACAAAGGTGTGTGGCAGGTGGGAAGAGAGGGAAGCAGGAGCAACATTCAAAAACTTATTTCAAGCAGAGCCTCCCCAAGTGGGCCTGAGATACCAAGCCATCTTGGGATGATATGTCTTCTATGTTTTATCCCTTGCCATCTTAAGTTATAGCAACAGACCTGGCATCACACGTCAGTTTAGTCTCATACCTACTAAATATCCAGACCACCAACTCAAACTCCTGCTAACAGCACCCCTAGCCTTCCCAGTGTGTGAAAAAAGTATATTTTCACTAATGCCACATTCTGTCATCACAGGACTGTAAAGGGCAGAAGCCCACACTTCTCTACTCAAATGACTAGGAAATTTGTACCTCCAGCTCTCTAAATTCCTGTTATTCAGAGTAGTAGTTTGCTGATATGAAAAGCTGTTCTGAATGCTCTGCCTATATTCTCCCCACCCTAGAAACAAGAGAGTGATGCAGTGGTTAAGCACTGGACCTAGAGTTAGGAAGACCTGAATTCAAATGAGACCCTGGGTAAGTCACTTAATCTCCTGTCTAGCTCAGGTCCTTCAACTGTAAAATGGGGATAATAATAATACCTACTTGAGTTTTTGTGATTGAATGCGCCTGGCACATAGTAGGCACTTATTCCTTCCTTTCCTCCATCCTGCTCAACTATGTCATCCTCAGTACCTTTTCTTTTCTTCCTTTTTTTCTCCCTTTTCATTGCAACATCTAGAACAAACTTCTTTTCATAATTCACACCTTCATGTGTTCACAAAAACTTGGCTTCAAATGACATTGCGTGTCTGGTCATCCTTTCCAGGGCTAATTAATTTTTCATTTTCTCATGTCTTCCAACACACTAACCAGGAGGAGGAGCTGGCATCCTCCTTGCTTCTCATTGACATTTCCAGAACCTCATTCTTAACATTACTCAGCAACCTTGCCTTCTGTTTACTACATTCATCCACATCATCATTACTGTCATTTACTTGCCTCCTTGTCACTAAGAGTTCAGTAAGTACTTGGACCATAGTGTTTCTCATCCTCAAACCCCTAGACTCATATTTGGAAATATTAGTATACAAATTGTTGTTCCCTATAAGCCCTGATATCCCTGGTTTATCGACCTCCAACTTCCATGACCTACTGTCTTCTTATTTCACTGTGCCACCTCTATGATTTTGAACTCTTTAATAATAATCTCATGTCTTTCCATGTCTCCCTCCTCCTCAGAAGAAACATTCTTCATCTTCACAGTAACTGCTGGTTCCTCCAACTTTTTTTACTGCAGTGGACTATTTCATCTATCCTCATTTTCCTCCCTTAAATCATGACCTTTTCAACTTGACTAATTCACCTGTACATTGCCCTCTACTTTTAACTGCTTTGCCTCATGTGCTGTATCTACATGCTGTGTCATTCATGTCATTTTTAAACTCTGGGTCATCTCCATCATCCACATACTCTGCAGGAACTAATGTTCCTGAAAAAAATGTCACCACGCTACAAGTTCATGATGTTGTTCTGTCATATCTGACTCTTTGTAATCCCATTTGAGGTTTTCTTGATAAAAGATGCTAGGGGCAGCTAGATGGCGCAGTGGATAAAGCACCAGCCCTGGAGTCAGGAGTAGCTGAGTTCAAATCTGGCCTCAGACACTTAACACTTACTAGCTGTGTGACCCTGGGCAAGTTACTTAACCCCAATTGCCTGACTAAAAAAAAAAAAAGAAAAAAAAGATGCTGAAGTGGTTTGCTGTTTCCTTCTCCAGCTCATTTGACAGATGAGAAAACTCAGGCAAACAAGGTTAAGTCACTTGCCCTGGGTCACACAGCTAGTGAGTGTCTGAGGTCTGATTTGAACTCAGGAAGATGAGTCTTCCTGACTTCAGGCCTGGCACTGAGCTATCTAGCTGCCCCCAAATTCATGTTATCTAATCCCAATCAGTTCCTCATTGCTGCATACCAATCCCTTTATTCTTACTGGATTGACTAACCCATTCCCCTTGGCTGCTACCGCAAACTTCTGCACTCCTCAAGTTCCTATTGTCATGCCAACTCCCTTTCTCAAAGCAGACAACCTCTCCTACCACTCTCAAGAAAATCCAGCTATCTATCATGAGCTCCCTCTTCTCCTCTACTCCATACTTCAAAACTCTTACAAGTTTACAATTCCTCTCCCTCACTTCTGCATCTGAGGAAGAATTAGTCATCTCCTGTATGTGTCCTTGGTCTCATCTTTTCCCTTCTCAATAGCCTACTCCTTCAATAAATCCCTTTCTCTATTCTATTCCTGATCTACTGGATCATTCCTTGATGTATGCAAACAGTCTTAGACTGACCTTATCTTTTTAAAAGAAAAAAATCTTAAGCTGTTCAAATTATAGTTTGGGAGACTGAGACTGTGGAATTGCTTGGGTTCCAGAGTTTTGAGCTGTAATAAAGCAAACTGGGTGTCCACACTAAGTCTAGTACCAGTAAAGTGAGCCTCTACAAATGGAGGTCTATCTTAAGGAGGGTTGAACCAGCCAAGGTAAAAAAAACACCAAATTTCCATTCCAATTAGTATTGGGATCAGGCCCATACATGTTTGGTTGATGTACTTCCAGCCTGGACAAGACAAGAAGGCCTAGTCTTCCCTCTTCCTCCTCCTTATCTTCCCCTCCCTCATGGGGGAAAAAAACAAACCACCTTCATTTGAACCTACCAACTTTTCAAGTTATTGTCCTTCACCCAAGCTTCATAATACCACTCTGAAGGGCAGTGATAAAGAAAAAGAGGGAAATAAATAATTCAAGAAAATTTCCTAGAATTAACAATGTACACATATGGCCACAAGGAAATTCCTTTAAGAAAATAAATAGTCCCTTTCGGTATGCTTGAAGAAGTCTCTTACACTTACAAGCTAGTTTCTATTAGTTTAAGCCTTGTCAGTGAGCTAATCAGTTTTAAAGTATATTTTTGTCATTATTAGCCCAAAATAGGACTGTGGTTTTATCAGCCTAGAAGCAAGGACAAAATAGAGAGGGCTTAAAAGAACTTCCTAGTCTCAAAGAGGACCATGACCTTCGGGGTGTTGTCATGACTTGCACTGAATTAGATTTTAAGTGAGGGAGGGCTTTTCAAAGTCACCAGCCTCACTCTCTCCTCCAGAGCTATTTCAGTCCAGTGGCAAGATATAAATTAGAACAATTGGAGATAGCCCCCAAAAGAACTACTAATGGAAAGGAAAACATAACTCCTTACTTTCCCTTTAATGGAGACCAGTTTTTTATTTGGAGTTACTCATGTCCAAAAAGCAAGATACGGAACCCTCTTTTTGCCAAATTCCTAGAAAGAATTACTCTCTTCCCTTTATGCTCACCCTTACTGCCCACTCAACCCATTGTTATCTACTATCTTTAAGGTTACCAACAACCTCTTACCTGATAAATCTGATAGTTTTTTTAAAAATCTCCATAATTGCCTATTGCAGCTTTTAATATTGTTGACAGCTCCCATTATTGACTGTATTTTGTGTAGATATATAATTCTGTAGAATAATAGACAAGTGGAAGAAACATAAGAAATATGGAAGGGGGTTTAAGGTTTGTGCTGCAGGTTCAAAGGGAGACAATGATTTCCTGAAGCCCAGGCCCTCTCTCCCAAACTTGGCAGAGTGATCAAGCCAGACTGAAAGTGGAAGAGAGGAAAAAACAATTACAAAGAAAATGCCACAACACAGAGTTACAAAATATTTGAGTTAACATTCATTACCAAGTTTAATTTTAATTTCAACATCATTCTGCAGTGGGCTTAATCCAATGAAGCACTAAAGGCAGCTGAAGAAATGCTTAAGGGATTAAATAGTGTGGATGCTAGATACTCTAAGGGAACTGAAAGAAGACAAGATTTTAGTCTAAGAAACTTGTATACAGAAATGAACATCACTATAGACAGAATACTGCTGGAAATAGCAAAAATGAGAAATGATGCATTAGAACAAAAAATTGATAGTACAAAGTGGAAGAACAAGCCCAGAATATAAAAGGCCTAAAAAAAATTGATAACAGTGCATGAAAAAGTAACCAGCCTTGAAGATCAAGTTTCATAACACTC
This sequence comes from Dromiciops gliroides, assembly GCF_019393635.1. NCBI lineage: Eukaryota > Metazoa > Chordata > Mammalia > Microbiotheria > Microbiotheriidae > Dromiciops > Dromiciops gliroides. The sequence continues at coordinate 303,250,677 of NC_057862.1, read as the reverse complement.
CAGAGAGCAAAATTTCTCAAAAAACACACTTCAAGTAAAAAAAAAAATCATATAACAAGAAGGAACTTTAAATTCCAGTCACCAAAGTACATTATCTTCCAACTCAAGAACTAGAGAGGTAAAGAAACGTCCCTCAAGTTTCAAAAATCAATAAATCATGTCAGAAAGCACCACTCAGTATTTCATCATCAGACTTCCTGATTCAAACAATGGAAAAATAGGGCAGTTGGTCAAATGTATACACACACTTAAAAATAAGAGAACTCAGGCTTGGTTCCTAGAGTCAGCTTTCCTGCAAAACTAGGCATTCTTTTTGAAGGCAGAAGAGAAACACTTAAAAACTTAGAAGCTTTCACAGAATTCCTTGACAAAAAGACTTCCCAATGAGAAGAACTCTAGTCAGAGAAGGGCAGCATTTACTTCAAGTGGAGAAATAGTCAACCAAGGTTTCCCAAAACATGTTGATAACTAAAATTGTGATTGATTATAAGGTTCACAAAGTTCTTTTATTAAAGAAATTTAACAGTGTTTTATTGACTTCAGAAAACATTAAATTCCTTAAAGAAATATGGAAGAGATGTTAGAGTATCTAGTCTAGATGTCAAACAAGTTAAATGACTAGTTCAGTGTCGTACATCTTAATTAGTAGCAAGGCCAGCACTAAAACATTCTGTTTTGCTTACTGATAACTGATTTATAGCTGTTCTGAAGAAACTTAGATGCTGTTGGGAAAATGGGTATACACAGACAACTTTAATACAAGGCAATTTGAGGAGGGCCTATGTGAGTTTACCGTGAAATTGTAATGGACCCCTTCTTCACAATTTTGTTGTGACTTGCTCCAGCAGCAGTGAGCAGCTCAGAAATAAATACAGAGAATATAAATGGACATGTCCCAGGGTTGAGGATTGGCAGGGCATAAATGTAGGTAAGGTGAGGAATTCAAGAGGTGAAAATATTGCAGAGCTGAACTAGTTAATTATAGCTTCAAGATTGTGAAGAAAGAAAAGTGAGGACAGAGAGAAGGTGATAGCCTAGGAAGACAGAACATTGCAAAGAGGACAAATAAAAAACAGATTGATTATAAATGAAGTAGAAGCAAAAATGTAAGGATAAGTGATTATGATAAGAGTTAGAAATTTTAGACTTCAAAATCATAGAGTGGTAGTTTTGGGTACTGGTACAATCTAAAATGTGATGACTCCAGTGGCTGACTGAAGCAAGGTAGAAATCATAAGTAAAAAGAATCAAGGAGACTGGTTAATTGGGAAGCCAGAATGTAGCATGGTACCTCATGGTTAATATTAAAAACCCCAAATAGGAGACAAGGGCAGAGAATAAGAGAGAGAGATTGTGAGCCAGGTACTTACTTCCTTGAGAAGGAGAGGAGAGTGACAAGGATATGCCCTACATGATACAGAAGAGAGAGGGTCTACAAGCTGCAATGGTCCACAGGCAGTAGTCTGTCTTTCCCTTCTGGCCTGTTGTGTTAGGAAGCACCAGAAAAGAAGCAACCAGCACTGGAAAAGAATCTTGTAGAGAAATCCAGGTTCCATCAAGAAGGCGAAAGGAAGAAAGCCAGAATGAAATTGATGTTACTAGCTGTATGACTCTGGGCAAGTCACTTAACCCTGATTGCCTCACCAAAAAAAAAAAAAAAGAATGAAATTGATGATAAAGAGGGAATTCTAAAGAACAAAGGAGGTTAGGCACTACTAGGAGGAAGAGGACTAGGCCTAAGTTGAATAGGTATCAAGATGTGGGGAAAGAGAGCAGGACAAAAATGTTTTCAGATAACTGGAATTAGAGGATCAGAAATTTGTTAGGCAATAAGACAAAGCAAATGTCTGAATATAACTCCTTGAGGGTAGAAAGTCTCATTTTTATCTTTGTAACCCCTTAATAAATAAGCCTAATAAATTCTTGTTAATTAAGTACTAGACCTGAAGTTAGACCTTAACTCAAATCCTGCTTCAGACACTTACTCATTGTGTGACCCTGAGCAAGTCACTTAATCTCAGTCTGCCCCAGTTCCCTCATCTGTAAATCAAGGATGATAATAGTACCTCCTTCCCAGGATTGTTGTGAGCATAAAGTAAGTTAATATTTACAAAGTTCTTTGCAAACATTAAAACTGTATAAACGCTAACTAATGTTGATTATATCTATTTGTGTATGTTAGGCCCTCCTACTAGATTGTGAACTCCATGAGGGTAAAGGCCAAGTCTTATTATTTAATCTTTGTGTGCCCCACCCTTCAAACACATAGCAGACATACATAATGTTATGCATATAAAAGGTATTAAATCTTTAAAGTTGAGTAATACAATAGTAAAGTTCATTACATAAATTACTTCACACACAGGTTAGGCAAGCTAGCCCAGGTATAGTACCAAAAAACACTGAGAGATAGAAATCAATGTGTGCCAGGAAAGTCAGGTCACTACTACCACTTTGAATACCATCTCCCCTCAGACTTCAATGGAGACAGCCCAGAAAGGACCTTGAGCCCAAGAGCCTTGGGAATAGCATTGTCTTCTAAACCACCAGACCAGACCTGTTGAGGGGGAAAAAAATCACTGTGGAGATGAGTCCCACCTTCCCAGCAGTGACTGCTGACCAACTGCCACCAAAAGGTATGGGAGCCCCAGGGTAACCACTGGTCCTGCTTCTATCTTATCCCTCAGAGCCATCATCCAGGCAGAAACTCCTATAGAAAAGGGACCAGCCATAGCGCCAACTGCCAACTCATTGCCACTCAAGATGTGGGCAAGCCAGCCGAGCTGAAATAGAAAAGTACTGGCACCCTGGGGGAGAGATGGGAGGCAGCACAAGTCAAGCCATCACCACCACTTACCCTGGAGACAGCCCAGGAATGACAATTATTCCAGCTGGGGCCCTCAACATTCTCCTGGAAAGCAAATATTATGGAGATGCAGTCTGGCATTTCTTCCTGTAGATATTATAGCCACTTCTGTTGAAGATTCAGAAAAGGCAATTTCTTGTCACCAAAGTCTTTGGCACTGTCAGATGGCTTAATATCATAAACTGATAAGATTTTATCACTGAAAATGACATTTAAGAAGGAAGAATTGGATTTTTCTTGGGCAGAGCCAAGATAGTGGAGAACAAGCAGTGACTCCTTGGAGTTCTCCCCCAAATTCCTCCAAATCCCTTCAAATAATTCCATAAGACAATACCAGAAACAGGAGAACCCACAAAAGGACAGGGTGAGATTATTTTCCAGCCAAAGACAGCCTAGAAGGTCAGTAGGAGGGGTCTTCTGTGCTGGTGCAGGAGTGGAACGTAACCCCGAGGTCGAGCCGACACAGATCCAGCCCCAGGCAGGCTGCACCAGAGAAAGAGACCTTCAGAGCCTCTGAATCAACTGCAGTGCCAGCGACTTCTGGAACTAAGTTCACAGTCTGGGGAGAGGGCTGAGTGATTGGCCCGGGGTAGATTACAGGGGTGTCTGCTGGCACTGAGGCAGAACTCAGTTGTTTTACCCCTGCTGAGAACCAGGAAGCAGCCTTGAGTGGCAGTGTCCCAGGTGGGAGAAGGGTACAGGCTCACTGGAGCTATCAACCCAAAAAAACAAAAATTTTGTTTTCTGGTTGAAGAGCAAGTAGGCCTGGGGTTATTTTCAGACAAGATCATAGGCCAGGGAAGTATAGAACATGCCTTTCCTTAAACTGTACCAACTGGGATCCCCTGAAGCTTGGGATAGTGCAGCCTGGAAGCAGTGCTCCACTATAAGGAGTTAAAATTCAAGTAAAAGACAGCCAAGATGAGCTGACAGAGAAAGATGCGGAACATAGAAAGTTTCTTTAGTGACTAGGAGAATCGAGGTGCACCCTCAGAAGAGGATAGAAATGTCAGGACTCCTACATCCAAAGCTTCCAAGAAAAATATGAATTGGTCTCAGGCCATAGAGGCACTCAAAAGGGACTTTGAAGATAAAATAAGAGAGGTAGAGGAAAAAATGAGAGTGATGAAGGAAAGTCATGAGAAAAAAAAGTCAACAGCGTGAAAAGTCAAATGGAAAAGCTCTCTGAAGAAAATAATTGCCTAAGAATTAGGATTGAACAAATGGAAGCTAGTGACTTTATGAAAAACAAAGACACAATAATGTAAATCCAAATAAATAAAAAAATAGAGGGCAATGTGAAATATCTTCTTGGAAAAACAGTTGACCTGGAAAATAGATACAGGAGAGATCATTTGAAAATTATTGGACTACCTGAAAACTATGGTCAAAACAAGAGCTTAGACATCATCTTCCAAGAGATTGTCAGGGAAAATTGCCCTGATATTCTAGAAACAGAAGGTAAAATAGAAATTGAAAGAATCCACCAATCATCTCCTGAAAGAGTGAAAAAAAAAAAGAGTGAAAAAGTGAAAACTTCCAGGAATATTATAGCCAAATTCCAGAGCTCCCAAGTCAAGGAGAAAATATTGCAAGCAGCCAGAAAGAAGCAATTCAAATACTGTGGAGCCACAGTCATGTTAGCACATGATCTAGCAGGTTCTACATTAAAGGATTAGAGGGCAAAGGAATTGGGATTACAACCAAGAATCACCTACCCAGCAAAACAGTATAATCTTTCAGGGGGAAAATGGGACTTCAATGAAAAAGAGGACTTTCAGGCATTCATGATGAAGAGACCTGAACTGAATAGAAAATTTGTCTTTCAAATACTAGACCCTAGAGAAGCATAAAAAAGGAAACAGGAAAAAGAAATTATGAGGGATATTAAAAGGTTAAACTGTTTACATTCCTACATAGGAAGATGATACTTCTAACTCATAGGAACTTTCTCAGTATTAGGGCAGATGATAGGAATAAATTTAGAGGGCACAAGTGAGAATTGATTATGAAGGAATGATATCTGCAAAGCATTTATTTTTTGGTTTTTTTGTGGGGCAGTCAGGGTTGGGTATCATGCCCAGGGTCAAGCAGTGGGTGAGGGTCTTGTGTCTGAGGCCGAATTTGAATTCAGATCTGTCTGGGTCCAGAGTGGGTGCTCTGTCCACTGTGCCACCTAGCTGCCCCATGATGACATCTATAGGGTAAAATTGAGGGGTGAGAGGATTGTACTGGGGGAGGGGGGTCAGGAGAGGTTGAATGGGGTGGAATCCCACATGAAAGAAGCAGGAAACGGCTTATGGAGTGTGGAGAGAGATGGGGGAGGAGCAGGGCAATGAATGAGCCTTACACTCATCAAAATTGGCTCAAAGACCTTAATCTCATCAGAGTTGGCTCAAGGAGGGAATAATATACACACTCAATTGGGTGGAGTAATCTATCTAACCCAGCAGGAGGGGAAGGGGATAGGGAGGGCAGAATGGGGGAGGGGCAATTAGAAGCAAAACTTTTGAGGAGAGATAGGGTGAAAGAAGATAGAAAGTAGAGTAAATATCATAGGGGAGGGCATAGGATGGAGGGAAACAGTTAACAATAGTAACTGTGAAAGAAATTTTGAAGCAGAGACAAAAGTAATTGATGATGATGATGAAGAAGATGAAGATTGATTAGTTGATGAATTGATGATGATTGGTTGAAAATGAGAATTGATTGAGGAGGATTGATAAGGACAAGGATTAATCGATGAAGGTGAGGTTTGATTGATGAGGAAGAGGACTGATTGATGATGCTTGATGAGGAGGATAATAAAACATATGGTACTTTGCTGGGCTACTGTGAAGAAAAATCCTTTGTCAGGTATAAGGTCCTGTTTAAATGTTATCTATTACTGTTGTTGTAAGAATCAACCTCATGAGTTTATTGTAAGGAAATCTCTCTTTAAAGTACTATATAAATGTAGTTTACTATAAAAAAAAAATGATGAGCAGGATGTGTTAAGGGCTAAAATTCTAGCTAAACTGTCTAAAATATCTAATGAGTGGTCGCCAATAAATTATAAGCTTTAGCAAGAGTTAGACTTTTAAGCATTTATTAAGGAGAATAAGAATTTGGTAAAGAGAGAGAGAAAGGCCTAGATTTCTATCTATTAAAGGGAGAGCACATTTTTAGCTCCCTTCTCCGCCAGCGTCCTCAGGAAAGAGCCCCAGAGTCAGCGCCAGTCTCTTCCTTCCTCCTCCCACTAGTCCGCGTCACTTCCTCCCGCCAAAGAAAAGACTCCTGGTCTTGCCCTCAAAGACCTTCGCTTCATGGGCAGAACTCTTCTACAGTAAGTATCCAGCAGGTGGCGTCATTCCAATTGTTACAGTCCCCCCTGTTGTTCCTCAAGAAACAAAATGTTTCCTTGACGGAACAGTAAAAACAATATAATAACTATTGCTAACTAATAATATGTGAACAACAATATAGAAAAGGAAGAGAGGAAAGTTTTGTCCAGAGGGGCGATTTTTTTTTTTGTCCTCATGAACCGACGCTTTGACATTAGTCTTGCAAAGGGAGGGCCTCTGCAGAGAATACATGTTACAGATGGTGTATATTATAACAGAAAGAGAAAAAAAACAACAACAAAAACAACAAATCAAAACTGTTCATTTAAAGTCTCTGAAAGTCTTTTCTCAGATGTCCTCTAGGTGTAGTCGTGGAATGGAAGTCTTTTCAGGGGTTGATGTGTGGATGCTGGTAATCAGCCAGGATTTTTTCAAAATTAGATAAATGAATAGAAGAAAATACACATGGAACAATAAAAGACAATGAAATTCAAACTAGGGAAATCTAAATGAATATGAACTTAATATTAATAAGAGTATTACAAAATATAAACTTGATCGCATGACTATAAAAAGCTTTTACAAATATTCTCCTTGTTTTAGAAACTAAGTATAAGACACAATCTCAAAAGCATTAAAATCTCTATGAAAATAAACCTATACCATTAATTCCAAAATGTATATGTAATAGCATAGAAATCCTATGTAACCTCTGTAAAATATATACCCTTCCATGGCAAAAGAAGCAGAGTCTTGAACTATGTTGATTGTCATTCTTATTCAGCTTAAGTTTTTCTTCTTTAACCCCTCTATATTGTCTGTCGGGCTTTTCACCATACAAATGTTTTATAAGATTACTAATTAAAGACAAAAGCAGGTTAGCAAAATTATGAACAAAACGAGCATATCTGGAATTTAAAGAGTTTTCTAAGATTGTCTCAAAAGCACAGCCAGGCCGGGGAAGGGCTGAGCCTGAAGCTGCAAATGCAGGTAGAAAAAGTTGAGCATGCGCATCAGATCTCTGGACTTCCCAGTCAGGGGAAGCTATGGGCTTGGCCATAGGAGGAGTAGAGGGTGGGGTCTGGAGAGGAGGGGAGGGATCAGAGCAATTTGAATCAGACTTGATTTTGAACTCAGGCCTGGATTCCTCTTCCCCCACTTTGCCTCCAGGTGCTAGGGGATTAAAAGCTTCTAGAGGGTGGGTCATTGCCTCCAGGCATGCAAAATTAAAGCAACAATTAGTGTTAGAACTGGGAAAAGCAGCGGGAATCTCTTCAGGTTTCTCTGAAAAAGCATGGTTGGGAGAGGGAGAGATATTTCCTTGTGTGAGTAAGTTGCTGGCTCTTTTAACAAAAATAAAAAGAAAAATAGAAAATCCACAAAAACAAAGCATTAACATGATCTTATCTCCCATTTGTCTGGTTAAACAGACTAAAATCAAAAATAGGGTAATTAGGGAGTTTAAAAGGTCCATTCGAAAAAATTTAAAGGGAAAACACAGCCAGTACACCAGTACTTAGCAGTTAAAGGGAGAGGGAGGGGAAATTTCTTACCCAACCAGAAGATCAGAAGACTGAGGTTTAGCTTTCCTCTTCGTGGTCAGCCATCTGTTAAGGGCTAAAATTCTAGCTAAACTGTCTAAAATATCTAATGAGTGGTCGCCAATAAATTATAAGCTTTAGCAAGAGTTAGACTTTTAAGCATTTATTAAGGAGAATAAGAATTTGGTAAAGAGAGAGAGAAAGGCCTAGATTTCTATCTATTAAAGGGAGAGCACATTTTTAGCTCCCTTCTTCGCCAGCGTCCTCAGGAAAGAGCCCCAGAGTCAGCGCCAGTCTCTTCCTTCCTCCTCCCACTAGTCCGCGTCACTTCCTCCCGCCAAAGAAAAGACTCCTGGTCTTGCCCTCAAAGACCTTCGCTTCATGGGCAGAACTCTTCTACAGTAAGTATCCAGCAGGTGGCGTCATTCCAATCGTTACAGATGCAATCAGAAAAACTCAGAGGGGCAGCTAGGTGGTGCAGTGGATAGAGCACCAGCCCTGGAGTAAGGAGGTCCTGAGTTCAAATCTATCCTCAGACACTTAACACTTACTAGCTATGTGACCCTAGGCAAGTCACTTAACCCCAATTTCCTCACCAAAAAAAAAAAAAGAAAAACTCAGAAAGACCCGCATGAGCTGGTGCAAAATGAAATGTACTGTATACAAAATCTACTGTGATTGACTTGGTTATTTTCAGCAATGAAATGATCCAAGACAACTCTGAAGGTCTTATGAAAAATGCAGTCCATCTACAGAGAGAGAACTGATGGTGTCTGAATACAGATTGAAGTTTTTTTTGTTGTTGTTGTTAGTTCCTTTACCTGAAGTTTTGTTTTTATCTGGTTGTTTTTTTTCACAGCCTGGCTAATGTGGAAATGTTTTGCATGACTGCTCATGTATAGCTTATATTGAATTGTTTGAGTTCTTGGAGGGGGGAAGAGAATTTGGAACACAAAGTTTTTTTTTTTAAAGTTGATGTCAAAATGTGTATTGACATGTAATTTGGGAAAAATAAAATTCTAAAAATTAAAAAAAATTTTTTGAAGGATTACCAAATGCTTTGTTGCTGTACCCTGAAGACCAGAGGACCTTAACATCTGACTTGAAGCTGAAACTTTCAATGTGTGTTGTCTCCCAATTATTAGAATGTGAGCTCCTTAAAGCAGGGACTATTTTTGGTGGGGAAGAGGGCCTTTTTTTGTATTCTTAGCATTTAGCACAGTGCCTGGAATATTGTTGCTCAGTAATTCACCTGTGTCCCACTCTTTGTGAACCCATGTAAGGTTTTCTTGTCAGAGATGCTGGAGGGGTTTGCCATTTCCTTCTCCAGTGAATTAAGGCAAACTGAGGTTAAGTGATTTGCCCTGGGTCACAGCTGATAAGTGCCTGAGGCCAGATTTGAATGCAGTTCTTCTAGACTCCAGAGGAACTACCTTACCTAAAACATAGTAGGTGCTTAATAAATGCTTGTTGACTGATTGACTCTTGTTTCTCCAATTAGGATATGGCCTCCTTGAGAGCAAGGACTATTTTTTTTTTGTATTTGTATCCCCAATGCTTAACATAGTGCTTTGAATATAAGTTCTTAATAAATACTACTTCCTTCCTCTATTTATTTATTCCTTATCACTTAGGTAGGTACTAGAGTTATTATGCTCACTTTACAAATGAGGAAACTAAGGGCTAACCCTCAGAAGTTAAATGAACTATGTCACAGAGTTAATAACTTTCAGAGGCAGGATTCAAACCCAACTTTCTCTCGACGTCAAGTCTACTACACTTTCCACTAAACCATATTTCAGATCTTCAAAGAAAATTCATTATCAATCCCCTAGTCTCTTCTTATCTCCTTGTTTGGAGATATAATGGAGAGTTGAGACGTAAGAGTCAAAAAACCTGTGATCTTGGATGTCAGATGTCACTCCCCCTCTGTGTACTTCAGTTTCCTCATCTGGGAACTAATGGGGGTAAACTTAATAATCTTTTAAGGCCTTTTGGAAACTAATATTCTTAAATTCTTTTTAAAAATTATATTCTCTATTTGTATAGTTGTGGATTACAAAAGGATAAATTGAAATTATACTGCAAACTTTGATTTTTGTTTTTTTTACAATTTTGATAGTTATGGTCTATGTCATTCTCACACCTATACAAGTCTTCTACCTAAATATACAAAAAAACTAGACAAGCAATGTCTGCCTTCCAAGGAGTCATGGTCTCTTTCCTTGAAACTCCTGGTACTAATAATTAGTACACAATCATTTGGTTATCTAATTTGCTGACCTATAAAGATTTTTATCATTTCTACAGGTTTATTCATCTTCACTTATCTTTAACTTCACTAAATAGAATTCTATTAACATTACCTTATATGATAATCTTTTTCAAAACTTATCCAGTTTTCATTTTATAATTTTATTTCATTTTAGAATTTTTTGCAATTAAAGGTTAATTAGGTTGGGACAGCTAGGTGGCGCAGTGGATAGAGCACCAGCCCTGGATTGAAGAGGACCTGAGTTCAAATCTGACCTCAGACACTTAACACTTACTAGCTGTGTGACCCTGGGCAAGTCACTTAACCCCAATTGCCTCACCAAAAAAAAAAAAAGGTTAATTAGGAAAAAAAGATAGGATATTCATAACGCCTAAGAGAATCACTTATAAGATTACTAAGATAAATGTAAATAAAGTCTTAGACTTCACAAGTAGAAACAAAAGGCATGATTGGACAACAGTTTGCAAAAGATTTGGGGGGTTTAGTGGACTTCAGGCTCAAAATGACTCAAGAGTGTGATATGACAGCCAAAAATATTAATGTGTTTTTAGGCTGCATTAAGAGAGGCATAGCTTCCAGGAATAAGGAATTGATATTCTTGCTATACCTCTACCCATATGAGACCACTTCTGAAATAGGAATCTCTGAATGCCTTAATTTCAGAACAAAGATAAGCTAACTTGGAAAATATCCAGAGGAAGACAACCAAGTTTAGTGAAGGACTCTGAGTCCATGCTATGAGGAGGAATTATTTGAAGAAAGTGAGGAAGTAACCCACCATGTTTATAATTTATAGAGTATAACTATAAGTTCTGGCCCCTTGAGTTTTGGAAGGTTAACCCCTTTGAGGTTGGAAAATTTAAAAACTTGTACAATTAACACATGACCTACTTTAGAAAAATAGAGAATTTGTCAAGAAATAGATTTGGGATGTGAACATTTGCCAATGTGAACATTAGCCATCAGTTATTTGCATAGGACAGTGCTGATATTCAGAAAAGATTCTCTATTCAGAGATTTATTTAAAGCTAATTGTTGTTTTGTTTGGTTTGGTTTTGGTTTGGTTTTTGCAGGGCAATGAGGGTTAAGTGATTTGCCCAGGGTCACACAGCTAGTAAGTGTCAAGTGTCTGAGGCTGGATTTGAACTCAGGTCCCCCTGAATCCAGGACCAGTGCTTTATCCACTGCACCACCTAGCTGCCCCCAAGCTATATGTTTTGAAACAACATTATTAGTCCCCTTCAAAAGTCAGTGCCCCAAATTGGGAAATCTGATTTTTACAAATTTATTAGCTAGCAAAAACTTTTATCTATGAAATGTCCACCTTTAATGACCTCACACAGGAAGGCCAAACCCTGGTCACTCCACGGAGAAACAGAATCCCCACCAGAAAATTCCCCTCCAGAAAGAGCCCTTTGTCTGTGGATTCCTTTGTAGAAAAAGGCCCAGTTATTGCTTGGTTCTCTTTGTGTAATGTTTGTTTTCTTCTAACATTTTGCTTATCCCTCCACCAAATCCAACTCTGATGCCCCATTGTGGCATGGAGGTGCTACTGCATTCTCAGTCTACTCCAGCATAGCAAAAGTTTTGGGAGGTTCTCTTTGTGCTGAAAATGCTTTACAAAGGAGAAACTGTTTATAAATTATAACTGCCTGTCAGGGACCAGGCTTAATACAGAGAGGCACTTTAACAGTAGCCTGAACACTCAGTGATGAGTTCTTTGGCCAAAACAGTCCTTCAGAAATTTTTTTTTTAATGCAAAATTACTTTCAGTTTTTTACAGAGATCTCTTCTATTTTTTTAGTGATTGATGATTGCAAGACATACAGAAAAAGGGACAGAGGGTACTGAGTCATACAATTTGGAAACTAAACATTAATTGAACAGTTCTCTATGAAAAATTTTAGGGGAAAAAAGAAAGAAAGAAAATTAACACTAAGAGTTAAAGTGTGTCATGGTAGATCATGGTCTTTGGAATCAGGACCAAAGTTCCTGGCTTACCACCTCTGGATCAAGTCATTTAGCCTTTGGGGGGCCTCAGTGTCCTCATTCCTAAAGTGGGGGTGGGGGGTGAACTAAATGAGCTAAAAGGTACCTTCCAGTTCTAGATTCATGCTCCATCATCTTTGGACCAGTTCATTTGTGCTCTCTCCTTCCATAAACAACCATTCAGCTCCACATTTACTGAGTTATGCTTTTGGTTCAGTAAGACAGATCATTTTTGTACTCCCAAGTAATTTGACTCCTACTTGCATGTATGTCCCCCAGTTCTCTTTATTGTTTACACTCTTATCTATTCACCATGGATTCAATTATCTCAATGCAGATACCTCTCAAATCCATATATCAAAACCCCTTTCTCTTGTGACTTTTAAAAAGCTCGAGAAATGTAGTTTCTGGGTAATTTAATCATTTTATTAATAAGACCAGTGGGTTATTAATAAAAGGATGGTCATTTGTCTATCTCTTAGACCAAAGAATCATGGCGGCAGACTCACAGTTTATAGATCCTTCAAAACAATAATTGGTGCTTCAAATAGCAATCAAATCTAATTGGTTAATGTGATTGGAAGTGGGCTATATTAAAATGAAGGACTGAGTATCTCCTGGATAGGAAAAGTTGTTTGTCCTTTTTCAAAGAGGACCATGACATTAGGGAAATAATGTGATGACTTGCAGTGAATTGGATTTAAGTGAGGAAGGGCTGTGCAAAGTCACCAAGTACAATTCTCTCCTCCAGAGCCATCCTGGTCTAGTGGCAAAATATGGATCAGGACTACCAGAAATGGTCCAGATACAAGGCCTTTTAAGCCTTTCATGGGTCTCAGTTTGCCTGAGGCAGTGCCCACTCAGTGATTAAGGCTAGGTAAGAAATGAGCAGAGAAAGGCCTCTTTTACCTAGACAAAGATGGATGGACAGATAGGCATCTTCATCCTCATCCTCAGGCATTTTTTGCCTTTATTACTGCTGCTTTACTCTCAATACAGACCTACCAGAGACTATACTTGGAACCATGCATTCATTTTTCCCTGTACCCCTAGCTGTTTTTCATAAAACCTCTTGAATGAGAACGATAGTTGATTCAAAGTTTGGCCTTATTCTTCACACTGGAAAAACCAGATGGATAAAGAGTGCCTATCACAGGGGCAGCTAGGTGGCACAGTGGATAAAGTACCGGCCCTGGATTCAGGAGGACCTGAGTTCAAATCTGGCCTCAGACACTTGACACTTACTAGCTGCGTGACCCTGGACAAGTCACTTAACCTTCATTGCCCCACAAAAAAAAAAAGTGCCTATCATGCACACTTTTGTTAATTGTTTATGTACCTAGGCTGTCAGTATGATATAGATACATCAATTTGTACCTTGGTCAGACAGTACAGATGGGTAGTGACCTGGGCCCGTAATAAAAAGTTAGATTATATTTGTGAAGTTTCATAGTACTTTTAATATCTCCCAAGATTCTCCTTGAAATAAAGGCCCACATTTTTAACAACACTATTCTTTTGGGGATGTCATCATGACTGCAAATAGTTCCTGAAGAATTCAGCTTTCAGGTAATACAAAAGACATGAGAGAAACATATAGTAGACATGAGTAAGCTACTGCCTATTACCACCTACAAAGAATTGCTAAAGGAAATCAACCTGAAAAGTATTATCAAAGAAATGTATGGCCAGAAAATGAGATAGGATGGGTTTCATAACAGTAAACTTGTAGAATATTTAACAGGCATCCTGTGTGTTCCGTTAGAAGATCCAGAGTAGAGGTTCTTAACCTTTTTTGTGTCATGGACTCCTCAGAATAATCGTGTTTTTAAATGCATACCTCTAAATACATGAGATTAAAATATGAACCAATTATACTGAGATATATTTACCAGATTTTTTAAGTTTTCATGCTCCAGGTTAATCTCTAATCCGGAGGAAAGCCACCTGTACATAAATTATACAGAATGAGGAAGCAAGGGGCAGCTAGATGGCACAGTGGTAAAGCACCAGCCCTGGACTCAGGAGTACCTGAGTTCAAATCCGGCCTCAGACACTTAACACTTACTAGCTGTGGAAGCATGAATGGGGTTGCTATGTGTTATATTGAATGGAATGTTCATATCAGTGAGATCCCAGATCCACTGAAATATTCTCTTAATGCTTTATTTTCTGAAACAAATTAGCCATTTGGGTGTTTTAATGGAATTAATATAGATATGTATTTTGATCTTTAGTTATTAATTTGGCCTTAAGGTTTTATTCTCCTCTACCTAATGAGATCATGGCATGGTTCACTCTTTTCAGGCTAAAACATTTGAATCTTTAGTGCTTATAATAGATTCCAGTTACCCTGCTCCGCCTTTCAGCAACTACCATTACATTTTTTCTACACTTTTTATGACCCAAGGAACAATGTGACATTTCCAGTTCAGGTATTTCAGAAGTTGCCTTGTATACTTGCATAAGTCAGCAGCTTCCTGAAAAGTTCAAAGTAATTTCTTTTAACCTACTCTGTAGTTTGGCTGGCAGAATAATCAGGGTTGTATTTAATTCAGATCAACAGTAGGCAGTGTTGCTCTCCTCAGTACCACAGTAGCTAAACTCCCTCCTTAGCACCCTTTACCTGATTGCTCATTTTCCCCATTGTCAATCCTACCCTCCAACCTCAACCCTTGCTCCAAGATACCTACATGTTCACATATCTGCTTTTGTGTGAGCTACATCATGATGTCTGGTCGGGCTCTCATTCATTCAGTAGACATTTATTAATTAAATTCCCACTGTATGCATTGGGGGGCAGCTAGGTGGCACAGTGGGTAGAGTTCAGGGCCTGAATTCAGGAAGACTCATCTTCCTGAGTTCAAAACTGGACAGCATATGTATTGTACTGCCCTAGGTGCTGGTAGAGAGACAACATAATGTGGCTTCAGCTGTTTCCTTACTCAATTCCTTCAGGCCCCTTTTCCCATTAGGTAGTTCTTCCCATAACCTCCATTCTGGGGAAAGGCTCAGACCAACTGTGCCTCATTCTTTGGACTTAGCCACCATACTCCCATTCAAGTAAACCCCCACTTTTCAGCTCCTCTTTTGTGGGTTGTTTTTTCCATTAGAATGTAAGCTTCTCGAGGGCAGGAACTGCTTTTCTTTTGCTTATGTTTGTATGCCCAGCACTTAACCCAGTGCCTGCACATACTAAACACTTAATCAGTGCTTGGGGACTGAGTGGGAAAAGTGTTGAGGATAAAAAAAAAAACTACTTGTACATGTTTCTTTGAAGAATAAGCTGTTACTTTTAGAGAAGAAATTGTTTTTGAAAAGTTTGTATTATGTTAAGAAATGATTTGTGATATTTTGATCTGAACATTAAAGCTATTTACATTTCTTTTAAAAGAAAATAAGCAGGTTTTATTCTTTATTTTTTATAGAATGGAAACAGACTATAATCACATGGAGCTTAGCAGTAACACAGGAATCGAAGAGGATTCTGAATTTCAAGATTTTGAAAGAACAGATGTAAAAGACATGAGACTAGAAGCCGAAGCTGTCGTGAATGATGTACTTTTTGCTGTTAGCAACATGTTTGTCTCCAAAAGCCTGCCTTGTTCAGATGATGTTGCATATATCAATGTGGAAACAAGAGAAGGGAACAAATACTGCCTGGAGCTCTCAGAAGCAGGGCTTAGGGTAATTCATTCTTCTTTCTAGGAAAAACAAATATTTGAATAAGATTTTATAAAACTAGAGAGAATTATGTGAACACTGGACATAATTTTTTTTTTTAGATTTGTTACTATTTTCAAAAATCTTTGGGTAAATACAGGAAAAGTGAAAACTTTAAAAGAACTTTTGGTTTAGGTTTGCTGTCATTGCCTATCATTTTTTTCCAAGTCCCTTTTTCACACACAATTAAATGGTCAGCAAGAGACTGCACTAATAATGCTGCTTGTTCGAGAAGTTATTTTCTTATTGGGAACAAATGCCAGTGATACCTTGTATATTTGAGTTCAGACTCTAAATCACAATGGAGATTCAAGTCTCTAAATTTCTAAGAGGCTTCCTATTGATCTAGACCAACCCTCTTTGTCTTAGGAGACCTTAGCAAGAGGAGATACTACTACAGACTAAATGGGGTGAGAAGATCTGAAAGGTGAGATTTCATAAAATAAGAAAATTCATAGATCTTGGAATTATCTCTATCACATTAGAAATTGCATCTCAGTCCCATTAATATTCAATAAAGAAATTAATTTCTTTATGAGCTCTGATATACTCGTCTAAGTTTCCAAATTAATTTTATAATCAAAATCTTGAGTTAAAATATATGACGATACTTGAGGATGTCTTTTTTTAAAATCAGTTATCAAGCATCTACCATGTGCTGGGCACTGTACAAGAACTTACCAATAGAAATACAAAAGTGAGATAATTCCTGCCTTCAATGGGCTTATATTCTACTGAAACAATCCTTCTTATAATTAATATCATATTTGTATTGTCATTATTACAAATTTTCTCATTATGATGGGGAGTTATAGTTAAATAAATCCTCAATTTAATGAGCAATGGACTACCTATCAGAACCTTTGAAATGAATCAGAGTTAGCTACAGTCTTAGTGATTTCTTTAATTTTCCTTTGCCTTCATATCTCTTTTGTTTAATAATTTCTGTAAAGGTATAATATGTTGTAGCCAAAAATAGATACTATCATTAAGTTGCAAGCTAACTAAAGTCCTCAAACTATATCAAGTAAACAACATAATTTACAAATTTAAGTTAATTAGACATTTCATTTCCATCCAGTGAATTCATTTCTAAGTGTCATCATTTACAAATGTAACTTGAAATAGACAAGAAATAGAGCTGAGTATTCCACAGTTAAGTGTCTTGGCTATCCTAAGAACATTTTATGTGGTTGAACATTAAGTGTTAAGTCTACTAATTTAGTATTGCTTTAATACAGGGGTATGACAAGCCCTGGTTAAATGTTTTTAACTGATTGTTTTATTATAGGAAGTGAATAGCCATTAGCATATTTGAATATTCATTCAAAGAAATTAGACAAACTACTACTAAGAAGTAGAGGAAAATGTGAAGACAGATAAGAGCCCTGGCCAGAAGAATTTATAAACTATTTGGGGACTTAAAGTGTGTATAATTAAGTGATTCTTAGTGTGGTCTTCTTTCTTCCTCTACTATTATTGTAACAAGCACAATACAAGAAAAGAAAAACCTAATGGCATGTGTTCATGGGACAAATTATCCAATTTGGCTGTAGTATAAGTAAAGGGAATATTGCGAGACAGCCGAGAACAATGAGCTTGAACCTTACCTCCTTTGAAGGGTAATATGAAGTCTAGTGTCATAAGAACATAAGATTAATTTGACTTTTCAAAAAAAGTCCAAAATTTCAACAAAAAAAAAGTTTTTGCCAATATTTTCCTATTATGCCAGAAAGCTATGAGGAATACCATGTGGATGGGAAAAAGCAGTGTCAGGTACCTAAAACAACTAAACTAGGTAACAGTATACCTTGTAATCCCACAGTATTGGACATTTACTCCTTAGCTGCACTAAACTAAAAAATATACAAATGGTCTTTAATGTGTTGCAGTTCCTTAAGGCAGAATTGAAGCCCTCTAATTCCTCATCTCCCTTGTTAGGATATAGAAACCAAAATCAAATAAACTACAAAAAGAAAAAAAGAGTATTATTAGCACCATTTGTCCCAGTGGGTATTCAGTAAATATGATTTGATAACTAATTCACCCATTTGTTCTACCTTTTTAGCTATTTCTCTTTTCTTTTTTTTTTCTTTTTTTTTGAGGAAGAACTGAAAAGTTAGACTTCATTGTTCTTGCTAGGAAGGAAATTTTATTTAGACTGTCTTATGGTCTAGATCAGTGGTATCAAGCTCAAATAGAAAAAGATCCCTTTGACCAGCATATTGACTTAAAATAACATATTAATATTGTCTGTGTTCTGTTGTATTTTTTTGTTATTTTGTTAAACATTTCCTAATTACATTTTAGTCTGGTTTGGGAGTTTTGTCAATGCTTGAACTTTTGCAAGTTTGGCACCTTTGGTCTAGATTATATTTTTTAAAATACTAAATAAAGCTTTTCAATCATTTCAGTTGTGTCTAACTCTTCGTTACCCCATTTGGGGTTATCTTGGCAAAGATAAGTGGAGTAACTTAACATTTCCTTCTCCAACTCATTTAAGTCTTTCTGACTCTTGGACCCAGACTCTATGCACTGTGACACCTCATTGCCCATAAAACCTTTTAAAGAGTTGAACTATAAGATTTCTTAGGCCCCTTCTAGCTAAAAATTGAAATTAAAGTCCCTCATAAGAAACAAATATTCTGTTATGCCTTTCACTATTGACTCGGAAATTAATTCATTAGAAAACAAGCAAAGGAATCACTATTGTATCTAATTATTTGATTAATTATTGGCGTTTCTCTTCCAGGTGGTGGGTTATGCTTTTGACCAGGTGGATGATAATATACAAACTCCCTACCATGAGACAGTGTACTCTTTGTTGGATACCCTTAGTCCAGCATACCGAGAAGCATTTGGAAATGCACTTCTAAGAAGACTGGAAGCTTTGAAACGGGATGGACAGTCATAATTTATTCTACATTGTAAACTAATTTTCTGTTAGGCTTGCTGCTGGAAACTTAAAATTTAAACCTTGATTCTTGCTAATGAATATAATAGAAAATCATTTTTTGTTTTGTTTTTCAGCATTATTGCTTGCTTTAGATTTAGGCTTCTCACTCCAAGCAGTATTAATAAAAAACTGTTCTTCTCTTCCACCAAGGGAAATTCCACCCTTGATTTGTGATGTAGATCATGAATACATTTAGATTTATTTGAAATAGTACTTCTGCATTTTAAAAAACAAAACAGTATTTTACTATAAAAATGTAGGGCTTTAATGCATCTAGCACTACATATGGAATTCTAGACTTGCCTAATAAAATTGGCATTCCAATTAATTCTCTACAATTTTAATCCAGTTTGCTAAATCAGGGGTTCAATGTTAGCTTGGACTGAATTTGTAGTGATTATTTTGCTACTGGCCTTACAGGGAACAAATTATCAACAAGTTTCCCCTGCACAAACTTTGAAATTGCTTAAACTATTTGTACTAGTGCGAATTGATAAAAATGAATTCATTGTATATAATTTATCTAGGTATTATTGTGCTAAATGACACAGGGATTAGAATATTTTATGTATCCTATTTGCAACAGTCAGCCAGCTAAATAAAGGATAAACCTTTAGCCTATGAATGTAAAAATTACTATCTAATCTCCAAGATACCTAAGCACAGAATATAAAAATAGGCTCCATCTTTTTTTCTTAATAAAAAACATCATAAAATTGCATTGTTAAAAAAAATGTTACAATCTGTTTTCCTAAGAAACAATATTTTGGCCCATGTTGATTCTTATTTTTCTGAATGTTTGTTTACATAATGTACAGTGTTTATATATTCAAAAGTATTTTTGCTTCAACGTTTACTTTATAAAATGTAGTACTTTGGTATCCTGTGATGCTTCCCTCTTTCCCTTCAAATGTACAGTGTTTTGTCTCAATGCTAAATCTACAATGTAATAATGCATTGTATAGGTTTGAAACCAAAGGACATATGAAGCATTCAAAGACTAATATTTGGAAAAAGGATACTCTGTATTTTATATTTTATTACAAGTACTAATATTTGTAAGTTTATTTAACTGAATCATGCTGCTATGTGTTTTCAGGTATATGTTGGATGGGAACGATGGGGATTGCTTTTTAAATAATCAGCTAACATCATAGTAGAAGTAAAATTCAATACCTGGATAAGCTTCCTAAGTCTACTGAATTTACAAATTGTTATTCTTTGTTTAATAATAAAAGATAATCATTTTTGTTCTGAACAAATATTAATTTGTATATGCCAGAGCAAACTAAACAATTAATTTGGGTTTTGTAGTCAAACCTTATTGTAATGTTTTCGTTAAATTTCAGAAGACACATATTTGTAGCTTTGTTTTCAATGCTTAACAGTAAAACCTAGATTTGAATTTAAAATTTCTCATGCTCGTTCTCAGGCCAAATGTAAAAATTTTTTTTAAAAATCTCTTTTTCTGAATAAACTTTTCCTCATTTTTGGTTAAATATGAAGAAAAATGGGGGTTTTTTGGCTTGAAGAAAATTGAAATTGCTGATTTTCTAATTTGGTTTCAGGGCTCATTAGTTCTGATTTAACAATTCCACATTTCCTTAATTATGTGTTAGAAGGATTAAATTGGTTGCTCGTCTTCGAGAAAGAGTAGAGATTTATTTATTCAATTTGTAGGCACTTCAGTGTTGATTTTCATTTAAAATTACATTGAATTCACCAAAAAAAAATAAAATAGAATAAAAGGGGCAGCTAGGTGGCACTGGCCCTGGATTCAGGAGGACCTGAATTCAAATCCTGCCTCAGACACTTGACACTAGCTGTGTGACCCTGGGCAAGTTACTTAACCCCAATTGCCTCACAAAAAATAATAATAAAATAAAATAAAATTACATTGAATTGAATCTGTAAAATTTGGGTTGCACTTAATATTTCACAACAATTGTGAGGAAAGCACTTTGTAAATTTTAGAGCACTATAAAATGTTAGTGGCCTTTCTTGGCATACCTGAGAATTTTAGTCATTACAGATTTCAACTCTGCCTTAGCTATTTGAAGAATTCAATTAGAAGGTTTCTAAAGGAGTTTGGGTTTTCTTGGGTTTTTAAAAAAGCTATATTTATGGGGTGGCTAGGTGGCACAGTGGATAAAGCACCGGCCCTGGATTCAAGAGTACCTGAGTTCAAATCCGGCCTCAGACACTTAACACTAGCTGTGTGACCCTGGGCAAGTCACTTAACCCCAGTTGCCTCACTAAAAAAAAAAAAAGCTATATTTAATAAAAATAAACTTCTAGAATAAACTTATTAGTTTTAAGATTGAAGAGGTACTATGATTGGTTTTAACTGGCATCTAAAATTTTGCAATATCACATATTGGGAACTTGAATCTTTTTTAAGCATTTAGCCGCATAATATAGTGTTTGTCCTGCATATGCCTTTGATTTTCATTTCTTTTTCTTTCTGGGTAGCTTGGGAGAACCATTGGTAAATATAAATATGTATGTAAATGCAGAAGTTTTGGGGTTTTTTTCTTTGTGGCCTTTATTTTTTTTTATAAAAGCCCCATTATTTCCAGTTAGACTATCTCCAAAAAACAAAATACTAGTTATTTCAGTATACCATCACAAGGGCACTTGTCATTACACTTTTAACATGCAGGTCCAGATTTATGTCTCATTCCCTCTGTCTTCATTGTGTATGTGTGTTTGTATGTTGGGATGGAGGAGTGGGGAGTTGAAAAAACATCTAAACTGATAGAACTAAATTAAGATCTGTATGTATGTAGTATATTTTAGACAAAAGCCCCAAGACTTCCACCCTAGAAGTTTTAGGAAGGACATCTAAGCACCAAAGTAATTTCAGAGTAGAATAACTGGGATGGGGCAGCTAGATGGTACAGTGGTTAAAGCACCGGCCCTGAGTTCAGGAGTACCTGAGTTCAAATCTGGCCTCAGACACTTGACACTTACTAGCTGTGTGACCCTGGGCAAGTCACTTAACCCCCATTGCCTGCAAAAAACAAAACAAAACAAAAATAACTGGGATGATGAAGGGATTGGAGACCCTGCCATACAATGATAAGAACATGGTAGCCTGAAGAAGAGAAGGGAAAGGATGGGTGCAATGATAGTACAGGAATTGTCTTGAGTGCCTGAATAACTATCGTAGAAAAGGTGAGATTCATTTTGTATTGGGGGTTTGTTTTTGGTTTTTTTCTGCATGACTCGGTACAATCAGAACATCCAAAAAGTGAGGTAGAATGTCTCCTATTCCAGAAATGTGGCAAACTATAAGGAATTGTATGTGATTTTACTTAGTAAAGCAAAACATCCAAGAATGCAATGGGAGTAAAAATCTACATATTTTATTAGAAGGAACAATGGAGCTAAATGGTAGACTTCCCTACCAGCCAGCAAAGAGTTGCCTGTGAGGGAATAAATGGCCTGAGATACTTCCATACTGACAGCAACTGAATATTACATGAACTAAGTAAGCGGTCAAGGGTGTTGAGTGCCATCTTCTTGGGGCTATGGAGAATTGCAAGCTTAAAGAATTAATAAACAATCTAAATGACCAAAAAAACTTCCACAGAACTATATAGTGGGAGACATACATGCTTCAAGACATAACTGCTAATTGTAGAGGCTGCTCATTGGTGGACATTGATATTTTCTAGGGGCTCTGATATAAGTATTTGCTTTCTGTGCCATAATAAATCTTTATTCATTAAACCTTGTGAATTTGTCCTTTTAAGGGGAGGTGGTAAACACTAAAGTCTCCAGGTAGCCTGATGGGATTGATGGAACCAGTTAAGCAGAAGACTACCTGGGCCCTTTGTATGAGGGACTTGGGTATAATTATGATGAAGAGGAAGCATGATGGAATGGAAGGAGCATTGCTCTTAACAACCAGCAGACCTGGGTTTTAATGGTAATTCTGGCATTCACAAGTCATGTGACCATTTTTGTCCAGATCACTGAAGCTCTCTAAGCCTCAGATTCTGAATCTCTAAACCTTTTTGGAATTTGTCCCTTTATTAATCCCCTCTCTAATCTTTAATCTTTCCTTACAGACTGCCTCTTTCCCCACAGCCATACTCCTAGGAAAAAGAATCTCTACTTGACCCCAACTCCTCTTATTTTACATCCCTTTTCAATCTGGCTTCCAACTTCACTAAACCACTCACTGAAACTGCTCCATCCTCCTACCCATTATATAGGCCTATATATGATCCATATCTCAAGACCTTGACTTCTAAATAAGTCAAACATTTTAACATCCCACAAACATTAAAGTATATGTGTATATATATATGCCATATCTACACATATGTATATGCAAATATATAAAGATAAGTATCCGTGTTGACTTTATGTGACTGATTATTCCACAAATATCCCAGGCTCTTCTATCTTCATGATTTCATAAATTTACATGGATTCGATTATCTGTGCATATATGACTCCCAGATCTACATATCCTGATCTAGTCTCCTGAGATTGTTGCACATCACCAGAACTGCCTGTTAAATATCAGTGCAAATTAGGCATCAGAGGACCTAAGTTTAAAATTCTGGGCCTCATGTCTTGCATATATCTGTCAAATACAGATAAGATAGCCACTTCTAGTTTAGATCTTTATCACTGCAATTAGTGCTATTTCTCTAAGTATGCTGGATTTTTTCCTAAAATCGAACTGAAAGCTGATCAGTCTCTTTTGTCTATATCCATATCTAGATCTAACAGCAAATACCTCTCCAAATAAGTGGTTTTTGTGGTAAATATCTAAGCTTGCTACCTTTTGATCTGGAAATTATCAAGTCAATATTGCCATATCATCTGTAATGGATGTGTCTATGATTTATATGGCTCCACTCACCATCACCATGACTTTTCAGAACAAGACACCTCTTCCATGTCACCACTTCAGTATTTGCTATTTCTCCTATAGAAATGTAAGTTCCTTGAAGGCAGGGACTATCTCCCTTATGTATTTGTTTCCTTAGCACATAGAATTTTGTCACAGTATATGGTAATATAATGGAATGTTATTGTACCTTAAGAAATGAAGGATAGTATTAGTGAAACCTGGGGAAACTTGTATGAGCTGATGCAGAATGAAATGAGCAGAACAAGGAAAACAACTCACATATTAACATCAACACTATAAAGGCAAACAATTTTAAAAGACTAAAGAACTCTATTCAATGCAACCATGATTCCAGAGGGCCAATAATGAAGTAAGTTTCCCTATCTCTTGACTAAGAGATGATGGACTCATGATTAAAAATGAAACATATTTTTGGACATTTGTTACAAGGGCTTTTTTTTTTCTTTTTCAATCAAAAGAGGGATGGTGAGGAAAGGGGAATAAGGAGAGGATTCTTTTTTTTTTCTTTAATGAGAAGGTAGGGAGAGCCCAGAAGGAATCATGGATAAGCATGACAGCTTTGAAAATTTTATGTTAGATTTATCATATACTTTAAGAGAAAAGAAAGCTCTACATAATAGAGATTCACAATTTCATGCACAGTCCTCTTCCACTTTGTATATGGTAATGCTAATTTGATTATTAAGTTTAGAATAAAAAGAATAACATTGAAAAAATATTTTAGAGGACATCTTATTCTGTACCTTTTTCATCTTCAATTTAATATTGGAATTAGTTGATCTTCAAATGTTTGGTAGAATTTCCTTGTATATCCATCTGGTTCTAATGCTTTTTTCTTAAGAAACTCATTTATGCCCTGTTCAATTTTTTTTTTCTAAAATAGGTTTATTTAGATATTCTATTTCCTCTTCTGTTAATCTAGGCAGTTTATATTTTTAAAAATATTCTCCCATTTCACTTCAATTGTTCAATTAATTGGCACATAATTGGACAAAATGACTCCTAATAATTGTTTTGATTTCATCTTCATTAATATATTCACTCTTTTCATTTTTGATACTAGTAATTTGGTTTTCTCTCTTTAATCATATTAAACTATGGTTTATCTATTTTTTTCCTAAAACCAACTTCTAGTTTTATTTATTAATTCAATAGTTTTTACATTCAGTTTTATTAATCTTACCTTTAATTTAGGATTTCAATTTGGTACTTAATTAGGTATTTTTAATTTGTTCTTTTTCTAGTTTTTCTAATTGCATAACCAAATCACTGGTCTGCTCTTTATTTTATTAATGTAAGCATTTAGAGATATAATTTTCCTCTGATTACTGCTTTTACTGCATCCCATAGGTTTTGATATGCTGCTTCATTATTGTTCTCTTTAACAAAATTATTATTTCTCTGACTTGTTTTTAAAAATTAGGTTATTTAGTCTCCAATTAATTTTAAATCTGAATTTCCATGATCCCTTATTAAATATAATTTTATTGCATTTTGATCTGAAAAGAATGGATTTAATATTTCTGCTTTCCTTCATTTAACTATAAGGTTTTTATGACCTAATATATGGTCAATTTTTGTAAAGGTATCTACTGAGAAAAAGTGTATTTCTTTTTATTCCCATTCATTTCTTTCCAGATATCTAAAATATCTAGCTTATCTAAAAGTCTATTCATCTCCTTGACTTCGTTCTTATTTATTCTTTGGTTTCTTTTAAAAATGTGGATGGTATAGCATTTGGTGCATAATAGATTTAGTATTGATATTACTTCATTATCTATGGCCTAGTTTCTTAAACTGTGGGTTGCAACCCCATATAGGGTCACAAAAATGAATGTGGGGGGTGGGGTAGCAAAAAAAGGTTATATATACCTATTTTGTATACCTATACACCCGGGGATTAAGTAAAAATTTCTCAGACAAAAAGGGTTTGTGAGTAGAAAAAAATTAAGAGGCCCTGATTTATGGTACCTTTTATCAAGATATAGTTTCCCTGTTTATCTCTTTTAATTAAGTCTATTTTAGCTTTAACTTTATCTGAGATCATGATTGCTACCCCTGCTTTTTTTGCATCAGCTGAAGCATAATAAATTCTATTCCAGCCTTTTATTTTTACTCCATGTGTATCTCATTTTTAAATTTTTTATTAATTTTAAACTTAAATACAAAATGATAGGAAAAAGAACATTCTCATGTACACAGAAGAACATAAAAAAAGGATTTTATATAAAACAACAAATTTACATTTCAAATTGTTTACTTTTTTGTTTTTTGTTTTGGTTGATTGGGGGGGGAGGGGAGGGAGGCAGGGCAATGCAGGTTAAGTGATTTGCCCAGGCTCACACAGCTATTAAGTGTCAAGTGTCTGAGGCCGGATTTGATCTCATATCCTCCCGAATCCAGGGCTTTATCCACTGCACCACCTAGCTGCCCCCAAAATTGTTTACTTTTTTTAAAGAAACTATGTAATAAATACTATATATTGTTTTCAAAGCTACCCAGCTTTTCTGTGCTTCCAAGTTTTCTTTTGTTTACTGATATGCATTTTTTCTCCCTCCCTCCCCATCCCACCATACAGAAGGCTACAAATACACACACACACATTTTTATTTATATATATATATATATATGTGTGTGTGTGTGTGTGTATGTATGTATAGATGTATATACACACAGATTTATAAACACACATATTTATCTATATGCACACATATACATAAGACCATACTATACATATTTCTATTTGTCAGTTCTTTGGAGGTGGATAGCATCTACATTCATAGGTCCAAGTGTTTCCTGTTTTTCCAAAATTAATCAGTTCATCACTTTTTATTTCACAGTAGTATTCCATCACAACCACATACCATATCTTGTTTAGCCATTTCCCAGTTGAAGGCATCTTATCATTTTAGCCAATCTGATAGGTGTTAAGATGACATCTCAAAGTTGTTTTACTTTTCATTTCTCTAATCAATAATGATTTAGAGCATTTTTTCATATGACTATAATTTTGATTTCTTCATCAAAAAACTGCCTTTTCATAATCTTTGCCCATTTATCAGTTGTAAAATAACCTATATTCTTATAAATTTGACAAAGTCCTTTATATATTTGAAAAATGAGACCTTTTTCTGAGAGATTGTCTATCAAAGTTTTCTCCCAATTATCTGCTTTCCTTCTAATCTTGGATATATTGTTTTTATTTGTACAAGAACTTTTTAATTTAGTGTAATCAAAATTATCCATATTACAGCTCACAGTGCTCTCTCTCTCTCTCTCTCTCTCTCTCTCTCTCTCTCTCTCTCTCTCTCTCTCTCATTTCTTCATAAATTTTTCTCCTATCCATGAGTCAGATAGGTAAGATGTTCCATGTTCTTCTGACTTTCTTATATCTACCTTTATATCTAAGGGATTTTATCTTGGTACATGGTTCGAGATATTGGTTTATGCCCTGTTTCTGCCAGATTGCTTCCCAGCTTTCCCAACAATTTTCACCTAATAATGAACTCATCCTAAAAAACTTAAATCTTTACATTTGTCTAACACAAGGTTACTGTAATCCTTTACTACTGTGTATTGTACGTCTACTCTGTTCCACTGATCTACCTTTCTATTTCTTAGCCAGATAGTTGTGGTGTTTACTACCTTATAATATTGTTTAAGGTCTGGAATTCCTGAACCTCCTTCCTTTATATTTTTTTCATTAGTTTCTTTTAAATTCTTAACTTTTTGTTTTTCCAAGTGAATTTTGTCATTTTTTCTAACTCAGTAAAATACCTTTTTAGTAATTTAGTTGGAATAGCATTAAATAGATTAGTTAGGTAAAATTGTCATTGTTATTATATTGACTTTGCCTACTTATGAACAATTAATATTTCTCCAATTATTTAAATCTGTCTTTATTTGCATAAAGAATATTTTATAATTATGTTCATTTAGTTCCTGGGTCTGTTTTGACAGGTATACTCTCAGTTATTTTATACTGTCTACAATTATTTTAAATGATCCAAAATAATACTGAATAATATTGGTGACATAGTATAGTTTCCCTGCTTATCTCTTTTAATTAAATCTATTTTAGCTTTAACTTTGTCTGAAATCATGATTGCTACTCCTATTTTTAACATCAGCTGAAGCATAGATAAATTCTACTCCAGCCTTTTATTTTTATTCCATGTGGGTCTCTCATTTTTTAATTCTGTTTCTTGTAAGCAACATATTGTCAAATTCAGATTTTTAATCCATTCTGCTATCTATTTCTGTTTTATGGATGAGATCATCCCATTCACATTCAAAGTTGTAATTACCATCTGTGCATTTTCCTCCATCTTATTTTTCATAACTGTTTAACCTTCTCTCCTCTTTTTACCCTATCCCTTCCCAAACATCTAATTGACTTCTAACCACTGCCTTCCTATCTGTACCCCTTCTAAGAATCACTCCCTTATCCTCTCCCCTTACCCTCCTATTTCTTGATTTGCAAACTTTTCTAAAAGCCCCTCCCTTATCCATTCCCTCATGGTCCTATAAGTTAGGAAGACTTATAGCCTTCTAGATGTATGCTATTCCCACTCTAACCCAGTTCTGATGAGAATAAAATTCTATCACTACCAGTCCTCTACCCACTCCTGCCTCCACTGTAACAGTTCTCCCATTCATGTCTCATTTGCATGAGATAATTACTCCATTTTACCTCTCCCTACCCAGTTTTATTTTCTGGGATCATCCCATCATACTCAACCCCATGCTTTTTCTAAAAAGTAATGATAACATTCTTAAGAATTACAGGTAGCATTTTCCCATATAATTAGTTAAAATTTTTACTTTCTTATGTCCTTTATAAATAACTTTCTTATATATGTCCTGAGTCTAGTAAGTAAAATTTTCCATTCAGTTCTGGTCTTTTCTTTACAAATACCTGAAAGTTCCTTAGTTCATTAAATATTCATTTTCCCCCACTAAATATAATACACAGTTTTATTGGGTAAGTTATTCTTGGTTGGAAGCCAAGCTCCTTTCCTCTCTGAAATTTATTGTCCCATGCCCTTTGGTCTTTTGATGTAGAAACTGCTAAATCTTGTTATCCTGACTGTAGCTTTACAATATTTAAGTTGGGTTTTTGTTGTTTTTTTCCTAGTTGCATGTAGTATTATTTTCTCCTTGACCTGAGAGCTTTGAAATTGGAAGTTTTCATCTTAGGATCTCTTTCAAGTGGTGACTAGTGAATTTTTTCTATTTCCATTTTGCCCTTTCATTCTACAACTTCCACAATTTTCCTTAATAATCTCTTGAAGTATAGTGTCTAGAATCTTTTTTTGATCATAACTTTCAGGTAGTCCAACAATTTTTATATTGTATGTCCTTGATCCATTCTCCAGGTCAGTTGTTTTTCTAATAAGAAGTTTCACATTCTCTTCTATTTTTTTGTTCTTTTGGTTTTGTTTTATTATTTCCTAGTATCTTATCTTCCCCTTGCCTACTTCTAATTTTTAAGGGGTTATTTTCTTCTGTAAGTTTTTGGATCTCTTCTTCTAAGTAGTTGGCTTCCTTTTCATAGTTTTCTTCATTTTTTTTGCTTACTCTTATTTTTTTTCCTTCAACCTCTCATTTGATTTTTTTTTTTTAGTGAGGCAATTGGGGTTAAGTGACTTGCCTAGGGTCACACAGCTAGTAAGTATTAAGTGTCTGAGGCCGGATTTGAACTCAGGTAATCCTGACTCCAGGGCCGGTGCTCTATCCACTGCGCCATCTAGCTGCCCCTCATTTGATTTTAAAAGTCTTTTTTCAGCTCATCCAAAAGCTCTTTTTGGGCTTGTGACCATTTTGCTTTATTCTTTGAAACAGATGTTTTAATTCCACTATCTTCTGAATTTAAACATAGATCTTCTCTACCACCATAGTAGCTATCTATGGTTGGGTTATTTCTCTTTTGCTTGTTCATTTTTTAAAAAATAGCTTATTTCTTATCTGTTGATTTTGTATTAAAGTTGGACTTTAGTTGCAAGGTGTGGGAGATAATAATCCAGGCTTCAGGTTTTTTGTGCTGTTGTTTTCTGAGCTTTTTGTGGGGCTTGACTTCAGGTATTCCTTTCTACCCCTGAGCAACAACCAGGTACCCCAGCAACATAGTCACCATAAATGCTCTTACTCCCTTTGGCCCCTTCTGATGCTGCAATCTTCAACTCATCCCTCTGCCTTGAAACCAAAACCAGGGAATCAGGGGATGGCCACAGCTAGCAGGGCCCCTGCCCCTTCTGACCACATTCGCCCTTGTGTGCTTGCTCTGCCTCACCAGTAGCCACAGTCTGAGACTGAGACTGGTCAGTGTACCTGGGCCTGACATCCAGCACTGGTGGAAGGCACTGCAGTATTGTCATACTGTTAGTGAGACAATAGTTCCTGAAGTTGAGGCTGCCACCTGACACAGCTGCCCAGGTTCTCATTACTTGTTGCTTCTACTGTCCTCAGGGCTTGCTGTTCATTGATTTACCAGTATCTGCCCAGAAGTATTTGTACTTCATTCAATTGGGCCTTTCCCAAATTGTTTTAGGCAGACAACTGCTTTACCCCACCTTTTTTTTTTTTTTTGGTGAGGCAATTGGGGTTAAGCGACTTGCCCAGGGTCACACAGCTAGTGTCAAGGGATTGAGGTTGGATTTGAACTCAGGTCCTCCTGAATCCAGGGCTGGTACTCTGTCCACTGTGCTACCTAGCTGCCCTTACCCCAACTTTTAATTATTTCTGCCACTCAAAGTTCATTTTTAAATGTTATTTTAGATTGTTTGTAATGGAATTTAGGAGAGCCAAGTAATTTCCTGGCTTATTTTGCCACCTTCCCAGAATCCTCTCCTTTTAAATCTTTCAAAGATGTTTTACTTCATATTTTTGTAGCTACCATGTAAATATTTCTTCTGGTTTTGCTCACTTATACTCAGTCTGCATCAGTTCATACAAGTCTTTCCAGGTTTTTCTGAATCCATCCATTTATTTTTTTTTGGCACTGTAATATTCTATTTGTCCTAATTTGTTCAGCCATTCCCCAAATGATGGGAATCCACTTTGTGTCCATATATAGAGTAGAATATTAAAAAAGATTGTAGGGGGCAGCTAGTTGGCGCAGTGGTTAAAGCGTTGGCCCTGGAATCAGGAGTACCTGAGTTCAAATCCGACCTCAGACACTTAACACTTACTAGCTGTGTGACCCTGGGCAAGTCACTTAACCCCCATTGCCTCACTAAAAAAACCCCAAAAAAACAAACAAACA
This sequence comes from Dromiciops gliroides, assembly GCF_019393635.1. Classification (NCBI taxonomy): domain Eukaryota; kingdom Metazoa; phylum Chordata; class Mammalia; order Microbiotheria; family Microbiotheriidae; genus Dromiciops; species Dromiciops gliroides. Next base: position 303,219,846 of record NC_057862.1, on the reverse strand, counting down.
AAAAAGATTGTATATGAAACTATGAATATCTATTCTATAGAACTTGCTTTTTAAAAAATACATAAAAATTCCAATACATATATTAAATATATGTATATAAGTATATTAAAATATACTTATAGGGGCAGCTAGATGGCGCAGTGGATAAGCACCGGCCCTGGAGTCAGGAGTACCTGAGTTCAAATCCGGCCTCAGACACTTAACACTTATTAGCTATGTGACCCTGGGCAAGTCACTTAACCCCAATTGCCTGACCTAAAAAAAAAAAAGAATATGTATATATATATACATATACTTATAAATCCAACACTCAAAGTTTTGGGGCTTGACTGCTTCTTTTTGAACTTCCTTCTGTTTTCTTTTGTGCCTTTTAAAAAATGTTTCAGTGTCCCTCCTTTTATTTCTTTACATTACCAAAGGCAGGCTAGACTGCATTTCCCCTCAAAAATCTAGCCTAAAATTTAAAACAGGGGGAAAAAAACACCAAACCACCTTGTAACAAATCCATAGTCAAGGAAAATAAATCAACCCAATAGCCGTGTCTAAAAATATGTGTCTCTTTCTATGCCTTCAGTCCATCACCTTTCTGTCAGGAAGCAGGCAACATAGTTTATGTACTCCTTTGCAGACATAGTTGATAACTGGTTTAATCAGAGTTCATAAGTCCTTCAAAGTTGTTTTTCTTTATAATGTTGTTATTGTATAAATTATTCTGCTGGTTCTGTTTGCCCAATCTGTATCAATTCATAGAAACCTACCCAGGATCCTCTAAAATCATCTCTTTCTTATTTTCTTATGACACATAAATATTCCATTACATTCCTATTCCATAATTTGTTCAAATATTCCCTAATTGATGTCCTTTATTCCATTAAAGGTTATTTTTTCCAAGTAGCCTTGGTTGTTGGTCTTTTGAAATATTTGCATTCCCAAATATCTTCTAATTTATAGAAGAAGCTTCTTGTGTAATCCTAGCTGTAGTTCTTTGGTACTTGAACTCTTTTGCATATATAGTATTTTTTTCTTTGACCTGGAAGCTCTGGATTTTAGATATGATATTCTTGAGTGTGTTCAATCTGGGGTTTCTTTCAGGAGGCATTTTGTATGAAATTCTATTTTCACTCTGCCCATCTATTGATCTAGACAGTTTTCATTTATGCTTTCTTGAAATACAGTGTCAAGCCTTCTTTTGATTGTGGCTCTCAAGGAGCCTGATTCTTAAATTTTCTCCTTTAATTTTCTGTCAATTGTTTTATATACCTACATCCATACTTACAAACACAAATACACACACATGTGTGTGTATATATTAAAACATATATATGTATAAATATATGTGTATATATAAATATATCTATTCATCAGATACCTTACATTTTCTTACAATTTTTCAATCTTTTGATTTTGTGCTGTTTCATGGAGTCATTGATCCTTTGTTCGGTCAATTCTCTTTTTTTGTGGGGCAATAAGTGACTCGCTCAGGGTCATACAGCAAGTAAGTGTCAAGTGTCTGAGGCTAGATTTGAACTAAGGTCCTCCTGACTCCAGGGCCAGTGCTCTATCCACTGTGCCACCTGGCTGCCTCTGTCAATTGTAATTTTCAAAGAGCATATATTACATGGGTGAGGTTTCACAATTTTTAAGTTGTTTATTTTTCTTCCAATCCTTTGCTCCAGAACTTTTGCTTCATTTTTTATCTCGTTTCATTTCTTCCAGGTATTCATGTAGTCCTTGTGGAAAATTCACTTGTATTTCTTTAAGCATCTGCTTGCAATTGTTATGGAGTTGCTACTCTCTTCTTCTAGGTTGGATTTGTGAGTGTTTGGGGAGCTATAAAAATTCTTTGCTGTAGTTATTGCTTTCTGTTTTTTTAAATTCTAAGTCTTGGTTCCTGAATTGGGCCTTTGTGCTAGGGCCAGACTCTTTCCCCTGATTTTATTTTGGGCGTGATGGTCAGCCCTTCTTGGTCTTGATTTGTGTCACCTGAGTTATTATGCTGACCTCCAGACTTCTTAAGTGTATGTAGGCTGAGTAATGATAACTGTTAGACCCTATAGATCTTTGAGATACAGAGTTTTGCTTTCTCAGGACCTTTTATGGTAGGACAGAGTACTCCTGGACCTGGAGTGTCTCAGAGTGTTGTTCCCTGTTGCTTTCAAACATTAATGCTGTGGGTTGCAATTACCATCTGTTTTATCCCGTGAACCTTCCATTTTTGCTGTCTCTGGAGCCTTGAAGACTACAAGTGCAATTGGTCCATCTCTAGTCCTATCTTGCTAGGAAGCTTCCATCTTGTTTTCCTTTCCTAGTACCAGCTTACCTGGCAGTCCCCCTTTCCTACAGGTTTCTGGCTCTGTGTGTGTGTGTGTGTGTGTGTGTGTGTGTGTGTATTTATGTGTTTGCATAATGTGCTTTTCCAAACACCAGAAGACTCTAAAATTCCTGAGGTAAGGATGTGTTTTTCATTTTGTATTTATATCCTCAGTTCCTTCCACATAGTAGGTGTTAGATAAATGTTTGTTGGATTGGGTTGAATTAGGAATAATAATCTATTATAATCTGCTCCCAGGATTTTTGTTAGTTAAGCACTATTTCTGAGAAATAAAATACAGCAGGCCTGGGAGCCTGAGTAGAAATGCCAAAGAAAGGTGTCCCTCTGGAGAAAGTTTACTTTCAATTTAGGGAATTGAGTTGCACAGCCAAAGAAGGGAAAGGTAAAGAAAAATCACATATTCAAATGACATGCAAAGAGAACAACAAAAAAGTAGAACATGGGGGTGGCTAGGTGGTGCAGTGGATAAAGCACCAGCCCTGGATTCAGGAGTACCTGAGTTCAAATCCGGCCTCAGACACTTGACACTTACTAGCTGTGTGACCCTGGGCAAGTCACTTAACCCTCATTGCCCTGCAAAAACCAACCAAACAAACAACTTTTGGGGCAGCTAGATGGCGCAGTGGATAGAGCACCAGCCCTGGAGTCAGGAGTACCTGAGTTCAAATGCGGCCTCACACACTTAACACTTACTAGCTGTGTGACCCTGGGCAAGTCACTTAACCCTAATTGCCTCACTAAAATAATAATAATAATAATAAAGTAACGGTAGACAATGTAAAATACTTGGGAGTCTACTTGCCAAGATAAACCCAGGAACGCTATGAACACAATTACAAAAAAAAAGTAGAACACCAACTGTTGCACCTGGAGTTATAGGACAAGAGTTCAAATCCCAGCTCAGCTACTACTCTCTCCTTGGGCAGTTCAATTTACCTATTTTGACTTCAGTTTCCTCATCTGTACAACACTATCTGTACTAAGTAATTTATACTATAAATATAAAATAAATTATGTTATGAGATTCTGGACCTGGAGTCAGGAAGACCTGAGTTCTGATCTAGCATCACACAGTTAATACCAGTGTGATCTTCAGCAAGTCACTTAACTCCTACTTGCCTCAGTTTCCTCATCTTTTAAGTTGGCATAATAATAATAATAATAATGATAGCCTTTATTTCCCAGGGTTATTGTATGGATCAAATGAGATAACTGTAAAGCGATTAGTACAGTGCCTAGCACTTAGTAAGCATTATATAAATGTCAGCGATTATTATTTCCAGCTCTAATTCCTCATTATTTCCAGTTCTAATTCATCATCATTATCAACAGCCTTATTTCCAGTTCTAATTCCTTATTATATTTACAGCTCTAATTCATCATCATTATTATTTCAAGCTCTAATTCTTCATCATAATCATCACCATTATTTTTATATTATTATTATTGTTGTTATTATTATTATTATATACCCTCTCACCCTTGGGGTAGATGTAACCTCTGAGCAGGCTTGCAGCCCCGCCCTCCCCAGAAGTCTCAGAAACCCCGCCCCGGAGGAAAGGTCCCCGCTTCTCTATTGGTGCCTTAGGTACTTCCTTTTCACGAGAAGCCACTTCTCGAATTCCAACCCCTCACTCCCAGATACACATGTTGTTCCTTAGCAACTGGCGAAAGAGTCACTTCCATCTTAGCAACGAGTCGGGATATCACCATGGCGGAAGAGGAGGAGGAAAACGTCGTCCCAACAGAGAAAATCGTCAGGAGCCAACTAGTGTTTCTGAACCTACTAGATACATACAGCAGCCAGAATATCGGGAAGGTGAGCGGGGGGGAGGCAGCCTGGGCCGGTGGGCCTCCACTCACCCCCACCCCCACCCACACCCATGTCCCCCAGAACCGTGCACTGCCTCAGTCCAGCCTCGGGCTCTAGACGCCCCCTCGAAAAAATACGCCAACACACAATGTTAAAAAAAAAAAAAAAAGTGGGGGAGTCATAGGCAAGAAATCAGGAAAGTGCCCCAAAGCTTTTCTCCTTTGATTTTTTTTTTTGGGAGGGGGGGTTAGGGGTTGGGGTCGTGGCTCCAAGACTCTGCCAGAGGAGCCATGGCAGCTTCTATTAAAGTTGTTTCAAAGACTTCCACTGCTGACCGGTGACACACTACTGCTCCATGGACAGCCTAACTGGACAGTCTTATTACCAGCAGGTTGGCCCTCTAGATAATGAATTATTTGACCATAGTAGCCCAATACATAAAAAGATTTTTGTTAATGGCTCTCAGTCCCGGGCAAGTCCTCCCTCCCTCCTCTACTTTTGCAAGAATGGAATTGCACAAAGGAGTAGAAGATGCTAAGACTCACAAAAGATTAACTTAATAGTTGGTGCTCTAAATGTGAGATCCTTGCCCAGTCCCCACAAACTGACCCTAGGTGAAGGCCTCCAGTGCTTTGAGCTGATTTTCTGTAGAGGATTTATGGAAGGACATGGAGAGGAATCATACAGGATAAGAAACCTTGAAATCTGTCAAGGATGGAATTATTTAGTATATGAGTACCTATGTACTCATATTTATTTATTTAGGTACCAGTTGAACCCAAATTCCTGGCTTCAGGGCCAGCTCTCTATTCACAGTGCCACATAGTACATTTAAGAAATTAATAAATTCTTATTGAAATGAATTGCTCTCCAGGACATTCAAAGTTTAGATGAGATATGACCTCATTTCATATGCTATGGAGCTTGCAGCTTAGTTAGATATACATAGTAAATTTACAAAAGTAAATGCATGAGAGGTCAAGAATAATACAGTGACAACTCCAAGGGAGGAAAGGTCATTACTCAGTGGGGAATCAATCATCCCTATACTCAGCAAAGTCCAGTGGTTCCCTATCACCTCCAGGATCAAATACAAAATCCTTTGTTTGGCATTCAAATCCCTTCATAACCATCCCTCCCGCTGCTCTCTACATACACACACCTTTTCATAAACCCTATGCCTCCCTGCTTCCATGTGTACTCTTTGATCAAGTGAAAATGGCCTTGCTGTTACATGAACAAGTTTTCTCAGGCAACTGTCTCTCAAGCCTGGAATGCTGTCCTTCCTCATCCCCACCTCCTGGCTTCCTTCAAGTTCAAGTTAAAATCACACTTCCACAGAAAGTTTTTTTCCCTTTTTAATTCTAATGCCTTCCCTCTGTTATTTCCTACTTATCCTGTATATACCTCGTTTGTACATGCATGTTTACTTGTTTCCTCCATTAGATTGTGAACTCCTTGGCAGTAGGGTCAGTGTTTTGCCTTTCTTTGTATTCCCGGCATTTAACAGTGCCTGGAACATAGTAGTTGCTTAATAAATGTTGATTGATTGATTATTAATTAGCTCCTTATCATCAAATCTCTCTCTTTTTTTCCTCTCTTCTTCTTTGACTCCTCTGTAGCACTTAACACTGTGGAACCACCTCCTTCATATCCTCTCTTCCCTTAGCTTCTTTACCACATGTTTCTCTTCCTATCTCCTGCTCCTTCTCTCCTTTGCCAGCTTATCATCTTCCTTACACTTTTTAAAAATGTGTGTTTACCAAGGTTCTGTTCTAAGGCCTTTTCTGTTCAGTCTCCTTTAGTGACCTCATCCACTACTTTGGTTCTCATTCTCACCTTTATGCAGATGATTCCTAAATCTGTATCTTTACTCCAAAACTTTCTCCATAGTTCCATTATCATTGGATAGCTTCACTTGGATTGCTTACCAAGGGACTTCAAATTTAATGTCTAAAACTTAATTTTTCATATACCCCCCCAAACCTGTACCTCCTCCTAACATTTTTATCTCTTTTAATAGAATAAGCATTTCCCAGTCATTCAAGCTTGAAATTTCATAAATGTTTATGGCTCTTCCTTACTCTGTCATTCAATATCTCATTTGGCACCTCTTCTCAGCTTCCGCAGTATACGTCCTTAGTTCTCACCTAGACTGTTAGCCTCCCAGGTTTCTATCTCCAGTCTGTTCCCTTTCCAATTCATTACCACTGTCTCAATAATCTTTTTAATGCATCTCCATGATTGTGTCACTTCTTTACTCAAAAACCTTCGATTTGGGGGCAGCTAGGTGGCACAGTGGATAGAGCACTGGACCTGAGTTCAAATTTGACCTGAGGGGCAGCTAGGTGGCGCAGTGGATAAAGCACCAGCCCTGGATTCAGGAGTACCTGAGTTCAAAGCCAGCCTCAGACACTTGACACGTCCACGTACTAGCTGTGTGACCCTGGGCAAGTCACTTAACCCCCATGGCCCCGCAAAAAAACAAAAAACAAAAACAAAAAAACCCCAAATTTGACCTGAGTTCAAATCTGGCCTCAGACACTTAACACTTACTAGCTGTGTGACCCTGGGCAAGTCACTTAACCCCAATTGCCTCACACACATACACAAAAACAAACAAACAAACAAACAAACATAAAACCTTCAGTTTTTTAGTTCTCCATTGTTTACAAAATAAAGTTTCAAATTTACAAAATAAAGTTTCAAATCCTGACCTTGGCATTTAAGACCATCCTCAACCTCCCTACATCTTATCTAAGCATTATCCTTTATGTTGCCACCTCCAGACTCTTCCCAAGACTCCAGATCATTTCCAAATGCCCCCTTTAACCAAACTGTACTACTGTCTTACTATCTTCTTCAGTCTTTTATTGTCTCCATGACTTTACTTATAGTCTGCCTGTTAGAGTATGCCTAATTCTGCCTGTTGAAGTCTCTCCCTTTCTTCAAGTCCCAGCTAAGATGCACCTTTTTTCCATGAAGCTTTCCCTAGCTCCTTAGCTGAAAGTGACATTTCCCGTTTCAAAATTTTCACTTTGCTTCATTTTTCCTTTGTTCTTGTCACATTCTTATATCATATTCATCTAGGTATGACTTATCCTCCTGATGAGATTATAAAGTCCTTGGGGTAAGTTTTTACTTTTATTTTCCCAATTTCTAGCACATAATTTAGTACTTAATGGAATCTATGATCTGAGTGATGTGGATACTCCCTGAATAATCAGATAGAACCTTAATTGTCCACATCATTTCAGAGGCAGCTGGTGTCCCAGTTAATAGAATTCTGGGCCCGGAGTTAGGAAGACCTGAGTTCAAATCTAGTCTCAGACACGTATTAATTGCGGGACCCAGGGCAAGTCACTTAACCCCTCTTTTTCCTCAGTTTCTGGTAAAATGTGGGTAATAATAGCACCTATCTCCCAGGGTTATTGTGAGGATCAAATGCTATAATATTTGTAAACCAGTGCTTAGCATGGTACCCAGCATATTGCAGGTACTAAAAAAAAAATGCTTCTTTCCTTCCCTCTTTTCTTCTCTTTTCCATTTCTCCTGTCATCTTGCCTTTGCAGCTTTTGTCCATATCATAGACAGTGTGGTAGAGAGATTTCCCATGTCTTTTTTTTTTTTTTTTTGGTGAGGCAGTTGGGGTTAAGTGACTTGCCCAGGGTCACACAGCTAGTAAGTGTTAAGTGTCTGAGGCTGGATTTGAACTCAGGTCCTCCTGAATCCAGGGCCAGTGCTCTATCCACTGTGCCACCTAGCTGCCCCTCCCATGTTTTTTAATACTATATAGTTGCCAATTTAGTGCTCAGGCCACCTATCTGTTAGTATTGCTTACTCTCAATACATATTTTTATCATACATCTCCTAGATATCTTTTATACCACTTTCTTTTTTGGCATATAAATAATCATTGGTAATATGCTACCGACAATTTATGTCTATCATACATCTTTCCATTGCCCTTTGGATACCTTCTAATTTTCATTGAGGATGCTCTTGATATGCATTTAGATAAATCCCAAAGATTTTTATAGAGTTGAAAAGGTAATGGTGAGTAGTTGTCAACATCCTCTAAATTGCCTTTTAAAAATAGAAATACAGGGGCAGCTAGGTGGCGCAGTGGATAAAGCATTGGCCCTGGATTCAAGAGGACCTGAATTCAAATCCAGCCTCAGACACTTGACACTTACTAGCTGTGTGACCCTGGGCAAGTCAATTAACCCTCACTGCCCTGCAAAAAAAATAAAAATAAAAATACCATCCATGATTTTTCTCAACCATTCAGTATCTTCCTCTCCTTCAAATGTCTAATTCTAATCTTTGTCTCAATGCTCTTACAATTGTGCAAGCTCCTAAATGTGTTTCCTCTGTGTGTGCTTGGTCTGGCCCAGCTTCTGTTGTGTTCATTTCCTCATATTGAGTCCAAATGTGGTGGTTCCATTGTCGTTGATGAAAAAAATAGTTTGTTATGGAAATGCTGTAAAGCCTATCCTATTTTTATCTGTTTGTTTTCCTGCCAGTTTCATCTTTAAATGCTTTGAAGATCATGGAATCACAGAATTTAAGAGGTGAAAGGGAGCTTAGCAGTCAACAGTCCACCCCCTACCTGGCTAAGAAAGGAACCTCCACCTCATCACACCTGACAGGTGGCCATCTAGCCTCTACTTAAAGACCTCCAATGAGAAAGAACAAATTATCTCCACAGGCAACCCATTCTACTTATGGCTAGCCCTAATTGTCAGAAAATTTTTCCTGATATCAAACCCAAATTTGCCTCTTTATTTTATTCCACCTATTGTTCCCACATTCCTTTTAGAATAAAAAAAGCCAAGTTTAGTTGCTTTTCCACATGACCAACCTTTCAAATACTTGAATATAGTTTTCATGTACTCCCATCTTTTCTTCTCCAGGCTAACTATCCCCTGTTCTTTCAGCTGTTCCTTTTATGGTCTGGATTCAAAGCCCTTCACCATTTAGATAAAACAAGATCTGCACTTTAGGAAAATCACTATATGGAGGGTGTATTGGAGAGGGAAGAAACTTTGAGGCAGGTAGACCAGTTATGGGACTATTGCAGTTATTTATTCCTGAGTTAAGGAGTAGTTGTATGAATGGAGAGATGGAGCCCAATGCAAGATATTTGGGGAAGAGAGGGAGGTGGATAGAGTAAGCATTTCTTAGATGCTTAATATTTAACTGCCTCTGTGATATGTTCTGGGGATACAAATGGAAAAAAAGCAAATAGTTCCTGCTGCTGTTCTAATGGGGGAAAATAACGCATAAAATGGAGCTAGAGAGCTGAATAAGGCAGGGATGGGAGGTATGAAGAAGAGTAAGGAATCAAAGAGATTGGAATTTTATTGATCTCTTTGACAGAAATGGGGAGTTTGGAAGAGATGAGAGAGAGGGAGGAGATGGAATAAATGGGCTGAATTTTAGATGTATTAGTTTGAGATGTACTTGGGATATCACATTTTAAATGTCCAATAGACAAAAAGCATTACAAAGCAGATAAGCAAATATCTTATGAAATGCTGTTTTTGCCAATTTCTTTATTTAATTCTACAAAGAGAACCTGCTTGTCATCCTTCTATATAACTACAATGCCCTTATGTCTTCTGGTTTTATTTATAGCATAAATGTTAATATTATTGTGGGTCAGTTCCTTTAATAGTACGATAGTTCATTACTTGTGGATGAGGATCTCACAGTAGGAATATTGACAGTTAAATAAATATTTATAGATCTGTTCAAAACTGCATTTCTTAGCACTCTTCCCCTACTGCTACTCTACCACTATAACTACAGATGCTGAAGATGACTTCACAGAACTGAGGGCTGATTTGTTTCATGATTTGCCATGGCCAAAGAATTCATGCCCATTGGTAAAGAGACTGTAAGCTAGGTTCTTCCTTGGCAAGCAGGCAATAGTGCCTCATTTGTACAGTACTCCAGCACAGTGTAAAGGCAAGAAGATTTGTTCTGGGGTCAAGATACTTAGGCTCTAGTCCCAACTCAGCTGCTATTTAACTATGAAACCATAAGTAGATTATGCCATCTACCTCTCAGGTTTTCAGTTTCCTCTTCTATAAAGGAAGGGTTTGGACTGGATGATATCTAAGGTTCCTTCTAGCTCTAAGATTTGAGAGAGGGAAGGAGTCAGGTGGAGGTAAAAAAATGTATTTTTAAATCCTGGTATAAGATAGACTATGATTAGTGAAATAAAAGAGATATGGATTAAGCTAATCATTTAACTTAAAATATTTAAAGTATCATAATACCACATACTTTTTTTTTTTGGTGAGTCAATTGGGGTTAAGTGAGTTGCCCAGGGTCACACAGCTAGTAAGTGTCAAGTATCTGAGGCTGGATTTGAACTGAGGTCCTCCTGAATCCAGGGCTGGTGCTTTATCCACTGAACCACCTAGCTTCCCACCACATACTTTCTGTGTGAACTTGAGCAAATCACTTTAACCTCTCAGCATCCCCAGTCAATCAACAGCTTTTATTAAATGCCTACTATGTGCCAAGGCACAGGGGTCTCATACTGTAAATTATAGTTTAGTTGCTGACCTGCACTGAATGTCCTACACTGATGAAATTACAAGTTCTGATCTCCCTCACCTTCTTCCCTCCATGCCTCTCTCTCAAAAAAGAAAAAAAAAAAAAAGAAAATACTATATCACAGGAGATCAAGTTGTTTCTTTAAATTGTTGTTTGTACTGGAATAGTTTTTGGTTTTCTTGTAGTACTTATCTAACTGTATAGTTGGGGCTTCACTTGAAGAAATAACAGAAGAAGAAGAAGAAGATGATGAAAGCAAATCAGCTGGCCCAGAAGGCTCAGCAACTAAATCAAAGGAAGGCACTTTTCAGATAGTAGGAACCCTTTCCAGTCCTGAATGCAAGCCTCCAGATTTTGCGTTGGAAACATACACAGTAAGTCTGGGGTTATTTTGTCAAGGCTGGGACAAACACCCTTACAATGGGCTACTCTTCACTTTGCATGCCCTCTTGTTAAAAGCAGGGGAAAGAAATCAGATCTATTTGGATTGTGGCTAATCATCTCCATTTTAAAGGTGAAGAGGTCATTTACAAGCTAAATAATTAAACTATAGAAAAAAAGGATATGTTATATCTGGGATTCAGACTCATAAATTCCTTGTCCTTTATTCTGTGCTCTTACCATAGTCTGTTTTATATTGTGCAAGACCAGCATTTCCCAACTTAACAAAACCATAAATTAAAGATCATAGGATTTCAAGAAGTGAGACAGGCCTATAGAAGAAATATCTGTAGGCAGGAAGGTCTTCTCAGCACCCTCAAACTAGACAATAGGCAATAACACACTCAGTCAGTGCATAAGACTAGTATAAACTGGGACTGAGGTGAATAGAAAGTGTAGTGACACCCACCCATAGTAATGTAGAAAGAAAACAACTTTCAGAGTTTCAAGACTCTGATCAACACAATGACCAGTCATAAGCAGAAGACTGATGATGAAGCATACTTCTTGCTTGGGAACAGAGGTGATGGAATCAGGTACAGAATGAGACATACCATTTCAACACAGTGATTATATTGATTTATTTTGTTTGATTATACTTATTTGTCACAAGAGAAGACTTCAGTTGTGCATAGATTTTAGTGGGGAATGTTAGAAAATAAAAGAAAGGAACATTAATAAAGCATTAAAATTTACTGAAGAAAAACAGTTCCAAAGGGGGTACAATCTGGGAAATTTGGGTGTTACTGAATCTGAATTTAAATATAATATATAGAAATCCACTTAAAATCAACTCCTATTTATACTAAAAGCTATTTTGTGTTAATTTCCTGATCTATTTTTGCTAAACTTCTTTGTCATGTCAAAACAACATATGGTAGGGGGCAGCTAGGTGGCGCAGTGGATAGAGCACCAGCCCTGGATTCAAGAGTACCTGAGTTCAAATCCGACCTCCAACACTTAACACTTACTAGCTGTGTGACCCTGGGCAAGTCACTTAACCCCGATTGCCTCACTAAAAAACAAAAAAACAAAAAAAAAATATGGTATTAATAGAAGTATAATTTTATTTTATTTATTTTTTTGTGGGGCAGTGAGGGTTAAACGACTTGCCCAGGATTACACAGCTAGTAAATGTCAAGTGTCTGAGGCCAGATTTGAACTCAGGTCCTCTTGTATCCAGGGCTGGTGCTTTATCTACTGTACCACCTAGCTGCCCGCAGAAGTATAATTTTAAGTAGAAATTCCTTTGCAGATATATTTCATGCGGCCCTATACTATAATAATAATTTAGAAATATTGATTTAACCTAAATATTTTAAGGTTACTCTGTTCACTTCTTGTAAAAATGACTGTCAGTTTGGTGTTCTCCTTCCTTCAGAACCTTTCCCGAGAAGAGTTGCTGTTGCACCTGCTTGAATGTGATATTATCATTTATAACATCACAGAGAATATACCACAAGTTGATGAAGCTATGTGGGCTGTTTCTGGTCAGTGAAGTGTTTTCCTTCATCAGTACTAACAAAAATCATGTATATTGTATTTGACTTGATAAGGACCTAAATCAGTAGTGGATAAATCAGAGTCATAAAAGAAGTGATTGGGATTATTCTAAAATTCTAAATTGAATATTCACTAGAGTATCTCTTTGTGTATGTACTCCACAAGGACAGGAAATTTTTGATCATCAAAACAATTACAAGACAAATCTTTAAAATTCATTAAAAATATAATTTCAATAAATACATAATTCATTAACAGAACATATTAGTGTTTAGTTCTTAGCCATGTTGTTGATTTAACCTTAAAAGACAGAATAGGCCAAATGGTAAAAGAGGCTCAAAAATTCACTGAAGCAAATAATTCCTTAAAAATTAGAATTATGCAGGTGGAAGACATTAAGAAACAAGAAGACAATCAAAAGAATGAAAAAATAGAAGAAAATGTGAAATATCTACTTGGAAAAACAACTGGCCTGGAAAACAGATCAAGTAGAGAGAATTTAAAAATTATTGGACTACCTGAAAGCCACAATCAAAAAAAGAACCTAGACATCATCTTTCAAGAAATTATCAAAGAAAATTGCCCCAATATCCTAGAACCAGAGGGTAAAATAGAAATTTAAAGAATCTACTGATCATCTCCTGAAAGAGATCCCCAAATGAAAGCTGCTAGGAGTATTATAGCCCAATTCCAGAGCTCCCAGGTCAAGGACAAAATATTGTAAGCAGCCAGGAAGAAACAGCTGAATTTTTTTTAAAGAAATCAAGATTTATTTTCCTTCAGCATCTTTTCCTTCACTATTAGAGCACCTGGGGTAAAATGTAGTAAGACTCTGTGGTAGTTCCTAACCACCCAGTGGCCTAAGCAGTAGGAGCCACAGAGCAGTCCTCAGTAGCCAACTGAGCACTCCAGTCTTCAGTAGAGAACTACCAGATGGGCATAGATGGCACCTGTACTTCCTCAGACCAATCAACCACCTCCGATTGAGAAGCAGTGAATTCTGGGGTTGGGGCAGTCCATTTATCCTGAAATTCCTTTTTTGTTACTGCCTTCTCAGCTGCAGTCTGCTCTTCCTTCTCAATCTCCTCTGGATCCTGTAAAAGTAAAGATCAGGCATCACTTCCCACAGGTGTTCACAGGAGATGATATTACGCATACATAGGACTTCATGGACCAGAATCCACCACATTGGACCCACAGAGTGAGTTCCCTTGTTGTTACATGGAATGGCAACGTCCACATAGTGAAGTGGGGAATCTGTTACACAGTGCAATGGTTGGAAGATTAATGTCTGATGCTTCAGTCAGAGACTGGTGATCTCTCTGAAGATCAGTGACCAAGAGGTGAGGATCCCTGAAAGCTGCCTGAATCTGGTTAGTAAATGTGCCCAGGGTGCATCCAGCAATAGGTGTGGCACCAGTGGCAGCAACAAATTTCAGAAGAGCTTGATGACCAGTGTTCCTAAATGAGATGACACTAATATCAGCTGGATTTTCACGTGATGCCACTAGAAGTTTTTCCCAAGTTCTCTTCAAATTAATGATGTAGATACCATCACTCTTTTCTTTTGTAGATATACTGTTCAATCTAGAAATCCAAATCGGTACCACACAAATGGATTCCTGCAGCGAGGAATTTGATGACATCCTCCTCCTTTATCCACAAGACATCTAGGTCTCAGACATTGTGAAAGTTTCCCTTTAAAGTTATGACAGAAACCAAGGACAGTGTCATATGGAATCCTCCTCTGGGTAGTGCAGAGAGGTGAAACAGTTCAAATATTATGGAACCATAGTAAGGATAACACAATATTTAGCAGCTTCTACATTAAAGGATCAGGGCTTGGAATATTCCTGGGATTATACACAAGAATCACCTACTCAACAAAACTGAGTATAATTCTTCAGAAGGAAAAAAATGGATATTTAATGAAACAGAGGATTTTAAGCATTCCTGATAAAAAGACCAGAAGTGAATAGAAAATTTTACTTTGATATACAAGATTCAAGAGAATAAAAATGTAAACAGGAAAGAGAAATCATAAGGGATTTAACAACATTAAACTGTTTACATTCCTAGATGAGAATGTTGCTCACAAAATTTAACAAAAAGGTAAACGGAAGAACCTTTCTCTGAGTAAGATATCATTTTATTAAAAAGGGTGTGTTACCTGCCAGTAAAAGTGTCAGTGGCTGTCTCAGTTTCCAGTCAAAGATCCTGAACAAGATAACAACTCCCCTTTTGTAGGTTTTGAGAAATATAGGAGAAGAACAGAACAGGGTAGGTGACATTATGGGGGTGAAGGAAACATGATTGATTACATAGCTGAGGCATGAGGAACAATATTATTGGTTGGAAGTTGGGAATGATATCTAGCAACAACCCTCTTCCTTTCTTCTTGTGAGTAAGATGTATTTATTGTTAGAGTCCGTCTGAAATATAGTGGCCCAGAAATCCTTGAAGGATAACTTGGTGGTGGCCTGACTTCAGCATCCCTCAAGGTTAGCAGAATTCCTTGAGGAAAGAATAGAACAGTGATTAATTAGCAAGAGAACTAGATTTCTAAACCCATCATAGGCCAGCTGAATTCTGAACTGAATTCAGAGACAGAGAACCATGATTTAAGCCGTTTTAGGACAAAATCAATTAGGAGAATCAATAGGAAAAAAGTTACAGAGTCAATTTTAATCTTCTCAGGAAATTAATACTTGTAATTCCTAAGAACTCTTATCATTATTAGAGCATTTAGAAGGAGTATACATAGACAGAAGGCCTGGGTGTGAGTTGATTATGATAGGATGATATCTAAAATAAATAAATAAAAGGGGTGAGAAAGAGGGATGACT
The DNA here is from genome assembly GCF_019393635.1 of Dromiciops gliroides. NCBI lineage: Eukaryota > Metazoa > Chordata > Mammalia > Microbiotheria > Microbiotheriidae > Dromiciops > Dromiciops gliroides. Next base: position 303,204,341 of record NC_057862.1, on the reverse strand, counting down.
GTGAAGGAAGGGATGATAACTAAAAATATTAAGAGGTAAGAAAAATGGATACACTGAGAGAAGAGAGAAGGGAAAGATAGAATGGGGCAAATTATCTCACACAAAAGAGTTTTACAGTATAGGGTAAGATGAGGGGGTGGGGGGACAAAGCTTGAACCTTACTCTCATTAGAATTGGCTCAAAGAAGGAAGAGCATACACACTCAGTTGCGGATAGAAATTTATCTTACCCTACAGGGAAGTAGGAGGGGAAGGGTATGAGAGAATGGAGGGGAGGGGCTAGTAGAAGGGAGGGTGGAATGGGAGAGGCAATGGTCAAAAGCCAAACACTTTTTTTTTTTGGATTGTACACACAGGTTTATTTGTATGACATTATGGCTCAATGGAGATGATTATTAATTACTATTTTTAAAAATATCCAATTTACATTAGCCTCTTTTCTTACGTCAGATAGATTTAAGTTGTTAAATACAAGAGTTTTGTGAATGCTATTATCTCCTTTTTTTAAAAAAATTATTTAAGTTTTCAACCTTTGTTTAGATAAGATTTCCAATTTCAAATTTTTCTCCCTCTCTCCCCCCCCTTTCCCTAGACAGCAGGTAATCTGATATATAACATTAAAAATATTTCTGCATTAGTCATGTTATATAAGAAGAATCAGAGCAGGAAGGAAAAACCTTAAAAAAGAAAAACAACAGCACCAAAAACAAAAGAAATAGTATGGTCCAATCAGCGTCCATATTCCACAGTTCCTTTTTTTTTTCTTTTTTTCTTTTTCTGGATTTGGAGAGCCTTTTCTTTTCTTTTTTTTTTTTTTTTTTGTGAGGCATTTGGGGTTAAGTGACTTGCCCGGGGTCACACAGCTAGTAAGTGGTAAGTGTCTGAGGCCAGATTTGAACTCAGGTACTCCTGACTCCAGGGCCGGTGCTCTATCCACTGTGCTACCTAGCTGCCCCTGGAGAGCCTTTTCTATCATGAGTCCTTTGGAACTTTCTTGTACCATTGGATTGGTGAGAAGAATCTAGTATATCACAGTTGATCAACACACAATGCTGATGATACTGTGCACAATGTTCTCCTGGTTCTGCTCATCTCACTCATCATCAGCCCAAAAAGCAAAACACTTTTGAGGAGGGACAGGGTAAAAAAAAAGAGAAGGATAAATGGAAAAACAGGATAGAAGGAAATACACAGTAATTGTGAAATTTTTTTTACAAGTTTCTCTGATAAAGGTCTCGAATAGTTTGAGACCTGAGTCAAGTTTATAAGAATACAAGTCATTCCCCAATCAATAAATGGTCAAAGAATATGAATAGGCAGTTTTCAGACAAAGTAATCAAAGTTATTTAGAGTTATATGAAAAATTTCCCTAAATCACTATTGATTAGAGATTAGAACAACTCTGAGGTATCACCCTCATACTTATCAGATTGGCTAATATGAAGAAAAGGAAAATTATAAACGTTGGAAGGAAATGTGGGAAAACTGGAACACTAATGCAGTGTTGGTGGAGTTGTGAACTGATCCAGCCAATCTGGAAAGCAATTGGAAACTATGCTCAAGGGCTATAAAACTATACATACCTTTGACCCAGCAATGCCACTCCTCGGTCTGTATCCCAAAGAGATTTTTTTTGAAAGGAAAAGAACCTATATGTCCAAAAACGTTAATAGTAGCTTTTTTTGTGTGTGGTGGCAAAGAATTAGAAATTGAGGGGATATTCATCAATTGGGAATGGCTAAACAAGTTGTATGATATGATTGTGATGGAATATTATTGTGCTATAAGAAAATGATGAGCAGGATGCTTTCAGAAAAACTTAGAAAGATTTACATGAAATGATGCAAAGTGAAGTGAGCAGAATCAGAACATTCTTCACAGTAACAGCAATATTGTACAATGATCAACTGTGAATGAAAGTTATTCTCAGCAATTCCGAAGGACTGATGAAAAATGCTATCAACCTCTAGAGAAAGAATTGATGGAGTCTGAATCTGGATTAAAGCATACTTTTTTAAAACTTTATTTTAAAAAAATTTTGGTCTGTGTTTTCTTTCACAACAGGGCTAATATGGAAATATGTTTTACATGACTACACATATATATCCTATATCAAATTGCCTTCTTATTGAGGAGGAAGAAGAAACAGGGAGAGAATTTGGAACTCAAAATTGTAGAAATGAATGTTAAGAATTGTTTTCACAAGTAATTAAAAAGTTAAACATTTAAATTTAAAATGTATAGAGATGATAAATGATTCATAGGGACTTAAAGATCACAAAGTGATATAGAGGGAGAAGAGAAGGGGGCCTAGACAGAACCATAAGGGATATTGTTAATGGGTACAGCCTGGTTTTAGATCTAGCAAAGGTGACTGAGAAAAGGAGCATTGAGACAGGGGGAGTACTAGGAGAGAGATGGGTTGTAAAAACCTATGGAAGAGCGGGTATGCAGAATGATAGGTTTATTGACAGTGTCAAAAGCTTCAGAGAGGTTAAGAAAGACGAAGACTGAGAAAAGGCCACTAGATCAATGATAACTTTGTAGACAGCAGTTTCAGTTGATTGATGAGATTGGAAGCCAGACTGTAGAGTGAGAGGAAAGGAAGTAGAGGCAGTGATTATACTGCCTTCTCAAGGACTTTAGCCATGAAAAGGAGGAGAGATATAGGACAATAGTGGGAGTGGATGGATCAAGTAAGGATTTTTTAAAGATTAGAGAGATATTGGTATGTCTGAAGAGAGCAGGGAAGCAACCAGTAGACAGAAACTAAGGATTGGTAAAAGGGTAGGGATGATAAAGGGGGCAATCTGCTGGAGAAGACAGGATGGAATGAGATCACTTGAATATTCCTCTTCATGTGAAACAGATTTGACAACAATAACTACAAATAATTGTACATAGGGACAGCTAGGTGGTGCAGTGAGCACCGGCCCTGGAGTTAGGAGTACCTGAGTTCAAATCCGGCCTCAGACACTTAACACACACTTACTAGCCGTGTGACCCTGGGCAAGTCACTTAACCCCAATTGCCTCACTAAAAAAACAAACAAAAAACAAAAAAACAAATAATTGTACGTAAAATGTGCTTATAATAAAATAAACCTTTTTTGTCATTATAGCACTAAGTGAAGAAACAACCCATTTTGAAAAACGAAAGATATTTATCTTACTATCAACAATGATGACCTGGGCACGATCCAAACCCCTTGACCCTGTAAGTAACAAAGCTTCTTTGTATCATCCACCTATCCATTTATCTTTTTATCTAGCCATCCATTCTTTTAACAACCTTTTATTAAATGTTGCCCAAGTCAAGGTCCATTGCTAAATGCTAACAGTGTTAGAAAAAATAAATAAAACATGATCTGTACCCTGAAGTTTAATAAGACAGAGAAAATATGTAGATAAAAATCTATAAAGTAAAATAAAATATGTGTATGAGAGGCAGAAGAAAATGCTATGAGACCTGAAAGTCAGAAATAATGTGCCAAATAGCTTGTAACTGATTTTTGTGAAATTTTCATGCATAAATACTTATTTCTTTGAGGTCCTTATTTGCTTAGAACATTCTAAAGATAGTTTATTGTATCAAATTTTCTCAGAGCCTAAATTACACTCAAGACATTTATATACCTTTAAAAGCTTTCTTTAAAATTCGTCCAAGTTTTTAGAATAAACTTTTCTGAATTGAAGTATTGATTTATAATAGGTATTATCTTAAGCATTTGAAAGAATTTTCTTCAATAATTTTTTTAACCTGGATTGACTAACACATGATATTGTAAGCTTTCTTATTGAATAAATAAAAGTATGGTACTGGGGTGGCTAGGTGGCGCAGTGGATAAAGCACTGGCCCTGGATTCGGGAGTACCTGAGTTCAAATGTGACCTCAGACACTTAACACTTACTAGCTGTGTGACCTTGGGCAAGTCACTTAACCCCAATTGCCTCACTAAAAAAAAAAAAAGTACAGTGCTGTTTTCTTTATATTTCTTTGCTGGTATAGCAGTTTTGTTCTCTTTTTGAACCCTAGTATATATTTAGTACATGACTTTGAACTTATCCATATGTTTATTTTGTAATTGTTTTTAATGCTCTTTTTGGTTTTGGTGTGTGGGGGTATTTTTTGTTTGTTTGTTTTTTGTGGAGCAATGGGAGTTAAGTGACTTGCCCAGGGTCATACAGCTAGTAAGTGTTAAGTGTCTGTCTTTTCTTCTTCCTTTACAAGTAGTAAATATCAGAACTGGCATTTGAACTCAAGGCCTTTTAAATACAAATCTATTGTTCTTTCTACTATATACCACACAAACTCCTTTCAACAAAACTTCTGTCAACTCTTTTCATTTCCCCAAATTTTTGTATATCATCACACCTATCTAAAATAAAAAAGGCATCCCTATTTTCTACTATGGTTAATCCCTCTACCTTAGCCCTTGACCTCATCTGGCCCCCTACATGTCCTTACTCCAACATCACTATGCTCAAAAGTGATCACTCATCACTCAGTTCTCTATCTATTTGAGAAATAAGGCCTTTATCAGAGATACTTGTTTCAAAAATTCTTTCTCAGTTTTCTACTTTCCTTATAATCTTGCTTACATTAGTTTTGTTTGTGCAAAAGCTTTTTACTTTTATGTAATCAAAATTATCTATTTTACATTTTCCCATGCTCTCCATATCTTCTTTGGTCGTAAATTCTTTCTCTGTCCATAAATCTGACAGATAAACTATTCCATTGCATATCCTTCTAATGCTGGCCCTGCAAATTTTTATTAAGAAAAGAACAAAATTTTGCCATTTTAGAATTTTGTTAAAATATAAATATGAATAAAGAACTGAATCAAATTTATAAAAATACAAATCATTCCCCAATTTATAAGTGGTCAAAGGATATGAATAGTCAATTTTCAGATAAAGAACTCAAAACAATGTATAATCATATGAAAAAATACTCTAGATCACTATTGATCAGAGAAATGCACATTAAAACAACTCTGAGGTATCACCTCACACATATCAGAGTGGCAAATATAACAAAAATGCAAAATATTGGATGTTGGAGGGGATGTGGGAAAGCTGGGACACTAATCCACTGTTGTGGAGTTGTGAAAAAATCCAACCATTCTGGAGAGCAATTTGGAACTATGCCCAAAGGGCTATAGAACTGTGTATACCCTTTGATCCAGCAATACCACTGCTAGGTTTATATCCCAAAAACATCCCAAAAAAGAGAAAAATACCTATATGTATAAAAATATAGCAACTCTTTTTGTGGTGGCCAAGAATTAGAAATCAAAGGAATGCCCATACATTGGGGAATGGCTAAACAAACTGTGATGTATGATTGTTATGGAATATTATTGTGCTATAAGAAATGACAAGCAGAATTATTTCAGAAAGGCCTGGAAAGACTTGTATGAAGTGATATATAGTGAAGTGAGCAGAACTAAGAGAATATAATGTTGTGCACAGTGACAACAATATTGTTCAATGAAGAAGTGTAAATAACAACTATTTTCAGGAATACAATGATCCAAGATGATCCCAAAGGACTAATGATGAAGCATACTATCCACCTCCTGAGAAAGAACTGATATTGATTGAACACAGACTGAAGCATGCTATTTCTTACTTTTTTCATTTTTTTCTTTTAATCAAGTTTTCTTATGCAAAATGACAAATATGATAATGTGTTACATAATCATACATGTATAACCCATATCTGATTGCTTGCTACCTCAGAAGGGGGGAGGGGAGGGAGGGAAGGAGGGATAAAAATTAGAACCCCAAACTATAAATAAAAATGTTGGGGCAGCTAGGTGGCGCAGGGGCAGCTAGGTGGCGCAGTAGATAGAGCACTGGCCCTGGAGTCAGGAGTACCTGAGTTCAAATCCAGCCTCAGACACTTAACACTTACTAGCTGTGTGACCCTCGGCAAGTCACTTAACCCCAATTGCCTCACACAAAAAAAAATGTTTATTACATTAATATATATGAAATATAAAATATATAAAACATTGAACTTATAGAAATATGAAATATAAAATATTTTTATAAATTTTATATCAATATATTTTATATATTGATATGTAATAAATACATTTATATAAAATATAAATTTTGTATAAATATAAAAACATGACTAGATCAATTTTTAAGAAAATGAGATAATTTTAAAGTAAACAATAGATTTTAAAGCTTTGTGTGGGCTTAATAGGCACTATGTTGACAAGTTGTATTTAAGGAACTTAAAATTAAAAGGGACTTAGAATCATTCAAAAAGGAGGTTTAAATGACAGGAGTTTTTTTAATTTTATAGCTTTGTGGCCTTAGCTAAGTCATTTAAAATGGGAATTTTAATACTACCTTCCAGGGTTGTTTTTTTGTTTGTTGGTTTGTTTTTGCAGGGCAATGAAGGTTAAGTGACTTGCCCAGGGTCACACAGCTAGTAAGTGTTGTGTCTGAGGCTGGATTTGAACTCAGGTCATCCTGAATCCAGGGCCGGTGCTCTATCCACTGTGCCACCTAGCTGTCCTCAGGGTTGTTTTTTAAGAAAAGCAGTTTATGGGAGCAGCTAGGTGGTGCAGTGGATAGAGCACCGACCCTGGAGTCAGGAGTACCTGAGTTCAAATCCGGCCTCAGACACTTAACATGTACTAGCTGTGTGACCCTGGGCAAGTCACTTAACCCCAATTGCCTCACTAAAAAAAAAAAAAAGAAAAGCAGTTTATAAACTATAAAACACTAAATGTAGCTATAAATATTTGGCATAGAAAATATAAATGGTTCTAATATACAAAATCCACTTTTTGTTTCACAGGATGATCTTGAAATTCCTTTTAGTGAAGAGGATTATCGTAGGAGAAAACCTCATCCTAATTTTTTAGACCATATAAATGCTGAAAAATTGGTTCTAAAAACTGGAAAAAATGTAAGTCTTAAATCAAGAAGACTATGGAGTGGAAGGAGAGTTCTTTCTGATTTAGCATTTAAGTGTTGAATTTTTTTCCCCAATCTCTACTACTTTTTTTTCAATCTTTAAGTTTTTTGTTTTTGTTAGGTATTTATTTATTCATTCACTCATTTATTACTAAATTTGATATGACAATTTAAATCCCACATCAAAGGATGCATGTTTCCTAATAAGAAAATAATATATGACAATAATAATAATAGATAATAAATAAAAAATAATGGATAATAATCTAGTCTCTTTTATCTGAAAGAAAGTTACAGTTAGAAAATGGCATATTTCTGTCCTTATGTAAAACATAATCTTAAAATAGGGTTAGGAACTGGACCTATTATTTCTTTGGTTTAGGGAATTCCTGAGTGAGGAAGCTCCTGTTACTAACACAAGTTGTCCCCTTCTCTGCAACTGTAAGTCTTAGGGAGCTTCCTAGAGCAGTGAAAGGTTCAGTGATTTGCCTAGGTTCATACAGCCAAGATGGGGCAGAGGCAGGATTAGAGCCCGGGTTTTTCTGGCTTCAGTCAACTCTATCTACTATACCATGCTATCTTTTGATAGTAACATACAAATTAACATATAGAAGTATGGAAAATGAGAACAAATGTTTCCTAGCTGCTCCTACCTAGTGCTGAGCATATGGTTCCTTAAAGAAATGAGTTCTCCTGTTAAGTCCTAGACTTTGAGCATAGCAATTGTTCCTCTTACTAAGATGGAAATTATGCTAAGGGACTTATCCTAATAATAATAAATATATACTCAAGCCCTATGGTAGCCTGGTGGTTTGCAGTTATTTTTCCTCTAAGGATTCCCAGAAAAAGTCACTCTTTCCCTTTTTTGAACCTTCTCCCTTCACAAAACCTCTGAAGCTATCCAGTGTCTCAAGGATTCCATGAAATGCATAACCTACAGATGATTATTATCCCCAAACATATCTCCCGTACAGCAAGAGTATAAGCCTCTTGAACCTTCAAGCAGTGAAAGTGACATGCTATACAATTTGTCAACGAATTGGTGATCTCAACAATAGTGACTCAGTAATCATTTATTAAGCACCTACCATGTATCAGACACTGTTCTCAGTGCTGAAGATACATATTTCTAAAAAGGCAGTTCCTGTCCTCAGGGAGCTTACAATCTAATGGGGAAAGAAACACATAAAAGGAAGCTGAAATGCAAGGGGAGATGGGAGTGGGAAGGTACCTGTAACCAGCTGACCTTGACACTCTCCTTGAATTAAGGTTTGCTTTGCCCTCCAAACAGAGGAACAGAGGGTACCGATGAGGTATGAGTACCAAGGCCGATGCGATCTTGCACGATGATGAGTTTCCCCTAATTGGCATAAATTACAAGTTAACCATTTTTTCTCATCTTATGTTATTCTTGTCCATGTTTTTCCATAGATCTTCCACTAATTAGAGCTATTCATTGCCAAATCCAATGCTTTCATTTGGTGGCAAATGCCGATGCCTATGAATGGTAACCCTGTGTTTGTACCACAATCAGGAAAAGGAAACCCATGCATAAGACTTACAGGTCCAAAGGATATTTATTAAATGATATTCTGTATAGTCAACTGAGGTTTGAGGAGGATTGGAAATGAAAATGGGATGGTTTCCTAGCATTCATTTTATATAGAAAAGATCCAGTCTCTGATGTATGCTAAAAATGCTTCCTTCTTTTGGAGATTTCCAGTATGGTGCTGAGGAACATGGGTGATATCTGCTACATCTGCTTCTAGATCTATGTTTTGGAATGTTTGAGCAAAGTAATTGGTTAATAGGGATGAGAGTATGAAAGTAGAAGTTTCCCTTATTTACTCAAAGTTGGCAAATAATGGTACCAAGATGAACATTTTATGAGATTATGATGAAAAAGAGGGGAAGACTTTGACTAGTTTAAGGGGTAATTAATACTTTTTAAAAATTAAATTTTACTTTATTTTCTGAATTCATTCCCTTCTCCTCCCCCACTCACTGAGAAAGGAAGAAAAACAAAACCCATGTCAAACATGTATATTTAAACAAAACAAATTCCTACATTAGCCACATTAGAAAAACAAACAAAAAAACCCTTCAGTTTGTACTCTGAGTCCATCTCTCTCTTTCTCTCTCTCTCTCTCTCTCTCTCTCTCTCTCTCGATGGATAGCATGTTTCATTGAGTTCTCTGGAATTGTAGTTGGTTTCATTGTGTTTTTCAGAATTCTTAAGTCTTCTAAAGCTGTTTGTCCTTACAGTATGTTATATAAATTGTGCTCCTGGTTTCTGCTCATTTTACTTTGTATCAGTTCATACAAATCTTTCTAGGTTTTTCTATAACCATACCCTTCATCATTTCTTATAATACAATAGCAATACTTCACATACATATAAGTTGTTCAGCCATTCCCCTCCTTACTTTCCAATTCTTTGCCACCATGAAGAACAGCCACTTGTAATTTGTATGTGTGGGTCCTTTTCTGCTTTCTTTGACCTCTCTGGGTTAAAGACCTAGTAGTGGTTATCACTAGGTCAGAGCATATGCAAACTTTTAATAGCTTTGGGCATTGTTCTAAATTACTTTCTAGAATGTCTTAGACCAGTTCAGAGTTTTACCAACATTGCATTAATGTACTTCTTTTCCCATAGAGCCTCAAGCATTTGTTTCTTTTTCTCATCAGCTTTGACAGTCTTATGGTATAAGGTGGTTTGTCAGAGTTATTTTAGTTTAAGTTTCTCTATTAGTGTTTTAGAACTTTTTTTTTCATATGGCTATCGATAGCTTAGATTTCTTCTTCTAAGAATTGCCTGTTCATATCCTTTGACCATGGGAAATGGTTTTTATTCTTATAAATTTACATCAATTCCATACATATCTTAGAAAGCAGATAACATTTAGTGGGATATGTGCCAATTATCTAGCACGTACAAAGAGTATGGCCTTCAGTTACTCTCTTAAGTGAGGAACAAAAAGCCTCATAGAGATATTTATGGTTTTCATATTTTCCCTTTGGATTCTACACATGAAATGCTAACTCAGATTCTAGAATAGGGGGTATAAACTTTCAGTACATAAAGATACTAACAAGATAGTAAAGATACTTATTAATACAGCTATGTGTAAATTTTTATAAGAATGTATATATTCTTTAGCAAACTATATTCTCAACAAAGAATGATAGCACTTGTAATTATAAAATTATAAGAAGTAAATATATTCTATATGCTTAAGAAAAGGGGTATAAATCTAAAGTGATCAGTGGAAAGCTCTATAGCAATTAAAAGATTTTGTTGGCCTTGATACTTGCACAGAGGAACCACCCAATATATTAGAGGCCATCATCTAAAAATAATTTAGGATTGCAAAACAAAATTATTAGTAGTGGTGGTATACCATATTAAACTGGTTGGGTACAATATAAAAAATCATTCTTTAATATACATGCTAACTATATATATAGGACTTTCTCCTCTTCCCCAATTAATTTCCTCATGCGAAAAGCTAAGTATATGACTATACACATACTGTACTATAGCCTAACTTTCCATTAGTCATTTCTGTCTTTATCCTGGCTTTTTTTTTTTCATTCAGCTTTTCTTCATCCCCCAAAGGAAAACATCTTGGGGCTTCATTTTTTTCTTTTTATTATCACAAAAGTATTTTATTATTTTCTAGTTACATGTAAAGATAGTTTTCAACATTTGTTTTTATAAGATTTCTAGTTTCAAATTTTTCTCCCTCCATTCCCTCCCTTACCCCTCCCCAAGACAGCAAGCAATCTGATATAGGTTATATATGTTCTGCATTAATCATGCTGTGAAAGAAGAATTAGAGCAAAAGGAAAAAAAAGAAAAAAAAGAAAAAAAATAGAAAAGTATGGTTTAATCTGTATCTAGATGCCACAGTTCTTTTTTTCTGGATTTGAAGAGGATTTTCCATCATGAGTCCTTTGGAACTATCTTGGACCATTGTATTGCTGAGAAGAGTCAAGTCTATCACAGTTGATCAACAGACAATGTTGTTGATATACTGTGTACAATGTTCTCCTGGTTCTGCTTATGTCACTCAGCATCAGTTCATGTAAGTCCTTCCAGGTTTCTCTGAAATCTGCCTGCTCATCATTTCTTACAGCACAATAATATTCCATTACATTCATATACCACAACTTGTTCAGCCATTCTTAGGGCTTAATTTTTCAAAACATATAAATCATTTTAAGTTTTTCGTATCACCTGTCACTGGCCAATAAATAGATGAACCAACTCCCTCTGCCTCCTACCTCTCAGACCATAGATCCTAAGCATGTATTAATTTTTTCATTTATCAAATTTGAATGTTGATTGAAATGAACATAACAGCAACAGTCCATGGTGAATCAGAATAAAATAAAATGAAAAAAGTATTAATTATTCAGTATATGCCAAGTACCATACTAATTGCTGGTAATACAAATAGAAAAAGTGAGAGTACCTGCTTTCAGAGATTTCACATTGTTATTCAGGGAAACAGCACATATATGAGAGTTAAGCTACAGGGAGAATAGAAAGGCCTGTTGGTCCTTAGAGGGCAACAACCAGGGTGATGATATTGGGTGTGAGTTGCTATGTCCACCCCTGTTCTGAGACAGGCCTGACTTAGACTCGGGACCAGAAATAAAATGAGACACTTGTAGATCGTCTAACATTTAACAGAAAGAGTTTTACTTAGCAGGAGCTTGAAAAGGATGTATTTTGTAATGATATAATATTGATTCATTTGGACTCAGCTCTCCTACCTCCTCATTTACCATAGTGGCATGCCAAGTGCAATTGTGAGCAACCTCTCTGAACCTCAGTTTCTTCTTCTTAAAAACAGCATCTACCTCACAGGAGTCATGTGAAACTCAAATGATATACCATATATAAAATCTTTTGCAAACCTTATGTCAACTTTGATTATTAAATAGTCCCACTTTTAATAAGGCAGTATTCTGTCTGTGCAGAATACAGCTTTGGGAAAACAGTTGTTGCTTAAAAGATCTCCCTTTCATGCCTGGAAAGGCATGTGACTACCTCTTGCCCCACCCCCCCACCCCCATTAAATGAGAATGAAGCTGACAGATTTAGAATATAGTAGTTAGAAGGTGACACCAAGTGGTTTGAGGGGATATTACAAGTGAGAAAAAACAAGGACTAGATTTAGGTAATTCAATAAAACTGATAAAACTTAATTAATAAAATCATATCATACACTCCTATCTCAGGAAATGAAAGAAACCCAGTCTTTTTTAATACCTTGATTCTGCCAGTGAGGCTATATGGCTACAAATCACAAAAGATCATAATCTTTAAAGAAGCAGATTTTCACGTGACCCAAAGGGCAGTTGAGAGATAAAAGAATGTTTGCTCCATTATATTGTCTGTTTGTTTTTGGTGAGGCAATTGGGGTTAAGTGACTTGCCCAGGGTCACACAGCTAGTAAGTGTTAAGTGTCTGAGGCCGGATTTGAACTCAGGTCCTCCTGACTCCAGGGCCGGTGCTCTATCCATTGTGCCACCTAGCTGCCCCTTCCATTATATTGTCGTCAATGATTCACCCACAAGAAGTAACATAGAAGATCATAAATTTGCAAATCTAGAGCTGGAAGGGACCTCATACACCCTCTAATTCAACCTTTCACTTTACCAGTGAGGACTAAAACCCAAGGAGGCCAAGTGACTTACCCAAGGTCACACAGCTGTTAAGTGTCAGAAGAGTGATAAGAACTCAGATTCCTTTCACCCCAAAGCCAGTGCTCTTCCCATTGTTCTTTTTTTTTTCTTTTAGCAACAAGCATTTATTTTATTTTTTGTAGTTACATGTAAGGGTAGTTTTCAACATTCATTTTCAAAAGATTTAGAGTTCCAAATTTTTCTCCCTCCCTCCCTCCCTTTCCTCCCCCCTCCAGATTGCAACCAGGTTATATATGTACAATCCACAAGTGTTCTTTTTATCAGTTCTTTCTATGGGGTTGCATAGTAAGCTTCCTCAATAGTTCCTTGGGATTGTCTTGGATCATTGCATTGCTGAGAGTGGTTAAGTCATTCACAATTGCTCATTGAACAATACTGCTGTCACTATGCGCTATGTCCTCCAAGCTCTGCTCACTTCAATGTTTATTAGTCTTTCCAGGTTTTTCTGGGATCATCCTGTTTGTCATTTCCTATAGCACAAGACCATTCCACCACAATCATATAGCACAGCTTCTTCAATCATTCCTCAACTGATGGACATTCCCTTGATTCTCAATTCTTAGCCACCACAAAGAGTTGCTATAAATATTTTTTGTACAATTTCCCCCCTTTTCTCTTTTTCATGATTACTATTGTTAACTTTTCCCTTCCATCCTATTCCCTTTCCTGTGATATTTATTCTATTATCCATCTTCTTTCATCCTATCCCTCTTCAAAAGGGATTTGCTTCTGTCTGTCCCCTCCCCCACTCTGCCCTTCCTTCTTTGCCCCCCTCTCTCTTTATCCCCTTCCCCTCCTCTTTTCCTGCAGGGTTAGAGAGATTACTCCACCCAATTGAGTGTGTCCATTATTCCCTCCTTGAGCCAATTCTAATGAGATTGAGGTCTTTGAGCCAATTCTGATGAGTGTTAGGCTCATTCACTGCCCAGATTAAATAGATTACTCCACCCAGTTGGGTGTGTGTGTTAGTCCCTCCTTGAGGTAGCTCTTATGAGTTTAAGGTCTTTGAGCCTTTTCTGAAGAGTGTAAAATTAATTTACTGCCCTGTTCCTCTCCCATCTCTTCCCCCACTCCATAAGCCTTTTCCTGTTTCTTTCATGTGATTTCACCTCTGCCCTTCCCCCTCCCCCAGTGCATTCCCCTCACCCCTCAGTTTAACCCTAAAGATGTCATCATGGGGCAACTAGGTGACACAGTGCACAAAGCATCCCCCCTGGACCCTGGGGCATCCCAGCCAAAACCCAGCCTTAGACACAAGACAGTCACCCATTGTATGACCCCAGGCATGCCCCCAACTCCATTTTTTTTATAGTTCTCTAGGGTCTTGTATTTGAAAGTCAAATTTGCCATTCAGTTCAGGTCTTTTCATCACAAATATCTGAAAGTCGTCTTTTTCAGTAAAGTCCCATTTTTTCCTCTGAAAGATTATTATCAGTTTTGCTGGATACATGATACTCGGTTGTAATCCCAATTTCTTTGCCCTTTGGAATATCATATTCTATGCCCTCTGGTCCTTTAATGTAGAAGCTGCTAGATCTTGTGCTATCCTGACTGGGGCTCCACAGTACTTGAATTCTTTCTTTTTGGCAGCTTGCAATATTTTCTCCTTGACCTGAGAGCTCTGTAATTTGACTATAATATTCCTAGGAGTTTTCCTTTTGGGATCTCTTTCTGGAGGTGATCAGTGGATTCTTTCAATTTCTATTTTAGCTTCTGTTTCTAGAATTTCAGGGCAATTTTCCATGAGAATATCTTGGAAGATGATGTCTAAGATCTTTCCTTGATTATGGTTTTCAGGTAGACCAATAATTTTCAAATTATCTCTCCTGGACCTATTTTCCAGGTCAGCAGTTTTTCCAAGAAGATATTTCACATTGCCCTCTATTTTTTTTATTCATTTGGATTTGCTTTATTGTGTCTTGGTTTCTCATAAAGTCACTGGCTTCCATTTGTTCAGTCCTAATTCTTAGGCAATTATTTTCATCAGAGAGCTTTTCCATTTGACTTTTTAAGCTGTTGACTTTTTTCTCATATCTTTCCTGCATCACCCTCATTTCTCTTTCCAGTTTTTCCTCTACCTCTCTAACTTTATCTTCAAAGTCCTTTTTGAGCGCCTCTATGGACTGAGACCAATTCATATTTTTCTTGGAAGCTTTAGAAATAGGGGCCCTGATGTTGACATCTTCCTGTGAGAGTGTACCTCAATCTTCCTTGTCACTAAAGAAACTTTCTATGGTCCTCACCTTTCTCTGTCTGCTCATTTTGCCTTTCTTTTACTTGACTTTTAGCTCCTTAAAGTGGGGGACTGTTTCCAGGCCGCAGTATCCCAAGCTTAAGAAGTCCCAGGTGGTATGATTTAAGGAGGATCAGGTTCTTCACTCATCTGGCCTATTCCCTGGTCTGTAGATGACCCCAGGCCAACTTGCTAATTAGCCAGCTTTGTGTGTTGTGGTTGTCAGCTCCAATGAGCCTGTGCCCTTCCCCCACCTGGACCACTGCTACTCAAGCCTACCTCCTCATTCTCAGCAGAGGTAAAAAATCCAAGTTCTGCCTCAGCACCAGCATAGACCCTTGTAGTCTTCCCCCTTCCCAGGGCTCAGCTCTCTCACCAGACTGTGAGCTTAGTTCCAGATGACACTGGTGCTTCAGCTGATTCAGAGACTCTGGGTGTCTGCTTCTCTGGTGAGGCCCTCATGGGACTGGATCTGTGTCAGGGTGACTGTGGGGTTGGGCTCAACTCCTGTATCAGCACAGCAGCTCCCTCCTTCTGACCTTCGAGGGTCATTATTGGTTAGAAGATAATTTCAGGACATTCTTCTGTGAGTTTTGCTGCTCTAGGCATTTTTCTGTGGCATTATTTGGATGTTTTTTCTCTTCCCACTTTTCTATGCTGCCTCTAGGAAATGAACATTTAGGAAAGTAGGTGGATTTGTCATATATTGGAAGCAAAGTATAACAGATGGAAAGTCTGATATCACAATCACAACCCTGTGATATCAGAACATTTAGAGGAAGCCCTCTGAGATATTTAGTCTTCTCAAGGAATTATAGGAAAATATGGATAAGAGTTGCAAAAGATGAAAAGGCATGGATGTGTTGTGATATTTGCCATTTTCAGAAAGATAAATCATGTATCTATTGAAATATTGAAGCATATGACTTAATTGTGACTTACAGAAAACTATAACAACTATTCTAAGCATTACTTCTATTGAGTTGCCACTTAGGAGATTAAGGTTTCCCTGATGAAGGAGATTTCTAGGCTCTTTTTATTTCCTCGTCGACGCACCTGATTTAATATTGATTATACTTCTTTAAGAAGTAGCAATAACCTTTGTACATGCCTGTTATTTTGTCCATTTTTTTTTTTGTAGCAGCAGCTAAAGGTCAGGTTAGAGTAATCTCAATTTTATTTCATGTCCCATTTTTTTTCCTGTTCCCTAATTTAGTCTGCTTTTGGTCCCCACTCTAATAAGTCAATAGCCTCACTCTACATAGATGGCTAATTTTCAAATTATTCCAGCAGTGGTAACCGTTTGTTTCCTATCTTTTACAATTAAAATAAATTTCATTTTTTTCTTATGTAATGCATTCCAACTTTCTCTTCTAAGTATATATTCATGAGATATAACCATAGGGCTTCTGTGAAATCTATAAACCTTTGACATGTCTCATTCAAGTCATGGTTTCCAATGTATTTTTTTGTTATTATCCCTATGACCATCCTTTTTGGAAGTCACTGAGAATTTAACTATATGCTGATTTCATTTGGAGGATCTTACTAAGTTCTTCATAGGATATCTTTATGTTTTCATTATCTGCTACATTTTTTAATACATAAACTTCAGCTATTTTCACGAATCTTTTTTTGTAAACTTTTATCATGAACATGGCAATAGAAAATAATCTAATATACCATGAAATTGTGTTTCTTTTGGACTTTGAATACATGATAAAACTAACTCCTCTCCAAGGACAACCTTTGTACTATCCTCCATTTACTTGCAACTTCCTTTTGTTTTCTGGTTTTATTTATCTTAAGAATGTCAAGATTTCTATAACCCAATTCCTCCACTAGTATAGATCCACTATTGGTCACTGGAAAAGAATCTCACATTTAGCATACCTAGAGCAAAGTTATTATTTACATCTAGTGTCTGCCACTGTCACTGAAGAATTAGAAGGTGGCCATTTTATACTTCTCTTATACTTCTCTTTGTTTCACAAGTTGTCACAGCTATAGAAGTCATCACCAAGTGATCAGTCAACTGATAGTAAGCCTCTCTATACTTAGCAGTGCTGGCCTCTATTGTTGAGAAACATCCAAAGGTAAATAGAGAGGTAGTCAAGTGGTACAGTAGATAAAGCACTGGACCTGGAGATAGGAAGACCTGAGTTCAAATCCATCCTCAGCACTTAAGCCATGTGACTCTGGACAAGTCACTTCACCTCCATCTGCCTTGGTTTCCTGATCTGTAAAAAGGAAATACTAATAGCACCTAACTCCCAGAGTTGTGAGGATAAAATCAGATTTGTAAAAGTGTATTGCAAAAAAAAATTTAAGTGTCTTGCAAACCTTAAAGGACCACATAAATGGCAGCTATCATTACTATTTATTATTGTTCTTATTAGAGAGATACTTGGTGGGTATGAGTGGGCTACAATGCAGTATAACCAAAGAATTGCATAAGAAGCAGTACAAAGGATATCATCAATGCCATATCTGATTAGAAAAGAATGTGGACCAGTTACATGGTAAAAATATGGGATAGCCATATCTAGCCCATATGTTCTATTGGTATCCACACAATGTCAGGATATCTAGAAGGCTACTGACACATTAATTAGGTTGACCCCCTATGGGAGAAAATAGATAAGAACTCACAGTGTTGAGACAATAGGAATAATGTTAAAATGTACAGATAGGGCCTCAGTGGCAGACAGATGAACAGCAAGATGCTAAAGTAATTTTTTTCTAAAAAAGAAAAAAGTAATTGTTTTCTGTAAACCTTTCCAGATCCAAAACCTTAACACACACACACACACACACACACAAATTAACACTAGACAATTTAAATACTTCAAGTTTCCATTTTGCAACTGTAACTCTAGCTGACTTCATGCCTGCCACAGTGAACTCAAGTATACAAATTTGTGATTCAGTCTGGCTATAGGGATTTCCAATGTCAGTGATTCAGCCTGAACTACTCCCACACCTACCCTACAAAAGGTACAAAGGTTGATTCTGCCCATGGAAAGGGTAATTAACTGGAAGTAGTGGAAGACTTTAAAGATGCATGCAATATTGAGAGCCATAGTCTAGAGGAGAAACAGCATCAAATCTGAGAGAAAGAGGACTAGAAATCAAATTAGGGACAGTCCTTTCTCTCTGTAGATTTATCAGAATTGGGATCTCAATAGTAATATAAAATAGGGGGGGCAGCTAGGTGGTGCAGTGGATAAAGTATTGGCCCTGGATTCAGGAGGACCTGAGTTCAAAGCCGGCCTCAGACATTTTACACTAGCTGTGTGACCCTGGGCAAGTCATTTAACCCTCATTGCGTCACAAAAAAAAAGTAATATAAAATAAAGAGGCTGAGGCCACCAACAACCAAGTTTGGAGGCCCATGTACAAATGAAAGGAGCAGGGATTGAGATAAAAATTATCCAGGGGTTCGTTGATTAGGCATTGCAGTCAGTCACTGAATCAATGAGGCAGAGATAGTACTATAGTTCTTACTATACTCAGTGAACTCAGACTTCACTGTATACAAAAGTCAGTGAGCCCAGATATCAGTTTCGGCATTCTTATTTAGAATGTGAATACAGGAGCAGCATGGAAATCACAGAAGGCAGGAGGGGAAAATAATAATATACACATCTGGAAGCAAGTAACAGAAGGGTGAGATAAGGATTTCTGCATCAGGAAAGTCAGAGAACTAGCTAGTGGAAATTAAAGCTGAAGTGTTTTTGTCCCAACCTTGATTCTTGTAGACTTCAACATGTAGTCTGACCTTTTAGTTTCCAGAAAATATCTGGAAATTTAACATAGAGACTGGGGCAGTGTTTTTCTTAGTACAGTGGTAGCAAAAAGCCTGAGCTAGAAATTCTTTTGTCACAGGATCAAAAAGAATCCACAGGTACATGATTTAGACATAAGAGGTGATACCATAGGTAAATTAGGAGAGAAAGGAATAGTCTACCCATCCGATCTTTGGAAAGGAAAACAGTTTATGACCAAACAAGAGATAGAGTATATTATAAAATGCAAAATGGATGATTTTGATTACATTAAATTAAAAAATTTTTGTACAAACAGAAGTAATGCATCCAAAATTAGAAGGGAGGCAGAAAGCTGGGAAACAATTTTTATGGCCAGTACTTCTGATAAAGGCCTCATCTCTAAAATATGTAGGGAACTAAATCAAATTTATAAGAATCCAAGTCATTCCCCAATTGAGAAATGGTCAAAGGATATGAAGAGGCAGTTTTCTGATGAAGAAACCAAAGCTATCTATTCCCATATGAAAAAATGCTCTAAATCTCTAATGATTAGAGAGATGCAAATTAAAACAACTCTGAGGTACCCCCTGACACCTATCAGATTGGCTAAAATGACAAAAAAGGAAAATAATAAATGTTGGAGAAGCTGTGGAAAAATTGGAACACTAATGCATTGTTGGTGGAGCTATGAACTGATCCAACCATTCTGGAGAGCAATTTGGAATTATGCCCAAAGGGCGATAAAGCTGTGCATACCCTTTGACCCAGCAATACCACTTTTGGGTCTTTTTCCCAAAGAAATCATGGAAAGGGGAAAGGGACCCACATGTACAAAAATATTTATAGCTGCTCTTTATGTAGTGGTAAAGAATTGGAAGTTGAGGGGATGCCCATCAATTGGGGAATGGCTGGACAAGTTGTGGTATATGAATACAATGGAATACTATTGTGCTGTAAGAAACGATGAGCAGGAGGAGTTCAAAGAAACTTGGAGGGTCTTGCGTGGGCTGATGATGAGTGAGATGAGCAGAACCAGAAGAACATTGTACACAGTATCATCAACATTGAGTGTTGATCTACTGTGATGGACTATATTCTTCTCACCAATGCAATGGTACAGAAGAGTTCCAGGGAACTCATGATAGAAGAGGATCTCCAAATCCAAGAAAAAAAAAAAAAAAAGAACTGTGGAGTATAGATGCTGAATGAACCATACTATTTCTTTTGTTTTTGGTGCTGTTGTTTTTTCTATTTTGAGGTTTTTCATCATTGCTCTGATTTTTCTCTTATAACATGACTAATGCAAAAATATGATTAATGTTATTATGTGTGTGTATATATATATATAACCTATATCAGATTACCTGCTGTCTAGGGGAGAGGGGAGGGAGGGGAAGGAGGGAGAAAAATCTGAAATTGGAAAGCTTGTATAAACAAAAGTTGAGAACTATCTTTACACTGTAACGGGAAAAAAAATACTTTATTAATTAAAAAAAAAAGAATCCACAGGCAAGTAAAGGAGAATGTAAGAGGGGAAAAAAACTCTGAAAGACCAAAAGATCTAAAAAAAACTTAATAAAAACCTCATACACGTAGATAAACTAGCAAACAGAAGTAACACCTCAGAGAGAAATCAAAGCACTTTAAACTACCATTATAACATGAAAGAAAATGAAGCAGTTTTACCCAGTGAGTGACAGAATTCTGTGGACTCTCAAGGAATCATGGAATGATCTCTAGAGTTTACAATAATCTCTTCCTTGCTAAATCTTAAGGTCTTTTCTCAGTCCTCATCCTTCTTGATTTCTGTTGCGTTTGGCACTGTCCTTTCCTCTTATATACTCTCTCCTTCTAGGTTTTCCATTATATTACTCTCTCCTTGTTTTCCTTCTATCTGTATGACTGCACCTTCTTAGTCTCCTTTGTTGGCTCCTCATGCATATCATACCCTTTGAGGTAGGAGTAATATCTGCTTTATTTACTTTTCACATGAAGCCGAGAACCGCAGGAAAAGCAGTACAACCACCATCATGCCCAAATACCAATCCTGATGCCAGCCCACCCCCACAGCCATCCTTCAAAGAAATGCTCCCTATGGAGAAGGAGCCCACCATTTCTACCACCACCAATGCCACCTACAACTTATAGGGCTGTCAGACTAAGCTATCAAAAACAGCAAGGAACCCTTAGAGGGAGATGAGAAGTAGCATAAAAAAGGCAGGTTTTACTGCCACCACTTTAATCATCACCTTCTCTGAGATCCTGACAGAGACAGTCCAGAACCCTGCACTCAAAAGCCTCAGGAAGAACAGCACCCTAATCTCCCCCAGGCCATCTAGGGGAGAGGGGAGGGAGAGGTGTTGTATCTTCGGTACAACCTATAGTTCATACTGTATAAAAGGCCTTTGAGGTCCTGTACCAGGGATTGTGAGAGGCTTTGGCTACATTGTGTGTTTTACATTTGTGCCTTACTACCAATGTGTTTTTAAGTTTGAGTGCACTCTTGGGGGTATGATGTATACTTACCATAAGTGACACCCCTGATTGGGGAGCAGAGAAAAGGGAGGTGTTTTTGTAACCATTGTTTGTTTTTGTTGTCAGTAGAACAAAAAGCCCCAAATCTACCAGATAATTCTAAATGGGAAGCATGAGCTTCATGATTTGAGCTATAGTTTTAAGTAGCTACCCAAAGAGTTACCCTTTAGAATATGAATTTAGTCAATCCCTTGGGGACCCAATCTGTAGTAGGCTGGGGGAAGCAATTTCAAGAAGGGGTTATATTGTAAGGATTGGCTCTCTGGATAGGGAAGGGAAGAGAAGATATATTTGGAAATGAAAAAGATGCAAATCTCTAATGTCGGTGACTCAGCCTAAACAGCTGCCACATCTTTAGGCAGACCTCTGATGTCATATTGTTCATCTAGATGATGGCTGTAGAAGCTAGACAAGTTGTGGTATATGAATGTAATGGAATACTATTGTGCTGTAAGAAACGATGAGCAGGCGGATTTCAGAGAAACCTGGAAGGATTTACATGAACTGATGCTGAGTGAGATGAGCAGAACCAGGAGAACATTGTACATAGTACCAACGACATTATGTTTTGATCAACTGTAATAGACTTGACTCTTCTTAGTAATGCTGGTCCAAGATAGTTCTGAGGGACTCATAATGGAAAATGCTCTCCAAATCCAGAAATAAGAACTGTGGAATCAGGATACAGATTGAACCATACTATTTCTACTTTTTTTTTGTTTTTCTATTTTGAGGTTTTTCCCTCTTGTTCTGAATCTTCTTTCACAGCATGGCTAATGCAGAAATATGTTCAATGTGATGGTACATATATAATCTATATCAGATTGCTTGCTGTCTTTGGGAGGGGGAAGGAGGGGATGGAGGGAGAAAAATTTGGAACTAGAAATCTTATAAAAACAAATGTTGAAAACTATCTCTACACGTAACTAGAAAATAATAAAATACTTTTATGATTAAAAAAAAGAAAATGTGCAAATGCATTAAAATGCAGTATACCCTTAAAACTCATTGTTACTTTATCTCACTTATACATAGCTGTTTACATATTTTTCTCCCCCTTTAGTGCCTTGAGAGTCAGGAACTGGGTTTTGCCTTTCTTTTATACCCAAGAGTTAGTACAATGTCTGGCATATAGTGGGTCCTTAATAAATGCTTCTTAACTTGCCCTTTACATCCTGCAAATCTGCCAAAGTCTGAAATGGGCACACTCTAAAGTAACAGAAAAAGAAAAAAAGAAAAGCAGTTCAGCAAAACTAACCAACACATGAACTGAGTCACATAGTAGGTACAAAATTTTATATACATATCCCTACACCTTCCTAATCATGAGGTACATTGTCTTATTTCTTCTTTAGGGATAAATTTGGTGAATTGAATTACAGTGATCAATTGTTGTGGTAGTGGTGGTTTTGTTCCATTTATATTTTGGTTGTCATTATTTATATTATCTTCCTGCTTCTGCTTTACTCTGCATTGATTCATATAAGATTATGCATCTGAATTCAATCTGATGTTCATCATTTCTTACAATTCAGCAATATTCCATTACATTCATGTACTATAATTTATTTAAATATCCCCCAAACTATGGACATCTACTTTTTTCCAGTTCTTTGCTACCACATAAGTACTATGGATAGTTATGATTGTTTAGACATTTTTCCTTTGCATCAAACCTAAATCCATTTCTGTATCTTCTTTTTTTGTGTTATTTATTTTTGGGGGGTGGGGTAATGAGGATTAAGTGACTTGCCCAGGGTCACACAGTTAGTAAGTGTCAAGTGTCTGAGGCTGGATTTGAACTCAGGTCCTCCTGAATCCAGGGTCAGTGCTTTATCCCCTGCGCCACCTGTCCCCTCATCTCTGTATCTTCTACCCAGAATTTATCGCTCATCAATCAGCCCTTCAGATGTTTGAAGACAGCTGTCACGTTCCCGCTAAAACTTTTCTTCTTTCTTCTTCCCAGACCCGTGACTTCATGGGAATTTCAACAACTCACCTACAACTTACTGTCTCAGAGAGTACTGAGAGATTAAGTGCCTTGCCCAGGATTCTTGCAGCCAGTATATGTAAGAGGCAGGACTTGAACTCAGGTCTTACTAACTATAAGGCCAACTCTCTATCCACATCACCATTTTTAAGTGTTTTCCTAGTCATGCTAAACTTTCCCAGGTCCTTCAAACATTGCTCTTAAGTCATATTTTCCAGACCTCTCCATTTTCTGGATATCTGCCACCCTATCTATGTCCTTCCTAAACAGATTCCCAGAACAGAACCTAGTACTGTAGGTCTGACTAGAGAAGACTGTAGCAAAACTATTTCCTCATTTGAAAAGTAAAGCTTTTCAATGCAGCTTACAATAGTATTACCTATAAGAGCTTTGACAGAATTAACATTTGACACAAAGATTTTTTTTGTTTCTACTTAAGCAACCTGAAAGATATCTTTCTTGGGTTTTCTCCCCACTTTTTGCCTTGGGGTAATTTATTTCATTGCTTATTCATTCCTTGGTTATTATATTTGTATTTTTTCACCATTCTTATGTGTGTTGTCTGTGGTGTTTGGAAAGCAAATAATCTACTCATATCTGGGATTTTTTAATGTTTCAAATGTCTTTATTGCATATTCTTTTTTTTCATTTATGATTATGCTCAGGTTTTCAGGGATATCACTTTGGGTTGTGGCTTGAGCCCCTTTGCTCTTCATTCCATTTCCTTCAGGTGAATGTAGAATACTCTTGTATTATTTAAATGACATCTTCCTTTATATTTTAAAATTTTTCTCCTGGTTATTCACAGAATTTGTTGTTTGTCATTGGAATTATTAGTTTAACCCCTATATGTCTTAGAGCTTGCAGCATAAGTTTGCTTGTTTGTTTGTTTTCTGGAGTCAATCTGTGGATTCTTTGTGTGTTCTGAAATCCTAGGCAGTTTTCTCATTATTTTTTGCTTTATGGTATTCAAGTTTGTTTGTTTGTTTTACTTTTTGCTTCGGGGAGACCTATGATCCTTAAATTGTATCTGCATATCCTGTCTTCAAGATGAATTTGTTTCACTTATAGATGATTTTTTAATGCTGTATTTTGCTTCTCTTATTCCAGATCATCTTTCCCTTATGTATATTTGCATTCTCAATCACTTGTTCTCTTTTGCTTCTTTGGAAAGACATGCCGCTATAGGTTCATTTTTAAAAAAACCTTCTGTCAGTTCCTGCTGTGTAAGGCATAAATTCTATTTTTACAGTTCTTATTTCTTTCTTAAACCACTAAGGAACATCCAAAGTGATTTCATAATCTCTTGAATATCCACAGGGCTTCTGCCTAATTGGGCGTTGATTCATTTTCCTTTGTCTCACAGTATTTATTCAGAGATGTCTGGATCCATCTAGATGTCTTGAATGCCATCTTCCTTTCTGTTATTAATATCTTCCCTGTTGACTTATCTATTTGTGCTGAGTTGTGTTCCTTGTGAGAGCTTTAATAATTTCAGTCTGTTTTTTCTTTATATTCCTCTATCACTCACATTTTGTCTCCTTCCCCTTTGACAGTGGATCCTCTAAAGGGTAGACCTCTTTTACCTATGAAAGAATCAGTTATTTTGTCCATAGTCTCATCTCTGTTGCTCTTAACTTATCTCTATGGCATAAGGCATTTCAATTCAATAAATATATCATGTGTACCTGCAATGTTTAAGTCACTGTGCCAGGTACTGGGGAGACAATTATGGTGACAAAACAATATGTGGACAAATAAGGTCATTTGAAAAGAACCTAAACAGTACTATGTACAATTTGGTAGCTCAGATGAGTCTTGAAGTAATATAAGGATTCTGAGAGGCAAAGTTAAGGAAGGTGTGCCTTCTGGAAATGGGGAAAAGCCTAGAAAAGGTAGTATGTCCAGTTCAGAAGAGCTAGTAGTTTCCATTTGGAATGTAGAATACTTGAAGGATATTGATATGAACTATGGGTGAAAAGATCATTTGGAACCATATTGTGGAAGGTCTTACATGGCAGCCTGAGGAATTTGTATTTTATTCTTAAAACAAGAAAGAATTACTAAGGTGTTTGGTTTTGTTTTTAGCAGAGTACTGCCAATGTCACACTTGTATCTTAGAAAGATTAGTTTGACTATCCTTATATGTAATATGTAACTGGAAAATAATAAAATTCAATTTAAAAAAAAGAAAGATTAGTTTGGCATTTGTATGAGGAATGGATAAAAGAGGAAGAGATAGTGAAAGTAGGCAAACCAATTAGGAAGCTGTCACAGTAACATGACAAGGAGGAGGGGCAGCTAGGTGGCGCAGTGGATAAAGCACCGGCCCTGGATTCAGGAGTACCTGAGTTCAAATCCGGCCTCAGACACTTGACACTTACTAGCTATGTGACCCTGGGCAAGTCACTTAACCCCCATTGCCCTGCAAAAACAAACAAACAAACAAAAAACATGACAGGGACCTAAGTATATTTGTAAGATGGGTGGATTTTTCAGGGTAATGAGTTCTGTTTTAGATATTTTCAGTTTAAAGTGTCTACAGGACATTCAGGTGGAGATGTCCCAGCAGGAACATGACAATGTAGACCCGGCATTCAATAGAGATATTAGTCCTTTTTTAAATTAAACTTTATTTTTTAATCAACAAAATTCTGCCCTACCTCAAATTAATGATGAAAGAAAAACAAAACCTTTATTACAAATATGTATGGTCAAGCAAAACAAATTTCCATGTTGGCTATGTCTAAAGGAAATACACACTCATATACTTATATGTGTATGTATCATACATATATATTTCTATATATTTTATATATGTACATATGTGAGGGCTTGTGGACAATTATGGCAAAATTTGGCTGCCCAGAGAAGTTCATCAGTATTGTACATCAGTTCCATGAGGATATGTTTGCATGGGTTCTGAATAATAGAAAATGCTCTATCACCAATGGAGTGAAGCAGGGCTATGGGCTTACTCCCATGCTTTTTAGCTTGATGTTTTTGGTGATGATGACTTCAATAAGGACGAAAATGGATCAATATCACTTGATTTTTACCGTACTGATGGTAAATTATTTAAATTGGCTACAAACCAGGACTAAAGCGAAGGGAAAGTTGGTTTATGACTTTTTGCTTGCTGATGATTGTGCACTGAATTCAGTTCCTGCGTCTGAGATGCAGTGCGACTTCTGATAATTTTAGCCTGATAATTAACACCAAGAAAACAGAGGTTCTCCACCAGCTAGCACTGAACTATCCATATGTGGAACCATTGGTTATGGTGAATGGAGAAATTTTGGATGCTGTGGATAAGTTCACTTACTTTGACAGTATACTTTCCAAAGATTTGTCTACATAGATGATGAAGCTGATGTACACATTGCCAAAACTAGCTCTGTGTTTGGGAGGCTCCAAAGGAAAGCATGGGAGAGGAGGTATTAGTCTGCCTACAAAACTAAAGGTCTACAGAGCCATTGTGCTGACTTCAGTGTTGTATGCCTGTGAAACCTGGACAGTATACCAACACCATGCCAGGAAACTGAATCACTTCTATTTGAATTGTCATAGAAGATTCTGAAGATTACCTGGCAAGATAAGGTACCAGACACTAAAGTCATTTCTCAGCCTGAACTGCCAACCATTCAAACTCTACTGCAGAGAGTGCAGCTGTGATGGGCTGGCCACATTGTTCAAATGCCAAAAGTATATTTGCCTATAAGACTATTTTGTGGAAAATTCACACGAGGCAAGCACTCACAGGAAGTCAGAAGAAGCAATACAAGAATACTCTCAAAGTCTCTCTGAAGAGCTTTGGGATTGATTGTGAAACACAGGAGACACTGGTATAGGACCACCCAGCATGGTGTGCCCTCATTAAAGTAGGCATTATATCCTATGAGCAAAATAGAATTGTAGTAGCTCAAAAGAAACGTGAGATGGTAAAATTTAGAGACATCTCCACTCCAAATGTTCATATAGACTCTTTGAGCCCAACCTGTGGTGAAACTTTTTGAGCTCATATTGGTCTTATCAGCCATAGTCAGACACACTGTACCTTGGCCCCAGCATAATGATGTCATTTTGGTACTCTTTGAGAATGCAGGACAACAACCAGCTAACCAACCATACACACACACACACATATATCTTTCACCTTTCTATCAGGAGGTGGGTAGCATGTTTCATCATTAGTCCTCTGGAATTGTGTTGGCCATTATACTTATTAGAGTTCCTAAGTCCTTCAGAGTTGCTCGTCTTTAAAATACTATTGTCTTTGGGGGCAGCTAGGTGGGGCAGTGGATAGAGCACCAGCCCTGGATTCAGGAGTACCTGAGTTCAAATCCGGCCTCAGACACTTAACACTTACTAGCTGTGTGACCCTGGGCAAGTCACAATTGCCTCACTAAAAAAAAAATAATACTATTGCCTTTGTTGAAATTGATATCTTGGTTCTGCTCACTTTGTTCTGCATCAGTTCATACAAGTCTTTCCAAGTTTGTCTAAAACCATTCCCTTATTTCTTACAGCATAGTAGTATTCCATCACATTTATATACTATAGCTTATTGAGGTATTCACTAACTGATGGGCACATCCTCAGATGCCAGTTTTTTTCATTCTTCCAGCCCTACTTTCTAACTTTGGATTTTATTTTAGGGTCATATTTTGTGCTCTTCTGAAAGAAATGTCTGGGCTGATCATGTTGCTTCTTTTTTGTAGTAGTAAGTACTGTCTTATTCAAAGCTCTCAGGCAATTAAGGATTGGGGACCTCCAAATTTTTAGTGCTTCCAGTGTGGCTTTTGCTCCCCTATTCTGAGCTCTGCAAATTCTCAAACTGTGTTTAAGTCTGATTAACAGTATGTCAGCTAACTGAAAAGCTCTGTTGGTTCAGAGTGAGTGTTTCCCTTTGGTCTGTGATTCCTGTCCTGGTTATTCCTCAGCAGGCTTTAGATTGGGCTGGAAGCTGTAACTGAGACTCCAGTCCACTCCTGGGGTCTAAGCCAAACATCTGCTGTTTGCTTCTGAACTTGTTCCTTGCATGGTACACAGAATAGGATCTGTAGCTGCTCCTCACCATGGACTGTCATGGCTAGGCACAGGTCCCCTATTCCGTCCACTCTGTATCTCTGGCCTGGAAGTGGGTAGTGAGCAACAGAGCTGTCAGTTGGCACCTGTACCAGTATCCTACATTAGTTTAGGCCCCTCTGTACTGGATCAAGGACCTCTTTTTGTCAGGGTACATAGCCTCTTCTTGACTGGGAAGGCTCTCCAGTTTCTATAGTTTCCTTTGTGACTTGAGCCAGAAAAATTACTCACTGATTTTTTTTCTTGGATTTCTTGATCAGGATTGATCCCATTCTGTATGCATTTTCTAGATCTCTTTGAGTTCACTGTACTACTTCTTGCTATTCCACCATCTTGCCTCAGCTTCTTGATTTTAGGTCTTGATAGACAGATTTTGGAGGTATCTGACGAGAGATGGTCACTGAACCCATGGTGAGTTAATGAGAACATAGAGAATGAAGAGAAGGAAAGATTAGGGGACTCTTATTCTGCTGCATATCGGTGTCAAACAACCTGGAACTACAAAGGTAATCAATTTCTATCCCTGTTTTCCCCCTGGAATCAAATGGTTATGTTGTTATCATCTCCACTATGTCACTGAGTGAAATCAGGATCAGAAGAACAACTCTCGTATCAAAATGATCATATGGCTTAGAGCTGAAAGGCCCTCTGAAAGACAACTTTCTCCATTAATATATGAGAAAATGAGAGCCCAAGGTAGTTAAATGTGCCCAAGATCACACAGGTAACATTTGAAACCTGGTACTCTAACCTCAAATCCAGTGTTCTTTTCAAAGTATCTCCTGTTTCTTAATTGCAACTTCATCTTTTCTTCCGGTATCATTCATAACAAGACTATCAAGATTAATATGATATGGTTACTCCTGTAATATGTCTACTCACTGGTCACTAGATAAAGATCTCACATTTAGAGATCTAACAGTTAATATTTATAGATAATTGCCCCATTTTCATTCTTCTTTTTCTTCCATTTTCCCATCATCACTGCAGAAGCCAAAGAAGGCCTCCAAAACTAATGGCTACTTTTGTATTTCTCTTTGATTTGTGGCTAGCAATGGCCAAAAAATTCTTCCCCTACTTAGTGGCCAGTCCAGTGCTGCAGTGCCTCCACTAGGCTGGCCCTTACTTAGCACTGCATCAATGGGATTGTACTCAAAGCCTTTCAGGAATAGTAAAACCTGCCAGACCTTTTGCCTTTGAGAGTACAGGGTAACACAAAGAACCATGGGAGTCAGTTTTGTGGAGGGCTAAGAGAATTGCCAGAAGATATCATCAGCATACAATAGCACTTGAGCAAAAACCACAGGGCACTTTTTTTTTATAAAGGTTGCCAAAGAAATAGGGTTCTATTGGGGAGGGGATTGTGCCCCACCTATAACAGAAACTGTTGGATGCTGTGGTCTTCCATTAAGCCACTAGGAGTGAAGAAGGATACTGGCACATTCCTCTTTCCAACATTGCTCTAAAGCCTGTGATGAATGAGTTTAAATATTTCCATAGCAATGGTAAACTCCCACATCTGTCTGAGGCAGAAAGGTACGTAGGTTTTGTCTCTCAGCTCTTTATCCAGAAAATGCCCTGCTTCTGATGTGTGACCAGCAAATTTCACTTTTTTCTTTACTTGTTGAATTTTTAATAGGTTACAAGCAATTATATTTTACAGAAAACCATTAACTCAAAATGCAAACAGAAAAGGGTAAAAATTAGCTATACTTAATACAAATATTTCTTCTACTAAGGAAAGGAGTCTCCCAAAATGGGCATGACACTTGCAATTTCACTATATAGTAAGTCATAAAGGGATCCAAATCCAGGCAGCAACTTGGTCCCTCACTTGACCTTATTTATATAGGTAAAAATTCATGAAGCAATAATACCTTTAATCATGAACTGGATCACAGAAGTCTTATAAATCACTGGCTAATAGAAGGGCTACCTAGGACATTGGCAGAGGGCCATCTACAAACAGGAGGATCTGTAGAAATTTTCCATTAATAATGGATCAGCCTTCTATTTTGACCTTATACCAGGCTATCTCCATGACACTGGTGATTAGGGAATACTCTAAAATAGAGAACTATATGGTAAGAATGTGCTTCATTTGAGGTTGACACTCAGTGGGTCACTGAACAGTTACATCCTTGGTGACATTTATAATGGAATCTTATTTGATCTTCATCTTGCACCTTATTTGGAAAAAGACATTTAAGTTTTTAATTTCCTCTAATAAGTAAAATGTATTTTTTGTACTCAACAAACAGTAGACACAGTGGAATTTTATATTCTCTACATTTCTTAATTAGTTTTTTGAAAATGAAGATGTGGTTTGTTGTAGAAAATTGTTTGTGAAAGCATAGGCATATTGGTTATTATTGCTAATGTTTTCTTGGTTGCCTCCTTTGGGGAACAAAATCACCTACAATAATTTTTATTCTTTTGGAATCTTCTTTGAGAAATATAATTGAATGCTTTCCAAATCTTGTCACTTTCTGCACAGATCTCTTCTGTATTTCTTTGGTCAGGTCTAGATACTTTTCCTGATATAATTTTCTGGGAAGGTTGCCCCTTCCTCTCAACATCCATTAGGATAGAAGACTCCAAATACTATCAATAGAGCTACAATTATCTAGCACTTTAAAGTTTGCAAAGTGCTTTATTATTTGACCTCACCATGGACTCAAGAAGTAGGTGCTACTGTCTCACATTTTATGTAGCTTTAGAAATTTGGGGAGGGAACCAATTAGCCAAGAAGCAGGTGGTTGAACTAATATCTAATTGGTCCTTAAATTTTTTATTTAAAAATTTCTAATCTGAACTTGCCAAACATCAACAAATATGAACATTTTCATATACAAAGAACAGAAGACGAGAATTATGTATGAAACAGTAAATTTCTATGTACAGCTTATTGTTTAAAGTATTTATTAACTTTAGCATGGTAGTACCAACAACATCCTGTCTGTGTCCCCTTTTGAATTTCCTTCTACTTTTTTGTGTATTTTTGAAAAATTCCATGATGTTCTGTTTTTGGGGTATGAATCACTATCATTCCCCCTTTTCTCTCTCCCCATCAAAAAAGCTTCTCTTTCTAACAACTAATAAGTATAGTGAAATAAAAGCAAGTCCACATACTGACTCTGTGTAGCTGAAAATGTAGGTCCCATCCTTTACTTCTAGTGCACCTCTCTCCCAAAAAATGGGATTCATTCTTCATTATCAATTTTCTCAAATTATGATTGGTTGTCATGTTGATCTGAGTTCCTTAAATTTTTCAAAGTTGTTTTCCTTACATTGTTGTAGTTGTATAAATTGTCCTCCTGATTCTGCTTACTTCACTCTGAATGAGTTCATACAAGTCTTCCTATGTTTCTCTCAATCCATTCCTTTCATCCTTTCTTATGGCCCAATAATATTTCATTACATTCCTAAGCCATAATTTGTTCAGCCTTTCCCCAATTGGTGGACACCCATTGTTTTTTACTTCCTTGCTACAACAAAAATACTACTATAAATAATTTTGTACAAATTACTTCTTTCTATTTTTCTTAGATCTCTTTGAGGTATATGCATAATAGTAGTATCACAGGATCAAAGGATATACACAATTTAGTAACTTTTGGGACATATTTCCAAATTGTTTTTTATAATTATTGGACTAATTCATAGCTGTATTAATAGTGCATTGGGCGGGGGCAGCTAGGTGGTACAGTGGATAAAGCACTGGCCCTGGATTCAGGAGAACCTGAGTTAAATCAGGCCTCAGACACTTGACACTTACTAGCTGTGTGACCCTGAGCAAGTCACTTAACCCTCATTGTCCCACCAGAAAAAAAAAAACAAAACCAAAAAACAAAAAACCCCAAATAGTACATTGGGGTGCCTGTCCTCTCATATTTTATCAACAATTGTAATTTTCCTTTTCATTTTTGCCAGTCTGGTGGACGTGAAAATAGATCCTTAAAGGCATTTTAATTTGCATTAATTTTATTATTGATGATTTGGTATATTTTTCATATGGTTATTAATGATATCCATTTCTTCTTTTAAGAACTGCTTGTCAATATTCTTTGACCATTTTTTCTTTGGGGGAATGACTCTTATTCTTATATATTTATATCAATTCCCTATGTATCTTTGATGTCATTTTTTTATCAGAGAAATTTGTTGTAAAGATTTTTCCCCACTTAACTGTTTCTTTCTAACATTGGTTTTGTTTGTATAAAATCTTTTCAATTTTATGCAATTCAAATTGTCTGATTTATCACCTATGATCTTCTCTATCCTTTATTTGTTAAAAAACTCTTTTTCTCTCTAATTGTGGGAGGTAAATAATTGTATTTTTAGGCTACCCATCCCTTGGCATACATTCAGCAATGTTGGGAGTCAGCTGTTATCTCAGGATGGTCAGCTTTCCATGTACAATTTTTCACTACTGTCTTAGGGAATGGCCTTGGAGATGGCAACTGTTATTTTAGTGGTCTTGGAGATTACTGCTCAGAGAATTCAGGAATTCAAACAGCAGAAGGAAAAAAAACAGCTACCGAACTCTTAACAAGCAAGCAAGTTCATACACACACAAACCTATTAAATGTTTAACCATTTAGCAAGCAAGCAGAGAGGTTATAGTATCTAATGTCAAAATCTCTTATAATCTTCTTTATAGGGGCATGCTTCTTTTTTGTAGTAACTGTATTCATATATATATGATTAGAAATCATGGCTGACCAATTACTTCCTGCGATGAGTATCTTTAGGGAGTGGAATATGGATAATGAACTAGCTAAAGGGGCCAAGAACAATTAGGCAGGTAGGAAAAGAAGCTGGAAGACAGTGCATTTACTCTGTTGGTGTTCCTGCAATGTCAGGAGAAAGGGACAAAGATCCACAGCATGTTGAATTGGCCATTTGTGGTCAACTTATGAGAAGAAATGAATGAATGGGCAGGCATAGATGGTTTGAGATCTGTATCTCTACAGGCAATATTACCTCAATGATATCACATATCTCATCATTTAACCTCCTATTCAATATATGTGAATTGAGAGACCAGCTTTGAGAGTTGCATATACAACTAATTGCCATAGTCTAGATAAGAGACATTCCAGTTGTTTATTCCTGTGTATAATTAAGTTGAACTATTTTGTGTGATTAAGGGTTTCATTTAGGACATTTTCCAATAATCTTGGACTTGAGGTAATTAAGAGCATCATCTTTAAATACAATTCTCTATGGGGAATCCCTCTGAGCCTCAGGTTTCTCTTTGGCAAGTTTTACCAGATGACCTCTCAGGTTCCTTCTAGTTCTTTTTTTTTTTGTTCCTTCTAGTTCTAAAAAATAAAATGCTATGATCCTATAAGACTATGATGAATGATGCTAAAAAAGATTAGGAATGCATTTCCACTGTGATATTTATATCATTTTATTGTTTTGCCTCATCAAATTTACTTTTGCCTAAATTGTTGAATAAATTTTCCAAGTGGATTTATTACCTAATCGTTTTATACTACCTCCTATACATATACTTTCTTTTGACTCAGTGCCCAGGCCTTCAAGTGGGTCACCCTGGTGGCTACTTTAATTTAAATATAATGTCTTACTCTCCTATGATTAGCATTTGGAATTTACTACAGTTACCAAGCCAGTTTGAATAAAGTAGATCATGTTAAATTTAAAATTTTTTAATTGTTTAAGTTTTTAAAATGTTTATTGAGGGCCTGTCTCAGAGTCTTTGCTAGTAATTATGGGAGAATACAAGGAAAATACAGTATATGAAGTCTTCTGAAAAATTAATGAAATTTCAAGAATTATTACAAAATTGATGCCTCAGAGAGAGCAAATGAAAGTGAAAAGGGATATAAATATGCAAAAATTTTATAGCAGCTCTTTTCAGTGATGATAAATTGAAAACTGAGGGCTAGTCCATTAATTGGGGAATGGTTGAATAAGCTATGGTATACGAATGTGATAAAATACTATTGTGCTATAAGAAATGATGGAGATGGTTTCAGAAAAACCTGGGAAGACTTGTATGAACTGATGCAAAGGCTAGTGAGCAGACCTAAAAAAAATTATATAATAACAATATTATTGTAAAGACAAGCAACTTTGAAAGATTTAAGAATTCTGATGGATATAATGACCAACCACAATTCCAGAGAACTCATGATGAAAGATACCCTCTGCCTCTAGATAGAGAAATGATGGATTTAAAATGAGTATTGGAACATTTAAAAAATATTATCAATGTAGGAACTTGTTTTGCTTTATTTATACATATTTGTAATGAACTTTGTTTTTCTTATTTTCTCAGTGTGGGAGAAGGGATAAAGGGAGAGAATATAGACCTGAAAAATAATTGAATTGAAAAAAGAACTATTACCAAAAAACTTTGGAGGATTGATTATATAATAATACATCTGGTTTCTGTTAGATGTATCCCTCAATAAACACAAACCAAATAATATTTTGCATTGTAAGTGAATCAATACTACTTAAAATATATTTTTAAGTTTTGTTAAATTCATAAGAAAAAAGTCAATTCTATGTTATATGTAGCAGATTGAGTCTCAAGTGACTAAGTATTGAATCAGATTTCCATAATGCCTAAATTAGTACTTAGAAGTATTAAGTAGGTTAGGTACTACTAGAATTTCATAAACTCTTTCCATTCACTGACTACAACTATGCCCGTAATTACTGTTCATTAAATGTTCCTGATTGTGGAAACTAAGGGATTCAAAACATACATGATGACTTGATTGATATGCTATTCATACTCTTAGGCACCACTTTTCCTCCTTGTACAAAAAAGTACTACTCAAAGTCAGAAAACAGATTCAAATTCCACTTCTGCCATTTACCAATTATGTGACCATAAAGTCACTTAATGATTCATCTGTTAAAAAGGGGATAATACTTACTAATCTGTCTCAAAAGATTGCTGTTAGGACCAAATGAAATTGTATATGCAAATCGCTTTGTAACCATATGCTTTGTTAATAATTATTATATAAATGTTAATCTATTATTATTAACTCCATCCCTCTTTCTCTAAGCATTATGTTAGTATACTTTATTCTATCTTAATTCATAGGATTGTATCCTAATAGAGTTGTGTAAGCTTCTAAAGTACCAATTTTTACACTATAGAATCTGAATAGTAGATAATAATACTACATATAACTTTCTTTTGTACTTTATTTAATAGAACAAAAAATTTGCAACCTATGTAGTTGCTTCTGGACTACTTTATGGAGCAGAAGAAGGCATCTTACATTTATTTTTTAAGGTATGCTCTTTTATAACTTTGTTAACTTATAGTAATAGATTTTCTAGCTTTAAGATTTAAAACACATTTATTTGTTGTATGATAACTGGGACTGTTTAACTTTAAAAATCTAGAGGAAAATGTATAGAGATAGAATTTGACCCCTAATTCTTTTTTTCCATACTTAGAACTAAGACTTGTAAAATTCAAAGTGGAGCTAATATTTAGTAGAAGCTGCAAAAACCTTTTAAAAATAAGAAAACTAGGGGCAGCTAGGTGGCGCAGTGGATAAAGCACTGTGTATAAAGTGCTGTGTATAAAGCACCGGCCCTGGATTCAGGAGTACCTGAGTTCAAATCTGACCTCAGACACTTGACACTTACTAGCTGTGTGACCCCGGGCAAGTCACTTAACCTCCATTGCCCTGCAAAAAAAAAAAAAAAGAAAGAAAGAAAAAAGAAAACTATATATTTCATGCATTATATCACTTTAGCATTTGATGCAAGTACAGTGCTATATATCCATATTTTATCACTAAACTCTTGGTTTTTAGTCTGGCCCATATATAACTTACCTGAAAGCATGGGGTGTTTTTTTCCTTTCATTAATGTATTCATGACACCCCTGAGAAGCACTGTAGTATAGTGAATAGAGAGTTAACCTTGGAGTCAGGATAGAGGTTCAAGTCTTGCCTCTAGCCTATACTACTGTGACCCTGGGCAAGGAATTCTAAAATGATTTTGCCATGGTAACTAACATCTCTTGAATACATCCCTTTCTCTCCTCTGACACTCCTACCACCTTAGTGTAGGCCTTCATCACCATACTATTGCAGTAGCTTCCTTGTTGGTCCCCCTTCCACAAGTCTGTCTCTGCTACAATCAATCCCCAAGTCAGCTCTCAGAGTAATCTTCCTAAAGCACAGGTTTGATCATGTCACTA
Organism: Dromiciops gliroides; assembly: GCF_019393635.1. Taxonomy (NCBI): domain Eukaryota; kingdom Metazoa; phylum Chordata; class Mammalia; order Microbiotheria; family Microbiotheriidae; genus Dromiciops; species Dromiciops gliroides. The sequence continues at coordinate 303,167,858 of NC_057862.1, read as the reverse complement.
CTAAGTAAATTCCAGTGGCTCCCTCTCACCTCTAGGATCAAATATAAAATTCTCTAGCATTCAGAGCCCTTCATAACCTGCCCCTTGGGGCAGTTAGGTAGCGCAGTGGATAGAGCACCAGCCCTGGAGTCAGGAGTACCTGAGTTCAAATCCGGCCTCAGACACTTAACACTTACTAGCTATGTGACCCTGGGCAAGTCACTTAACCCCAATTGCCTCAAAAAAACCCAAAAACAAACAAACAAAAAAATAACCTGCCCCTTTACCCTTTACTGCCTTTCTAATCTTCCTGCATCTTAGAACCCCTCTGCCAAGTGACACTGGCTTTCATGTTGTTCCTAGAAGAAAATATTCTATTTCTCAGCTCCGGGCATTCTCACTGGCTGTTTCCCATGCCTGGAATGCTCTCCCTTCTCATCTCTGTCACCTGGCTTCCCTGGCTTCTTTTAGCTACCACCCTAGCTAAAATCCCACTTTTGATGGAGAGAATTTCCCAGTCTCCCTTAATTATAGTGCCTTTCCTCTGTTGATTATTTCGAATTTATCCTGTATTAAGCTTGTTTGTACATATTTGTGTACGTGTTTTCTTCCCCTTTAGACTCTCCATGAAAGCAGGAACTGTCTTTTGCCTTTCTTTTTCCTAGGGCTTAGCACAGTGTCTGACACATAGTAGGTGCTTACTAATGTTTATTGACTAAGACTATAAATTTCAGAACAGTTGCTCATCTGTTGGAGGAGGAAGTTTCCCCCATCCTCAGAAAACCCTAACTTGATCCTTCCATCTCTACCAACTATTCTTCCATATCTCTCCTGTCTTTTGTAATTAAATTTGAGGCTATCTACAATAGGTAACTCCACTTCCTTTCCTCTAACTCTCTTCTTAACCCTCTACAATCTAACTTTTTTTTTTTTTTTAGTGAGGCAGTTGAGGTTAAGTGACTTGCCCAGAGTCACACAGCTAGTAAGTGTTATGTGTCTGAGGCCGGATTTGAACTCAGGTACTCCTGACTCCAGGGCCAGTGCTCTATCCACTGCACCACCTAGCTGCCCCTACAATCTAACTTCTGACCATATCATGCAACTGAAACTGTTCTCTCCAAAGTTAGCAATAATCTCTTAATTACCAAATCCAATGGCCTTTTCTCAGGAATCATCTTTTTTGGTCTCCTTGTTGATCACTCTTTTCTCCTTGATAATCTCTTCTCTCTGGGTTTTCAGGATGCTACTCTCTCCTGGTTCTCCTCCTGCCTATCTGTCCATTTCATCTCAGCTCCTTTGCTGGATCTTCATCTAGGTCATGCCTGTTAATCATGGGTGTCTCACAAGACTCTCCTTTGTCTTGGGCCTTTTTCTCTTTTTCCTTTATACAAAAGCTTCTTAAACTATGGGTTGCCACCCCATATGGAATCATGTAACTGAATGTGGGGGTTGTGAAAAAGTTGGTGGTAAATGTTTGATTTATGTACCTATTTTATATACCTGTATATCTTGGGTCATGTAAAAATTTCTCGGGCAAAAAAGGGTCATAAGTGGAAAAAGTTTAAGAAGCCCTGTTCTATACTGTTTCACTTCATGATCTCATCTGCCCCCATGGATTCAGTTATCACCTCTATGCTGATGATTCTTACATCTACTTATCCATCCCTAACCTCTCTGCCAACCTCTAGTCTTGCATCTCTAACTGCCAGTTAGACATCTTGAAGTGGATGTCCTGTAGACATTTTTTTTTTTTAGTGAGGCAATTGGGGTTAAGTGACTTGCCCAGGGTCACACAGCTAGTGAATGTTAAGTGTCTGAGGCCGGATTTGAAGTCAGGTACTCCTGACTCCAGGGCCAGTGCTCTATCCACTGCGCCATCTAGCTGCCCCTCCTGTAGACATCTTAAACTCAACATGTCCAAAACTGAACTCATTTATCTTTTCCCAAAAATCTTCCCCTCTTCCAAACTTCCCTATTACTCTCAAGGGCACAAGCATCCTCCTAAGTCCCCAGGCTTGCAACCTAGGTGTCATCCTCAACTTGTTATTATCTCTCACCTCCTATATTCAATCTGTTGACAGGACTTGTTGACAAGACCTTTGTAGTCATGTCTCAAATACAACCCCTTCTCTCCTCTAATACTGCCATGACCCTAGTGTAGGACTTTATCTTCTCATGGTCCTCCTACCACAAATCTCTCACGTTCTAGTCCATTCCTAAAATGTAGACCTGACCCTATCACCGTCCTACTCCAGGAGTGTCCAGTGGGTCCCTCTCATCTCCAGGACCAAATATAAAATCTTCTGTTTGGCATTCAGAGCCCTTTATAACCTGGACTCAGTCCCTTTCCAGTTTCCTTTTTCCTCCATGCCTTCCCCCGACACACAGTCTCTTCAGTCCAGTAATATTTGCCTTCTTGCTTTTCCTTAAATAAGATTCTCTATCTCTTGGCTCCATGCATTTTTACTGGCTTTCTCCCATGCCTGGAATGCACTCCCTCTTCATCCCTGCCTCCTGGCTTCTTTTATTTTCCTTCAAAACCTAACTAAAATGCCACCTTCTCAGGAAGCCTTTCCCAGTGCCTCTTAATTCTAGTGCTTCTCTCTGTTGATTATTTCCTATTTATCCTGTATATGGTTTGTTTGAAAACATTTTCTTGCCTGTTATCTCCCCTGTTAGATTATGAACTCCTTGAAGGAAAGTACTGTCTTTTGCCTTTCTTTGAATCTCCAGTGCTTAGCACAATACCTTGCACATAGTAGGATTTAATAAGTATTTATTGACTGACTGCAGAGATCCCTATACAAATAAAGTCTCAGATCCAGACCAAAAAATAAGACTTGCCAAAAATGTGAGTTGGTTTGCTTTGATTTGGTTTGGTAATGTACATGTTTCAAAAAGTATTCATATTTTTGTTCTGTCTCCCTCCCTTTGTCAATGTTCCATGACTAGGTCATTACAGATTACAGAGTTGTCAAATAAAGTGCCATGTGAGATCCAAGGGAAGAGGTTTTTACTAACCAAGGGGACTCAGAGAAGGCAACATTTGAATCAAACTCAAATATATTTCAATATTTGTATCTATAATTCTTGTGTCAAAAGCTCCTTTGTAACACAGCCCAAACACATTTTGAGTACCTCTTACTTATGTGGCTCTATTACATGACCCAGAAAGCCATTGGGCATTCTCAGGATAGCTGCCAGCATCTCTTATAAGCTCTGAAGCCCATAGATCTTGAAAACATACAACAATTTTATTTACACAGTAAAGGAAGAGGTCAGATTATGAGGAAATTTGAATGTGAAACAGGAGTTTGTATTTGATCCCAGAGGTAATAGGGAGCCATTGGAGTGCACTGAGTAGGGAAGGTGACATGATCAAACCTATATTTTAGGAAAATCACTTTGGCAGCTAAATGGAGAATCTATTGGAGTGGTAAAATAATTAACTTAGAAAAACCAATTAGAAAGTTCATCTAATAGTTCCAGGTGACGAAGGCCCAAACTAGTGTGGTAGCTGTTTGAGTGAAGAGAAGAGAACATGAATGAGAGTTATGGAGGTAAAAACAGCAATACTTGACAATTGATTGGATGGAGTGAGTGAGATTGAGGCTGATGGTGAGGTGTTGAACTGGTTGAGTTCTTTTCTTTGTTCCCTAACCATCATTCCTTTTAATCACTTTCTTCAGGATCATGAAGTTTGTTCTCTTCTGAGTATTCCCTCCCCATTGTTATCTTCTCTCTGTATTTCTTCATCACTCTGTGTGTGTGTGTGTGTGTGTGTGTGTGTGTGTAAACCTCCTTTGACCATTTCAGATGAGAGTAAGGGTTCATCTGATGTTCTTTCCATTCCTTCTTCCATGTTAGTATATTCTCAACCCAGTTATGAGAAATAGCAGATTTCTAACTCTTTCTAACTCCTTTTATTCTCCTTTTCCTTCTTAAAACCTTCAAAACAAAACCAGTCTACCTCCAAGTAGACCTCCATTTTTCTCACTAACTTTCTCAAATACCCTTTTGAAGACATTATGGTTCTGAAAAAACACTTGTTTCTTCTCCCTCCACCAGTATTAACATTATGTATTGCTCCTTCTTATTTCTCAAATAAATATATTTCCTTAGGTTTCACTGGATTCTTGTGTCTGCATTTCAAAGTTCCTATCAGTTCCTATCCTTTTACCAGAAATGCTTAAAAGTCCTCTGTTCTGTAAAAATCCTTTCTTTCCCCTGTAGGACTCTACTCAGCTTTACAGGGTAAGCTATTTTTGGTAATAAGCCTAAATCTTTTGCCTTTGAAATATTATATTCCAAGATTTCTTCTTTGTTTTTTAGTGAAAGTTGCCTGGTTCCTATTAGATTCTAATCTCCTTTAAGATTACTTGTTCATCTTTGTATTTCTAGCACCTCGTACATTGTCTTGCCCATAGTAAGTGTTTTATATGCTTTTGTCTAATTTCATTTTTCTTTTAAAAATTTTTTAGCAGTTTAATTGCCATTGTACAAGAGATAGTTTTGTTCTTATATCTTCTTAATGGTTTCTTCTTTATATTAGCACTTCTACTTTCCATCTTGTCAAGATCTGGGCTTATGATTAAGAATCTTTTTGTGATCTTTATTCAGATTTAGACTAGTGATAACCACCTTGCTAGAGTAGATGCCCACATGCACATTAATGACACTAGCTTTTTCATTCTGCATAAGCTTGATATAGATGATGTATTTCTTTCTGTAACCCTAGAATCCTAGACTACTTTCCCAATTTGCTGACCCCCAAACCACCTGGACATCATCATCTTACCAGATAGGTATGGAATGAATATTGTATTTCTGTCTCAGCTCCTTGAAAACAGGGAAAACATGATCTCTAGATGAATACTGGAAGGTGGGTTGAAGTCTTTGGTTAGAGATCTTAACCAGATTATTTATTTTGGCTAAATAAAATTGGGAGGGGGATGGAAGAAGAGAATGTGGATAAATAACTTCATTCCTATGATACTTAAGGAACTACTATATGCCTTCCTGAAACCCACCCTTTGAGATCAGTGATGCAAGTATTTATACTATTTTATAAATGAGGAAAAAGGCTCAGAGAGGTTATGACTTACCCAGGGTCACATAGTAAGTGAGTGTCAGAGCCTCCTGGACTTTTTCCACCACAGCAAATGGTGGCTGGGCTTATGCCTACACCTTGCTTATCTTCTTCAGGGTTCCAGATAAGATACCTCTCAGCTCCTGGGTAGGAGGAACCATGCCAGGACTTTTACTACTTTGTGGTTACCACCACTACAGAACTGGAGATTTCGCTTATTTCTTCTCCATGTGTCAAGCTCACCATCTTTTCTAGGATCACATCCTTCATAATATCTTTACTCCACTTCTTACATGCAAGTAATCACTAACCTGTATGTAATATACATGGTACTAACATAATACAAGTGCAAATATTAGTTATAAACATGTTTTATTAAGTAAAAAAGAAAACATAGTTAAGGTGTACTATATCAGAGGTGTCAAATTCACAGCCTGCAAAACTTCCCAGTCTGGCCAGAACCAGATTAAAATGTAATTGAGAAATGTTTAACAAAATAATGAAAAATAAGCTAAAACATAGATAATGTTAATTTGTGACTTTCTTAGTCAATATGTGGCCCAAAGGGGGATCTATTTCTATTTGAGTTTGACACCACTGGACTAGATGACCTCTAAAGTCCTATGATACCAAAGCATTTGTTCAGGTATCCAGGTAACAAAACTATTGTCATCGTGTCATCATGTAGTACTTGCTTCTTAAAATAAATTTCTACTTATCCAGGACAAATAGACAAGTAACTAAAATTGGCAAAAATAACACTCCTTACTTTTATTTTTTTACAGATGGCATGGTTAGGTGAAACCCCTACATTACCAGTCTTTGGTGATGGTACAAATATAATCCCAGCAATTCATGTCTTTGATTTAGCAGGGTAAGCATTACCATTAGAGAACTGAAAGTTGTTTTATGCTGACTATTTCCAAACCTTGAGATTTTGTCTCTCCCAAATTGTGTCAGATGAGCAGCCTGTGCTGCAAGTTTTTTTTTTTTAATTAATTAATTTATTTATTTGCAGGGCAATGGGGGTTAAGTGACTTGCCCAGGGTCACACAGCTAGTAAGTGTCAAGTGTCTGAGGCCAGACTTGAACTCAGGTACTCCTGAATCCAGGGCCGGTGCTTTATCCACTGTGCCACCTAGCCGCCCCTTGTGCTGCAGTTTTTAAAGAGAAAAGTGCCACCCTACTTATTTGCAGCCCTTGGGTTCCTATAAAAAATTTAAATGGCCTATTAATCTTCAACTTTCTTCACAAATTGTAAGTTAGATTGGCCTTATAATTTTCCAGCCCTCAGAGAATTGAACCCCCTTCTTTGAGCTACCTTCCTTATCATTTATGCTTCCAAGAGGACATTAGGCCTGGCCCAGACAAGATTGTTTGAAGGAATCTTATGTGGAGGCTTTAGGAATAGATATGGGAATCCATAATAAAAATATAAGTATAACTTCAGGCTTACCCTTTCCCAAAGGCATTACCATGGAAACTGGAGGAATAGAAATGTCTGCCCACAGAGATTTACATAGTGTTCCCTAAGCTTCCTTGACTTTGAACCTAACAGACTTCTGAGAAGGAGCTGGAGGATGGCCATGCCGGGGAAAATTTCCATCTTGTCTGAGAGAAGTCAACAGGGTGATTATAAGGGAACCACATTGGAGATGCAGATTCAGAGGCAGGACCCTGAGAATTGGGAACATGGACAAAACCATTCTCCCTGGAAAGATAAAATTAGGACACAGCCAGGAGGAAACCTCTTAAACAAACTTTATGCTAATATATAGGATCTCCGCTAAAAGGCATGAGCAAAGTTCCTTCTAGAATAAAGTAGCTATCAGGGATAAGATAACTATTATGTCCTCTACCAAAAAGAAATGCTTAAGTCACAAAAGACTCATAGGTGAACATTAACAAATAGTTAAGACATGAAAGAATAACCTGTCACCTATTACAGTCTACCACGTGGTAAAGACAACTTCAGATTCGATATTTCATATTAACCCCAATCTGTACTGTCAGAGCACTGCACAAGTCCAGAAATATTGGCAAGACAGAGCATGGCTTGTCCCTCAGCTTTAGCATCTTACTAAGCTGCAGTTATCTCCTCCAAGAAGTTGTGGAAGTCATCTCCTTCTGGGGAACTAGGGCCCAGACCTCTTAACCTCAAGAGATTTCTGACAGGTCTGGAAATATCCATTTGTTAGGTCTGCTCTTTGGTTTTCTAGGCTCCTGGAAAGACACAAAACAGAAGAGGCAGCCAGAGACTTAAATCCAGCCAGACAAACACATGTTCTTTCTATTATGTGCATGTAGTCTTCGTTGCTAGGGGCAGAGGAGCCGCTGAGGGGTGGGGGTGGGGGGCACATCCAAGGCAGAGGCAGCCCTGGCTGTATCCTAACAAAGGGGCTACTTTAAAAGAGGCCAGAAGCCATTTCTCCTCATTCTCTATAGCCCACAGAGTAGATGGCTTTTCCAGGCTCAGTGACCAATCCTCTTTGGCACTGACCCCACTCATAGGGACATATGAGGAGCAACTAAGAGTCTTTAGTTGCACATGCCCATCACCAAGGGCCCTGAGCATATGCCTTTCCTCATGGAGCCAGAGCACATATGCTAAGCTTTATGAAATAAGTAAAGGTGAGGGTCATAGTTCAATGAGCTCTTCTAGCTGGGACCTGGCATCCTCAAATGGCATAGTTGTTCAGTCATTTTAGTCATTTCTGTCTCTTTGTTACCCCATTGAGTTTTTAAAAAATAATAAACATTTTTACTTATAGTTTTGAGTTCCAAATTTTATCCCTCCTTCCCTCCCTCTCCTCCCCCCTCCCTGAAGCATCAAGCAGATATGAGTTATATACGTGCAATGATGTAAAGCATTACCATATTAGTCATTTTGTACAAGAACATTTGAATAAAAGAGAAAATGAAAGAAAGTGAAAAAGAGCCTACTTCAGTCTGTGATCCATCAATATCAGTTCTTTCTTTGGAAGTGGATAGTATGTTTCCTCATTAGTCCTTCAGGATTGTCTTGGATCATTGTATTGCTGAGAATAGTTGAGTCATTCACAGTTCATCAAACAGTATTGCTGTCTCTGTGCACAAGGTTTTCTTGGCTCTGCTTACTTCACTATACATCAGTTCATACAAGTCTTTCCAGGCTTTTCTGAAATCGTCCATTGAGGGTTTTCTTGGCAAAGATACTGGAGTGGTGTGCCTTTTCCTTCTCCGCTGATTTCACAGATAAGGAACTGAGGCAAACTGGGTTAAGTGATGGGTCACACAGCTAGTAAGTGTCTGAAACCAGATTTGAACTCAAGAAGATGAGTTTTCCTGATTCCAAACCAGGTACTCTATTCATTGTACCACCTAGCTGCCCAAATAGGATAGTAGTTGTTGTCATTTGTCCTTGGGTCTCAAAGAAGACCAGTGACATTAAGGAAAGTGATGTCTTGATTTGCAAGTGAGTTAGATTTAAGTGAGGCAGAGCTGTATAAAGTCATCAGCCTTGCTCTCTCTTCCAAAGTCATCAGTGTCCAATAGTAAGAAAGGACAACTGGCAATGGCCCTTGATGCTGTGGGACACCTCTTGGCCTTTTTAAGCTAAAGTCTTTCTCAGGTTTCAGTTTGTCTGAGGCAACATCCATTCAGTAATTAAAGGCTAGGTAAGAATTGAGGCAAAAGATGGCCTAGTATTTTCCTTTTTATATGCCATGTGTCTCTCCCCACCCCCACTCCCCAAGTGAGGCCCTTTGAGGTAGGAGGTAGTGTTTATGCACTTGTTCCAGCAGAGGCAAGATATTCTACTTTCCCTAGTACACATCTCCTCTTACCTTATCAATAAAGGATGGATTGGCTAAAGAGAATGCATGGGGGGGCAGCTAGGTGACACAGTGGATAGAGCAGTGGCCCTGGAGTCAGGAGGACCTGAGTTCAAATCCAGCCTCAAACACTTAACACTTACTAGCTGTGTGACCCTGGGCAAGTCACTTAACCCCAATTGCCTCACCCCCCCCCAAAAAAAAAGAATGCATGGGCAGCTAGATGACACAGTGGATAGAGCTACTAGCTTGGAATGAGGAAGACTCCTCTTCCTGAGTTCAGATATGGCCTCTCAGACGTTTACTAACTGTGACCAACCCTAAGCAAGTCATTTGCCTCAGTTTCCTCATCTGTAAAATGAACTGGAGATGGAAATGGCAAAACACTCCAATATCTTTGCCTAGAAAATCCCAAATGGGTCACAAAGAGTAGGACATGACTGAAAGAGAGAATGCATAGGCAACGATGGTGTTTTGTAAGCTACATTGCTGTAAGAAATTAAGAAGAATTCACCTTGAACCCTGAAGTCAGTATATTTATTCACCCACCAGGTACTCTCACCAAGCTTGCCCTGTACCATACCTCCTTTGGATATATAAAGTTGTGCATTGAATACATAGCAAAGATGATAGTTCTTTCCTCCCTGAATTTAAATGTATAAAGATAACCTAGAGGAATGGTACCTAAACTAAATTCCCTGAACCTGCTCTGAAGTATTTCGATTATCCCTACATTCCCCACTAATTTTGCTGACAAATTGTTAAACATTTTCTGGAACTTTAATCTCCCTCTAGGCATCAGAACAGATACTTGTGTGTATGTTAAGAGGTGGATAAAGGAAAGAAGGGAATAAGGGGACTAAGGTTTAGGAAGAGGGCAGAAGGAAAAAGAGGAAGAACAAGGAGAATGCAGTGAGAATATTGCCTACACCTCTGGGAATTACTATAGGTCTAGAATCTGTTGGCCCCTTAAAATTCACAACATATTCACTTTTTTTTCTTTTTTAAAAAATTTTGAATAGAATTTTATTTTCCAAAACACTCTTGATAATTCATCTGAACATATCTGAAAAATGCTAAACTTTACTACATTCATACAATAGTAAAATAAAATAGCTCAATCTCTCAAGTAGGGTTAGAACTATATTTGCTAGTGTTTTTCTTTGAAATTCTTCAGTTTGGGGCTTCAGGGGAGTGCACATCTGTTGTGTTTTCTATGGGTGATCATTGTACTTATTGAATTGCAGAGTCTTACAAAATATAGCAGACCACGTGCCAAAGGTTCACTACCTAATTGCAATGGATGAAGCTTCTCATACGCAAGAAGACATATTAAAGGTCATATTCAGTGTTATATTTTGATACTTTAAGAACCTGTGGTTTTATCATTGTGGGTACTTTCTCCATTAATGCAAATTGTAACCTCTCTACACTTTAGTAAAATAGTCATGTACTCAAATAGTCACGTCTGATTTGGTAGAACCTTCCAGAGTTTCTGCTTCACAGGCATAACCTTCAGGGACTCTGAGCCACCTACAAACTGTGGGGGACAGACAACAAAGTGGGACTTTAGGGGAAGCCATATTTTGATAGCATTCCTTTTTTTCTTAAGAAATTAAATGTGGGAAATGAAGTCTAGCATTATTGTACAATGTAACAGTCTTAAAACCTTGTCTGCACTTTAGAGCTTTTTCCAGTGAGAGAGAGAGAGAGATTCTACTGTGGTTACATAAATACAGTAGAATTTACTGGCTTGATTGAGAACAGCTCAGTGGGGAAGTTGGAAGAATGGATGGAGGGAAAGCTGAAATGAATTTTGTCAACAGGATGGGGGGTAGGGAGGGGGTGCTTACACAAGGAAGCACAGAGGAGGCAGTGAAGAGGGGAAGATTCTCTGGAGGTCTTGGACAATTGCTCTTGCAGGAATGGGGGAGGGGTAAAAGTATCCTGAAGCATGTTAGGGGGCCTTGATTTATACTAGGCAGATGGGATGACCAAGATGAATACCCATGGCAAAAACTAAGGAAAGCCCAGGATTTTTAAAATTTTTTTTTGGCATAGTCATTGCTCAGCTGATTCTAAAAGGGAGGGCATCTCCACAGGGAAGGTGGACTGGCAGATGATGGAAGATACTGGGACTACTCTCTAAGTGTTTCTTCTATCTTTGTCTCAAGGCAAATTTAAATTTATTCAATATGTTAGTATCCATATGTGGATTTACTTTCTGAATCATCCTATGCAGATGCTTACTCCTAAACTAACTTCTACTCAGGTAGAAGCAAAACCAGGAATGTGGGGGGAGGGGCAAAAATAAAGCTGCCAGGTTAAGAAATTACTAATTTCCTACCCAAAATATGCTCATTTGACACTTTTGAAAAACTAATATCTTTCTATAGGCAGATGTTGAAATTGTGGATGTATACATGACCCAGATTCACCAAAGCTAAAATATGCTATACTAGGAGTCAGACTTGTCAGCACTCTTCCTCTTGATCATAATTGCTTTGTCCAAGATATAGGCTTTTTTTCATTTAGCATACTCCTAGGCATCTACCTCAGTTCTGAAGGTATACTTTTTAATGTTTTCAATTATATCTCTATTTATTTGAATATCATATGAAATATAGCTACATATTAATATTACTATTTTTCTTCAATAGTGCATCAGTAAAAATGTTGGCCCAGGAAAAATCCAAAAATATGCAAAAGAAAATGCATTTTTAAGCAAAGAATTAACAGTAAGTATAAAGTTACTAGCTTCCTTACTCTCTTTTTAAAAAATTCTTAATAATAATCATTTTTATTTGATGTTTTGAGTTCCAAATTTTATCCCTTGTTCCCTCAGTCCCCTCTGTCTTCCCTGAAGCAGTAAGCAATCAGATATAGGTTATATATGTGCAGTTATGTAAAACATTACCATATTAGTCATTTCGTATAAGAAAACTTGAATAAAAGAAAAAAAAGAAAGTGAAAAATAGCATGCTTCAATCTGTGTTCCATCAATGTCAGTTCTTTCTTTGGAGGTGGATAGTATGCTTTATCATCAGTCCTTTGGGCTTGTCTTGGATCGTTGTATTGCTGAGAATAGTTAAGTCATTCATAGTTCTTCATCAGATAATATTGCTATCACTGTGCACAATGTTCTCCTTCATTGAGGCTCACTTCACTATACATCACTTCATACAAGTCTTTCCAGGCCTTTCTAAAGTCATCCTGCTTGTCATTTCTTATAGCACAATAATATTTCATCACCATCACATACCACAGTTTGTTTAGCCATTCCCCAATTGATGGGCATTCCTTTGATTTCCAATTCTTAATCACCACCAAAAGAGCTGCCAGAAATATTTTTGTACAAATAGGTCTTTTTCTCTTTTGGGGGATGTCTTTGGGATATAAACCAAGCAGTGGTATTGTTGGATCAAAGGATATTCACAGTTTGATTTCCCTTTGGGCATAGTTCTAAATTGCTCTCCAGAATGGTTGGATCAGTTCACAACTCCACCAACAGTGGATTAGCATCCCAGTTTTCCCACATCCCCTTCAACATCTGATATTTTCCGTTGATATTTTGTTAATTTGCTGCCATTTCCATCTCTGAATATTCATTAAACATCATTTGTTAAACACTAAGTGCAAGGCACTATGCCAGGTGTTGGAGAAGATAATTACAAAGCCTTGTCTTTTTTTTAATAAAAGTATTTTATTATTTTCCAGTTACGTGTGAGGATAGTTTTCAACATTTGTTTTCATAGGATTTTTAGTTCCAAATTTTTCTCCTATCCTCCCTTCCCTCCCTCCTCCCCAAGACGGAAAACAATCTGATATAGGTTATATATGTGCAATCACATTAAACATATTTCTGCATTAGTCATATTGTGAAAGAAGAATCAGAACACAAGGCAAAAACCTCAAAAAAGAAGGAAAAAACAACCCAAAAGTAGAAACAGTATGGTTCAATGTGCATTCATAATTCACAGTTCTTTTTCTGGATGTTGAGAACATTTTCTATTGTGAGTTCTTTGAAATTGTTTTGTATCATTGCACTGCTGAGAAGAGCCAAGTCTATCACCATTGCTCATCACACAAATGTTGCTGTTACTGTGTACAATGTTCTTCTGGTTCTGCTCCTCTCAGTCAACATCAGTTCATGTAGGTCCTTCCAGGTTTCTCTGAACTCCTCATGCTCATTGTTTCTTACAGCACAATAGTATTCCATTAAATCCATATACCACAACTTGTTTAGCCATTCCCCAATTGAAGGGCATTCCCTTGATTTCCAATTCTTTGCCGCCACAAGGAGAGCTGCTATAAATATTTTTGTACATGTGGATCCTTTTCCCTCTTCTATGATCTCTTTGGGATACAAATCTAGCAGTGGTACCACTGGGTCAAAGGGTATGAACAGTCCTATAGTCCTTTGGGCATAGTTCCAAATTGCAAAGCCTTGTCTTGATAGAGCTCATATTCTAGCAATTTCAGTCACTACTAGGTTTAGTCACTACTGGCTAAATTGCTCTATTAATCCAATATGCTTTTGTCATTTCATCTCTATGCTCAGAAACTTTTAGGGCTTCACTTTTACATACTAAGTAAAGTTCAAACTCTTTTGTCCAGTATCAAAGGCCCTCTATAATCTAGCACCACTCAACTTTCTAAAATACTAGCTTTTTCTCATATTACTCCCCTCAATGCAGTTCCTCCCTGCTAACCTTCAAGCAGGATTATTCTATCCCTCTAAATTCCATCTCTCTGTCTCTCTCTCTCTCTGTCTCTCTCTCTCTCTCTCTCTTCCTTTTTGACCACACTATTATTTTGGATAATTTCAGGAAGATTTACCTTCTGAAGTTGGTAATAATATCCCTCATAGGAACTCATGTAATAGTTTGTTTTCTAATTTTTAATAAACTTAGAAAATATTGTTCATTATAGTTATCTATTTTTGTATTTTATAAACATACTAGACTGCTCTTATAATTTAACTTATTTTTAGGAATGAGCTGTATGGCTATGGTATATTTAAGAATACTGTATTTGTTCTTTAAGCATGTTCCTATTTTTTTAATGCTACTTCACTACCTGTAAAACCCAGATATTGCTGTCTACTATAAGAGAGCAAATATAGATAGGACTTTTAGAAGTATAGTAGTATTATAATTGATATAGGCAATATTAATTGATTCATTGATTTTCATCTTTAATGATTTTGTTCCTTCTTCTATTAACTACCTCAGTGTTTTAAGAAAGTACTATGTGAGCTATTATTATTAAGGAGCTGTAATAACTGAATTATTAGGATTTACCAACAGGTGGAACCGTTTAATTATTTGCTATTAATTATTCACTTATTCTTTATCTTTTAGCAAGGACAGCTTGACCATTTGTTAGTCAACTTGAGAATGGAAGCTTTATTTGTGAAAGAAAATTTTAACATTAGGTGGGTTGCCCAATCAGGATTTGTGGAAAATATAGCGAATATCCTCAAAGAATACAAGCAAAGTAGAGGATTATTGGTAATTATTTCCTGAATGTTGTTTAAACTTCTGATTTGTAAAAAATATATTTTTTATTTAAAGTACTAAAATAAAGATTTTTTTATCCTAACAATACAGGGGAATCAATACATTTGAAAACTGAAAATAATTCAGATTAAAAAAAGAAAATAAGAACCACTAATAACCATCATGTCTGACAAAAATTGAAAGTGATTTCTTTAGATAAATCTGTTTGACTAAGGTTCTGTCTGCATAAGAGCTTAGTGTGGGTTGAAAAGGCTGGCATTTTTTAGCCTGTGTATACCATCTGATTACTGGGGACTGGAAAAAAGCAATTTTTAAAATTTCACTATAATTTGAAGGTTGACACCTGGCTTTCAATCTAGCCCTTTGAAAATTCTAAACATCATACCAATATGATATTGTTTTTTTTAAACATGTCACAGGGGAAATAGGTAGGGGGGGGTGGTCCTTAGGTATTTCTCTTTAAAGAATTACACCCTTTTGCACATAAATCCAATTAGAATAAAATGGTCGTTTATTTGGGCACTAGAGAGAGAAACCAAGAGGCACTAGAGAAAGAGACCAAGAAGAAAGTCAAAGACTTTCCTCAAGGGGAGAAAATGGTTCAAAGACATGATTCTCTAAGACTCATTTCTCCTTGAACAGAAGGAAGGCAAAAGCTTTTATAGACCACAGATAGGGTGATCACCACCTGACAATAAAAAGCCCACTTTGGGGGTGGGGAAAGCTTGAGTGAGGTGGTGGTTGGACTTCTGGAATTATCTCTGTTGCCTGGTACAGATCAGGCATTAGCCACATGGGCTTATCTCCCTTCTCAAGGTGTGTCCATCCTTTCTTAGCTGGCCACTTTAAACTTTAATAGTCCCAAATTCCTTGATATGTCCCAATCCCATATCAGAACTATTCTAAATAAACAAATGTAAAATCATTCTTGTATCAAAGAAATATCTCCCCCTGAATATTCCTTTAGCTACAGATTAATAAATGCTTTTCATGAGGGAATCATAATTCCCTTTGTGCAACATTAGAGAACTTAATGTGCACATTCAGAATTTAATTTCTCAGGGCTTCAGCTGCCATATGTAAAGCTGACCTAGGTGATCTTTTCAGCTCTAAAGGTTATGATTTATTATTCTCCTATGTTTTCTTAATGTTAATAGGCATACTTCCTAAAAAACCAAGAGTGAGTACTGTCTATAAATTCATAGAATTTGCAACACAAAATGTAAAAAGTTGCCTTTTTGTTAAAATCACTTTAATTCCTTAGAATACTTAATAATTAGCTAGTATATATACTAGTAACATTTGTTTAGTAGTAGTACAATGTGAGAATTAGTGCTACCAACCTGTTGACAAAGATACTGCAGGGAAGCTCTGCCATGAAAAGAATGCATGTGACTTAGCATCTGGAAGTGACCTTTCTGGGATTTCAAAGGTCAGATCAGCATCAGGAAGTGATGTCTGCCACCTGTAGGTCCTGTCAATCAGTGTTACCAGCCAATTAGCTTGGAGCTGTGTGTGTGGATGGCCCTGTTTCCTGTTTCACAGGAGGCTTCTGGGAGAAGCCACTTAGGAGCGAGGTCTTTTCATTTCTGGACTGCGGCTTGGAGGCAGGGACAGGCAGGATAGGGAGAGTAGACAAATCTCTTACTTTATCCACATGTTTCTCTTTATTAAACCCTAATATACTTTAATAAATACTTAATGCCCAAAGATTGGTGCTATATGTTTTCTAATTTAAGGCGACCACTCATTAGATTTTAGACATCACAGCTAGAATTTTAAACCTTACAACAAAAACTATTAAAACATTTTAAAAGTTATATACTAATTACAAATATTTGTCATAAGTTTAGATTTGTCATTGCGTCCTAACATTTTTAAAGAAAAATTTATTTTTGATAAAATAATTTAAAGAAAGGGTTGTCAATTGGAGAGTTTTTCTGGGAAAATTGGCATTTTTTTAGCCACAATGAACAATACAACTTTTTTCTTTGTTTGTTTTGTTTTGTTTCGTTTTGCTTTGTTTTGTTGTTTTTGTAAGGCACTCAGGATTAAGTGACTTGCCAGGGTCAAATACAACTTTTTAAGACATTCAAACAGTTGCTGTAGGGCAGCTAGGTGGCGCAGTGGATAGAGCACTGGCCCTGGATTCAGGAGTGCCTGAGTTCGAATCTGGCCTCAGACACTTAACAATTACTAGCTGCATGACCCTGGGCAAGTCACTTAACCCCAATTGCCTCACTAAAAAAACAAACAAAAAACACTTAACCTCACAAAATGGTGGATAAAAGACAAAATGGAGTCACTAATGCAAACAGTTGCTGTTGAAAAAAACATACACATATTTTTATTAATTTAATTTTATAATTAAAATAAGAAAACTGATTTTTTTTTTTAGTTCCTGCTGTATGCCATAGAAGACACAGACACTGCTTTTCTTTATTTGATTTTTAAGATCTATATTCTGTTAGAAAACCTGTTGGATCCTTATAGAAATGATTACCTTCTTCATGCCAAATTATAATCTGATTGTATATACAACTATAGCTTCTATAAACTTCTAAAGTGGCATTTCAGTAGAGAAAATAGTTACTTTCCAAATATAGAGTGCATTTTACAGTTCTAATAGCAACTAAATGTGCTAAAAAAAAAAAAAGGTGTGATTAAAGGCCAAATTCTGAAAGAGACAGTCAGGTTGGTGACCTTGCTCAGCCCTCCCTCACTTAAATCTTATTCAGTACAAGTCATGATATTACCCTGATATCATGAGAAT
Source organism: Dromiciops gliroides (assembly GCF_019393635.1). Taxonomy (NCBI): domain Eukaryota; kingdom Metazoa; phylum Chordata; class Mammalia; order Microbiotheria; family Microbiotheriidae; genus Dromiciops; species Dromiciops gliroides. The sequence goes on along the minus strand of NC_057862.1, from coordinate 303,150,683 downwards.
GAAGGACAAACAACAACATTCACTATCATTTGTTATTTATACACACATACACATACACACATACATATATATTTGACATATGTGTATAAATGTGTGTATATATGTGTATGTATGTATGTGTGTGTATAAACCTATATAAATTGTTAAGGAGAGAATTAGGGTGTTTAAATTTCTTCTAAGTGACTTGAAGTGAAATAGTCATTATTTCACTTCTATAAAATCTACTAGAAGCTTTTCTGTTTTCTTGATGTCATATCAGAATGTCAGATTTCAGATAAGAGCTAGTAGTGACAGATCTGACATTTACTAGTTTGGGGCCCTGATTAAAGTAAATCAACCCTTTCATCTCCTGAGGCTCATTTTCCTCATCTATTGAAAAAATCATACTTCTACAACTTAGCTTACAGTGCTATTGTAAGGAGAGTATTTTGTAAGCTAAAAAGTACTCTATGTGAACCAATGTTAGGGTTATTACTGAAAAGCTCGCAATGATAAAGGAACATGGAATATAGATATACATTCCTAGGACTCAATTCATGCTATTATAAATTTACCTTGGAGAGATTTATAATTTTTAAAATTTAATATTTTTCCCAATTTCATGTAGAAACAATTTTAAGATTTTTTTTCCGAATTTGGAGTTCCAAATTTTCTCCCTCCCTTCCTCTTCTCCCCAACTCCCCAATGAGAAGGCGAGCAATTAGACATAGGTTATACATGTATAGTCATGCAAAACATTTCCATGTAAGTCATGCTGAAAAAGAAAACAGATTTTTTAAAATCCAAGAAAAATAAAGTAAAGAAAAAGTATACTTCAGTCTGCATTCAGACTCCACCAGTTCTTTCTCTGGAGATGGACAGTAAAGTTTATAATTTTAAAAGAAATATTGACACATATAACATTTATTCTTGGAGGTTCTTGGAAGATGAGTTATCAGTGTGGCCAGTCCCTGAATGTATTGTTACCAACAATACTGTGAAAATAGTGTTTGATTTAGAAGTCAGGACATGAGTCCAAATCACAGTTTTTATACCTACCACCTTTGGACAAGAACAAATCACTGCTAAGCCTCAGTTTTCTCCTCTGTGACAGGGTTGAACTAGATGACTTATAAGGTCCCTTCCAAATCTAAATCTGTCATCCTAAACTCTGTATTTTTATATTCTTTTGATTTTTAGCCTGTTAAGATTTGTATTCTTGGTCCTCCTGCTGTGGGAAAATCATCTATTGCGGAAGAAGTGTGCAAGCACTACAAATTACACCATATTAAAATAAAGGATGTGATAACAGAAGCCATAGCAAGGCTGGTAAATTCATATTTGTTTCTTTGGATCCTGCTTTGAATTTTCATTTCTGACCTTTTTTGAAACCAACAATTCTCTTTATATAATATGTAACTCGCTAGAGAATAATACATCACTCACTAAAAAACTGAATATAAAGAGTTTTTTATGAGTTAAACTCTTTTGACTTCAGTTATAAAATTAGAATGTATTTCCATAGGAAGACTCTTAGAACTGTAAGATCTGGGTTCTGATCCCTCTGCCTATGTGATCTTGTGCAAGTCTCTTCATTTCTCTGGGCCCAGTTTCATTATCTGAAAATTAAAAGGTTCGATTAGTTGACTTCTAGAACCTTTCCAGCCCTGATATTCTATCATTCTGTGATTCTTAGGTCTCTTTCAGCTCTAATAATCTAAAAATTGGGACCAACCATGTAATTAAAAATCACCCTTAAGAATTCTATGCAGGGGCAGCTAGGTGGCGCAGTGGATAGAGCACCGGCCCTGGAGTCAGGAGTACCTGAGTTCAAATCCGGCCTCAGACACTTAACACTTACTAGTTGTGTGACCCTGGGCAAGTCACTTAACCCCAATTGCCTCACTAAAAAAAAAAAAAATTCTATGCAAATCTTTTTTTTTTCTAACTATGAACTTAAAGAAAAAAAAGGAGGAGGGAGAAACTTATAAATGCCTTCAATTTATGGTACAGGTATTTAGGTGCCTACTATGTACCTTAAACTGAAAGTGCAAGTGTACAGATTTTAAAAATTTGGGACCTGATGGTTTACAAATGGGAAAAATGCCTCAGTTTTATCTTAATTTATCCTAAGAACTTACTTGATTTTAAAAGTGAATCTTTTTTTTTAATTATTTTTGCACTTCTGAACACTCATCAAGATGTTTTGAAGTGGCTCTAGTTTTTTTTTAAGTCTTTTGGATAGGAATACCCCTGTTCTTAAAGACTTTTTGAAAATATAAATCATGTAGGTGGGATCAATCAGAATGATTCTCAGTATGACTAAGAATTGATGTGGGAGGCAACCTGTGAGACTTTAGTTAAGTCAAGTTAATGAATCACTCAACAAGCATTTATTGAGTATGTTATTTCCATGTGCTATGCTACGTACTAAGGATATAAAGACAAAAGTGAAACAATCTCTGCCCTCAAGAAGCTTATATTCTGTTACAGGAGACAATATGTATGAAGTAAACACAGGGTCATTTGCACCAAAAAAGATGGTGGGAACCAAAGGAGGAACACTCAGATATTAGGAAAGCCCTTATGTAGAAGGGTCTTGAGCTAAGCTTTGAAAGAAATTAGGATTTCTGAGGGGCAGGTAAGGAGGGCATGTGTTCTAGTCATGGGGACAACCTTTGCAAAGGTACAGAGTTAGGAGATAGCATGATGTATGTGAGGAAAAACAAGAAAACCAGTTTGGCTGAATTGTAGAGTTCTTGAAGGGAAGAATTGTAGAGTTCATGAAGGGAAGTCAAGTATAGTAAATCTAAAAAGGTTGGCCCAGCTTATGAAGGATTTGAAATACCAGCAGAAGAGTTTGTATTTGATCAGAAGAGTTTGTAAGAGGAAGCCACTGGAAGCTCCTGAGCAGGGGGGTGACATGGTGAGACATATGCTCTGGGAATATCATTGTGGCAGTCGGATATAGGCTTGATTAGAGAGGGGCAACACTTGAATCAGAGGAGGAAATTAGGAACCTCTTACAAAAACTGATGAGAATAGAAACAAAAATGGTGGAGAGAAGAGAACCAGAGTGAAAGATGTTGCAGAGGAAGAAACAGCAAGATATAACAACTGATGGATGGGTAGAGTTAGAGAGTGAAGAGTCAAGGATGACTGACTCCAAGGTTGTTAATTGAGATGACTAGAGGGATGAATATCAACAGAAACTGAGAAATTAGGAAACAGGTAGGTTTTGGTGAAAAGTTAATTTGTTTACTTGTTCACTTGGGGGCATATTAAGTTCAAGATGCCTCAGGAACCTTTTCTTCATCTATAATCCCATGTAATTGGCCCTTTGAGCCAAGGGTTGCATATAAAAGAGGAGGCTGAACTAGGTGGTCTCTAAACTACTTATTAAGTATGGATCTTTGGCCTGGCTTTCAGTTCTTACCCTGGTATTACCTTACCTTGAACAAACCTATTCACCTTTTTGGACTTATCTCCCTATATAATAAAGGGGTTGAACTAGAAGACCTCTGAAGTCCTTTAAAATACTTGTGATAATATGGTTTATTGGGGGCAGCTAGGTGACGCAGTGGATAAAGCATCGGCCTTGGAGTCAGGAGGACCTGAGTTCAAATTTGGCCTCAGACACTTGACAATTACTAGCTGTGTGACTCTGGGCAAGTCACTTAACCCTCATTTCCCTGCAAAAAAAAGATAAAGAAAAAAGATAATATGGCTTATTCCCTAAAAGTCATTGGGATAATATTAAACTGAGGAGAAAACACCTAAGTTGCATCTTAAAGTAAGGAAGGAATTTCAATAGGTAAATATGATGAAGAGATTCTTTTCTAAGTATGGGAAAGAATGTGAGCAAAGATATCAAAGTGAGATAAGATAAAAACAAGAATGGGAGATAATGAATGACCTGTTATAGCCAAACTAAAATGTATGAAGTGGAAATAGTATAAAATAAGACTTGAAAAGTGATCAAAACTAGATTTTGGCAGTTCTTTAATTCTAGCTTTATAAATGAAAATGTTTGAGTAGAAGAATGATGTGACCAGATCACTGTCTTAGAAAGATTACCTAGGCAATCATGTGGAGGATTGAATGAAAAGGGGGAGAGATTGGAGGCAGAAAGAGCAGTTAGAAAGCTGCTATGGTAATCCAGAGTAAGACATTATAAAGGGAATGAACCAACATGGTTATAATAGGGATGAGATATTCAGAGAGGAATACCCAGCAGGTTGTTGGAAATGAGAGGCTAAAGTTTTTGAGGAAGAGGCCAAAGGCTAGAAGTACTAATATGGAAGTCATCAAATAGAGAAGATAATTAAAACCCAGGAAGTGAATGAAATTGCCAAGAGAGAAAATCAGAAGAGAGCCAGAAGAGTACCTTGGCAGACAGATCCATTTAGTAATTGATGAAGGATTAAGATCACGTGCCAAATGAATTTTTCAGAGAAAACCAATTTTTAATCTCCTATTTGAACCCTTGTGTGGTATCTAGGAGCTTCTTGTTGCACCAAAAGAAGAAGCAGAAGGAGAAGAACAAGAAGATACTGATAATGATGAAGAAGAAGAAGAAAACTTAGAAGAGATTCAAGAACTCTTAGATGGAGCCAAAGAAAGCATGGAACAGAATGGAGGTAATGTGTAAGCATCTGAAGTCATGTCTTTCTTTTTTCATCAGGAAAATTGCACCTAAATCATAGGAAATTAATTTTCCAAAAACATTTGAACAATGTAAATCTGCATCCAGGTTGCATTGTAAGTATCTTTAAATATTAGCAAAATATCAACTAGATCATTCATTTTTCTCATAACTTACGGTGTTTCATGGGTATTCCCTTCAGCATGTATGAATAGTAGTATGTAAAAACTTTAAGTGATAACAAAAATGAAAACAATAATGATAGCTGATGTTTATGTGGCAATTTAAGATTTTCAAATAACTTTCCACACATTATTTCATCAAAGCCTCATAGAATCCCTGAGGTGTTTTTTATCAAATGAAGTGATTGAGATTAAGCGGTTAAATGACTAATCCATGGTCATGTAACAAGCAAATGTTGATGCTGGTAATCAAACCCAGGTCTTCCTGACTACAGTTCTAGTCCTTTCCCCTACATTTCCTCTTTATTAAAAATAAAGATTTGGGGGCAGCTAGGTGGCGCAGTGGATAAAGCATGGGCTCTGGATTCAGGAGTATCTGAGTTCAAATTCGGCCTCAGACACTTGACACTTACTAGCTGTGTGACCCTGGGCAAGTCACTTAACCCCCATTGCCCTGCAAAAAAAAAAAAATTTTTGAAAAAAAAAAAGATTCTAAGTGGAAAAAAAGACAAGCTTTAGATCTACAAACAAACTTTGGGAAAGTATAAATCAATCTTTTGAAAATGTGAAAAATAACTAGTTTTCCTGAATTTTAACTAATTTCTTGCCTTCTTGCCCTCTCAGACTATGAAATCTGATACTTTGAGTGATTTCATTGGAGTTGTTATTTCTTCCACCAGTGCAGACTATAGTTATTTTGTGCCTTCTCATCATTTGTGAATCTTTTTCATGTTTGAATATTATTTCTGCATAGTGGATCCAAACAGATCCATGTTCAGGGTCTCTCCCCTTTGGTCTTTTTATAGTGTAAGGATAACTATATACTTCTTGTGTTGTACATCTTAGTCTAACTTCACTGCAGAGTTAGCTCTCCTCCATTTCTGTGCAAAGTTTTTCCTATAAATCTGCTCAATTGAGACAATCTTTGTAAAGCAGTTTGCAATCTTTAAATCATCATATTAATATACATTATTTTAATGGTGATGATGATATATCTTCAACTATGTCTCCTTTTGTACATGAGTCATTTTGGCAATAGGATACAGCTTATTTATATGCACCATTCCAGTAGTAGTAATAGTAGTCATAGTCGTAATTGTAGTCGTCATAGTCATAGTAGTAGTAACAATGATAGATGCTTTAGGTTTATCCTACAACCTGTTTACATGTACTATGTTTCTTTCCATGATCTTTCTGCCTACAAAATCTGCGTTAAATACCATGTCTACCAGAAACAACATGTACCATAAACTATAATTGCACCAAGATATATAATGCACAATACTTGTCTAAAAATCTAGTCTAATTGGAAAAACAATTACTGGAATCATTACTTAGGAAGTCACAGGAAAGGCACAACTTCTTGAGTTAAAATACACCTCTGTGATGACATATTAAACAAATAGAGATCCATTGTGATTCCTTCAATTGCTTGTCTTTCTTTGTCTCCCCAGAACCCAGTTCAATGCTTTTTACAGAGTAGGCCCTTAAGGAAATGCCTCTTGAATTGGCTTATCATATCTACAGAGAAGGAAACAAAGTAAATGAAAGTACAAAAGGTTTTTTAACTTTTAGTGAAATATTTAATGAATACTCAGAGTGTAGTAGGCTTTTATAATACAGTAAAGAATATAAATGTAACTGGACTTCAAAAAGCTTATATAATCCTAGGGAAGAGTTTATGGAACAAGGGAGAAAAATATGGCATTTTCATTGATCCTAAGAAAAGAGAGAATAATACTTAGAAAGGTATATTCTTGAGACAAATGACCTCCCTAAGATTTGTTTACCATCATCAAATCATCTATCTCAAGTGCTTTCCTCCCTCTAGGTTACTCATGTAGCAGCTTTCTTCAGAAACAAATCTATTGGCCTTCTGTTCATCCCAGACCATAAAAGCACCATAGATGATAGATTGATTTTATTAATGATTTTATGATTCAGGATTTGATTTATTTAATAAAATGATTATAAGAATTTTTATAAGTCACCTAATTGGGCTTGTGTTAATTGACTTTGAAGGAAGAATTTTAAAATCCCTGCCATGAAGTCTGATATTGACAAAAGTATGTTCAGTATATTTCCAAGGAGACAGGTCTTTTGACAGACTAAAGTGACTTGGAGATAAGACCACTGCATTCATTCCTCAAAATATTACCAAGGCATAAATTAATTACCCATAATATATTTTTGTAGTAATGAAAAATTGTTGAAGAAACATATAGAGTAAATCCAAAGAGTACCAGGATTACTGCTAATATACTGATTATTTTCACTTCATTTAAACACAAAACATTTTAAAATAGATTTATTTAATAAAAATAGTCTTGAAATATTTAATGAACAAAGACTCAATCATTTTGCATCTTTCTGGTTTGTTTTTTTTCTTTGAACCTAATAAGAGTTCATGGGGAAATGGAAACTATTTCCATACAAATAAATAAAATCATAGCTTTAGCCTTTTTGTCTTTGGCATAAATTTTAAATTACTGAAAGACATAATAATAATGTTCTAAAAGAGTCATAATATAGTAATTCTGTATGAAATTTAAGTACAGAAAAAATTAAATTTGCCATTTTTTCTTGCTGGCAGAGTGAGACAAAAGGTATATAACTAAGAAACCACCCATTTGAAACTTTAGAATTCCTGAAAAATAAGCAGTCTTCAGAAATTCATTTCTTAAATATGCTAATCTTGATACTGTAATTTTATACATTAGACACCTGGGTACTTTATATGCAGCATATTTTCTGTTTATTTTTAGGTCGCTTAGAAGATCAATATGTTATTAGATTCATGAAAGATAAACTAAAATCTATGCCATGCAAAAACCAAGGTTACATTTTGGATGGATACCCAAAGACCTATGATCAAGCAAAAGACTTGTTTAATCGTAAGTGTCAGTGTTCTCTTTGTTAGGTAAAATAGTTCACTACAAAAATAATTTTTCAATCAAAACAAATAAGATAAAATATTGCTTAAATATGTGGTCTACTTTTAATATATTTTCATTAGTAATTGCTATTTAGAAACATGAATTTTAACTGACATTGTCATTTTTCAATAATCATAAAATGTAAATTATGTATTCTCTGTTATTAGAAGAAGAAGAGGAAGAAGAGGAAGAATCTAGAGGCAAAATTCCTCTATTTGATAAATTAACTATACCTGGTAAGTTTAAAATCTTTCCACAGGATTATTTTGAAAGGTGTCCTGTTCAATATGCCTTTCACACCAAAAGAGTACCTTTGAATTTTAAAAGTACACCATTGGTTCAGGGGGAAATAATTCAAAACTAGGGAATTCATAAGCATAAATATCAGGTTTTTTAAGAACAATGTATAAACCAATTTGAGGAAATAAATCCAAGCCTTTGGTATCAATGGCATGACTCAGTAAGGAAAGGGGCAGGCATATCTAATCTAGGATCATTTGTTAACACAGAGAGGAAGCAAGAAATACCATAAAAGGCTGAAGCCTTGTGATAGCTAGCAAACACTGCTTGGTTTCCAAACGTGTTCCAATTTTACCTTGTCCAGTTGCTAGGTTGAGAAGGCTTTGTAAGCCTCAATGCTGTGAGTTCAATGTCATCTATGATTAGTATTTGCAGAACCATGCTATTGTTGAAGAATTTTCTCTACCAAGAGAAATGGGGCCTCTTGGGAAAAGCATACCCATCAGTAGGGGTATGATGACTTGAGTGAAGGTAGAATGGCAAACAGAAAGCAAAGAAACATGAGCATGTTAAGGACACTGCTTATAGGAGTTTCAACTTTCTAGACTACTTATTTAGTTTTTGTACTTTTTAGATCCACTTATAGTATTTAATCAGCAACATTTTGTGTCAACTTAGGCTAGGTAACACCTTTCACAGGAGAGGGAGGGGTAGAGAAAAGGGGAATCACTCAAAGGAGAAAAGGGGGACTTCTAGGGGAATATTTGCCACACAGCTGATAGAATTTGTCGTCAGAATGACGACTTGTTCAAGGGCTGGAGGCAAAGGGAAGTAACCAAATATGTTTGCAGTTGTGAAAGGATCCTTTAGACAAAACTGAAGGGTTGGGATAACTATTTTAGGACCAAACTATAGGTTGTCTCTTATCCAAAAAACAAAAAGCTTTTACTACAGTGGACAGGACCATTCATTTCATTGTGTCCTTATATATTGTGTTTTTTCTTCAATAGGAGTTGAGAGCTATCTATTATTAGGCCACCAGATTGCAGCCGGTAGGGGGGTAGGGGGTGGGGGTGGGAAGGCAGCAGGTAATGGATCCCTGTATTGTTAATCCATTAAAATGTTGGAAAATTATTGTAGTTCCTATTTTTCTGTCCACATTCTTCAATGCAAATCTTTTTTGGTCATTGAGCATATCATTCATAGCCCTTATATCTCTCTGTTTTATACTATATTTTTTGTCAGTACTAAGTAAATAAATATCACTATAGTTACAGCTCTAATTAATCTTATGTAGTTTTAACATTTATGTAAGAGAAACCTTATTTAAAGAGAGTTTTCAAGACTGTTTTATTTTATAAAGTCATAAAATAACTGAATAATACATACAGTAGGATTTTATATTTCCTCAATCAATTCTAAGAATTACTGTAGAAAATCATCTTCAGTCGGGGCAGCTAGGTGGCATAGTGGATAAATCACCTTCAGGAGGACCTGAGTTCAAATCCGCCTTCAGGCACTTGATACTTACCAGCTGTGTGACTCTGGGCAAGTCACTTAATCCTTATTGCCCCCACAAAAAAAAAAAAAGATAATCATGTTCAAAAGCCTGACTTGTTCCTTTTTTACATTTTCATCAAGGAGAAGAATAAGAAAATAGGCTTATATGGAACAGTAGTTGCTAACACAACTCTTCACATTTGCGAATGAACAGGCTTGGATAGTCTACATTGTCATCCATGATGATAATTTTTTTTTTTTTTACAGCTTACTATCTACAAAGATGTAGAAGGGCTCTGCTCAGCACTCATGGGGGGAATATCCATTCCTATAAAAATATAGATCCTGGAAATACTGAAATTAGTAGCATTTCTCTTAATGCTTTCATTCATTATGGACCACACTATCTGCTTTACTACTCTGTGAAGCAGGTAGAGGACAGCATCTATCAGATATATTTTTCAGATAAAGTATCCAAAATACAGAGAGGAAATAATAACACATGTTTTGTTTTTTGTTTTTGTTTTTTTGTTGGGCAATGGAGGGTTAAGTGACTTGCCCAGGGTTACACAGCTAGTAAGTGTCAAGTGTCTGAGGCCGGATTTGAACTCAGGTACTCCTGAATCCAGGGCCGGTGCTTTATCCACTGTGCCACCTAGCTGCCCCCAATAACACATATTTAAGCAGCTCTTTAAGGCTTATAAAGTGATTTCTTCATAACAGTTCTTTATTTTTTATTCATCTTTCTCATAAGCCTAATAAGCATGCATCAGTTTAAGCAATGAAACATTCAAATCAGTTTTTATCTGGTGCCTAGTAGCATTCTATATATTATTGATAAATCGTTTAAATGTGCTATGTTATCTACTATTTTCAGTTCAGTACTTTTCTCAGGTGCTACTTAAAAGATAATGACCTTGGGGCCACTAGGTGGCTCAGTGGATAAAGCACCGGCCCTGGATTCAGGAGGACCAGAGTTCAAATTAGACCTCAGACCCTTGCTTGACACTTACTAGCGGTGTGACCCTGGGCAAGTCACTTAACCCCAATTGCCTCACCAAAAAAAAAAAAAAAGATAATAACCTTAAAGCTGTCAATCAAAAAAAAAATAGGAAAAATTAAATTCCAAACATTCAAATGTACTTTCTCTAGATTTACTGAATTTTTATTATCTGATTATTTATCAAATGGATTTCCAAATGAGTATCCATGCTTTAGATTTTATGCTATGATAATAGACATGAATATGCAGTGTATAATCTTAAAGAGTCTTTTGTTGTTGTTGTTATTGTTGTTGTTTTTGCAGGGCAGTGAGGGTTAAGTGACTTGCCCAGGGTCACACAGCTAGTAAGTGTCAAGTGTCTGATACCAGATTTTAACTCAGGTCCTTCTGAATCCAAGGCCAGTGCTTTATCCACTGTGCCACCTAGCTGCCCCAGAATCTTTTGAATTATAAAAGAAAGACTAGGTTATATTCAATATGATTTCAATGTGTGAGAATATTATTACCTGGAGTTTTACCCATCACAAATGTTAAATGTAAACTAATATGTTATTATATATGTTAAACAAACTTAACCATGGCAATTTTAATAATATCCACATAGACTTGAAAGCTTTTTTCACCTTGATCCTGACTGCAGTTTCCCTACCTTTAAAATGAGATTATTGAAACAAACTGACATACTAATATACTTTCCATTTTTAATATATGAACCTGCATACCTGTTAATAACATTGGTAAATTTCCATAGGTAAAGGAAGTGAGTCAGCAAAGGAGATACAGGTTCTCTTCAACAGAACAATAATGGTTTGCTTTTATTTATGGAATCTTAGATGAAGGAGAAAAAAATAGATAAGGGAGAGCAATCTGTTCATTCCTAGGGGCAATGAGGTGGCACAATAGATAGACAGTAGGACCTGGAGTCAGGAAGACCTGAATTCAAATCCAACCTCAGATACTTACTAGCTGTGTGACCCTTGGCCAATCACTTAACCTTTTTGCCTCGGTTTCCTCATCTGTAAAATGGGGATAATAATAACACCCATCCCATAGAGCTGTTATGATGATCAAATGAGATAATAATATAATAAATGATAAATGATAAAACACAGCACAGTGCTTGACATGTAGCAAGTAGCATATAATTGTTACCTGTTATCATTATTATCAATTCATAGTTAATAAGAACATTTGATTAACCAATCAATTAAATTCAACCAATATTTTAAAAATACCAATTATATAGTAGGTCTAGAAGAGCTACAAAAGTAAATAAGACACAATCTCAGCCCCCAAAGAGCTTACTTTCTAATTAAAGGAACACAACAAATAACACACACACACACACACACACACACACACACAAATCATACAAAGTAGAACATGGTAACTGTATAACAAAAGCAGAAACAAAATGTCACAAAAGAACCAAGGTGGAAAAGATCAGTACTAATTGAGGGAGAGGGAAAGGATCAGGGAAGTAAATGGTGAATTGCAGAGAAGGTAGCATTTGAGTTTAGTCTTAAAGGATAGGTAGCATTTAAACAGAGATATGCAATGGAAGTTATTCCAGGCATAGAAAGTAATATAAAGGCAGAGAAATGGGATAACAGGAGATATACATGAGAAGGGGAACAGTTCAGTTTGTTCTAGAGCACTAGAAGCTATTACAATAACCCATGTAAAAAATGATAAGGCCTAAAGAAGAGGTGTAAGAAGATACCTTATACCCCTTCCTCCCATTCCTTTGTAGGGTTAGGAGGTTCACAGATGTGGAACATTGTATCTCAGATTTTCTTCAGTATGCTGGTTGGTTTTGCTGGGGTTTTTTCTCTCCTTTTCCTCTTTTTCTTTGAAAAAATATTCTTTGTTCTGTGGAATGATTCTGAGTGGAAGAGAGAGATACTGAAAAAAATTAGGTGGTATAAAAATAAGTTATCAAAAATTTATTTTTAAAAAATGAAATAAGGGACGCTAGGTGGTGCAGTGGATAGAGCACCAGCCCTGGAGTCAGGAGGACCCGAGTTCAAATCCTGCCTCAGACACTTAACACTTACTAGCTGTGTGACCCTGGACAAGTCACTTAACCCCAATTGCCTCACCAAAAAAAAAGAAAGAAATAATGAGAGCTGGAAAAAGGCATCATGGAATTGTGTATGTAGCATAGTACTTGGAATCTGAAAAGCCTGACTTCAAATTTTGTCCCAGACACTTACTAGTTGTGTGATGCCAAGAAAATCATAACCTTTCTGAATCTGTTTCCTCATCTATAAAATGGGAGTAATAATAGTACCTCAGTTTGTGATGAAATAAGATTAATGTATTTTAAATGCTTTGCTAACTCTTAAAAGCCTATATACTGGGCGCGGCTAGGTGACACAGTGGATAAAGCACTGGCCCTGGATTCAGGAGTACCTGAGTTCAAATCCAGCCTCAGACACTTGATACTTACTAGCTGTGTGACCCTGGGCAAGTCACTTAACCCTCATTGCCCCCCCCCCACAAAAAAAAGCCTATATACTGTGTTCATTGAGCCATTAAAAAATAAGTATTGAGAGGCAACAGAAATTGGGACATATAGAGAAAGGGTATATATTTGAGAGATACTGTAGATGTAGGAATAACAAGATTTTGCAAATGAATAGATATGGAGGTGAGAGAAAAGAAATACCAAGCTTTTGAACACAAGTGACTGGGTGAATGGTAATATCAATATTAGAAATAGGAAAGCCAGGAAAAACAATTTTGAAGAAAGATACTGAATTCAGTTTTGGAAATGTTGAATTTGAGATGATAGTAGGACACCCCAGTGGAGATGTCCAGTGGGCAATTGAGCTTGGAGATGAAAAAAGAGATCAATGGTAGAAATACAAATTTGGGCATTATCTGCATAAAAGTGATGGTTGAAGCAGTGAAATTGACAAAGAATACTGTAGGTAGAGGGGATAAGAAAGCAAGAACTAAGGCTTAGGGAATACCAAACTTAAAGGTTCAGAAAGAGAAAGAGCCAACCAAGTATATAGAGTTCTTAGAGTGATAGAAAAAGAACCAAGAAAGTTCAATATCATAGAAACCAAAAAGAGAAAGACTATTCAAACTAGGTGATAGGAGATAATATCAAATACTAAAGAAATATTAAGGTGGATGAGAAATGAGAACCAAATCCCTTTTATAACCCATTTCCCTCAATCCCCTCAACACATGTCCTGGATTTTTGAAGACAGTAACAGTAATTTCAGGAAAAGTAGGAAAACTTTTTAATGTAATTTTGAAATGGAATTTTTATATGAATGTATGTCCCAAATCTTGTTATGGAAAATATGAGGTCACCATACATACAACAGACTTTTTGTTATACTGAACATGGGAATTTTTTCTTCTTCAACAGAATTTGTTTTTGCTTTGGATGCATCTGATGAATTCTTAAAGGAAAGAGTCATGAATCTTCCTGAGGCCATTGTGGTTGGAACCCACTATGTCCAGGATAGATTCTTGAGATCACTTAGTAACTATCGTGACATAAATACTGAAGATGAGACTGTTTACAACTATTTTGATGAACTTGAAATCCATCCACACCACATTGGTAAGGAATGAAATTAAATGTAAATATAACATTTTAGGAAAATTGTTTGACTAATGCATTAAATACAAATTCCTATGCAAAATTCAGTCCTTGAATCACTTGGGGGTGCCCACAACAAGAGTATTTGTGGAAATTTATATTATACTATTCTTTCATGTATAGTAAAAATAAAAATATATTATATACAAAGTAAAGGAATTAACAAGGGTAAGGAAACTGACCTCCACTAGTAGATGGGATGATCAAGGCAGACTTCACATGAGCTGAACTTTAAAGAGGTTCAGGATTCAAAGAGTCAGAGGTGAGGTGGGAATGTGTTCTAGGCAAGGGGATAGGAGATGCATATGGCTGTATACCAGGAAAATCTAGAAGGCTAGTTTGGCTGTACTATAGAATGCATGATGAGGAGTAATGCTCAGTAAGTCTGCAGTGGTAGATTAACGCCAGGTTGAAAGGGCTTTACCTCCCCAAGAGAGGAGTTTGCATTACAGTTTCTTGGATAGGGAAACGGCATGGTAAAATTCATGCTTTAGAAATATCACTTCTACAGCTAGATAGATTAAAAAGTGTATATACTTGAGACAAAGACCATTGGGAGGCTTTTGCTATCATCTGTATGAGAAGGCATGAGGGCCTAAACTAGGGTGGTACCTGTGTGAGTAGTGAGGAAGGGACTGATGTGATGGATGTGACAGATGTTTGGGGTAGAATCAATGAGACTTGGAAATGGATTGGATGTGGAGGTAGTTAAGGGAGATGAAAGACAGTAAAGGGTTGTGAATGATTCTTAAGTTGTGAATCTAACTAAATGACCAAAAGGAAGATGGTGTCTTCCAAATAAATAGAAAAGCTGGGAAGAGAAATGTGTTTGAGGGTGAAAATAATGTATTCTGTTTTGGATATGTTGAACTTAAAACGGCTATAGGACACATCTAATACCTATTTGGTGATAGAGTTCAAGAGACAATGGGGATAGATATATAGATCTGATAGTTCTTTATAGAGAAATAATAATGGAACCTATGAAAACTGATGAAATCACTGAGTAAGAGTATATAGAGAAAAAATTAGAGGACCTAGAATTGAGCCCTGTCCCAGCCAGTGGGATATGGTTGAGGATTCTACAAAGGAGATGAGAAGATTACAGACAAGCAGAAAGAAAACTAGGAGAGAACATTACCGGTGTCTAGGGGAGAATGGTCAATAATATGAAATGCTTCAGAGAAGTTAAGAATGAGGGCTGAGAAAAGGTCATTGAGGTTGGCAGTTAGGAAGTCATTTGTAACATTTGAGTCATGAAATGTGACCCTGGATTACAAAGGGTTGGAAATCCCCACCAAAATTATTCTCTTTTTACTTTGCATATATTTTATATACACTTATATGTGTACATGTTGCTTCCTCTAATGGAATGCATCTTGGATTTTAAGCAGGCCTTGAAAACCCAAGAAACCACTGTTCAAATTCTGCCCCTAACACAAACTGTCACCATAGGCAAGTCACTCAACATCTCAGTGCTCTAGACAACTCCAAGACTGAAGGTTTTTGCTAATATGCCCAATTGCATTGGAAAAGGGAGTTCCCTATATCATATCAGTTAAAACCATAAGTCCATTTCCTATAACTAGCTCTACTGCTTGGAACATAGTGGGCACTTAATAAATGCTTGTTGATTACTTGAAACAACTTTTAATGAGTTTAACAACTTCTCCCTCCCCCAAACCACTTTACACAGTGCTGCCAGATTAATCTTTATCAACAAATCTCATCTAATCCTTGGCTTCTAACATAATTGACTGGCTCTCCCTAGCTCTCATTTTATTGACATCTTAAATGAGGAGATTAGGGTAGATTATTAAAGACTCTTCCAGTTTAAAAAAAAAATCTGATTCTATGAAACATTAAAATTAGAATAGGGGACCTTTTCTCCCGGACAACATGGGAGGCACAAAAATAAGTTTTTAACTCTTTACTTCTTACTTATCTAGACTTCTTACATGTCATAGTTAATATCTTAGATGGACTTGGAAGGAGTAGCCTGGTGACTTTATAATTAAGAAACACCCACTTCTATTTGATTGGATTTGAGAAACACCCTAGTTTTACATTTACAAACTGCCTCTTAGGATGAGTGATGTCTGCAGCTGGGTAATCTCGTCCATTTTATGTAGACTTTTGTGAGATAAATTTAAGAGAGTGACATTTTCTGGCTTTGTCCACAAAATCTTGTGATCCACTTTATTTGAAACAGCCTCCTGTACACTGACTTCATCCAGAATATTTTTAAAATAAGAAGCTTCAGTAGATTCTTTGCTTCAGTAACAGCAATGAACTTATCCCTATTTACTCCCTTTTTTAGTTGATATAAACATTATCTAGATGCTGTGGAGTTTTCTCTTTACTCTTCTCAAACCCATTAGCTAAAGAGGTTATAGATTTTTAAAATTATTGTTATTGAAATTATTATCAATAGTGAGAAAAGCTCAAATAGTGAGAAAAGTTGTATAGAAGTAAAACTGAAAAGGAACTAGAATTCATGTGGTCATTAAAAAAAATTCCATTAAGAGTTATAGTGAGGCAGCTAGGTGGCGCAGTGGATAAAGCACTGGGCCCTGGATTCAGGAGTACCTGAGTTCAAATCCGGCCTCAGACACTTGACACTTACTAGCTGTGTGACCCTGGGCAAGTTACTTAACCCCCATGGCCCTGCAAAAAACCAAAACAAAACAAAACAAAAAAGAGTTATAGCAACTAGAATTGAAAGTTAGAAGTTGTTCATTTTCACAAATAGTGACTTTGATGTGGGGGGTGGATTTAATTGATCAGATTGATCGTGAGGCATCCCAAAGAATTACAAGACTCAGTGACTCAGTTTCCCAAGTTTTATTGAAATACTGTGAGTGACCACAGAGAGACCACCAAGGAGATAAGTGTCTTGAATAGTGGGAGGAAAATGGTTATATTTATAATGAGAAAAAGTAAGTTATTTCCTCATTATCTTAATCTCCTTCTTTAAGGAGGTACATGAGAGAGAGGTCTTATCCTAATTTGTACTTCCTGGGGTCCCAAGACAACCTCCAAGGTGAGTACCTTTTTCCTTGGAGGTGTGTTTTTGGGGTTTGCCCATAATAAGGTGAACCTAAAGACACATTTGATCCTTTCTGCTCATGTTCCCAAAGACATGCTTAAGCTTCTCAAAGCCAGTCTCTGTGTTTATGATATCTCTTTACTTAAGATCTGGTTTCTAGGTGTCCTGTCATCTAGGAATATTAATGGCTATTAATGGTTAATAGTCCCTAGTTACTGTCTCTGTTGATGGCATTGGTTGGTAGGGATGAAACCCTCTTGGTTACTGTCAGAACACAAACCTTAGTTTCTCTGTTAACCCTTTTGGGTACTATTTATAACTCAATTCTTAGGTTATCTGTTAACCATTTTAGCCTCCATCAAAACCTATGCGATATTAACAAACATGACATTTTAGGATTAAAATGTCTTTTACTTAGAATATCTCTATGAGGCAGGTCATTCAGTTATTACTTTGCTATAGAAAAGGACATGGAAGCAGGGAGAAATAAAGAGACATAAAGACCATGAAACAGCAAATGTTTCCAGAGCCAGGAAATGAGTGAAGACAAGTCTTCTATACCCTAGCTTCTTTCTTTTCTTTTCTTTTTTTTTTTTTGTAGGGCAGTGAGGGTTAAGTGACTTGCCCAAGGTCACACAGCTAGTGTCAAGTGTCTGAGGCTGGATTTGAACTCAGGTTCTCCTAAATCCAAGGCCAGTGCTTTATCCACTGCGCCACCTAGCTGCCCTATACCCTAGCTTCTTAAACTGTGGGTCATGATGCCATATTAGGTCCCGTAACTGAATGTGGGGGTAGCAAAAAATTTGGCAACACTAACAGGTTACATATACTTATTTTACATACCAATATATCCCAGGCTGCATAAAAAATTTTTGGGCAAAAAGGGGTAGCAAGTGGAAAACGTTTAAGACACCCTGGTCTATACTATCCTACCAAAAGCAGAGCAATACTTGAATATGCATATAATATACAGAAATGTGATTTTACCTATGATCTTTCTTTCATTTAAAATCTAAAGATGTAGGAAAATTTGACCATCCTCAGAATAAACTTGCCATTGGGCAGATTATCAAAGATATTGGAGAGCCTCGAAACTATGGTTTAACAGATGAAGAAAAAGCAGAAGAAGAGCGTAAAGCTGCAGAGGAACGCCTAGCAAAGGAGGCTGCAGAGGAGGCAGAGCGAGAGCATAGGGAGGCTATTGAAACAGCAGAAAAGATAGCACGTTGGGAGGAGTGGGTAAGTTGTTTTATTTTGTTTAAACATACTCATTATTATTTAAAATGTTTTATACATTTTTTTAAACACCACTGTTCTTCTCTTCCTAGGGAGTGTCCCTCATCTTTTAATAGTCTCTAAATATGAAATTATTTGTTCCTTGTGCATTTGGGGGAAACTATATTTGTTTACCTTTTTTGTGTTTCTCTTTCATGGGGTATTTGCAAATTAAATAATCTGTTTGCATCTTTTATAGAATATCCATCTTCTTTTTTCCTCATTGATGATTAAACGGTTCATATTTTCAGAGTATGTCATTTTGGATTACGTCTTGAATTCCTTTGCTTTTCAAAATACATATTTCCATTGTGTTCTTTAGTTTCTAGAGGGTAATAGTATAGACTTATGTGATTCAGATTTCCTTTTCTTTACATTTGAAGGTTTTTCTCCTGGTGGCTTTACAGAATTTGTTGTTTATTTTTGGAATTGTTAAATTTAACCACTGTGTCTTGAGTTTATTATTTCAGTCAATGGTACTTTATTCCTATCCTTTTTTGTCATTTTATCATAAATGAATCCTATGCTGATTAAAGTTTTCTGTATCTATTAATCTAACCAGTTTTATTAATTATAGTATTAATATGACATACTAAATTTATAATTTTGCCAAAGTCAAATCATTTTGGCATTTCTGGCATAAATCCAACCTGGACATAATGAAAATGTTTTTAAAAAATGCTTTAACCTTCTAAAAAACATATTGCTTTAATCTTATTAGTATTTTATTGATATTTTTACATCAGTAGTCCTTAGGTATAATGGTCTATAGTTTTCTTTTTTCACTTGTTCTCTACCTACTTTGGGGGTATCAGGACCATATTTGTCTCACAGAAAAAAAAAATTGGTGTGGGGGAGTCTTCTTTCTCAATTTTATGAACATTTTATATAAAAGGGATTATTTGTGGCTTGCTCAGTTTAACTCTCTAGATCACCTTATTTTGAGTCTTTATTTTACTTTCTATTTTTTGCATTGAGATATTTATGTTTTTGTAAATATATATTTATTTTGCTGTTGGCATATAATTGGGTATAATAGTATCTGAAAACTTCCTTTAATATTTCTCCATGATTGTGAATTCTCTCTTTTCATTTTTATTTTGCTAGTGTGGTTTTTCTTTCTTTCTTGTACCAATTTGTCTAGAAATTTGTTTAATTTATTGGTCTTTAAATTTTTTTCCCATTTTATTTATCTATTCTTTGTTTTCCATTTTGTTTCTTCTTTGATTTTCAGGATTTCTAATTATTGTACTCAGTAGAGGAAATTAATTTATTGAACTTCTAGGTTTTTTTTTAGTTGCCTAGGCAGTTTATTCATCTTTTCTTTTCTTTCTCTCATTGTTCGTTGCAAGGATTTAGAAACATAAATTTGCTGCAAAAGGTCTGCTTTAGCTATATGCCACATATTTTTGTATTTGTCTCATTATTATAATTTTCTTTAATATAATTATATATTGTGGGTGGAGCAAAGATGGTAGAGGAAAAGCAGTAACTTTCCAGACCTCTCCCCAAAACCCCTACAAATAGCTCCAAATAATGCCATAAGACAATTCCTGGAGTAGCAGAACCCACAAAAGGAAAGGGTGAGATCATTTTCCAGCCAAAGAGTTAGCAGAAAAGGCCTGTTGTGGGGCAGCTAGGTGGTGCAGTGGATAAAGCACCGGCCCTGGATCCACCCTCAGACGCTTGACACTTACTAGCTGTGTGACCCTGGGCAAGTCACTTAACCCTCATTGCCCCACCAAAAAAAAAAAAAAAGGCCTATTGTACCTCAGTGAGAGTGGAGCCCACACCTGGGCCATGTCAGCACAGGTCCAGCCCCAGGCAGACCATGCCAGAGGGAGCTTCTGAATCAGCTACAGCAGTGGCTACTTCTGGAACTCAGCTCATGGTCCAGTGATGGGGTTGAACAGTTGGACAGAAGGTGATTGCAGGGCTCTCTGCTGGCACTGAGGTGGGACTCTGTTGTGTTGCCCGTGCTCAGGAACTAGGAAGCAGTCTTGAGTGGCAGCTGAGCTTGCAACCACAGTAAAACAGAAATCTGTTGGGGCAGCTAGGTGGTGCAGTGGATAAAGCACTAGCCCTGGATTCACTGACCCTGGGCAAGTCACTTAACCCTCATTGCCCCACAAAAAACCAAAAAACAAAACAGAAATCTGTTCCCAAGATAAAGAGCAAACAGGTCTGTGGTTACTTACAGACCAGAGCACAGGCCAGGGAAGTGCATAACATGCCTCTCCTTAAATTGTACTGTGTGGGACCCCCTGAAGCTTGGGACAGTGTGCCCTGGAAGCAGTGCCCCACTTTAAGAAGGAGTTAAAAGTCAGGAAATAGGCTGGCAAAATGAGAAGACAGAAAAAGATGCTGATCCTAGGAAATTTCTTTGGTGACACGGAAGATCAAAATACACCCTCAGAAGAAGATAACAAAGTCAAAGCTCCTATATCCAAAACTTCCAAGAACAATACGAATTGGTCTCAAGCCATAGAAGTGCTCAAAAAAGACTTTGAAGATAAGGTAAAAGAGGTAGAAGAAAAATAGAAAGAGAAATTAGGGTGATGCAGGAAAATCATGGAAAAAAGTCAACAGCTTGAAAAACCTAATGAAAAAGGAGATACAAAAGCTCTCTGAAGAAAATAATTGCTTAAGAATTAGGATTAAACAAATGGAAACTAATGACTTTATGAGAAATCAAGACACAATAAGCAAATCCAAATGAATGAGAAAATAGAGGGCAATCTGAAATATCTCCTAGCCAAAACAGCTGACCTGGAAAATAGATCCCGCAGAGATGATTTGAAAATCATTGTACTACTTGAAAGCCATGATCATCTTCCAAGGAATTGTCAGGGAAAATTGCCCTAGTATTCTGGAAGCAGAAGGGAAAATAGAAATTAAAAGAATTAACAGATCACCTCCTGAAAGAGATCCCAAAATGAAAACTTCTAGGAATGTTATAGCCAAATTCCAGAGCTCCCAGGTCAAGGAGAAAATATGGCAAGCAGCCACAGTCAGGATGACACAAGATCTAGAAACTTCTACATTAAAGGATCAGAGGGCATGTAATACGATATTCTGGAGGGCACAGGAACTGGGATTACAACCAAGAATCACCTACCCAGCAAAAGTGATAATAATCTTTCAGGGGAAAAAAATGGGAATTCAGTGAAAGAGAGGCCTTTCAGGCATCTGTGATGAAAAGACCTGAACTGAATAGAAAATTTGACTTTCAAATACAAGACCATAGAGGAGCATAAAAAGGTAAACAGGAAAAAGAAATCATGAGGGATATTAAAAGGTTTAACTGTTTACATTCCTACCTGGGAAGATGATACTTCTAACTCATAAGAACTTTCTCATTATTAGTACAGCTGAATGGAGTATATGTAGACAGAGGACACAAGTGTGAGTTGAATATGAAGGAATTATATTTTTAAAGTTTTTTTTATTGTTTTTTCTTTTGTGGGGTGATCAGGATTGGGTGGCTTGCCTAGGGTCACATAGCTGGTGAGTTTCAGGTGTCTGAAGTTGGATTTGGGCTCAGGTCCTCCTGGGTCCAGGGCTGGTGCTTTGTCCACTGTGCCACCTAATTGCCCCATGTTTATATCTTTTAAAAAATAACATTAAAGTGGGAGAGAAATGCACTGGGATAAAGGGAAAGGGAGAGGTGGAATGGAGTAAAGTATCTCACATAAAAGAAGCAAGAAAAAGCATATGGAGTGGAGGGGAAGATGGGGGAGGTGGGGGGAGTGAGTGAGCCTTACTCCCATCAGAATTGGCTCAAAGGGGGAATAACATACACACTCAACTGGACATAGTAATATATCTTGCCCTGCAGGAAAGTAGGAGGGGAAGGGGATGGGGCAGGGGGTGAAGGAAGGGAGGGTAGATTGGGGGAGGGAGCAGTCAGAAGCAAAACACTTTTGAGGATGGATAGGATGAAAGAAGATAGAAAATAGAGTAAATATCAAAGGGAGGGAATAGAAGGAAGGGTAATACAATTGGCAATAGTAACTGTGAAAAAAAAAACAACTTGAAGCAAGTTTGTCTGATAGGACTCAGTTCTCAAACACATTGTTAAAATGAGAGCCATTCCCCAATTGACAGATGATCAAAAGACATAAAGTTTCAAGATGAAATAATCAAAGCCACCTATAGCCATATGAAAAAAATGCTCTAACTCACTATTGATTGGAGAGATTCTGGTCAAAACAATACTGGGTACTACCTCATACCTATTGGATTGGATAATAGGATAGCAGAGGAAAATGACAAATGTTGTGGGAGATATGGGGAAAATGAGACATTAATACACTCTTGGTTAAAGCTGTAAACTGATTCAAACATTCTGTAGATCAATTTGGAACTATAGCCAAGGGGCTACTCTTCAACCTAGCAATACCACTACTAGGTTGGTATACTAAAGGAGATTTTTTTTTAAAGTTGAAGTCAAAATTGGGGTGATTCCCATCACTTGAGGAAAGGCTGAACGAATTGTGTGATGAGATTAGGATAGAACACTATTGTGCTGTAAGAAATGATGAGCAGGATGCTATCAGAAGGACTTAAAAGAAATGCAGTCCATCTACAGAGAAAGAACTGATGGTACGGCAGCTAGGTGGCGCAGTGGATAGAGCACTGGCCCTGGAGTCAGGAGTACCTGAGTTCAAATCCGGCCTCAGACACTTAACACTTACTAGCTGTGTGACCCTGGGCAAGTCACTTAACCCCAATTGCCTCACTAAAAAAAAAAAAAAAAAACTAAAAAAAAAAAGAACTGATGGTAGCTGAATAGATATTGAAGTATAATTTTTTTGTTAGTTCCTCTTTCTAAAGTTTTTTTTGTCTGTTTTCTTTCACAACTTGACTAATGTGGAAATGTTTTGCATGACTTAACATGTATAACTTATATTCAGTTGCTTGAGTTCTTAAGGGGGATGGGGACGGAGGGAGGAAGAGAATTTGGAACACAGTTTTAAAAATTGATGTCAAAATTTCTTTATACATGTAATTTGGGGGAAATTCGAAATTAATTAATTAAAAAATGAATACATATATATAAAATCATATATTGTTTATGACTTGTTCTCTGACCCACCCATTCTATACATTGTAGAGTCCCCTTTTAATTGTGTCCTTTGTTCATGTTTTCCCTATTGATTATAATTTTTACTGTTATGGTCTATAAAGGATGTGCACAGTATTTCCCCCTCTCTGATTTTGTTGATGAGTTCTTTATGCCCTAGCACATGGTTAGTTTCTTTATTTCATTTTTTAATTTGAATTTAAACATTAATAAACATCAGCCTTTTCATAAACAAAGAATGGAAAAAGAGTATTGATAAAAAACTATGAATCTTTGTTCTGTTGTTTTTTTAAATGTTTCATTAGCATTCTGTTTCTTTTGTATCTTTTTCACTGTCCTATAATTACTCTCCCCTTGTACCAAATAAGTATAGTCAAGCAAGACAAATTCATGCATTGGTTATATCTGAAAGTATTTATCTCATTGCTGTACATGCCTAGAGATTCTCAATCTTTTTGTCAAGAGATGGGAAATACACTTAAGTCATATTTATTCTTGACTGGTGAATATTACTTTGATCAGACTTAAGTCTTTCAAAGTTGTTTTCCTTCAAAATATTGTAGTCATTATATAAATTATTCTCTTGGTTCTAATCACTTAACTCTATAACAGGTCATACAAGTCTCAGTTTTTGAATCCATCCCTATCATTATTTCTTATAGATCAATAATATTGCATTACATTCATATACTATCATTTATTTGACCATTCCCCAGTTGATGGGTGGTGCTCCTCTGTTTTTACGGGTTTTGCTTCAAGAAAAAAAGTGCTGCTATATTTTTGTATAGATGGATCATTTCTTTCTTTGAACAATCTTGAATGGCTATATCACCTGCCTCCCTCACTTGAATCTGTCCCTATCCACTGATACT
Organism: Dromiciops gliroides; assembly: GCF_019393635.1. Taxonomy (NCBI): domain Eukaryota; kingdom Metazoa; phylum Chordata; class Mammalia; order Microbiotheria; family Microbiotheriidae; genus Dromiciops; species Dromiciops gliroides. The sequence goes on along the minus strand of NC_057862.1, from coordinate 303,126,291 downwards.
CTGCCTGGACTTAATCCTTGGTTGTCAGCATATCCCTTTGTACTCTTTGCATTACAATGATTCTGAATCTCTGGTTGCCAGTGAACAAACCTAATTCCCTACCATATTCATTCCCTCCCTTATTCCTAAACACTCCAGCTTTATACTCCCATTCAGTAACCTGCTTCAGTGATATACTCACCTCTTCCACTGTGCCTTCGGGAAGACCTGCTCCATAATAAGATAACTTCCTTTCATCTGAAAGTTCTTCCCTTCTTCCTCCTTCCATCATTTGTCTTCCTCCTGATGACATTGCTTCCCTAGCCAACCTTTCTTGCACTGGCAACACTTTCTCTCATACCCTCCTGAATCCCTGGTCCTGGTGGTAGAGTCAGGCTACTCCTTGATTTCCATTTCCAATACCAAATTCTCCTGGCCGCAGCAACCTCTCCTTTGAGGTTTATGCTATCCACATTTACCACCCAATATAGATCTTAATAATTTTTAGCAAACAATTCCTATCTCTTTCCTGTCCCTCAGTGAGTTAATTACCTAGCTGACAGTCTTTTTTTCCATTCTAACTCATGCCCTCAGACAAGGGAACTCAAACAAACATTGATGTTTTCTCAAATACCCTGGCAGCTAGGTGCTATAGTGAAGGCCCTAGAGTTAGGAGGACCTGAGTTCAAATGTGACTTGGGTAAGTCACTTAAGCCTGTTTGCCTTAGTTCTTCATCTGTAAAATAAGCTGGAGAAGGAAATGGCAAACCACTCCAGTTTCTTTGCCAAGAAAACCCCAAATGGGATCACAGAAAATCTGACATAATTAAAATGATTCAACAACAGCAAATACCCTAGCTTCTGAGTTCCCTAGTCTACTCAATTCTACTTTAGCCACACATAGATATGGACTAGAAGTAAATATACCCTTCATCTTGCCTTCAGCTGAAAATATTCTGCTTCCATGTTCATAAAAATTCTAGGGGCAGCTAGGTGGCACAGTGGATAGAGCACTGGCCATGGAGTCAGGAGTACCTGAGTTCAAATCCGGCCTCAGACACTTAACACTTACTAACTGTGTGACCCTGGGCAAGTCACTTAACCCCAATTGCCTCACTAAAAAACAAAAAAACAAAAAAAATAAAAATTCTAACATTTCTTTATCTGATTGTAATCTCATATCATTCTACCTCTCCCTTATGCTTTATGACTTCTAACTCTGTCTTTCCTATTCACTACAACCTCCAATCTCTCTACCCTTTAGTATAGTATATTTCCAGCCCATAAACCCTGTGTTGACTAATAAAAAATATAGTTAACAAAACAACTTTTGCCATATCTGCAAATATATCTATATATGCCTTATTCTTTTTTATTTTCATTTTTTAAAATTTTCAGTTCCAAATTCTCTCCCTCCTACCAGCCTCCTTCCACCCATTAAGAAGGCAAGCAATATGATACCCATTATATATATAAAGTCATTCAAAACATTATTTTGGGAAGATTTTTTTCCTATTTTTGTCAACAGTTTAATATTGGAATTAATTTTTCTTTGAAAGTTTGATAAAAGTTGAATTTATTTATAAATATATCTGGTCATGGAATTTTTTTCCTTTGAAAATTCATTTATGATTTATCTTATTTCTTTTTCTGTTGGGTTATATAAATTGTCTATTTCTTACTCTGATCATCTGAAAAGTTTGTAGTTTTGTGAATATTTGCCCATTTTAGATGAATTTATTTAATTTTTCAATTTTGTTATATAACCTAGCAAAATAATTTCCATCATTTCCTCTTCATTTGTTGTAAATTCTCCTTTTTCATTTTTGACTTTAGTAATTTGATTTTCTTTTCTTTTTAAAAATCAGATTTTCTACACAGACTGAAACATGCTATTTTTCACTTTCATTTTTTCTTTTATTCAGTTTTCTTATACAAAATTACTAATATGGTAATGTTTTACATAATTGTATATGTATACCCCATATCTGATTGCTTGCTGCCTGGGGGGGGGGAGGGGAGGAAAGGAAGGAGGGACTCAAAACTAAATAAAAATGTTTGTTATTTTTTTAACATTAGTGCTCATTTTCCATGCAATTACTAAAGTTTCGTTTATGTGTGAAGTGGCAAAAAAGATTTTATGAATGTAATGTAGAAATTTGAAATGCCTTCAATATACAGATCAATAAGTATATACCATATTTTTAAAAATCAGATTTGCTAGCCTTCTATTCTTTTAGTCCTGAAACTTTTATCAATTTTTTTATCTATCAAATTTTTTGTTTTATTTGTTTTTATTTATCATTTCACATAAAAATTCCCTAGGAGGTGGGCAGTTTGAGTGACAGACAAAAGAGATTGAAGGATCTCTAGCTCTGCTATGATGAGGAGTGGAATAAACCACATAGATCATCTCAGAGTGAGAGAGATACCATGACGGCTCAAGTTTTCGAGGAAGGATGATTTTACTATTTCCTTCCCATCCATGCATTTTGTTTTCTTTCTCTCCCCATTTTCCATAGATGGAGAATTCTTGTTCCAATACTTCAGTTAGAAATTTTAAAATCTAATTTGTAATACATATTTAATTAGATTGAGAGCTGCCTAGATAAAACTTAATTACCATTGTTCTGATCTGTGTTTCATCATTTGTGAATACAGTACTATGAAAAGAAACAGAATTAGTTAGGACAAGCTATGTTAAAAAAACCAGAGGTTTAGACCTTCAGTTTAAATCATGGATTCTATCTCAGTTAGGATCTCAGAAGAGAAAACATTAGTAATTGTTATATGTGATAAACTTCACCAAAGAAGAGAAAGATCAAGTAGGGTAACTATGTGGTAGGGCTTGACTACAGAATTAATTTCCCCATTGTCTCCTTCCATGCATGCTCATAGAGCTTTTGCTCATCCTGCTGGGATGGAGCTGAGGGAGAAGGGAGTGGCTGAAAAAAACACTATGTCAACTTTCCAAGGATGTAGGATACCCAAGAAGTAGTCAGCTTTCCTTTTTACTTTATACAACCAATCCACATGGATATCTAAGCACTTCATTGACATTTAACAACCTTCCAATTGCTCAAATACATTTACCTTTCTAGGTTTCTCTTCAGTTTTGTGTTTTCACTTCACAGTTTCTACTCAGCTTTTGTTTTATCATCAGGTATGCTTTAATTTTTCTTTTCCATTTGTCATGGGGAAAATGGGGTAGGGGCACAGTGGGTAGCTGTCATAAGGTTGAATCCTTGAGCCTAGATGGAAAAGACTTAAACAAAAGTTTTAAAATGTAACGATTGGAATAACGCCACCTGCTGGATACTTACTGTAGAAGAGTTCTGCCCATGAAGCGAAGGTCTTTGAGGGCAAGACCAGGAGTCTTTTCTTTGGTATCAGGAAGTGACGCGGACTAGTGGGAGGAGGAAGGAGGAGACTGGGGCGCTCTTTCCTCTGGACTCTGGTGGAGAAGGGAGCTAGAAATGTGCTCTCCCTTTAATAGATAGGAATTTAGGCCTTTTTCTCTCTCTTTACCAAATTCTTATTCTCCTTAATAAATGCTTAAAGTCTAACTCTTGCTAAAGCTTATAATTTATTGGCGACCACTCATTAGATATTTTAGACAGTTTAGCTAGAATTTTAGCCCTTAACAGATGGCTGACCACGAAGAGGAAAACTAAACCTCAGTCTTCTGATCTTCTGGTTGGGTAAGAAATTTCCCCTCCCTCTCCCTTTAACTGCTAAGTACTGGCATACTGGCTGTGTTTTCCTTTAAATTTTTTCGAATGGACCTTTTAAACTCCCTAATTACCCTATTTTTGATTTTAGTCTGTTTAACCAGACAAATGGGAGATAAGATCATGTTAATGCTTTGTTTTTGTGGATTTTCTATTTTTCTTTTTATTTTTGTTAAAAGAGCCAGCAACTTACTCACACAAGGAAATATCTCTCCCTCTCCCAACCATGCTTTTTCAGAGAAACCTGAAGAGATTCCCGCAGCTTTTCCCAGTTCTAACACTAATTGTTGCTTTAATTTTGCATGCCTGGAGGCAATGACCCACCCTCTAGAAGCTTTTAATCCCCTAGCACCTGGAGGCAAAGTGGGGGAAGAGGAATCCAGGCCTGAGTTCAAAATCAAGTCTGATTCAAATTGCTCTGGTCCCTCCCCTCCTCTCCAGACCCCACCCTCTACTCCTCCTATGGCCAAGCCCATAGCTTCCCCTGCCTGGGAAGTCCAGAGATCTGGTGCGCATGCTCAACTTTTTCTACCTGCATTTGCAGCTTCAGGCTCAGCCCTTCCCCGGCCTGGCTGTGCTTTTGAGACAATCTTAGAAAACCCTTTAAATTCCAGATATGCTCGTTTTGTTCATAATTTTGCTAACCTGCTTTTGTCTTTAATTAGTAATCTTATAAAGCATTTGCATGGTGAAAAGACTGACAGACAATATAGAGGGGTTAAAGAAGAAAAACTTAAGCTGAATAAGAATGACAACCATCAACATAGTTCAAGACTCCTCTTCTTTTGCCATGGAAGGGTATATATTTTACAGAAATGTAGAAGTAAGCAGCAAGGTATTGATATGAGTATTGGGGATTTTAGATATCGGAATCATAAGTGTTCTGAATTCACTCAGAGTAATAGTATCAGTTCAGAGGTTACATAGGATTTCTATGCTATTACATATGCATTTTGAAATTAATGGTATGGGTTTATTTTCATAGAGATTTTCATGCTTTTGAGATTGTGTCTTATACTTAGTTTTTAAAACAAGGAGAATATTTGTAAAAGCTTTTTATAGTCATGTGATCAAGTTTATATTTCATAATACTCATTAATATTAAATTCATGCTCATTTAGATTTCCTTAGTTTGAATTTCACTGTTTTTTTATTGTTCCATGTGTATTTTCTTCTATTCATTTATCTAATTTAAAAAAATTGAGAGATGGTTTTGATTTCATAATACAATGTTAATTCTAGGAGTATTGTGCTCCCATATTCTGAGTTGTTTGTTTTTGTTATTTTTTCTCAACTGATTATTTGATCAAACTCTTTAAAGCATTTCCTTGGCAAATTGGTTGCCATGGCAAGTGTAAATTGATTCTAGAAGTATTATTTTTGATAAGCTTATTCAAAAAAAAAAAAAGAGGGGAATGTTTGTAAAAGTTTTCTTTTTTTTCAAAAAAGTTTTCTTTGAGATTCTGTTGTGCTTTAACTTGTATTTAAATATGTTCTGATTTTTCACAAAAGTAATTGTATACTAAGTAAAAAAAAGGGTATTATTTGAAATTGTTGCATAATTATATATTGTGTTCTGAGTCAAGATGTATTCACATTTTTTGCAATCATTTATTATCCTCAATTTTTAAATCCATATGAGACTTGGATTATGGGAACTTATCATTTAAGACATTAATTGCCTTTATTCTGAGTTATCAGATGCCAGTTGGCCAAGATGCCATCCAATCACAAGAGGAATACATGCAAGAGCAGACACTGAACTGTCACATGAGGGGAGACATGCATGAAGTCAAGGTATGGCCGAGGGAACGGCTTTTGACAAATGTTGAGGTTGGATTCTCTTGGTTTAATATTTTATTTTATTTTTCCCCACAATATTGTACAGATGGCTGGAAGTATTCATCCCACCCATCTCACTTCTACACCTGGCTTCTATGCTCCCTCCTATATGCCTGATGCCATGGACATCTCAATCCCATGCATCTGATTAAGTCTGACTCAGTTTCCTCCAATATGTTCGGTGGCATGGACATATATTCCATCCACCTATTTTAAGCCTGGCATACTGCATGGACAGTACATATTGCTCAAGTGTGGGAATGCTCATATCCCATCATTTCTCTGTTCTTTTATGGTAACACCCATAATTATCTCAGGTGTCATGATAAATACACTGTTGAATTTGGACTTGACATCTGTTACCAATTATATTAGATTTTTTAATTTCTCATAATGGCATGAGGATAATTAGGCAGATGATGCGAAAAGTGATGAAACAAAGATAAAAAATTATTTTTAATAATTAATATCGCAGCAATTGTCTTCTCAATTACCCTCCATAAGGGGGGGACTATAGTAATATTATAATTTTAAAGAATGGTTCAATTTTTGTTTTATTATATGTTTCATGTGTAACAACTAAGATTCTGAATTCCCTTAGACATGTTTTTGAGAACTTTCATTGTTTGATTTGATTATTGACAAAGCTATTTTAAAGTTGTGTTAAGCTCAATTTTGTAGGAAATTTTCCTGGCTGATTACCAGCATCCACACATCAACCCCTGAAAAGACTTCCATTCCACGACTACACCTAGAGGACAACTGAGAAAAGACTTTCAGAGACTTTAAATGAACAGTTTTGATTTGTTGTTTTTGTTGTTTTTTTTTTCTCTTTCTGTTATAATATACACCATCTGTAACATGTATTCTCTGCAGAGGCCCTCCCTTTGCAAGACTAATGTCAAAGCGTCGGTTCATGAGGACAAAAAAAAATCGCCCCTCTGGACAAAACTTTCCTCTCTTCCTTTTCTATATTGTTGTTCACATATTATTAGTTAGCAATAGTTATTATATTCTTTTTACTGTTCCGTCAAGGAAACATTTTGTTTCTTGAGGAACAACAGGGGGGACTGTAACGATTGGAATAACGCCACCTGCTGGATACTTACTGTAGAAGAGTTCTGCCCATGAAGCGAAGGTCTTTGAGGGCAAGACCAGGAGTCTTTTCTTTGGTATCAGGAAGTGACGCGGACTAGTGGGAGGAGGAAGGAGGAGACTGGGGCGCTCTTTCCTCTGGACTCTGGTGGAGAAGGGAGCTAGAAATGTGCTCTCCCTTTAATAGATAGGAATTTAGGCCTTTTTCTCTCTCTTTACCAAATTCTTATTCTCCTTAATAAATGCTTAAAAGTCTAACTCTTGCTAAAGCTTATAATTTATTGGCGACCACTCATTAGATATTTTAGACAGATTAGCTAGAATTTTAGCCCTTAACAAAAATCAACCAGAGCAAAAATGAAAAAGTACTTATCAGATAAGGAGTAAAAAGTGTGGCTGCTTTTTTTCCCAGTGGAAGCTGGAAAAACTGAATGCAAGACAGGGCATGGCCTGCCTTACAAGAGTTAAGTAATCAGATCAAAGCTTAGTTCTGTGTAGTTCAATGGTTAGCCAAAAAAATTTTTTTTTCTTTACAACTTTTACACATTACAAATAATTCCCAATTTTAAACTATTCTACCACGAAAGATTTTAAGAGTAGCAGTAAATAGATCAACAGCTGTGAGATAGCTACAGGTTATTTCTTCTGGTCTATGCAAGTGAATTAAAAGCCCATAAGCTAGATACTTCTCATTGAGCTCGCTTTTTCTTGACATCACGCCCTGATAAGGGCCAAGGTGAAGAGGGTAGAACCAGAGAGGGATGAAGGAATTTTTGATTCTTATGCATACACATTAAAGGCAATGTTGGCCTATGTTTAAGGGGTATTCCCCTTAAACTCCCCACAACCTTTAGCTTTGATGGAATAGTAGGACCTGAATTACAGAGTAAGACAGGGGTCGCCCCTGAGTCATCCATAGACTTATGTCCAGCTTGGCCCTTGGCTTGGTCCTGGAGATATCAGTGACAAGGGGCTGACCAGGAGACCAAACTGCAAGGAGCTGGGTTTTCTCTAGGCCAACTTCTTGGGGGCTGCACTGGAGACAAGGAGGTAGGGAAGGTGGTCTCACCTTTGAGGAGCATCCCCCACTCCTGTGTCCCAGTTTACTGCAGCTTCCAGAATCTCGGCCACCTGGAGATCTGCCAGTAGCAGACATAATGGCTGCTGCTATTAGTGAGGCTTGTTCTATGGAGCGGGCACAAGCCGTCTTTTCTCTCTCTTTGGCTACCTCAAGGTCCTTGTTATTAAAAATCTTAAAAGCAGCATCAAGGAGCTGTGAGGGTGGGGTTTGGGGACCCAATTCCAATTTCTGGAGTTTCCTCCTAATGTCAGGAGCAGATTGACTTATAAAATGCATATTGAGAACCATAATTCCTACTTCCTTCTCCGGGTCTAGGTTCATATATCTTTTTATAAAGTCCACGAGGCAACTCATGAAAAGAGCAAGATTTTCCTCAGGGCCCTGTGTGATCTCTTTTACTTTCTCATAATTAACTTGTTTCTTAATCCGCCCCCCCCCCCCTTCTTATTCCCTCAACCAGGCAGGTGACCATGTAGTTTAGGGACCTGGGTGAAGCCGGTTGGGGAGGGGACCTGAGGGCTGATGGAATAGATATAGCCACATGCAAAGGGTCAGATGGAGGAGCCCAATTAATCTGTGGAGTGGGTGGGAGAGGGGTAGCAGTCTTTGGCTGTGGAGTGGGTGGAGGAGGGGTAAAGGAGACTGGAGGAATGAGTGTAGGCAACTGCAGATTAGGGAATGCAGATGAGAGCGGCTGCTGAATGGAAAAAATAGGAGAGTAGAGAATGTATTGGAGCCCCCCTCCCCAGATTGTGACAGGGGTACAGCTGGATAGGTTGTGGAGACTACTGTTGGATGGAGCAAATAGAATACTGATATCCACTCTCAGTGTGGCCGGAGCTCGGCTGTGGAGGGCACAGGAGATTGGTTCTGAGATCAACCAGTGGGCAAAGAGGAGCCTCAGTCATGGAGTGGTATGACAGTGGTTGACCCATAGGTATAGAAGCAGGTGGGGAAGAAGGAGTGAAGCAAAAAACAGGTAGGAAATGATTCTGAGGAGCAGGAGGGGATGGGGTCCCAGAGGGTGTGCCAGAAGGGTTAGCTAATTGCTTGGACTTGCGGTGATTTTTTTACCAGCAAGAGGACATCATCCTTTCTTTTTGACTTCTGGCTTAAAGCCATAAAGGCCAATATGTATGGAATCTCTGTCCATTTCCCTTCATGCCTGCAAAACTTGTCCAATTGCAAAATGGTATTATAGTTACAAGTTCCATGTACAGGCCAGTTCTCTTGAGATCCTAACAGATACTGTGGCCAAACAGTGTTACAATAATAGATCATGCATCTCTTTCTCAAATTTGTAAATTCTAATTTAGTCCAATCTCTTAGGATGCACCCCAGCGGTGAGCCTTTTGGGACACTCCCTTTCTGACCCATGACTGTACCCAGATATCGTCCTGTCTAAGGAGAATGGTCTGAATGTGGTTCAGACGTTAGGTTGAGTTCTCTCAAGGGAGGGAGACACTGGCTCCCTGTCTCATGGAAGAGCCAAGCAGCTGGCAAGGGATAGACACACAAACACAAAAGTTCTTACCCAGAAACATGGAGTCTGAGGGTCCAAGTGTGGTTCAGATGTCTGGCTGAGCTTTCGGCAAGGGAGGGAGACCCAGGCTGCCCGTCTGCTGTCACGTGCAAAAGCTGACCGTCTCTACCTCTCTGTGACTCAAATGGGAGGTTGAGTCAGGTGGGAGAGGGAGAAAAGAAACCAGAAGGGAGGTTCCTACCTCCAGGTTTTGTGTGCCAAGAAGAAAGAGGAAATTTCCTGTGTCCCTGTTCCGACTCCAATTATGACTGGGGAAAATAGGGTAGGGAGATAGGGGTAGGTGTTTGGGGTCCTTAGGAATTCTTCTTTAAAGAATTACACCCTCTTGCATACAAATTCAATTAGAATAAGATAGTAGTTTATTTAGGGGATGGGGAAGGGAAACCAAGAGAGAAATCCTTGGACTACTTCTCATGGGGAGAAAGGCATGGCACAGAGCATGTCTCTGAGATACCAATCTTGAGCAGGGGACAGGCAGATATTTTTATAGAGGTCCTATGGTGGTCTGATGAGGTGATCATCTGACTGTGGAAAGTTCCCCTATTGAGGGAAGAACATCCCCTACTGGTGGTGGCTGGGGGAGTTGGGTGAGGGGTAGCTGTGAATCTCTCAAGCCATCTCTCTGCTCCTCAGGCCACAAAGGCAGCAGCCACACCTAATCTTATCTCCCCAGAGGTGAGGGAAACTAGAATGAAGGGTAGGGGTCCCCAAGCTAGCTCAGTCCTGATCAGGTTCCACTTGTCTCTTTAGGTGTGTCTGTCCTTTGGATTAGTTTCTCGAGGAGAAGGTTCTCTGATGTACCTCAGAGAACTTCTGGGGTGCTCTGGGCCCATAACACATTCAAGTTTCCTTTGTTTTCCTTTGTCTTGCATGTTGTTATTCTTGATTATAAACCTTTTAAAATATTGCATTCCAAGATTTCCTGTCATTTTAAGTAAAAGCTACCAATTCTTATGAAATCTTGACTATGGTTCCTTGCTACCTGAAATCTTTTTTTCTGGCTGCTTGATACGTTCTTTGCCATGACATTCCTAGTATTTCCATTTAGGGTTTTTTTTAGGAGGTTATTAGTGGACTTTATTTCTGTTTTCATTTTGCCATTTGGTCTTTCTAGATCTGGGCACTTTTATAATTTCTTGAAATGTATTTAGTCGGGGTTTTTTTATTTGATCGTCGTTTTCAGGGAGTCCAGTGATTTTAAAAATTCTCTCTCCTTGACCTGTTTTCCATATTAGTTGTTTTTGTTGGAAGATACCTTGCATGTTCTGCTAATTTTCCAATCTTTTGATTTTGTTTTAATATTTCTTATTGTCTCATAGAATCGAGTTCTGCTTTCTTCATTGTTTTTCAGCAAGTCCACTACTTTGCATAAAGTTCTGCCCTAGCTATTCTCCTAATTTTCCCCACAAGAGCCCTAGTTTCAATTCTAATTTCACTTGTTAATTCTTGCTCCATTTCTTCCAGACATTCTTGTCCTTGAGACCAACCTAGGGTCTACTTGTACTTGTTGTAGAGTTACTCACTTTTCTGGGTTAACCTCTGGAGCTTCTGTCAACTCATAGATTTTCTTTATTGTGTTTAGTATTTTCTTCTGTTTATTATTATCTCTAACATCAGTTTAGGGAATAGGACTTTGTACTATGGCCAGGTTCTGGACTCACTTATATTCTTAGATTAGGTGGGCTACCCCCTATTTGGTCCTTTTCTCTCTGTTAGTCTTGGTGTTCCTGCTGCTAAAGTTGTAAGTGGTTCTAGGCATTCCCCTCTCTTCACCAAATTCTGGCTTTTGTTTAAATTTCATGATGAACCAATGCAGTTACTAGCTTCAGCCAGTTTCTTTATCCTTCTGCTTGCACAATCCCCAGGAGGTGGTAGTTCCATCTTCTACTATGACCTTGGCAGGGCCCAATCAAATATCGGGGATTGTAATTGTTTCAGGTCTCCTGCAGGGTACATATGTACCCTTCACATGTACCTTGTCTTCAAATGGGTCCTTTCTCTTGTTGTGAATCTGAGTGTTCCAAGGCATGCATTATCTGACTCTGTATTCCTATGCAGTGAACTCTGGGGATTGGTCTGTCCTTTGCTCCTGCTTCAGTTGAGCAGAATAAAGGTCCCACTGACATTAATCCCTAGTTACTAGACCATATCCTGGCTTCCAGCCCTCTGGTATAACTCCACTCAGTGTCCTTTGACTTCAAGCTCCAGTTATCCAGAATGCCTGCTAGCTTCTTAGACTGATAAAGCATCCTCAATCCAAATGCTCAGGTACTCCCTGTTCATTGGAATTCATGCTGGCTTTCACTCTTTCCTAAAATGATCCTTCTCTGTGTAGTCTCAGGCATATGGCCATCTCGTTGTATAGTTCTAGACTCAGTGAAGTCCTACTGATATTTCTCTTTGGTCTTCTTGATCATTTTTCTTTAGTCTTCTGCCCTTTTAAGTCTTTGCTATAGTCTTTGTGGGAGTGTTGAACATCTCAACAACCTCTCATGTTACTTTTAACCATAAGTCTCCTATATGGTCAGTTTTTATTAAGGTATGATGTAATGCTAAATATATATATAATATATATATTCCCTAACATTCCCATTCAGCAATTATCAAATGACTATCATATTTAATTTTTAAAATATTTAATGCTGATCCTTAATTTCTTTCTTGATTTTCTTTCTGTTATATTTGTCTAAACCTGAAGAGAATAGTTTTAGAAAAACCTGGAAAGACTTTTATGAACTGATGCAAATGGCTGAATCAAGAAAACAATTTAATACAGTAAAAACAGTACTATGTAGATTTTTAATATTGGAAAGACTCTCAGCAGCCATCTATTCCAAACCATACTCAACAAAGATTCTCATTGATCTTCACTATAACATGCCATATAAATGGTTATCTAGCTTCTGTTTAGAGACCTCCAACAAGGAGGACAGTGCTACTTCCCAAGTATGTAGGATCACAGAAACTCATTACATTTTTCATTAGTTCTAATTGTAAGAAAGATTTTCTTTATATCAAGCCTAAATTTGCCCTTTTGCAATTTCTACTCATTATTTCTGATTCTTCCTTTGGGGGCCAACTAGGATAAGTGTAATCTTTCTTCCACATAACAGCTCTTCAAAAACTTGAAGACAGCTATCATTTTCCCCCTCCCTTATTTTAGATATGAAGAAATGGATGCTTTCAATAATTTGCCTGATGTCATATAACTACTTTGGGATTTGAGAACCTATTAGAAAGAATTATTGTTTTTTCAATAAATTTTTTTCATTAATTAATTTTTTTTTTTAGTGAGGCAATTGGGGTTAAGTGACTTGCCCAGGGTCACACAGTTAGTGTCAAGTGTCTGAGGTCAGATTTGAACTCAGGTCCTCCTGACTCCAGGGCCAGTGCTCTATCCACTGCGCCACCTAGCTGCCCCTTCAATAAATTTTTTAATGAAATAATAATAAAATAAAATTTTTTTAAATAAATAAAATTTTAATTTTAAATTTAAATTTTAAATAAAATAAAAATTTTTTAAATCAATTTTCTTTCCTTGTACCTCTCCTCTCCCTACACTGAAAAGGAAAGAAAAATAAAACCCATTATAAACATGTATATAAATAAATTCCCCATTGGCCATGTCCAAAAAAAATGTCTCAATTTGTACTCTTGAGTCTATCACCTAGCTCCCAGGAATTTGGTGGCTTGCTTAATCATGAGTCCTCTGGAATTATGATTGCTCATTGCTTTTATTAGAGTTCCAACGTCTTTCAAAGTTGTCCTTACAATAATATTATAGTTGTATATTGTTCTCCTGGTTCTGTTCACTTCACTCTGTATCAGTTCTTTGAAACTATCTCCTTCATCATTTGCTATAGCACAATAGTAACTTATCACATCATATTTATATACTATAACTTGTTTAGGCATTCTCCAACGGATGGGTAGCACCTCAATTTTAAATTCTTTACTGCAACAAAAAAAGTCACTATAAATATTTTTGTACATACAGATTCTGTTCTTTCTTTTATCTCTTAGAGGTATGGACCTAATGTTAGTATCACTACGTTGAAGGGTATGTATGATTTAATACTTTTGTGCATAGTTTCAAATTGCTTTTCAGAATGGCTGGAGCAGTTTACACTTCTACCAAGCTGCATTAATATACCTATTTTCTCACAGCACCTCCAGCATTTGAACTCATTTTTCCAGCATTTTCATTTTTTGGTCAGCTTTGTCAATCTTATGAGTCTGAGGTAGAACCTTGGAGTTGTTTTAATTTGCATTTTCTGATTATTAGTGATTTAAAGCATTTTTTCTATGACTATTATTGATAGCTTGGATTTCTTTCCTGACAAGTGCCTGTTCATATGTTTTGGCCATATCAATTGGGCAATAACTTTTGTTCTTATAAATTTTAATCAGCTCCCTTTATTAATCAGGTATTAATTGACTCTCTGTTCAGTATTCTTATATATTGTGGAAGAAATGTTATATAAGAGATAATTAAAATAGATTAGTCAACAAATATTTATTGAATGCCTGCTAGGCCTAAGAGAGTGTGCTATAGTGAAAGAGTGTTAAATACTGAGTCAGAAAACCTATGTTTGAATCATTGCTTTGTACAAGTGCTTTCACATACCATTCCTGGGAATCTTCTTAGCTTTGGGTTCAGAGCTATTCACAATATTACTTGTGAACCCCCACAAATGTGTTTCTTTTTTCAACTAGCCAGAGGTCACTTTAGCTCAAAGCAAAAGACATTTAATAAAATACAATAGTGGGGCAGCTAGGTGGCGCAGTGGATAAAGCATTGGCCCTGTATTCAGGAGTACCTGAATTCAAATCTGGCCTCAGACACTTGGCACTTACTAGCTGTGTGACCCTGGGCAAGTCACTTAACCCCCATGACCCCGCAAAAAAAAAAATACAATAGCAAAATAAGTGATAAGAAAGACCCCCTATACACACAAGGGTACACTTTCCCATAGGTTATAATCCTACTGTTGGGAGAAGGGACAAATTCAGGGAGTTGTGGGCAAGAAATACGCATAAAAAGGGAACGTGCATAAAGGAGGAGCATTAATGAAGAAACATACACATAACGGACAGAAATAGCCCTGGATCACAGATGATCAGAAATTATGTGTAACCAAGTCTTACTCTTAAAGTAGCATCCCTTCTGGAGTACTTCTCTTCCTCAGGTGTTGTTGCTTGCTCCTTCAACAGAGCTGAAAATGTCTTCTGGTGATATCATCAAGCTATGAGCCACTCTCCTGAGTTAAGGTCTTCAGATAATTTCTCTTCTCTGTTTGGTGTCTCTGCTACTACTCTTTTTTTGTCATTTGTGGGCCTTCAGCTTTAACTGTCTTTTCCTCTGTATGGTATAGTAGATAGATTGAAAGTCATCTATCCATTGATAGCATCAGAACACTTAAGCCTCTCTTTTGGACTTTCTATTTTATACTACTTTACCAAGGTTTCCATTAGATTCTTTGACTTGAGAGTGAGAAAATTCCTTTCAATATGTTTGTTTGTTTGGTTGTTTTTTTTACTCCCATGCATCTCTTACTATCTCTTACCAGGAACAAGACTGAAAGGAGTTTATGGAGCTATTAACCTTTGTCCTACTTCCATGTAGGTAATAATGTCACTCTCCTCTGTATGCTTAATCCCTAGGGCATATGAGTTTTATATCCTGGGGGTATATGCAGCACTAAATCCTGAGTCCTTTCTTCTCAATGTGATCTTATCAGCTCAATGGGTTCACTTTCCACCATTATGTAGATGACATATGTATTTGTATGCATATAGGTATAGCTGTAGGTATACCAGCAGATATAGATTACCCTATTCACTCTCCTAAATGCCATCCCTATATTGCTAACTGGCTTATACATCTCCAACTGATGTCCCTTAAGCATATCAAAGTTTCCATGTCCAAAACAGAGCTTATTATCTAGCCCTTCCCTCTTCCTGACTTCCATATTTCTGTTGAAGGAACCTCCATCCTTCCAATGACTCAGGTTTGCAACTTAAACCCTTCCCTTTTTCTCAGGCAATCAGTTGCAAAGTATTATTTGTACCTGCACATCTCTCACATATAACAACCTCTCTTCATTTACACAGTCATTACTCTAGCCACCTAATTGGTCTTATAGCCCAAAGTAGTGTAGCCTGTAGTGTAGGTGTGACTGTCACTCATTTTCAAGAAATTCCAATAATTCCCTCTTCCCTCTAGGATCGAATACAGTCTACTCTGTTTGGTATTTAAAGCCTTTCACAAGCAGTCTCCAACCTACCTTTCCAGGCTTATTACTCCTCTTCGCTCAGACTGCATTTTGTCCAAAATAGCCTGTTTGTTGCTCACCAATGCACAGTGTTCTATGTTAAATTTCCATGCCTCTGCCAAGGCTGTCAACCAGACCTGGAACATACTACCTCCATCCTTCTTTTTGGGTTTTGTCTTTGTCCAGTCCCTAGTATAAGGTCTGATATATAGTAGGGGGCTTAATAAATGCTTGTTGAATGAATGAAGAATTATGTAACCCTCAGCATAACTGACTCTCATATTCAGTTTCCTTTTCTGTGATGTGGAGATAATATTTAAACTACCTAATGTACAAGGCTCTTTTGAAGGAAATGCATCATAAGTCTTCAAAGATGTTGAGGTAGTGAGGCCTGTGCCAGGCATTAGAGTCAAATATACAAATAGTAATATTTTACACTTATATGAGGCTTTACATTTTATAAAACCCCCTGCCCTATCCAGTTGGGTTTTTTTGGAGACAGGTTATACACATATTAAAAATAAATACATAGTTTCAAGAGTAGGAATGATGTAGGAGGCCAAAAAAGGGTTAACAGACAAACTTAAGATGCAGGCTCTGATTTAGATCTGAGCTTTAAGAGGGGCTATAACTTACAGACCCCAGCTCTGAAAGGGATTAATAGATAACTTTAGACTTGGGCCTTAATTAATACAAGTCAGGACCTAGGTTCTTGTTACCCACATTAATCACCACTCATAACAAGAACATAAAGAGTTAGGTCATAGAGACCTTAACTATAACAAAGACAGAGACACGCTATAGAAATCCTAACTGATAAATGTCAATATCTAGAAACTAGGCCTGAGAATGAAACGCACAGGGACACTCTGACCTTGGCAAGTTGAGGTAACATGGGCAGAAAAGGCCAAATTTGTCTCCAGCTCACCTTGTGACGTGTAAACCCCAAAAACACACCTCCATGGAAAAAGGTACCTGCCTGGGGGTTGGCTTAGGACCCCAGGAACTCCAAATTAGGATAAACCCTCCCCTGTACCTCCCTAAGGTGGAGATTATTATAATGAGACTGATAATCAGTTTATCCATACTTTAAATATAACTGTCTTCTCTCCCCCTATTGGAGAGACACCTCCATAGTGCTTTCCCTGTGATCACTCACAGTATTGCAGTAAAAATTGGGAAACTGAGTCACTGAGTCTTGTAATTCTTTTGGGACGACTCATGATCAATCTGATCACCTGAATTCCATTCCACATCAGGAAAACCTGGGTTCAATTTCTGTCTCTGCTACTTATGACCTTTAACCAGTCACTTAATCTTATTGGGCCTTAGTTTCTTCACCTATAAAATAAGTAGGGATTGAATTAGGTGGCCTCTGAGATATGTTTTCAGCTCTGAACTCTGATCCTGTGACTTAAGTACTGAGCACAATTGCAGTGGCTAGAGCTATCAGCTTCATGCCAAAGGTGAACCTTGAAACATGGATAATATTTGGATAGGCAAAGAGGAATAATAATAAATATGATAGCTGACACTTATATAGTGCTTTAAGGTTTACTAAGTACTCTGCAAGATTTTCTCATTTGACCCTCACAGCAGCCTTCTGAGGTAAGTGATACAGCTATTATTACCCCTATTTTGCAAATGAGAAAAAATGAGACTCAGAGAAGCTATATGAAGTACCCAGAGTATAGAACTAATCTGTGCCAGGGTCAGAATTCAAACCCAGGTCTCTTGTAATGACAAGTCTACTCCTTTTTCCAGTATACTATGCTACCTTTAAGAAAATAGAAATCATTTCAGGTGAGGGAAAATAATATGAACAAAGGCAAGGAGCTGGAATTTGGCATAATGTGAAGTGGCCAGCAGGGAAACCATCTAATTAATTAGAGAAGATAGAGATAGAGATTTATATAGATATAGATATAGATATAGATATAGATATAGATATAGATATAGATATAGATATAGATATAGATATAGATATAGATATAGATATAGATGTAGATATAGATATAGATATAGATATAGATACAGATAAAGTAGTGGGACATAATGCTGGAGAACTAGGCTTGGAGCCAATTTATGGAAAGCCTTAAAAGTCAGAGTGGTTTGAAAGATGCATGATAAAGGGGCAGCTAGGTGGTGCAGTGGATAAAGCACCGGCCCTAGATTCAGGAGGACATGAGTTCAAATCCAGCCTCAGACACTTGACACGTACTAGCTGTGTGACTCTGGGCAAGTCACTTAACCCTCATTGCCCCACCCCACCCCCAGGAAAAAAAAAAAGGCAAAATGGGGCAGCTAAGTGACACAGTGGACAAAAGGACTGGTCCCGGGGCAGCTAGGTGGCGCAGTGGATAGAGCACTGGCCCTGGATTCAGGAGGACCTGAGTTTAAATCCAGCCTCAGATACTTGACGCTTACTGTGTGACCCTGGGCAAGTCACTTAACCCCACTTGCCTCAAAAAAAAAAAAAAAAGACTGGTCCTGGATTCAGTTCCAGCCTCAGATACTTGACACTTACTACTTGTGTGACCCTGGGCAAGTCATTTAACTCTCATTGCCCTGCAAAAAATAAATAAATAAAATAATTTTTAAAATAAAGAAAGATGCATGATAAAGATTTTGTGAAGGGGATTTTGGTTCTGTAATCCAAGTTATTGATGCCTGTGTACTATATAATTTCTTCCTCAGGAATTTTTTTAGTCAGCATAAAGATAAATGGCTAAAGAAGATGAACATTGAGAAATAGCCTTCATTCTATTGTTCTCTTCAACACTTTAGTTCAATGCCATTGATATTTTTATACTTTGGTTTTACATTTTAAAAGTATCACTTACCAATGAAGATTTTTTAAATTCCTATGGCATTCTGCCCCACCTCAAGGTGGTAATAACTTCTCACACCAAATTACCTAGTATTTATTTTGTATAAATTTACATACAGATCTACAAGTGGTCTTCTCTGTCTTTATATCCCCATAAGTCTACCATAGTGCCTGACACATACGTAAAAGGAACTCAATAAATGCTTGTTAATTGATAGTTTATAACTGGGTTATGTTGAGATACTCCACATCCTTAATGGCATATTATGAAAGAATAGATACACTGACCATAGTTTCTGAACCAAAAATTGGCACATGTAGTCTGACAAAGGATTTGTCACTATTATTATAAACTCATATATATGTCAGTCAACTTTGAAGTTTGTATTGTCCCAGAAAATCTGAGATACATAATCATTGTAACTGTGACCTGGTATAAAATTGGGGTGAGATAGCTATTTTGCATGATGACAGTGGTAAATGGAGGGAAAGCATTGAAGGATCAGCTGTGACAATTGGCATCAGTCTTAGAGGAAGGAGTCTGTGCAACATGGGGCCATCTACACAAGGTAGATAATTTACATTGTTCATTGCAGAATATAGTAGCAGACATTTGCATTAAGGATTATTGATGCTCACAATCACCCTGTGAGGTATGTGCTGTACTTATCCTCTTTTTATAGATAAGGAAACTGAGGTCAAGAGATAGTAAGTGTTTTGTACAAGGTCACACAGATAATAAATAACCAAGTCAAGTTTTGAAACTAGGTCATCTGATTCCTGATACAATGTTTTTTGCTTCTCTACCACATGGCTAACAAGTATTTTAAGGCTAGATTTGAACCTCAGGCTCCCTGACTTCAACTCCAGTATGTCATCTTGCCTTGGGGAAAATCTCAAGTAGGGACAGGAAAGGAAGAAGGAAATTCTGCTCCCAAGAACAGATATGAACCACATTCTCTGTCCTCCCTTCCTTGACTCATGTGTGAGTTCATGTGTGTGTGTGTCTGTTGGCATCCAGTCTGAACCATATGCCATAGTCTCCCACGACCTCCAATGTCTAAAAGGGTAATTTGTATTCATTGATATTTGATACTTTATTGAGTTTTTCTCAAATACTCTATTTGCAGAATAAACGACTAGAGGAAGTAAAAAGAGAAGAAAGAGAATTACTTGAGGCACAGTCTGTTCCACTTAGAAACTATTTAATGACAAATGTGATGCCAACACTCATGCGAGGTCTGAATGAATGTTGTAAAGTCAGGCCAGATGATCCTGTCGATTTTCTGGTAAGCAAAAAGTTAACTTTTTAAGAAAACTATACCATCTTGAAAAAAAGTGTTAGAAAATGGATCCCCAAGCTTGTTGATGTAGTTACCCTCTTCATCATGGGCTGTGGCCTCTAACCCACTCACTTTGTCAGTTTTTGTAGCTGGCATTTCCTTCAGCTTGGTCTCTATTCATGCCTTTCACTAAATCCTCTACAGGGCATGTAGCTCACACAGTTGAGGCATCCCCCTTAAAAACAAAGAACCTAAATTAGTTAATATGGAGAAATGTTTGTTGTCATTTGGTTTAGAGCCTCAAATATATTTACAACTTATACAGAACCTTAACATAACCATTGATTGTATAAAAACAATATCTAATAAGAAATGTTTCAAAAATGACTAATGTTTTCTTTTTATTTCAATTATAGGCAGAGTATCTCTTCAAGAACAACCCTGAAATGGATTGAAACTGAAAATATTTCTTCTTTTTAAAGAATTAGAGAGAAATTTAAGATAATAATCTGAAAAATAACTTTTAAAGTATTTTTTGGTATTGTGGGCAAACATTAGTTTTATTTCCCTGCAAACAAATGTTTTATTTATTTAGTAAAACTATTATTCTAAGCCACATGATAATGAGTGACTTTTTCTTTGGCCTAGATCTGTAATTTCATCAGTATAGGTAACTACTCATGAGGAAATTTCCTCCACCAATGCAGATCATCAGCTGTTTTGCAATATAAAGTGTTAGAGAGTGGCCTGGGAAACTGAAATATTAAGTGAGGTGTTAACTCATATAACCAGTTTGTATCAGAAGCAACACATAAACCCAGGTCTTCCTGACTCCAAGGCCAGCTCTCTATATAGGCTTTGTCTCCATAAATGTAAATAACCAATACATGCAAAGTAGAATTTGGAATGGATTGTAGAAGGCTAGCTATAGGTAGCTTGCATAGCAAAATATAGATCTCACATCTTGTCAGTTTTGTTCTTAGATTATCACTAAACATTTTATACATCAATGATTACAGATAGTATTAATTTACAGTATGAGAAGAAACCAAATTAGTTTTAACTTGGGTAGGTGAACTGATGGGTTTCTCTGTTTGGGTTTTTTTAATGAGCAAAGCACCACTGGCATTAAATGTATATTTTTAAATGATCACTAAAACTTTTAACCCATAATAAATCAATCATAATTAACCTTCACTAGGAAATTTTTTTTATACTGTAGTGAATACAGGTTAAGAATCCTAACCTATATATATATATATGAAATAATTGTAAATTTCTCAGGGGAGAAATTCATGTAATGGCATATGTGATTTGAATAAAACACTTATAACAAATGAAAATTTGTTTCATGTGTAATGGGGGTTGTACCTCATAGAGCATGTGTGGGGATGGGTATTCTGTTGCTCTGGCCACTTCTGGGGAAGCATAAGCTTCTGAAGGATTTATTCCTTAGGGGTGACAGCAGAAACCTTGGGTAGACCTCCCTATAATGGCTAAAGAGGGAGGAGACTACATAAAAGCTGCATCAGAACTTTAAAAAGAGAGACTCTAGACCACAAACCAAACTTAAAACTTAAATGAGAAAAAGATCCTGACCCTGTTCTTTAGAGGTCAGGCTTCCCTAGAACTGAACCTGGTCCATATAAATGGGTACAAAGCTCAGAGGATCCTATCCAGAGTGGGAGAGGGCCTAGCTCCCCAGTTCCTTTGGACCCAACAGTAGTTCTTATTGTCATACCTGGGAAACTTCTTGTTGTTGTTTATCCCGTGACTTGTAGTGAATTGGATTTAAGTGAGGGATGGATGTGCAAAGTCACCAAAACCTCACTCTTTACTCCACAGCCATCTGGGTCCAGTGGCAAGATATATATAGATATATAGATATGGATATATAGATATGGATATATATATATATATATATATATATATATATGTCAGGATGACTAGAGATGACTCTGGTAGTTGAGGTTAAGTGACTTTCCCAGGATCACACAGTTAGTATGTGTCTGAGGAGAGATTTGAACCCAGGTCCTCCCACCTTCAGGGCCAGTGCTCTGTTCATAGCACCACCTAGCTGCCCCACCTGGGAAACTTATCTGGGATCTTAAGGTCTAACTCCTATAAACTGTATTGTTTAATTCTTTTTAGGAGCCCCTTATATCTTCCAGGTTCATTTGAGTTTGCTTTCTTGAGTTAGCTCCTATTGTCCTACCATGAGGCAAGAATTGGAACTCATTTTGGATTGCCCCAGCACATGGGGGAAATGGCAGGTATGCTATTTGTTGCAGGAACCCAGAAGAATTTTTAAGAGAGGTGGGTGACTTCGACTTGACTCCAGGTTCCTAATCCCTATAGAAAGAGCCCATGTATTCTACTCTGGTAATGTTCCCCACTGAGAGGGGAAGTTGAATATTTCCTTTTCCCTTAAAAAAACATTTCACTTGTTAATTATTTTAATTTTCTTTTCTTCCCCCCACTCCTGCCCCCGATTTTTCTTGGGTTGGAACAGGCCCTTTTTAAGTATAGAAAAAGTGGGGATTAGGAAGGGGAGTAGCTTTCTCCACCCTGATAGTATGGTGGCAGCTTTCTTGTGGCAACTAGTACAAAGTTTCAACTAGGTGAATTGAGCCCTGGGATTAAGGTCCCTGGCTTCCTTTTTTACTTTGTGTTTTCTTTTCTGAGAATTGAACAGCAATCATAAGATGGACATGATTAGCCTTTGAGACAACCTTGTGAGTTCTAGTGATCTGAGCTCCTCAGTTCTCACACTAGTGTCTGTTACATTTGTCTCCAATAGGCAGTATAGCCCTTCATGATAGCACTATAGCATTTAACATTATAACATCTAAAAACCTTTGTAAAGTGGTTTGCTTGTTGAATTTGCATGTATTTGGGGGTGATTATGGTCTCCATACCTATTAGTTCTATTGCCTTAGCTACCCCATCTATAAAATGAGGGGGTTGGACTTGATGATCTGTGATCCTTCTATAACTTAATGAAAGTCTTGGACCCTCCATAAAGCCTGTTAAGTTTGGTACTGTTTAAGAACTGAACAGAACCTTTTAGTATTCTTTAGGGCAAAACAAGGCGGGAGAAAGGGTGAGGGCACTTGAAAGGGCAATGCTTGAGCCTCTCTGGGGCACTAGGAGGGTTCTCCTGGAAATATTAAGGGACTCTGCATATATATGCAACTAAAAACTAAAAAGATTTGGAGCTTTGAGATAATGAAATAATCTTCTTATTGGCTACTAAGCAGCAAGAGCCAATTATAGAACTGTTAATATGCCTGATAAATGATGGAGTGGGGGGAGAAGGTTTAAAAAGTGTTAGATTAAATTAATACATTCATTCATTAGTATAGAGTTGCATATTACAAATTTAGGAGAGAGAGTTTATAAAGTCGACTCTTTATAATAATCCAAAGCCTTCTACTATAGAAATGAATTTGCCAGTTATTAAACCAAAATCTGAACATTAACATTATGACAATTAAGCTAAATATGAACATTAGCATTCTGAACATTGAAATAAGTACAAAATAGTATTGAGAACAAGTTGCTATTTTTTCTTTCATGAGCTCCAATTTATTTTATTAATATATTTTTTAAAATTTTTAACTAAACATAAAGAGTACTTCCTCTTACACATCAGAACACAAAAAGATTCCATATGAAACTGTGAATCTCTATTTCATAATGCTTTTTCAAAGTTCTATATATAATAAATGTCACTTTGAAATTACTTTCAAAACCTTCCTGATTATCTGTGCTTCCTTCTGTTTTCTGTTTATCTGTTTTCTTCTGTTCATTTTAAAAAATGTTTCTGTGGCATTCTTTTTTGACATCAGTATTGCAACTCCAGCCTCTCTAAACAAATGTAAGCATTGTTAAGCAAAATGAAACCACACAGTGACTATATCCAAACAAGCATGTTTCTGTACCTTGCCTGTGTACATGAACTCCAACTTAGAAAGTCATAATAAGTTAACATTGGTGCTTTCTGAACAAAAACAAAGTTTATTGATTGTGGATAATTTGCTATAGTGGTTGGAAAAAATGTTTTCAGATTTAAATTTAATGTCTAACTCCTAATTGATATCTTAAGAACCCTACATGATGAGCACATGATGTCTCCAAATATTTGCAAGTTTGTCCCAGGGAAGAGGGATTATTTATTCTGCTTTGTCCCATAAGATAGAACCAAGATCAGTGGATGGAAATTAGAGAAAGACATATTCCTGCTCAATGAAAAGAATTTCCCAACAATCAGAGCTATCTAAAAATTCAGTGGAATACTTCATGGGGATTCTGAGTTGTCTGTCACAAAAAAAAATTCTTTAAATAAGAGACCTTTGACAGGGTTGTTTGTTTTTTTCTTTTAAGGAAGAAAACTGTTTAAGGGGGTCTCTGATTTGGTTGGTTCCCATTTGAAGATTTCTCTGCTAAGGGGTCCTGAGGTTTTTTCCCTTCATCAGGAGTAGTTTTTGTTTGTGGAGCACAGGAAGAAGTCTCTGTTCACAGGTCAAACTTTTTAAAAAACTATCGTTTCATCAAAACCATTCATCATACCAAATTAATGTCATTTCCTTTTTTTGACAGGATTACTAAACTAATATTCTGTGCATATAATTTACTTAGATTTTAGCAAAGTTCTTGAGAAAATACCTTCGGCTATTCTTTTGGAAGATGGAGAGATATTAGAAGATATGACATGGGGGCAGCTAGGTGACCCAGTGGATAAAGCACCAGCCCTGGATTCAGGAGGACCTGAATTCAAATCTGGCCTCAGACACTTGACACTTACTAGCTGTGTGACCTTGGACAAGTTACTTAACCCTCATTGCCCTGCTCCCCCAAAAAAATGAAGAAGAAGAAGAAGAAGAAGAAGAAGAAGAAGAAGAAGAAGAAGAAGAAGAAGAAGAAGAAGAAGAAGAAGATATGACAGATGGATTCAGAACTGGTTGGATGGTCAGATTTGAATCTTTGTTAATGGTTCAATGTCACCATGGTTGGAGGTCTTCAGGGATCTGTGTTCATTTCCGCACTATTTCATATTTTTATCAATGACTTGGATAAAGGCATAGATAATATGCTCATTCATTTTCAGAGATATAAATTGGAGAGGGATAGCTAATACACTGCATGACAGTCAGAATCTAAAAGTTTCTTGACAACCTAAAGCAAGAAATTCAATAGGGATAAATGTAAGGTCTTGGACTTGGGTACAAAAATTCAACTTCACAAGTACAAGGTGAGATAAGCATGGTTAATCAGCAGGTCTGGGGGTTTTGGTGGCTTCCAGGATTAGTATGAGTTGGGGGCAGCTAGGTGGCGCAGTGGATAAAACACCAGTCCTGGATTCAGGAGAACCTGAGTTCAAATCCAGCCTCAGAAACTTGACACTTAATAGCTGTGTGACCCTGGGCAAGTCACTTAACCCTCATTGCCCCGCAAAAAAAAAAGAAAAAAAAAGATCAGTATGAGTTGCCAGTGTGATGTAGTAACCAAAAAGGTAATTTGAACTTGGGCTGCATTAAGACATAGGTTCTAGGAATAGGGAGGTGATAACCCCCACTGTACGCTTGTCACACTTCATTTGGAGTACTTGTTCAGTTCTGGTCACTATGGACACCAAGGTTTAAGAAAGATATTGATAGAGAGAGTCCAGCGTAGGGCAACCAGAATGGTGAGGGAAATCCAAGTAATTATCCAAGACATCAAATATGTGGAATAATTTTTCCCCCAAGTTGGGTCTATGACATAGGAGGTTTGATTGATGGGGAGTGGGCAGAGAAGAATCAATGGGGTACATGATAGTTATATTCAAGTATTTGAAAAGCTTCTGGGCTTCTGGGCTTCTAGGCAGCTAGATGGTGCAGTGGATAGAGCACTGGGCCTGAAGACAGGAAGTCCTGAGTTCAAATTTGACCTCCGACAAGATGTATGACCCTTGGCAAATCACTTAACTGCTATTTGTCTTGGTTTCTTCAACTGCAAAAGGGGGATGATAATAGTATGTAATTCAGGGTTGTTGTGAGGATCAAATAAAATATCTGTAAAGTTTTTAGCACACTGTCTGGCATGTAGTAGCACATTAATAAATGTTATTTCCTTCCTTCTCATGCAGAAGAGGGATAACAGCTGTTTTGTTTGACTTCAAAAGGCAGAAACAATGGAAATGCAAACAATGCAAAGCACCCAATTTGGGCTGGGTGTCAAGTAAAATTTCCTAGCAATTAGAGCTGTCAAAAATAGATTGGCTTGCCTCAAGAGGTGGTGGTTTCTCCCTTCTTGGAGATCTTCAAGCAGTGGCATCCTAGATCCTAGTCAGGAAGACTTAATACCTTCTTTCCTTTGCCTATGCTGCTTGACTGCTCATAGGGCTTAGATGAGATGGGAGTCAACAACTCCATTCCTTCTCATAAGACAGAGAAGCAACAGGACTGACTACTTCTCCATCCTGCAAGTCTACAGGCACTGTCATATGATCTACTTATTTAACCTAAGAACTTCAGGTTTTGCCATCTTCCCCATCACTGAACCCTTAGAACTTCTGCATCTTTCCATGTGTCCTGAAGCTAAACTTTCTCTTACCACAAGTTGTTTCCTCTAATTAGGGTGTAAGCTCATTGAGAGCAGGGACCATTTTTCTTTTTTAATAAGTTTTTCTTGATGTCTTTTGTTTTTTATCTTACTATAGTTTCCCCCAGTATCCTTCACCCTCTCCTTCCCAAAGAGCAAATATACCCAAAAGAAAAGAGCAAAAATTATAGCAAGTATTTTTTAAAAATACAAATAAAAAGAAAAATCAGCCTAACATGCATCAAAAAAGTCTGAAATATGTACAATATACACTTGTGGACTTCCCATCTCTGCAAATGGGTGGTTTTGGTGTGTCTTCTCATGGCTAGTTTTGATTTTTCTATTTGCATTCACAGCATATAATTGCTTAATTTTTTCTTCATTTATTCATGTATTCCACTATTCAAGAAACTTCAGTGACTCCCTATTGCCTTTTGAAAAATACAAATTCTTCTGTTAGGTATTTCAAGTTTCTTACAATCTGGTTTCAATTATGTCTAGACTCAGTCATATTACTCCCCATCATGCATTCCATAATCCAGCCCAAATGACTGACTTCTCATTCCAGACATATCTCCTGAGTCTACACCTGTATATCAGCCACCCCTGGAATACTCTATCACCTTAGCCTCTTGGAATCCCTAGCTCCCTTTAATATTTATCTCAAATGCTACCTCCTACAGGAACCCCTTCTTAATCAACAAGCATTTATTAAGCTCCTACTATTTGACAGGTACTGTGCAAATCACTAGGGATATAGTACAAAGAGTGGAACTGTCCTTACTTTTAAGGAACTAACATTCTTTTTGTGTGTGGGGGGGGGGGCAGTGAGGGTTAGATGACTTGCCCAGGGTCATACAGCTAGTAAGTGTCAAGTGTCTGAGGCCGGATTTGAACTCAGGTCCTCCTGAATCCAGGGCCAGTGCTTTATCCACTGCTCCACCTAGCTGCCCCCTAGGAGCTAACATTCTTATGAGACAACAAATATATTCATAATTATATAAAGAATAAATAGAGAGTAAATAGAAACCAATACAAAATAGTTAAATTGTAGGTAATTTGGGAGGGAGAGCACTAGCAGCTAGAGGATCAGGAAAGGCTCCACATAGAAGGTGATTGAGCTGTACCTTAAAAGGAAGGGAGGGGGCAGCTAGGTGGCGCAGTGGATAGAGCACCGGCCCTGGAGTCAGGAGTACCTGAGTTCAAATCCGGTCTCAGACACTTAACACTTACTAGCTGTGTGACCCTGGGCAAGTCACTTAACCCCAATTGCCTCACTAAAAAAAAAAAAAAAAAAAAAAAAAAGGAAGGGAGAGGGGGCAGCTAAGTGACGCAGTGGATAGAGCACTGCCCCTGGAGTCAGGAGGACCTGAGCTCAAATCTGACCTCAGACACTTGATACTTACTAGCTGTGTGACCCTGGGCAAGTCACTTAACTCCAATCACCTCACTAAAAACAAGGAAAAAAAAAAAAAGGAAGGGAGAGATTTTATGAGTCACAGGTGAGGAGGGTGAATATTCCAGGTATGGGGGAATGGTCAATAAAAAAGGCATGAAGACAGGAGACAGTGTCACATGTGAAGAAAAAGTGAAAAAGTGAGTTTGTCTAGATCACAGAATCCAGAATTCCTCCCCATCACCACTCCCAATTTTGCTCTTTC
This sequence comes from Dromiciops gliroides, assembly GCF_019393635.1. NCBI lineage: Eukaryota > Metazoa > Chordata > Mammalia > Microbiotheria > Microbiotheriidae > Dromiciops > Dromiciops gliroides. The sequence goes on along the minus strand of NC_057862.1, from coordinate 303,098,386 downwards.
CCTCTCAAGTTATTTTGCATTTACTCAGTAGTTTCTAGGGCAGCTTAGTGGTACAGAAGATAGAGTCCTAGACCTTTCTTCTTGTGTTCAAATCTGACCTTAGACACTAGCTGTGTAACCCTGGGTAGGTCACTTAACCCTGTTTGCCTCAGTTTCCTCATCTGTAAAATGAGCTGAAGAAGGAAATGGCAAACTATTTCAGTATCTCTGACAAGAAAACCCTACATGGGGTCATGAAGAGTCAGACACAATTGAAAAAAGACTGAACGAGTAGTTTGTATTTATTTATGTATAATGAGAATAAGCAGTCTTATTTTCCCTTCTCCATATACTTAGCTAGAGCAAATCCTATTAGAGCATGCATAGAGCCCAGCTGACCCTGGCCCCTTCTGGTGTTTGTGGCTCAGGGCTGAAGTATCCATACTTCAAGATAATTGTAGCAATCCCTTTATGGTTCAAGTACTGCCCATTAAATGGATTTAAAGGGAGAGATGATTTATCTTAATCTCCTCTTCCCCTCTGTAGAGATGTGGCATAAAACTCTTTCTGGGGGGGCAGCTAGATGGCGCAGTTGATAGAGCATGGGACCTGGAGTCAGGAGTACCTGAGTTTAAATCCAGCCTCAGACACTTAACACTTACTGGCTGTGTGACCCTGGGCAAGTCACTTAACCCCAATTGCCTCACCAAAAAAATAAATAAATAAATAAAAACTCTCTCTGGGACTTCCCTTGGCATCCATGGTGGTTTTTTCCACATAGCAGCATGTGGTTGTCTAGGTAAGCCTGAATTAGGATTTTAAATATCTGTCTACCTCATCTGCTCTGTGTTTTGGTTTTGTTTTTTTTTTTTTTTTGCATGAGCGATGATGATTGAACAATGATTCACATATAGATGTTTCCAATCTTGAGTTCATCATGAATTCAAGAAATTGGAAACTGCCAGGTTCCTCAGTAGGTACTGGTTATATGGTGGGAGGTCCTCCCTATAGCTACTACAATAGTTATAGGGAATAACCACTAACAGGAGGATATGCCCAAGCTCAAATCTAGCTTGCCAGAAGAAATGGACCTCAAGGTAGTTGTTTAGACACTTTAGAATCAAGATGAATGTGAAATACCTATTGGATAGTCCCACTAAATATGCCATATTTTAATGATCAACTTCCTGGGAGAGTGTAATAGTAGGTATACTGTATCATGTTTTAAGATGTGGGGACCAATTTTTAATTGGGGAGTGTTAGCTAAGCGGCTCACCACAATATTGGGGCAAGGAAGGAGACCGGCAGCCTCTCTCAAAACAGAGCAGGATTTATTTAACAAGAATGAACTTAAAAAAACACAAACAGGATCAGTAGGATTAAGGGAAAGGAAATAAAATGGGGAAAGGGAAATTATACAACCTGAATAACACCACCGCTCAGGAATCAGCTGAGAATACACAACAGCATCTTCCACTGAATTAATAATAATTGGCTTTATGAAAAAAACAATAAAATAAATAAATGATTGGTTAATTTGGTCAAAAAAGGAAACAAGAAAACCAAATTACTAGTATCAAAAATGAAAGGATTTCACTCACCACCAATGAAGTGGAAATTAAGACAACTGTTAAGAATTATTTTGCCCAATTATATGCCAATAAATTTGATAATCTAAATTAAATGAGTGGATAAAACATTGGCTCTGGATTCAGGAGGACCTGAGTTCAAATCCAGATTCAGTCACTTGCCACTTGCTAGCTGTGTGACCCTGGGCAAGTCATTTAACCCTCATTGCCCTGCAAAAACTAATTAATTAATTAATTAACTGGATTAATATCTATAAAAATATAAATTACCTAGATTAACAGAAGAAATAAAATACTTAATTCAATTTTAGAAAAAGAAATTGAACAAGCCATTGATGAACTTCCTAAGAAAATATCCCCAAGACCAGATGAGTTTACAAGTGAATTCTCCCAAACATTTAAAGAACAATTAATCCCTACACTATATAAATTATTTGAAAAAATAAGTGAAGGAGTTCTACCAAATTCCTTTTATGAGACAAATATGGTGCTTATATCCAACCAGGAAGAGCCAAAACAGAGAAAGAAAATTATAGACCAATCTCCCTGGTGAATATTGATGCAAAAATTTTAAATAAAAAACTAGCAAAAAAATTACAGCAATACATCACAAGGATCATGCATTATGACCAGGTGGAATTTATATCAGGAATGCAGGGCTGTTTCAATATTAGGAAAACTATCAACACAATTGACCATATCAATAAAAAAACCCAATAGAAATCATATTATCTCAATAGATGCAGAAAAAGCCTTTGACAAAATACAGCACCCATTCCTATTAAAAACACTAGAAAGCATAGGAGTAAATGGAGCTTACCTTAAAATGACAAATAATATTTATCTAAAACCATCAATGAGCATTATCTGTAATGGGGATAAGCTAGAAGCCTTCCTAATACAATCAGGGGTGAAGCAAGAATACTCATTATCACCTCTATTATTTAATATTGTACTAGAAATGTTAGCTATAGCAATAAGAAAAGAAAAAAGAAATTAAAGGAATAAGAATAGGTAATGAAGAAATGAAACTATCATTCTTTGTAGATGATATGATGTTTTACTTAGAAAATCCTAGAGAATAAACTGAAAGCTCCTTGAAATGATTAACTTCAACAAAGCTGCAGGATACAAAATAAACCCATATAAATCATCAGCATTTCTATATATTACCAACAAAGTCCAATAGCAATAGATATAGAAATTCCATTTAAAATAACTCTAGACAATATAAAATACTTGGGAGTCTACCTGCCAAGACAAACCCCAGAACTATAAAACACCTTTCACACAAATAAAGTCAGACCTAAACAGCTGGGAAAATATTAATTGCTCATGGGTAGGCCAAGCCAATATAATAAAAATGACAATCCTATCTAAGTTTATTTATTTATTTAGTATTATACTAATCAAACTATCAAAAATATTTTACAGATCTAGAAAAATAATAGCAGAATTTATCTGGAAGAACAAAAGCTCAAGGATATCAAGAGAATCAGTGGGGAAAAAAAGGCAAAGAAGGAGCACCAAATCTAGCAGTACCAGATCTCAAAGTGTATTATAAAGCAGTAATTATCAAAACAATTACTGGCTAATAAATAGAGAGGTGGATCAGTGAAATACAATAGGTACAAATTACACTATAGTAAATCACTATAGTAATGTAGTATATGATAAACCTAATGATCTAAGCTTTTAGAACAAAAACTCATTATTTCACAAAAACTGCTGGGAAAACTAGAAAACAGTATAGCAGAGACTAGGTATAGACTAACATTTCACACCATATACTAGAATAAGGTCAAAATAAGTACATGATTTACACATAAAGGATGATACCATAAGCAAATTAAGAGAGTGTGGAATAATTTACCTGTCAGATTTATGGACAGAGGAAGAATTTAGGACCAAAGAAGATAAAGAGAATAATACAAAATGTAATATAGATCATTTTTAATATATAAAAGTAAAAAGCTTTTGCACAAACAAAACTAATGTAACCAAGATTATAAAGGAAGTAGAAAACTTGGAAAGAATTTTTGAAACAAGTATCTCTGATAAAAGCCTCATTTCTCAAATTATATATTTGAGAACTACATCAAATTTATAAAAATATGAATTATTCCCCGATTGATAAATGGTCAAAGGATATGAATAGGCAGAAATCAAAGCTATCTATAGTTATATGAAAAATTCTCTAGATCACTATTGATTAGAGAAATGCAAATTCAAACAACTCTGAGGTATCACCTCACACCTATCATAGTGGCAAATATAACAAAAAAGGAAAATGTTGGATGTTGGAGGGGATGTGGGAAAGCTGGGACGTTAATCTACTGTTGGTGGAGTTGTGAACTGATCCAACCATTCTGAAGCGCAATTTGGAACTATGCCCAAAGGGCTATAGAACTGTGCATACCCTTTGATCCAGCAATACCACTGCTAGGTTTATATCCCAAAGACATCTCAAAGAGAAAAAGACCTAATATTTATAGCAGCTCTTTTTGTGGTGGATAAGAATTGGAAATCAAAGAAATGCCCATCAATTGGGGAATGGCTAAATAAACTGTGATATATGATTGTGATGGAATATTATTGTGCTATAAGAAATGACAAGCAGAATTATTTCAGAAAGGCTTGGAAAGACTTGTATGAACTTATGTACAGTGAAGTGAGCAGAACCAAGAGAACATAATGAGCACAGTGACAGCAATATTGTTCAGTGAAGAACTGTGAAAGACAACTATTCTCAGCAATACAATGATCTAAAATAATCCCAAAGGGGGCAGCTAGATGGCGCAGTGGATAGAGCACCAGCCCTGGAGTCAGGAGTACCTGAGTTCAAATCTGGCCTCAGACACTTAACACTTACTAGCTGTGTGACCCTGGGCAAGTCACTTAACCCCAATTGCCTTACTAAAACAAACAAACAAACAAATAAAATAATCCCAAAGGACTAATGATGAAGCATACTATCCACCTCCAAAGAAAGAACTTATATTGCCTGAACACAGACTGAAGCATGCTATTTTTCACTTTCTTTCATTTTTTCTTTTATTCAAGTTTTCTTATACAAAATGACTAATATCATAATGTTTCACATAATTGTACATGTATAAGCTATGTGAGTGAGATTTTCCCCAACCCTTTGATATCAGTGATTTAACTGTGATAGTAATCAATATAATAGACTAAAAATAGTAATTTACTCATGTTTAAGTTTTCTCTAGTCTCTTGGGTTAGGATATTATGTAACTTGCTCTCAATATACTCTGAGAATTCTTTAGTGGCTTAAGCAAATACAGTAAGTTGGAGAGAAATTGTGTAACATGTTCTTTGACCATCACCTTTCCATTGTGAAACAAGGGTACTAAAATAATATCTCCTAAACTGAAGTAAGCTATCAGCATTCAATATGTCATACAATAGACTTTTGCAAAAAGCTCTGAGGAGAACACCAAATTGACTGACTTCCAGGTACTTGTTTGACCCTGCTAAAGATCATGTCCATGACTTGGTCATGGTAATGTAACGATTGGAATGACGCCACCTGCTGGAGACTTACTGTAGAAGAGTTCCGCCCATGAAGTGAAGGTCTTTGAGGGCAAGACCAGGAGTCTTTTCTTTGGTGTCAGGAAGTGACGCGGGCTAGTGGGAGGAGGAAGGAAGAGACTGGTGCTCGCTCTGGGGCTTTTTCCTCTGGACTCTGGTGGAGAAGGGAGCTAGAAATGTGCTCTCCCTTTAATAGATAGGAATCTAGGCCTTTCTCTCTCTTTACCAAATTCTTATTCTCCTTAATAAATGCTTAAAAGTTTAACTCTTGCTAAAGCTTATAATTTATTGGCGACCACTCACTAGATATTTTAGACAGACTAGCTAGAATTTTAGCCCTTAACAGATGGCTGACCACGAAGAGGAAAGCTAAACCTCAGTCTTCTAATCTTCTGGTTGGGTAAGACATTTCCCCTACCCTCTCCCTTTAACTGCTAAGTACTGGCTTACTGGCTGTGTTTTCCCTTTAAATTTTTTCAAATGGACCTTTTAAACTCCCTAATTACCCTATTTTTGATTTTAGTCTGTTTAACCAGACAAATGGGAGATAAGATCATGTTAATGCTTTGTTTTTGTGGATTTTCTATTTTTCTTTTTATTTTTGTTAAAAGAGCCAGCAACTTACTCACACAAGGAAATATCTCTCCCTCTCCCAACCATGCTCTTTCAGAGAAACCTGAAGAGATTCCTGCAGCTTTTCCCAGTTCTAACACTAATTGTTGCTCTAATTTTGCATGCCTGGAGGCAATGACCCACCCTCTAGTAGCTTTTAATCCCCTAGCACCTGGAGGCAAAGTAGGGGAAGAGGAATCCAGGCCTGAGTTCAAAATCAAGTCTGATTCAAATTGCTCTGGTCCCTCCCCTCCTCTCCAGACCCCACCCTCTACTCCTCCCATGGCCAAGCCCATTGCTTCCTGGGCCTGGCAAGTCCAGAGATCTGATGTGCATGCTCAACTTTCTCTAACTTTCTCTAACTTGCAGCTTCAGCCTCAGCCCTTCCCCAGCCTGGCTGTGCTTCTGAGATAACCTTAGAAAACCCTTTAAATTCCAGATATGCTCGTTTTGTTCATAATTTTGCTAACCTGCTTTTGTCTTTAATTAGTAATCTTATAAAGCATTTGCATGGTGAAAAGACTGACAGACAATATAGAGGGGTTAAAGAAGAAAAACTTAAGCTGAATAAGAATGACAACCATCAACATAGTTCAAGACTCCACTTCTTTTGCCATGGAAGGGTATATATTTTACAGAAATGTAGAAGTAAGCAGCAAGGTATTGATATGAATATTGGGGATTTTAGATATCGGAATCAAAAGTGTTCTGAATTCACTGAGAGTAATAGTATCAGTTTAGAGGTTACATAGGATTTCTATGCTATTATATATACATTTTGAAATTAATGGTATGGGTTTATTTTCATAGAGATTTTCATGCTTTTGAGATTGTGTCTTATACTTAGTTTTTAAAACAAGGAGAATATTTGTAAAAGCTTTTTAGTCATGTGATCAAGTTTATATTTTATAATACTCTTATTAATATTAAGTTCATGCTCATGTAGATTTCCTTAGTTTGAATTTCACTGTCTTTTATTGTTCCATGTGTATTTTCTTCTATTCATTAATCTAATTTTTAAACATTGCAAGATGGTTTTGATTTCATAATACAATGTTAATTCTAGGAGTATTGTGCTCCCATATTCTGAGTTGTTTGTTTTTGTTATTTTTTCTCTCAACTGATTATTTGATCAAACTCTTTAAAGCATTTCCCTGGCAAATTGGTTGTCATGTCAAGTGTAAATTGATTCTAGAAGTATTATTTTTGATAAGCATATTCCAAAAAAAAAGAGGGGAACATTTGTGAAAGTTTTCTTTTTTAAAAAAATGTTTTCTTTGAGATTCTGTTGTGCTTTAACTTGTATTTAAATATGTTTCGATTTTTCACAAAAGTAATTGTATGCTAAGTAAAAAAAAAGATATTATTGAAATTGTTGCATAATCATATATTGTGTTCTGAGTCAAGATGTATTCACATTTTTTGCAATCATTTATTATCCTCAATTTTTAAATCCATATGAGACTTGGATTATGGGAATTTATCATTTAAGACACTAATTGCCTTTATTCTGAGTTATCAGATGCCAGTTGGCCAAGATGCCATCCAATCACAAGAGGAATACATGCAAGAACAGACACTGAACTGTCACATGAGGGGAGACATGCATGAAGTCAAGGTATGGCTGAGAGAACAGCTTTTGACAAATGTTGAGGTTGGATTCTCTTGGTTTAATATTTTATTCTCTTTTTCCCCACATTATTGTACAGATGGCTGGAAGTATTCATCCCACCCATCTCACTTCTACACCTGGCTTCTATGCTCCCTCCTATATGCCTGATGCCATGGACATCTCAATCCCATGCATCTGATTAAGTCTGACTCAGTTTCTTCCAATATGTTCGGTGGCATGGACACATATTCCATCCACCTATTTTAAGCCTGGCATACTGTATGGGCAGTACATATTGCTCAAGTGTGGGAATGCTCATATCCCATCATTTCTCTGTTCTTTTATGGTAACCCCCATAATTTATCTCAGGTGTCATGATAAATAACAGTGTTGAATTTGGCCTTGACACCTGTTACCAATTATATTAGATTTTCTAATTTCTCATAATGGCATGAGGATAATTAGGCAGATGATGCAAAAAGTGATGAAACAAAGATAAAAATTATTTTAAAAAATTAATATCACAGCAATTGTCTTCTCAATTACCCTCCATAAAGGGGGACTGTAATAATATTATAATTTTAAAGAATGTTTCAATTTTTGTTTTATTATATGTTTCATGTGTAACAACCCTTAGACATGTTTTTGAGAACTTTCATTGTTCGATTTTATTATTGACAAAGCTATTTTAAAGTTGTGTTAAGCTCAATTTTGTAGGAAATATTCCTGGCTGATTACCAGCATCCACACATCAACCCCTGAAAAGACTTCCATTCCACGACTACATCTAGAGGACATCTGAGAAAAGACTTTCAGAGACTTTAAATGAAAAGTTTTGTTTTTGTTGTTTTTTTCTTTTTCTCTTTCTGTTATAATATACACCATCTGTAACATGTACTCTCTGCAGAGGCCCTCCCTTTGCAAGACCAATGTCAAAGTGTCGGTTCATGAGGACAAAAAATCGCCCCTCTGGACAAAACTTTCCTCTCTCCCTTTTCTATATTGTTATTAACATATTGTTAGTTAGCATAGGTTATTATATTCTGTTATTTTTGACTGTTTCATCAAGGAAACGTACCGTTTCTTGAGGAAACAAAGCGGGGACTGTAACGATTGGAATGATGCCACCTGCTGGAGACTTACTGTAGAAGAGTTCCGCCCATGAAGTGAAGGTCTTTGAGGGCAAGACCAGGAGTCTTTTCTTTGGTGTCAGGAAGTGACGCGGGCTAGTGGGAGGAGGAAGGAAGAGACTGGTGCTCGCTCTGGGGCTTTTTCCTCTGGACTCTGGTGGAGAAGGGAGCTAGAAATGTGCTCTCCCTTTAATAGATAGGAATCTAGGCCTTTCTCTCTCTTTACCAAATTCTTATTCTCCTTAATAAATGCTTAAAAGTTTAACTCTTGCTAAAGCTTATAATTTATTGGCGACCACTCACTAGATATTTTAGACAGACTAGCTAGAATTTTAGCCCTTAACAGAAACCATGTTAGAATGTTTCATTTCTATACCATTTGCATTATGCTATGGGTAAACAATGAGGGGAGTTGGTCTAAAAATAGTAAGGTATAAATATTTTACAGCCTATAAAAGCAGCCAGGTGACACTACTAGGGGTCTTTCAGGTGCTAGCCCTGACTGACCGGCTTTGTTGTGAGACAGGTACTCTCTCTCAATAAAGCTATTTTCTACGGCTTGGAGACTTCCCTGCTTCTTGTTCTTCATAGGACTTAGACATTTTCGTGACACCTATATCTAATTGCTTACTGCCTTAGGGAGGAAGGAGGAGAGGGAAGGAAGGAGGGACAAAATTTGGAACTCAAAACTTTAAATAAAACCTTATTTTTTTAAAAAAAGACTTTATGAATGTATGCTCATGAGTCTTTTGTACTTTAAGCATTTGCATGTGTGTGGAAGACATAAGGAACTATTCAACATGGTATAAGTACCTTTCTAATCCTTTTTTAGAGGAGACTTAACCATAAGCCAACCATCTTTTTTTTTAATGTGGTGCTCCCATCAGCTACACATATCCTAAAGTTTTAAAATATATTTTTATTTTGTTAAATATCTCCCAATTCCATGTAAAAAAACCATTTTAAACATTTTTTAAAATTTGAATTCCAAATTCTCTCCTTTCTACCTCTCCCCTCCCCCTTGAGAAGAGAAGCAATATATCAAAAATACCTGTGAAGGGGCAGCTAAGTGGCGCAGTGAATAGAGCACTGGCCTTGGATTCAGGAGGACCTGAGTTCAAATCTAGCCTCAGACACTTAATAATTACTAGCTGTGTGACCCTAGGCAAGTCACTTAACCCCAATTGCCTCACCAAAAAAAAAAAATACATGTGAAGTCATACAAACCATATTTCCATATTAGCCATGTTGCAAAAGAAAATACACACACGCAAGTCCAAGAAACAAAAAGTAAAAAATGTATGCTTCAGTCTTCACTCAGAATTCATCATTTCTCTCTCAGGAGTTAGATTGCATTTTTCATCATGGGTCCTTTGGAATTGTCTTGGATCATTTATCTTGATCCGAGTAGCTAAGTCTTTCACAGCTGATTATCCTTACAATATTGTTGTTGCTATGTATAAAGTTGTTCTGCTTCCACTCATTTCACTTTGTATCAGTTCACATAAGTCTTTCCAGGTTTTTCTGAAATCACCCTGCTTGTCTTTTCTTATAATGTAGTAGTATTCCATCATATTCATATGACATAATTTGTTCATTCCTCCAACTAATGAGCATCACTTTAATTTCCAATTCTTTGCCACCACAAAAAAAAAGAGGTCCCTATAGATATTTTTGTACAAATAGGTCATTTTCCTTTTCCTTTGACTTGGTTGGGATACAGAACTAATAGCTGTATTACTGGATCAAAGGGCATGCAGTTTTATAATCCTTTGCATGTATCCTAAATTTTTAAAATCTGATTTTCACTATAGATTCAAGGTGGAGCCAAAAAGTCATAGATCAAAACAAAGAGCCTGACTCCTCTTTAGAGACCTGGTTGAACTCAGTTTAGATAGAAAAAACAGAGTGATGTAATGATAAAGACATCAAGACTTTCAGAGGGAAACTTGCATTTGAATCTTGGTTTTCCTGCTACTAGCCCTGTGACCTTGAACAAGTCAATTCTGTCAACCTGACTTTTTCTGGAACCAGTCTCTAACCTATGTATGGCTGGCACAAAATAGGCCAGAGACAAGTGTCAGGAGTTACAGAGAAAGTTTATTTTCTAAGTGAGGAAAAGGCTTGCAAGCAAGGTGGAGCTATAGACACATGTCCTGGGGCCCCACCCCTAGTTGGGGGGACCGAGGTAGTATGGAGAGATGTCAATACTTATACTAGTGACTGTTCAGTGAATTGTAGCCCTAACAATGAGGGGGCAGCAAGCATGTGACATGTTGGATTCACTTCAGGTCATTCTGACTTTGTCCAGTGTTTGTCTTTGACCAGAGAACACCTGGTGAATTCTGTGACTGGTCCAGAGGGTAAGATCATCCAGAGGGTGATCCAAAGGATTGTTGTCCTGCTAAAGCTCAAGGCACATTTTGCTTGCTGGGCCTTAGCTCTGGAAACAGGGAGTATAAATTTTACTTTGTCAATTCATATCTCTAAACTTCATTTTCCTTATCTGCGAAGTTGACCTAATGTGTTTATTACCTATGATGTAGGGTTGTTCAGAAGATCAAATGAAATAGTGACTTTGGAGTACTATATGAATGTAAGCTATTATCATTTAGGGGGCCAACAAAAATCATTCTTGCAATTATAAATGAGTTTTACACAGTATATGTCAAAATTCATGCAAATAAGCTCTTTTGTCTTTTTCTTGATTTTCTCATTATTTTTATTGGTTTTATCAAATTTCACAGGCTTAAAAAAAGTGGCATTTTTGTTGCCTAATACAGTGGTTCAGACTTAGGAGAATGGAATAAAATGAGATACATGGAAACCATTTAACCTTTAGCCAAAGGATAATTATTCAACGACAGCATAGAAAGGATATTCAACAAAAACATAGTGTGGATACAGCTCCTCTAGCCTTCTGTATTTGTCGCAATGGAATACCTGGTCATCAAAGTGTTGACAGGGGGAAGTCAAAACTTAGGAACCCTGACTATTCATGTACTGGGTGACTGGGAAATTTTATCAACAGTTGATTTCTTAGTCCCACTGCCTTTTTGGAGAAAAAGTAGCTTTTGTGGAAAAGACTTTCCCCTTTTCTTTGACCAAGCATGGTGAATTTCTAGATGTTTTTTGCCATTGGTACCAATCAGGTTAGTAGTTGTTTTTTGTAGTAGAGTTGTAATCACTCATTCAGCAAAGATCTATTATGTGCAAAGTTGTATCCTAGGTAATTGGGGAGATGTAGAAATGACTGGTTTACTGCCTTCAAGGAATATCTAGTAATAGTAATCAGATACTTTATAAACAATTTCTCAGTTTTATCTTTGTAATTGAAATACATAGATATTATAATCCTTGAGGAGTCCCATTGTGTAACATGTAATAGATATGATATTGAGATCTGGAATGCCCTGTATGGGACAATTGCCTCAGTTTATGCAAATAATTTGAGAAGACCACCAAGTCAAGCAGAGACAGATTTATTTCATTCTCATGAGAATAGGTGACTCAATGCAAGGGATGAGAGCGCACTGATGAGCTCATGAGTTGGGCTTTTATGGAAGTTTGAGAAGGCAGTCCCCTTGTGTACAGGATGAGCTCACAAGCTAACATCCAATTCTGTTTCACCTGAATTTGCATGATTAGCTCATGGTCAGGGTATGGAGGTATGCTCAGTTAGGTTCAAGAGCTAGGGGAGGCGGGGGAGGGGAGGGGGAAAGGGTGAAACCCCTCCACCCATGTAAGGAGGGGGCAAGGGGGAATAAGGGAGAGATGGTACCAGGAGCTAGTACCAGGAGCTAGGGCACTTTGGAATGCAGGAAGGGAGAGGTAATGCCAGGGTGGGGTCTGCACTAACAGGAGACACTTCTGCTTGGCCGCAGAACAGGGTAGGGATGTACATTTTAGTAATGGGATGGGATACGGACAAAATGGTCTAGCAATAACAGGGACTGGGGGCTGGGGACTTTCCAGACCCCAGCCTCAAAGTTCGAACTGACTCAAGTCCACCATATCCCACCCGGCCCCAATCTAAGTTCCGAAGGGAACCTCAATTTCCACCCATGTGGATGATTAGTAGAGTGGAATGATTTTGGCTGAGCAATCACTCCTTCCCTCTTGTTGTGGGGTAAATGGGGTAGTGATGTGGAATAGAATTAGGGGTCAAATTGATCGAGTTGTCCCAAAAGAATTACAAGACTCAGTGACTCAGCTTCCCAAATTTTGTTGCAATACTGTGAGTGACCACAGGGAGAGAACCAGAATAGTGGAAAGGTGTCTCTCCAGTCCTTGAATTATTGGCTTAACCATCCAAACAATTATACCTGAATTCAAAACTCAAAACAATATTATAAATTACTGTCCCCAAATATTTTATCTTAAATAGCAAACCTCTACTCTCATGAAATTGCAATGAGCAAAAAAAGATTTACTAGGCTACACACACATGTTGCTTGGTTTTTCCTTCTTTCTCAGGTTTAAACTTTATCCTGGTGTGAAAATCAATCATTAGAAATTACTTCTAGGGGCAGCTAGGTGGCGCAGTGGATAGAGCACCGGACCTGGAGTCAGGAGTACCTGAGTTCAAATCCCGCCTCAGACACTTAACACTTACTAGCTGTGTGACCCTGGGCAAGTCACAACCCCAATTGCCTCACTAAAAAATTAAAAAAAAAATTAAAAAAAAAAGAAAAGAAATTATTTTTATACAACAAGCAACCTTATAAATCCTCAGCAAAACCATTCCTTGTAACAAGCTCTTTTCTCGCAAGTTTACAAATTTTTAAAAGTCTAGATGGTCTTTTTCTGTGTAATGATTTACCAGCTTAATACCAGTGCTTTCCTCTCTTTTAAAGGAAACAACTAATGTACCTGTTTTTATTAAAACCATCAATTGCTTTGTTTTCAATTTTAACACACATTCACCAATTTAAAGGTAACTTTAAAATTCTAACAGTATTCCAGCAATATTTTACTTTTCTAATCAAACTCAATTACTCTTTGATTTCTTCCGGAATTCACAAACCTTGAAATGGCAGGTGAGCACTTAAAGTGGCAGTGCATCTTAAATATACTCCCACCCTTTTTTTTCTCTCAAGATTCCAAATTCTTTGAACTGTCAGTATAAAACAATACAGCTTTCTATTTGCTTTTACAAACAATTTAAAATAATCTGGACAGTTTCTTAAGATTTCCTAAACATTTTCTCTCTCACTCACTGCTCCCTTGCTGCGCAGCCAGCACCTGAGAGGGAGGGGGGGAAAGAAAGAGAGCCCACCTTAAAGGAAGAGGGAGAGAAAACATTCTGCATTATCCCTCGGGTGTATCCTTATACATTTGGAAAAAAGGGAAAAAATTGGACATGGTTGAAAAGGAACAAATGACTTATTTGCAAGGGAAAGATTTAAGGTAACAGACCTCCTGATTAGCCCCTACCAGAGTGGGCTGGTCAGGAAGAAGTAATATTTTATGGCCATTTGTTTGCTAGTCTGCTTGTTGTCTCATGCATTTATGTCTGTCAAATGTTGTAATTGTGTTGTACAATCTGTGGGGAATGTTTGGTTGTACCCCCATAGCCTTTTAGAGTGGTGGCCTCTGAAAGTAAGGGGAAGGGAAGTCTCTGACTTCTGGATATTTTTATAGGTGTGTGTTTACTTAAGGGTTTGAATTTGGAATTGGGATGTTAATTCTTTGCTAGGCATTCATAGCCTTAGATTAACATTGTAAAAGCTGGTTTTAAAATGCAGCTGGGTGGCACAGTAGATAAAACACTGGCCCTGGATTCAGGAGTACCTGAGTTCAAATCCAGCCTCAGACACTTGGTACTTACTAGTTGTGTGACCCTGGGTAAGTCACTTAACTCCCATTGCCCCACAAAAACAAAAAACAAATAAACAAACAAAAAGAAAGAAAATTCTGCTACTTTGAAATCTTTTGTAGTGGAATGGTTAAAAATCAGGAACTATTTGTAATGTGTAAGAGTTTTAAAGAAAAATGATCTCTAGTCAAGCGTGACTGCTGCTTTCTTTCCCTCCTCCCACCCACCCCCGCGCCCCTATGTCAGGTGCTGGCTGACTGGCTATATAGCACCAAGCAATGAGTGAGTGAGAGAGACATAACCTTTCCACTATTCTGGTTCTCTTCCTGTGTTCACTCACAGTATTGCAATAAAACACCGGAAATTGAGTCACTGAGTCTTGTAATTTTTTTGGGACAACTCATGATCAGTATGACCCTTAATTCCATCCCACATCAGTAGGAGGTTTGGGAAAGGAGTAGGGGTTTAGGGTTCTTAGGAATTCCTCTTTAAAGAATTACACCCTCCTAAAAAACAAAAAACAAAACAAAACAAAACACAAAGGGGCAGCTAGGTGGCATAGTGGATAGAGCACCAGCCCTGGAGTCAGGAGTACCTGAGTTCAAATCCGGCTTCAGACACTTGACACTTACTAACTGTGTGACCCTGGGCAAGTCACTTAACCCCAATTGCCTCACTAAAACAAAACAAAACAAAACAAAAAGAATTACACCCTCTTGCACACAAATTCAATAGAATAAGATAGTAGTTTATTTAGGGTCTGGAGAAAGGAAACCAAGAGAGAAATCCTTGAACTTCTTCTCATGGGAAGAAGGCATGGCACAGAGTGTGGCTCTGAGATACCAATCTCCCCAAGCATGAGACAGGCAGATACTTTTATAAAGGTCCAATGGTGGTCTGATGAGGTGATCATCTGACTATGGAAAGTTCTTCTATTGAGGGAGGACTATCTCCCACTGGTGGTGGCTGGGGGAATTGGGTGAGGAGTGGCTTCGAATCTCCCAAGCCATCTCTCTGTTCCTCAGGCCACAAAGGCAGCAGCCACACCTAATCTTATCTCCCCAGGGGTGAGGGAGACTGGAATGAAGGGTGGTGGTCCTGGAGCTAGCTCAGTCCTGATCAGGTTCCACTTATCTCTTTAAGTGTATCTGTCCTTTAGTTTCTAGGAGAAGGTTCTTTGATGTACCCCAGAGAACTTCTGGGGTGCTAGGCCCTATAACACTCTCATATTCGAGAAAGGAATTATATCTTTTATACATCAAATATTTGAAGTCTTGGGAGTATGATTCTTTTGAGGTTCAGGATAAAAACTATTTCCCCTGGTCACTGGAAGAGGGAGAATAGTTCCAATCCAAACCTGTAGAGCAACAGTTTACTCTTGGCCAAGTTAGCTTCCCCTCCACAACATAAGCTTATAATACAAAAAGACAATCACAGAGAGTAAACAAATATATTTGTCAAAGCAAGCAAGAAAGTACCTGGAGAAACCACAGAGATTAATTTAGGCCAAGGCTTCTTAAATTTTTTCCACTCCTGCTCACTTTTCACCTGAGAAATTTTTACTCAACCCTGGGTATGTAGGTATATAAAATATGTATATTTTACTGTTGCCAAATTTTTCATGACCCCCACATTCAGTGGGGTCACAATTCATAGTTTAAGAAGCATTGGTTTAGGCAATAGCATACACAAGTTGGTGCTTCTATGACCCAGGAGTAAATGAAAACTCAACCAAGAAGAGAATTTTTTCACCCAAGCAATCCATTCGTGGCATTCCCTTGAGTACATGTGCTAGAAATGAAGGGACATAGGGTACTGGTTTTTCTCAATATTCCTGAAGTTCCAGGGGTCTGCCCCTTACTATTTAAAGTCCACTCCTAGCCACTCAATCTTCTTCTCCTACCCTACTTCTCTCCCAAGAGAGGCTCATCAAATTAGGAACCACATCTCCCTGCCTATGGAAGGGCGGTTCTTTTTGGGAACTAAGGCTGCCTAAAGGTGGGATTAGATTCTGGAAACAATACCAATTGTTATCAAGTACTTCTTGATAGGGCACATATTTCTGATAAAACATAAGATAAGCATTTAGTTTTCTGACAAAGCATTAGATAACCATTTTAAGAAGCCCATTTTCTTTTCTTTCCCTTTTTTGGGGGATAGAGTGGTGTGGGTTGGAGATAGCTGTCCTTTATAGAGAATGGCAAGCCAAAACAAAATTAAAGGGTCAAATATGTTAAAATCATCTGTATAAGAAAAAGAAACTATCAATTCAGATCCCCATCCCTCATCAACAACTTGGGTCTCAACTAGAAAGGGTGATGGCTGAGGTCAGGGCCAAATTTCTACTCCCTTATCAGTTCCCCCTTCCCCTCTGAAAATTGCTAAATGATATTCATGTCCAATTCCCCACACCTTTCTCCCAGTCCTCCTCCCCCCCATTCCATTAGTTGTTATTCAGTCTTGTCCAACTCTTGGTGACCCTACCTGAGGTTTTCTTTTCTTTTCTTCTTCTTTTTTTATTTAGAATTTTATTTTTCCCAAATTACATGTAAATACATTAATTAAAAAAAAAACAACTTTGCATCCCAAATTCTCTTCCTCTCTCTCCCCCCACCCAAGAACTCAAGCAATTCAATATAAGCTATATGTGAGCAAACATGCAAAACATTTCTACATAGCCAGTTTGTGAAAGAAAACAGACAAAAACCAAACTTCAGATAAAGGAACTAACAAAAAAATTATGCTTCAATATGTATTCAGATACCATCAGTTCTCTGTCTCTGTAGATGGACTGAATTTTTCATAATGATGTGGGCAGGAAATTTGGGGTCCAATTGATCGTGAGTTGTCCCAAAAGAATTACAAGACTCAGTGACTCAGTTTACCAAGTTTTATTGCAATGCTGTGAATGATCACAGGGAGGGAACCAGAAAAGTGGAAAGGTATCTCTCGAATAGTGAAAGAAAAGACAGTTATATTTATAGTATAGATAAATTGATTATCAAACTCATTATAATAATCTCCACCTTGGGGAGGTACAAGAGAGTGCCTGTCCTACTCATTATAATATTCTCTACCTAGGGGTGTTACAAGGGAGGGCTTATCCTAATTTGGAGTTCCTGGGGGTACCAACCCCCGAGGATGGTACCTTTTTCAGTGGAGGTGTGTTTTGGGGGTTTACATGTCATAAGGTGAATCTGGGGGCAAATTTGGCCTCTTCTGCGCATATCTTCTTTTTCTGATTTCCATGGCTAGTTTCAAAATAAAATCATTTTTCTTTAGAATTTCTATAGCCTTGTCATTTTCCTTTATTGTTATTTTGACCTGACCCGCTCTGGTCCATTATGGATGTTGATCACTATGGGTACAAGAACCTAACATAAGTTATCCATTAACTGGGATCTGACTCCCTTTTAGAGCTAATATCTATATTAGAGCTTGGGTCTTAGGTTTTTCTATTAACCCCTTTTTGCCTCCTACATCAATAAGAACTTTAGAGGTTGTCTTGGATCATTGCATTGCTGAAAATAACCAAGTCATTCACAGCAGATCATCTTGCAGTATTGCTATTATTTTGTATACAGTACATTTCACTTTGCATCAGCTCATACAGGTCTTTCTGAGGTTTTGTGTTTTTTTTTATAGTAAACTACATTTATATAGTACTTTAAAGAGAGATTTCCTCACAATAAACCCATGAGGTTGATTCTTGCAACAACAGTAATGGATAATATTTATGTAGTACATTATACCTGACATAGAATTTTCTTCACAGTAGCCCAGCAAAATAAGTACCATCATCATGAATCATCATTAATCAGTCCTCGTCATCATCAATCAAACCTCATCTTCATCAATTAATCATTATCATCATTCAGTCCTCATCATTAATCAATCCTCCTCAATTCTCATCTTCATCCAATAATCAACCCTTCAATCAATCTTCATCATTATCATCTTGCATTGCTCTTGCCTCCGCTTCAAAAATTTTTTTCAGTTATTTTTAACTCTTTCCCTCCATCCTATTCTGTCCCCTGTGATATTTACTCTATTTTCTATCTTCTTTCACCCTATCCCTCCTCAAAAGTGTTTTGCTTCTGATTGCCTCCTCTCCCAATTGGCCCTCCCTTCTTTCACCCCTCCCTCCTTATCCCCTTCACCTCCTACTCTCCTGCAGGGTTAGATAGATTACTCTACCTAATTGAATGTGTATGTTGTTCCCTCCTTGAGCCAACTCTGATGAAATTAAGGTCTTTGAGCCAATTCTGATGAGTGTAAGGCTTTTTCACTGTCCTGCTTCTCCCCACCTGGGGTTTTCTTGGCAAAGATATTGGAGTGGCTTACCTTTCCTTCTCCAGCTCTTTTTACAAATGAGGAAACTGAGGCAAATAGGGTGACATGCCTAGTAATACTCAGCTACTGTCAGGCCATATTTGAGCTCGGGAAGATGAATCTTCCTGACTCTAAGCCAGGTGGCATTCTATTCACTGTTCCACCTAGCTGCCCCAAATATATTCAGTTATGGTCTGGCTCTTCATGACCCCATTTTGAGGTTTTCTTGGCAAAGAAACTGCAGTGGTTTGCCATTTCCTTCTCTAGATGAGAAACTGAGGCAAACAGGTTAAGTGACTTGCTCTGGGTCACACAGCTAGTGTCTGAGGCTAGATTTGAACTCATGAAGATTAGTCTTTCTCACTTCAGACTAGGCATTCTATCCACTGTGCCACCTAGCTTCCAGTTAAGTAACTTGTCCAAAGTCACACTGTTAAGTATCTGAGACCATATTTGAATTCAGGTCTTCCTGACTCTAGGCCCTTGTTAATATAAATATATGGATCACCTGGATTTGATGGAGGTACCTTAACTATCCAAATGGATTTTATGAGACCCTGGATTAATAGGAGAAAAATGCCCTTTTCTCCAAGACTTCAAAGTGGAACCAGACAGTCCCTATTTACTTTCCCCAAGAGAATAAACAAACTCAAATGCCCCTTCCAAATTCCCATTCACTATCTTCTTCACCAGGAAGAGAGACCTTCTTGTCTCTAATACCCCTCCAGTTTAGCATCTGCTTTAAGTTGAGCTGTTAAACTGATTTGCATTATTTAACTGATTTACATTTATAATGGTTGATCTGTATCATGCCAATGAAGTTATTCTGTAACCTATGAGCCAGGAAACTTTAAAAACCCTTAGAAAGAAGGGGAGCTTGGAGCTTCTCTCTTAGGAGGGGGAGACTCCACATATGATCATGTGTTATAAATTTCTTCTTGGGACAAAAGATTAAATTGATATTATGTTTTTTTCTGTCTGTCTCTGACTTGGTTTGTCTCGTAGGAGATATTAAATTCTTTGATCTGGTTCTTAACCATGTTCTCTGATGTTATTATATTTTGTAGGAGGATAGATATGGGAACAAATTGTAAGAGATCTTGTATTATAATTTCTCTGATCTGTTTATTGATTCTGTTTGTAGGAGACAGGAAGATACAAAAGCTATATTTTAATATTCGACACCCTACACTCTATTTACTGTGCCACCTACTTGCCTGTATCCCATTTAGATTTCCCCCTTTTCCTTCATCCTTTAGGTATGTTAAGGGCTAAAATTCTAGCTAAACTGTCTAAAATATCTAATGAGTGGTCGCCAATAAATTATAAGCTTTAGCAAGAGTTAGACTTTTAAGCATTTATTAAGGAGAATAAGAATTTGGTAAAGAGAGAGAAAGGCCTAGATTCCTATCTATTAAAGGGAGAGCACATTTCTAGCTCCCTTCTCCACCAGAGTCCAGAGGAAAGAGCCTGAGACCGAGAGCGAGCGCCAGTCTCTTCCTTCCTCCTCCCACTAGCCCGTGTCACTTCCTGACGCCAAAGAAAAGACTCCTGGTCTTGCCCTCAAAGACCTTCGCTTCATGGGCGGAACTCTTCTACAGTAAGTCTCCAGCAGGTGGCGTCATTCCAATCGTTACAGTTCCCCGCTTTGTTTCCTTGATGAAACAGTAAAAAATAACAGAATATAATAACCTATGCTAACTAACAATATGTTAATAACAATAAGAAAAGGGAGAGAGGAAAGTTTTGTCCAGAGGGGTGATTTTTTGTCCTCATGAACCGACGCTTTGACATTGGTCTTGCAAAGGGAGGACCTCTGCAGAGAGTACATGTTACAGATGGTATATGTTATAACAGAAAGAGAAAAGAAAAAAACAAAACAAAACAAAACAAAACTGTTCATTTAAAGTCTCTGAAAGTCTTTTCTCAGATGTCCTCTAGGTGTAGTCGTGGAATGGAAGTCTTTTCAGGGGTTGATGTGTGGATGCTGGTAATCAGCCAGGAAAATTTCCTACAAAATTGAGCTTAACACAACTTTAAAATAGCTTTGTCAATAATCAAATCAAACAATGAAAGTTCTCAAAAACATGTCTAAGGGAATTCAGAATCTTAGTTGTTACACATGAAACATATAATAAAACAAAAATTGAAACATTCTTTAAAATTAATATTAATATAGTCCCCCCTTATGGAGGGTAATTGAGAAGACAATTGCTGTGATATTAATTTTTTAAAATAATTTTTATCTTTGTTTCATCACTTTTTTGCATCATCTGCCTAATTATCCTCATGCCATTATGAGAAATTAAAAAATCTAATATAAATTGGTAACAGATGTCAAGGCCAAATTCAACACTGTTATTTATCATGACACCTGAGATAATTATGGGGGTTACCATAAAAGAACAGAGAAATGATGGGATATGAGCATTCCCACACTTGAGCAATATATACTGCCCATGCAGTATGCCAGGCTTAAAATAGGTGGATGGAATACATGTCCATGCCACTGAACATATTGGAGGAAACTGAGTCAGACTTAATCAGATGCATGGGATTGAGATATCCATGGCATCAGGCATATAGGAGGGAGCATAGAAGCCAGGTGTAGAAGTGAGATGGGTGGGATGAATACTTCCAGCCATCTGTACAATATTGTGGGGAAAAATAAAATAAAATATTAAACCAAGAGAATCCAACCTCAACATTTGTCAAGAGCCGTTCCCTCGGCCATACCTTGACTTCATGCATGTCTCCCCTCATGTGTTTGCTCTTGCATGTATTCGTCTTGTGATTGGATGGCATCTTGGCCAACTGGCATCTGATAACTCAGAATAAAGGCAATTAATTTCTTAAATGATAAGTTCCCATAATCCAAGTCTCATATGGATTTAAAAATTGAGGATAATAAATGATTGCAAAAAATGTGAATACATCTTGACTCAGAACACAATATATAATTATGCAACAATTTCAAATAATACCCCTTTTTTAAACTTAGTATACAATTACTTTTTTGAAAAATCTGAACATATTTAAATACAAGTTAAAGCACAACACAATCTCAAAGAAAACTTTTACAAATATTCCCCTCTTTTTTTTTTTTTTGGAATATGCTTATCAAAAATAATACTTCTAGAATCAATTTACACTTGCCATGGCAACCAATTTGCCAGGGAAATGCTTTAAAGAATTTGATCAAATAATCAGTTGAGAAAAAATAACAAAAACAAACAACTCAGAATATGGGAGCACAATACTCCTAGAATTAACATTGTATTATGAAATCAAAACCATCTTGCAATTTTTTAAAATTAGATAAATGAATAGAAGAAAATACACATGGAACAATAAAAGACGGTGAAATTCAAACTAAGGAAATCTACATGAGCATGAACTTAATATTAATAAGAGTATTATAAAATATAAACTTGATCACATGACTAAAAAGCTTTTACAAATATTCTCCTTGTTTTAAAAACTAAGTATAAGACACAATCTCAAAAGCATGAAAATCTCTATGAAAATAAACCCATACCATTAATTTCAAAATGTATGTGTAATAGCATAGAAATCCTATGTAACCTCTGAACTGATACTATCACTCTGAGTGAATTCAGAACACTTTTGATCCCGATATCTAAAATCCCCAATACTCATATCAATACCTTGCTGCTTACTTCTACATTTCTGTGAAATATATACCCTTCCATGGCAAAAGAGGAGTCTTGAACTATGTTGATGATTGTCATTCTCATTCTGCTTAAGTTTTTCTTCTTTAACCCCTCTATATTGTCTGTCAGTCTTTTCACCATGCAAATGCTTTATAAGATTACTAATTAAAGACAAGAGCAGGTTAGCAAAATTATGAACAAAACGAGTATATCTGGAATTTAAAGGGTTTTCTAATGATGTCTCAGAAGCACAGCCAGGCTGGGGAAGGGCTGAGCCTGAAGCTGCAAATGTAGTTAGAGAAAGTTGAGTATGCGCATCAGATCTCTGGACTTCCCAGGCAGGGGAAGCAATGGGCTTGGCCATGGGGGGAGTAGAGGGTGGGGTTTGGAGAGGAGGGGAGGGACCAGAGCAATTAGAATCAGACTTGATTTTGAACTCAGGCCTGGATTCCTCTTCCCCTACTTTGCCTCCAGGTGCTAGGGGATTAAAAGCTTCTAGAGGGTGGGTCATTGCCTCCAGGCATGCAAAATTAGAGCAACAATTAGTGTTAGAACTGGGAAAAGAGGCAGGAATCTCTTCAGGTTTCTCTGAAAAAGCATGGTTGGGAGAGGGGGAGATATTTCCTTGTGTTATGTTGCTGGCTCTTCTAACAAAAATAAAAAGAAAAATAGAAAATCCACAAAAACAAAGTATTAACATGATCTTATCTCCCATTTGTCTGGTTAAACAGACTAAAATCAAAAATAGGGTAATTAGGGAGTTTAAAAGGTCCATTTGAAAAAAATTTAAGGGAAAACACAGCCAGTACACCAGTACTTAGCAATTTAAAGGGTAGGGGAAATTTCTTACCCAACCAGAAGATCAGAAGAAGACTGAGGTTTAGCTTTCCTCTTCGTGGTCAGCCATCTGTTAAGGGCTAAAATTCTAGCTAAACTGTCTAAAATATCTAATGAGTGGTCGCCAATAAATTATAAGCTTTAGCAAGAGTTAGACTTTTAAGCATTTATTAAGGAGAATAAGAATTTGGTAAAGAGAGAGAAAGGCCTAGATTCCTATCTATTAAAGGGAGAGCACATTTCTAGCTCCCTTCTCCACCAGAGTCCAAAGGAAAGAGCCTGAGACCGAGAGCGAGCGCCAGTCTCTTCCTTCCTCCTCCCATTAGCCCGCGTCACTTCCTGATGCCAAAGAAAAGACTCCTGGTCTTGCCCTCAAAGACCTTCGCTTCATGGGGGGAACTCTTCTACAGTAAGTCTCCAGCAGGTGGCGTCATTCCAATCATTACAGTTATTTTGCTTGGGCCAAATGACGCAAAGGCTTCCTGGGAACTCATCTCATTGAGTTGGGTCTCCACCCCACCACAAAAACACCTAAATTGGATTGTTGTTCAAGCAGGAAGAAAGGGGAAGTAAATGCAAAGGAAAAGAGATTTTCAGAAACTATACCAAAGCCCCAAACTGTACCACCAAGCTTCACTTTTGCATCACATTGACCTTGAGAAAGCACAATGTAGATATAAACAGCTATTCCTGCTGTAGGTCTGTAGAGGGCAGGGTATTGGCAAGCACCTGGGGCTGGCTGGTGAATGATGGCAGTGAATCATAGCTAGTATTTATATAGGGCCTATTATGTACCAGACCCTTTATAAATATTATCTCCTCATAATAGCCCTAGGAGATAGGCACTATCATTACCCCCATTTTATAGAGGAGTAAATCACTACGAATAGAAGTAATTTGCCCAACATCACACAGGTAGAGTTTGCAGTCAAACTTGAACTCAGATCTTCCTGACTTGAGGAACCACTGAGGCATCCAAAACTGCTGCAGGGGTGGCAGTTGCTCCACAAAGCCTGAGGGGAGTTGCCAGGTCCCCCTCAGTCCCTGTCCTCTGGTGGCCTGTTGCTGGGTAGGCGGACACACAGCCAGGTCTGCTCTTGCACAGGCCATGGACTGGCTGGGGCTGGCCCTGGCATCTCTGTGAGCCTTCTTGGGCCCCTGTGGGGGGGTGGTGAGTGTTGGGAGGTGTGGGGTGGGGTATATAGGATTAGTTTCCACTCCTCTCAAACCTGCTCAGAGTCTTTGGGGGGGAGTCACTGCTATAGCAGAACCTTCCTGTTCAAGGAGGGGAATAGTTGAGGCAAGGAAATACTTATTGTCAGGTGACCTATGGCCTCCCCAAGGCATCACTTCCGTCAACACTCAACTTTGTGGCAGTTTCCGGTGTAGCAACCCAGCCATCTTCTCATGACCTCTCCCCACTTTTACTTTCCAAGCCCACCATTTTATAATAATGAAAGAACTTAGAATGTAAACACACATGTTGCTTTAATTTTGTCACCTGCACGTTTTTTCGTACCCTCACATTATTTTCTTTGAAAATTATGATTATTTCTTGACTGCAGGAGACCTAAATATTCTTTTCCCAGGGTGCTAGATCAAATGAACAAAATCAGCAACCATTTATTGTTGTGAGCCACAGTGTTAGAGATTGTGAATAAAAAAGTAAAAGAACACAGTTTCTGCCAACTATATACAAGGACCTTGCAATTTATTTTTATTTTATTGTTAATGCATTTTATGGATCCCTTTTTGTTATTTCCCACCATTCATGCTGAATTCTCCCTTGTGACAAAAATGAATTAAGCAAAAACATTGCCTGTATGGTCATTTTCAGACAATGCACACAGTATTCTCTACCCTGGCAGTCCCCCACTCCTGTCATGAGGGAGGAATTATTTTTCATTTCTTCCTCTCTGAGATCACCATTGGTTTTTCCATGACCAAAGTGCAACTTATTTTTAATGATCTATTCATTTATGTTGTTATAAGCAGAATTACCTATTTAGAGTTGGAAAGGAATTTGGAGACCGTCTAATCCAAACCCCATCCTTTTATATAGATGTTGAAGCTGAGGCTGAAAGAGATCAAGTGATTTGCCAAAGGCTTACACTGGTAATAAGTGACAGCTGGTATCTGAACCCAGCTTCTCTGACTCCAAAACCAGTACTATTTTTTTTTTTAGGGTTTTTTGTTGTTGTTGTTGTTGTTGTTTTTTAGTGAGGCAATTGGGGTTAAGTGACTTGCCCAGGGTCACACAGCTAGTTAAGTATTAAGTGTCTGAGGCCGGATTTGAACTCAGGTACTCCTGACTCCAGGGCCAGTGCTCTATCCACTGCGCCATCTAGCTGCCCCCAACCAGTACTATTTTTACTGTACTTCACTGCCTCTGGTCATTACAAATATTGTTCTCTTGGTTCTACTTATTTCACTCTCTGTAAGTTCATACAAAACTATGTACATTTCTCTGAATTCCACATATTTGTCATTTCTTCACAATAATACTCTTACATTCTTCTGCTATTGGGGGCAGCTCAGTGTTGCAGTGGATAAAGCACCGGCCCTGGATTCAGGAGGACCTGAGTTCAAAACCAGCCTCAGACACTTGGCACTTACTAGCTATGTGACCCTGGGCAAGTCACTTAACCCTCATTGCTCCACAAACA
Source organism: Dromiciops gliroides (assembly GCF_019393635.1). Lineage (NCBI taxonomy): Eukaryota > Metazoa > Chordata > Mammalia > Microbiotheria > Microbiotheriidae > Dromiciops > Dromiciops gliroides. The sequence goes on along the minus strand of NC_057862.1, from coordinate 303,072,585 downwards.
AGAATCCAGATCCTCAAAAATAACAGAAAACAAACAATATTCTTCTTCCATGGTGTGTTTTTTTTTCAGTCATTGCCCAATGATAGGGGACATATTTTGTCTCCAGTACTTTACTACCACGAAGTGTTCTGCTGAGAATATTTTTATACATATTGATCTTTGTTTCTGTGTTTGACATCTGTGAGAAAATGGGTAGTTGTCTCCTCTCAATGTGGATATAACAGTCAGTCATACTCCTCCTGACCTGTTTGTAGGACAAAGGTCTCAGATTCCCTCTTCCCCCTCAGGTTAACATAATCACATGGTTCAAGGAGGCCTGGTATCAATAAGGTCTGCTCCAGAGTTGTGTCCATATAAGGAAGTATAAGGTCCACTCCTGAGTTATGCTCATACAAGGAAGAGGGGTGGGAATACTGCTAGTTTTTGCATGTAGATTGTAACCCTTGAGTAATCAGACCAATGATGAAAAAGGGGAGGGTCCATTCATGTTAGGGACTAGGGTATAAAACAGGGCCTGCAAGCCCCCTTTCTTTGCACCCACTAGCTACACACTAGGGTGCCTCCTTCTCATGAGAAGGAAATAAAGAGCCTTTGCCACACTCCTGTTGAGTTCCTGAGAATTATTGAGAAGAGGATGGATTTGTCCCTCACAACATCCTTGGGGTATATGCCCAGGATTGGTATCGCCAAATCAAAATGTATGTACAGTTTAATCACTTTTCTTGCATAATTGAAATACTGAATGTTTGGACCACTTCACAGTTCCTGCCCCTTTAAACTTGATTGTTCCCACCTTTGTCATCTTTGCCCATTTGCAAGATGCGAATTGAAACTTCAGAATTGTTTTAATTTGCAATTCCTTTACTATTAGTTACATGGAATATGTTTTTCTATAATTTATACTTTGTATTTCATCCTTTGAAAATTTCTTGTTCCTATCCCTTGACCACTTACTTATTGGGAAATGGTTTCTTACTGTCATTAATTTGTGTCAATTTCCTGTATATTTTGGATATAAGACTTTTATTTTTTAAAAAATATTTTATTTTTAAAAAATATTTTATTTTCCCCAGTTATATGTAAAGACAATTTTTAACATGCACTAATTTTTTTTTTTTGAGTTCTGTAAGGGGGTAAAATTCTAGCTATACTGTCTAAAATATCTAATGAATGGTCACCAATAAATTATAAGCTTTAGCAAGAGTTTAGACTTTTAAGCATTTATTAAGGAGAATTAGAATTTGGTGAAGAGAGAGAGAAAGGCCTAGATTCATCTACCTATCTCAGGGAGCTACAGTTCTCCTGCTCTGCTCTCCATGAGAGTCCTGGTGAAAGAGAGCCAGAGAACCAGCCTTGCCCCGTCTTCCTCCCACAAGCAAACATCACTTCCTGAAGCCAAAGAAAACCCACACGGCTTGCCCTCAGATGCCTTCTCCTCATGGCGGAGCTTTCCTACAGTAAGTCTCCAGCAGGTGGTGTCATTCTAATTGTTACCATTTGGGGAAGCTAGGTGGCGCAGTGGATAGAGCATCAGCCCTGGATTCAGGAGGACCTCAGTTCAAATCCAGTCTCCGACACTTGACACTTACTAGCTGTGTGACCCTGGGCAAGTCACTTAACCTCAAATGCCTCACCAAAATACAAAAACAAAAAAACAAACAAAAAAAATAATAATTGTTACAGTTCCAAATTTTTCTCTCTACTTTTCTCACCTTCCTCCTCCCTGAGACAGTAAGCAATTTAATATAGGTTATGCATGTTCAATCATGCAAAAAATTTACCATATTAATTATGTTGCTATTATCTTTTCCCCAAAACCTTCCTGTCTTCTAAACTTCTCTGTTACTGTCAAGAGCATTACCCTCCTCCCAGTCACTCTGGCTTGCAACCTAGGTGCCATCTGTGGCTTTTCTCTAGCCCTGCATATCCAATCTGTTTCCAAATCCTCTTGATTCTTTTTTTAAAATTATTACCATATTAGTTATGTTGCGAAAGAAAAGACCCAAAGTGGAAAAAAATGGAAAAAAATACAGAAAATGAAAAATAGTATGTTTCTGTCTTCATTCAGACTCTAGCAATTCTTTCTCTGGAGGCAGATAGCATTTTTCATCATGAGTCATTTGGAATTGTCTTAGATCATTGTATTGCTGAGTATAGCTTAGTCATTGATAGTTAAACATGATACAGTATTGTTGTTACTGTGTACAATGTTATCCTGGTTCTGCTCACTGTACTTTGTATCAGTTCACATAAGTCTTTCCAGTTTTTTTTAATCAGTCAACTTATCATTTCTTAGAGCACAGTAATATTCCATTACAATCATATACCATGACTTGTTCAGCCATTCCCCAATTGATGGGGATCCCCTTAATTTCCAATTCTTTGTCACTACAGACCTAGTAGTGGTTGTGGTTGTTGTTGTTTATCCTTCATTCTCAAAGAGGACCATTATATCAGTGGTGATGTCGTGATTGCAATGAATTGGATTTAAGTGAGGAAAGGCCATGCAAGGTCACCAACCTCAATCTCTCCCCAGGAACCAGCTGGGTCCAGTGGTATGACATATATCAGGACAACTGGAGATGGCCTTAAATGCAGTGGGAGGCCTTGACCTTTTTCTGTATCACAGGGTATGCACAGTTTTATAGCCTTTTGGGCATAGTTCTAAATTGTTCTCCAGAATGGTTGGATCAGTTCAAAACTTCACCAGCAATACATTAGTGTCCCAATTTTCCCACATCACCTCCAACATTTACTATTTTCCTTTTCTGTCTAATCAATATTAGACTTTTATCAATGATATTTGATGCACATATTTCCCCCAACCTACTGTTTATAACCCCTGGTTTCATTGATTTTATTCATACAAGAGCTTTTTAGTTTTATATAGTCAAGATTAGTTATTGTATCTTTTGTGATTTTCTTTCTATCTTGTGTGATTAAGACATCCCTTTCTATGCAGAGTAGTGAAAGGTACTAGATTGCTTTTAACTTTTTATGGTGTGACCTTTTATACTTAAGTAACATATCCATTTTGAATTTACTGTGGTATTTGAAGTAACATATTGACCTAAATCTAATTTTTGCCAAACTGTTTTGTAGTTTTCCTGTGTTTTTTAAAAATTTCTTGTCAGAAAGGGAGTCCTTCCCCCAATAACTTTTTTTTCCTTATGTGTGTCAAACACTGTACTATTTTTTGTCTTGTTTATTTAGCCTGCTCCACTGTACCACAATTATGCTTAATAAATAGTACCAATGGTTCTGATGACCATTGAGTAATTCTATACCCCCTTTACTCATATTTTCTCACTATTTCCCTTCAGATCATGGAACTTTTTTCCTCCCATTGAATTTTTTTTTTTTAATGTATGAGGTATTTTATTTTTTCCATTACATGTAAAGATAGTTCTCAACTTTTGTTTATACATGCTTTACAATTTCAGATTTTTCTCCCTCCCACCCCTCCCTCCCCTCTCCCCTAGACAGCAGGTAATCTGATATAGGTTATATCTATATATCTCTATACATATACATATAGATATATATATATACATACACACACATATATATACACATAATAACATTAATCCTATTTCTGCATTAATCCTGTTACAAGAGAAAGAATCAGAGCAGTGATGCAAAACCTCAAAATAGAAAGAAAAAAAAAACCAACAGCACCCAAAACAAAAGAAATAATATGGTTCAATCAGCATCTATACTCCACAGTTCTTTCTTTCTTTTTTTTTCTTGGATTTGGAGATCCTCTTCTATCATGAGTTCCCTGGAACTCTTCTGTACCATTGCATTGGTGAGAAGAATATAGTCCATCACAGTAGGTCAACACTCAATGTTGATGATACTGTGTACAATGTTCTTCTGGTTCTGCTCATCTCACTCATCATCAGCTCACATAAGACCCTCCAGGTTTCTCTGAACTCTTCCTGCTCATCATTTCTTACAGCACAATAGTATTCCATTGTATTCATATACCACAACTTGTCCAGCCATTCCCCAATTGATGGGCACCCCCTCAACTTCCAATTCCTTGCTACCACGTAAAGAGCAGCTATAAATATTTTTGTACATGTGGGTCCCTTTCCCCCTTCCATGATTTCTTTGGGCAAAAGACCTAAAAGTGGGATTGCTGGGTCAAAGGGTATGCACAGCTTTATCGCCCTTTGGGCATAATTCCAAATTGCTCTCCAGAATGGTTGGATCAGTTCACAGCTCCACCAACAATGCATTAGTGTTCCAATTTTCCCACAGCCTCTCCAACATTTATTATCTTCCTTTTTTGTCATTTTAGCCAATCTGATAGGTGTCAGGTGGTACCTCAGAGTTGTTTTAATTTGCATCTCTCTAATCATTAGAGATTTAGAGCATTTTTTCATATGGGAATAGATAGCTTTGGTTTCTTCATCAGAAAAGTGCCTGTTCATATCCTTTGACCATTTCTCAATTGGGGAATGACTTGGATTCTTATAAATTTGATTTAATTCCCTATATATTTTAGAGATGAGGCCTTTATCAGAAGCACTGGCCTCAAAAATTGTTTCCCAGCTTTCTGCCTCCCTTCCAATTTTGGATGCATTGCTTCTGTTTGTACAAAAATTTTTTAATTTAATATAATCAAAATCATCCATTTTGCATTTTATAATATACTCTATCTCTTGTTTGGTCAAAAACTGTTTTCCTTTCCAAAGATCTGATAGGTACACTATTCCTTTCTCTCCTAATTTACCTATGGTATCACCTCTTATGTCTAAATCATGTATCCATTTTGACCTTATTTTAGTATAAGGTGTAAGATGTTGGTCTATGCCTAATTTCTGCCATACTATCTTCCAGTTTTCCCAGCAGTTTTTGTCAAATACTGAGTTCCTATTCCAGAAGCTGGAGTCTTTGGGTTTATCAAACACTACATTACTAGTGTCATTTACTACTGCATTTCCTGAGCCTAGCCTATTCCATTGATCTACCACCCTCCCATTGAATTTTGTTATTACTTTATATAATTTTTAGAAAAGTATTCCCTCAATAATTTGACTAGTCTGACATTAAATATGTAAGTTGGTTTAGGTGATATTATAATTTTTATTCTACTACTGAAGAAAAACACTTATCATTGACTATATGCCCAATTAATTTATCGCCCTCTTTCATAAGGATGTTTGTAGGTATATTGAAAAATTCCTGTGTGTATTTTATCATTTCTCCTGGTTTTTGTTGATAATATAGGATGGGGCAGCTAGGTGGCACAGTGGATAAAGCACTGGCCCTGGATTCAAGAAGACCTGAGTTCAAATCCAGCTTCAGACACTTGACACTTACTAGCTGTGTGGCCCTGGGCAAGTCTCTTAACCCTCTTTGCCCCGCCCCCCCCCAAAAAAGTAAACATGAAAGAGATAATATAGGATGATTTTTAAGAAATTATCTTGTGTCTTGCCACCTTGTTTTAGCAATGTCTTTTTGCTAATTCTCTGGGATTTTCTAGGTATACCAACATTTCATCTGTAAGTAGGAATAGTTTTGTCTCTTCTGCTGTTGTTTACACCTTTCATTTTGTTCTCTTGTCTTATTACTAACTTACCTCCAGAAGTTTGTCAAATAAGGGCTCTACAATTTAAAGACATACAAATAACTATGACACAAGGGAGAGTGAAGTAAGTGAAAAAAAAAGAGGCTCAAATATAGAGCCCTTTAAAATTTTATATGGGAAAGATCAAACATTTCATGTAAAAATGTTTGGGGTAATAGAAGTTTAATGGGCTTGAAACCCATTATGAGTCAGCACTGAGGCATAGAAACCAAAAAAGGTATTGCAGTTATACAATGAATCCAGCAGAACTTCATGTTTCTGAGTGTAATGTATAACCTAAAAAAAGAAAAAAGAAAAAAATAGAAATGCAAATTGAAACTACTCTGAGGTACCACCTCACACTTATCCAATTGGCTAATATGACAAAAAAGGGAAATGATAAATGTTGGACAAAATGTGGGAAAACTGGAACACTAATGTGCTGGTGGTGGAGTTGTGAACTGATCCTACCATTCTGGAGAACAATTTGGTACCATGCCCAATAGACTATAAAACTGTGCATACCCTTTGATCCAGTAATAACACTTTAAAGTCTATATCCCAAAGGAATCATAAAAAATAAAAAATGACCCACATATACAAAAATATTTATAGCTGTTCTTTTTGTGGTGGCAAAGAATTGGAAATCGAGGGGAATCCCCATCAATTGGGGAATAGCTAAGCAAGTTGTGGTATATGAATGTAATGGAATACTAGTTTTCTATAAGAAATGATGAGCAGGGGGCAGCTAGGTGGTGCAGTGAATAAACCTCCCACCCTGGATTCAGGAAGACCTGAGTTCAAATCCGGCCCCAGACACTTGACACTTACTAGCTGTGTGACCCTGGGCTAGTCACTTAACCCTTACTGCCCCTAGAAAACAAAACAAAACAAAAACAAACAAAAAGAAATGATGAGCAGGAAAATTTAAGGAAAACCTTGAAAAACTTACATGAATTGATGTTGAGTGAAATTGAGTAGAATCAAGAGAACATTGTACACAGTATAAGTAACATTGTGTGATGATCAGTTGTGATAGCTTAACTCTTTTCAGCAATACAATGATCCAAGACAATGCCAAAAGACTCATGATGGGAAATGCTCTCCATATCTAAAAGAAGAACTATCTTGTCTGAAAGCAGATGAAAGCATACTATTTTCACTTTTGTTTTTGCTTTTGTTGTTTCTTCTTTTGTGTTTTTTTTTCCTTTTGTTCTGATTCTTCTCTCACAACATGGCTAATGTGGAAATATGTTTAACACGACTGTAATGTATAACCTATATCAGATTGCTTGCTGGCTTCTGCCAGGAAGAAGAAAAATTTGGAACTCAAAACCTTATAAAAATGAAATTTTGAAAACTATCTTTTAATGTAATTGGGAAAAAATAAAATAGAATATTATTTTTTTTTTTTTAAAAAGAACCTAATGTTTCAACTCAGCTTCCTCAGGTATAAATTGGAATGCTATCTGTAGCTTTTAGAGGAGGGTATTGTTAATGGGTAATCTAAAGTTTTCCAATTCCCCTACAAACTATCTAGAAACATAATGTTCAGAATGAGGGAGTTATAGTCCTGTTGTACTTTGCCCTGGTCAAACCATATCTGATACATTGTGTTTAGATCTAGACACTATATTTTGGGAGGTACAGTAATAGACTGGAGCAAGTCCAGAATAGAATAATCAGGATGTTGAAAGGACTGGAGTTCAAGCTTTCATGATGAAGTCTAGTTAGACAAGGATGCTGCAAGGGTTCTTAACTTTTTTTGTGTCAAGGACTCTTTGGCAATCTGGTGAGGTCTATGGATTGCTTCTCAGAATAATGTTTTTAAATTCATAAAACATTTAGGAATATAAAGGAAACAAATGATATTGAAACACAATGATCAAAATATTTAAAAAACAAGTTCACGGGGCAGCTAGATGGCTCAGTGGATAGAACACCGGCCCTGGAGTCAGGAGTACCTGAGTTCAAATCCGGCCTCAGACACTTAACACTTAACTAGCTGTGTGACCCTGGGCAAGTCACTTAACCCCAATTGCCTCACTTAAAACAAACAAACAAACAAACAAAAAAACAAGTTCACATACTTCAGGTTACAAACCTCTGCCTGAGAGGGGAAAAGGGAAAGACAGTCAGAAATAGAAAGATTGACTGATGAGTTCATAAGCACAATTGAACACCAAAGGAAACTTATCAAATGCTCTGTCCTGCCTTATCTAATTATTCATGATTCATGTATTGAAAACAAGGCAGCTAGGTGGCACAATAGATAGAGCACAGGCCCTGAAGTTGAAAGGATCTGAGTTCAAATTTTACCTCAGACACTTACTAGATGTGTGACCTGGGTAAGTCACTTAATTTGCCTTATTTGCCCAATCACTTTAAACATCTGGGGCCATCTCCAGTTGTCCTGATATACATCTTGCCACTGGACCCAGATATCTCTTAGAGAATGAAGGACAAACAACAATTTGAGGTCTGTTTTCCATAAGTTGTTGTATCTATAAAGACACTAGGTTCTTTTGTTCTCTGAGTATAAAACAAGGTTAGCATTGGCTTTCTCTGACCCCTGAGATGCAACTTGCTCTCTTGTTTCTTAGGAATAGGAGTAGGCTGAAACCTAGTGTGATGATGAAGCAGATATATATACCTTCTTATATCCTCTCTATGTGTGTATGTGTATCATCAGTGGTTTGGATACTATAACTACAGTAGATAATCAAAAGAATGGGGAGTTGTGTTTCTTTTCCTTGAAATCCTGTACTGGAGAGATGGATCTGGCATTATGAACTGAATTTTGAGGAACAGACTCAGCAGCCTTAGCATTTGGATGTCCCAGAGTAAGGAATATATGTATTGTTAATGTTATGATTAATGTATGGACCACCTAAATTTGATGGAGCTCCCTTATTATCCAAAAGGATATTATGAAGCTCTGGATTAATAGGAGCAAAATGCCCTTTGACTGAACTTCAAACTGAACCCAGATAGCTTATAGATAAGTCCTATCTGTTGACTTCTTTCCCCAGGATAGTAAGTTTCTATCTTATAAAAAAAATCTGGGCATCTTTGTCCTTGCCAACCCCCTTTTTTTTGGAATCATATAATCTTATCATAGTGTTTCCAGTAAGTCAAACAATCAAATTAATTGGTATTTCCTACATTCTTGTTATAACTGAAATTGTTAATCTGATTTGCATTATGTCCATTCTTGTTATAGTATTTGCTTTTAGGTTGATTTGTATTGTGCTAATGAAACTGATAATATCCTGTAACCAGTGAGCAAAGAAACCTTATATGCTCTAAGAAAGAGGGAATCTTTGAGCTCCTTTTTTGGAAGGAATCTTTGCAGGATTCATGCCTGCTTGTTTTTGGTACTAATAAACTGGTACTATGTTTTTCCCTAGCAGTTCTATGATCTGGTTTGGTTTTTGTTTTTGTTTTTGTTTTTTCCTGTAGAAGGATAGATATGGAAACAAAATTTGACACTAATGATACAAATTTCAGGTGGGCAGAACTCCAATCCTTTTTTTACCTATGTAATCATAACTCAGACGGCATTGTGGGATTTGTAGTTTTTCTCAGTCTAGCATCCAATACCAGACAGCCTTACGATCCCTACCATCCTATATTAAAGTTGACAAGAAGATTGAGAATAGTGGTAGTAACAGAACTTCAAAATAAGGATAGATTCAGATAAGTTTAATAATCTTGATTTTACATTTCCTGAAGAATTGAAAAATTGTCTTAGCAGAAATTCAGCATAAGAGCTGGCATATTCTCAGTAACTAAGTAGGATGTGGAATGTGTTTGAGGAGCAATATACACCATCTACCATAACTCCTTCCTTTTGAGCATAGGCTCAGAAAATTGCTCTCAAAGAGATGAAGGACCTCAGGAATCACTTGCAGAAAGTGCTAATTAATAAAATCATCACTGATATGTTCCAGCATATATGTGGCTTCAGGAGCATGAATTGTCTGGGATGTCTGTACTAGTGGTAGGGGATAACATATAAGGATGTGAAAGAAGGAGGAGGAGAGAAGTGGAAATTTTCAGTCATTGGCCTCATTTTTTTCAGTGAAATATGAGACAAGGGTCTCAGCTCAGAGGGTGGGTGAGTGGGTGATATGGAAGATTTGAAAAGGAATAAAAAGATTTCGAAAAATTGCTAAAGGAAGTGGGATGACGAATCTTTTAGGGAGGTGTAAAAGGATTTTTTTTTGAGAATATTAAAAACAAACTTTATTTTTTGTAACAACTTTACTGCCAAAGTGAGTCAACAATATCAAATGAGTACTGTCATTTTCATTAAGAAAATTCTATTTTTTGAAAGAGCTGTCCACAGGTGATCTCAGAGTACATATCTGCACCTTATCTGGAAACAATTTATCAAACCAGAAGTCATGGGTTTCCTCTTTCTAGTTGTTGTATTCTTGAAGAGCCTGAGCCATGAAGAGTTTGCCCAAGTTCTGTGCAGTGAACTCTTTGATGTTCTGGCAGTAAGTATTAATTTGGCCTGCAATAAGGAGAGAATCCATCCGGGCCAGTGGTTGAGGAGGTTTGAAGAGTTTGGACATGTCCTCTTCAGGCAGAGGAGGTTCTCCTCGGCTGGCGGCGCTGCTGATACTGATGTTTCTGCTGCTGCTGCTTACTGGTGTTTTTCATATAGGTGTTATATTTAACAATGTCCTGGCTCATTTCATCCACTCTGTCCATCAACAATTGCAGGCTCTTCCCCAGATGATTACTGCTGGTTAGACTGAGCAATTCATGTTTATCTGCCACAGCTGATTTCTTTTCTAGTTCCCACATTAGTACATTGATCAGATGTGAATTTTTAATTATAATCGGCACTTCTTCAAACATGTGCTCAAAGGTGATGTTTGCCGTTTTCAATGCTTCAGGAGAAAAATCTTTCTCTTTACAAACTTCCATCAGTTTTGGAGTCAGCCTGTATGCCTTCAATGATAAAGACCCTTGAGCAGTTTTTATGGGATCATAAATGAGAACTACAGACTCTTCAATTGCATGTTGGTAACTGAATTGGGAATCCAGAAGAGCATGGGTGACAAAAGAGCCATAGTATGTAGACTGGTACCAACCAACATGAAGATGATCGATATTTACGTGACGAAGACTACACATCATTTCCATCTGATATTGGACTTCATCAAAATCAGCATCATCCTCTGTGTACTGGGGAAAGGGAAAACAATTGGTGATTTCAAGCCTGTCTTCCACCACCAGTCCCAAAAGTACTCCCTGGACAACTTCATTCCCCTGTCCTTCTTCTTGGTAATGTTTAATTATTTTCAAAACAACCAGGCCGTCGATCTGCACTTGCTTCACGGCCGAATCTCCTGAGCTGCCTTTGCCTTTTCCTTTGCCTGAGGCCGCGCCAGTTGTAGAAGTCAAACCGGTGGAGCCAGAGCCGGTACCTTCTTTACGCGACGCCATCTTAGTGGAAGGACCGGAGGAAAGAGCGTAAAAGGATATTTTTGCTGCAGTGAAGGCCCAGTTGAAATTTGTAAGTGTAACGATTGGAATGACGCCACCTGCTGGAGACTTACTGTAGGAGAGCTCCACCCATGAGGTGAAGGTCTTTGAGGGCAAGACCATGGGTCTTTTTTTTGGTGTCAGGAAGTGACGTTTGCTTATGGGAGGAAGAAGGGGGGAGCTTGGCACTCTGACTCGCTTTTTCCTGAGGACTCTGGTGGAGAAGGCAGCTAGAAATGTGCTCTCCCTTTAATAGCTAGATGAATGTAGGTCTTTCTCTCTTTTCCAAATTCTTATTCTCCTTAATAAATGCTTAAAAGCCTAACTCTTGCTAAAGCTTATAATTTATTGGCGACCACTCATTAGATATTTTAGACAGACTAGCTAGAATTTTAGCTTTAACATAAGGGACTTAGTCAGCATATGTTCATGATTTTTCTCTAGCTTTGTTAAGCAACATGTGAATGGGATTGAAAGCAGTAGATGTTATGAGCTTCACAGGGCAAGACTGGAAAAAGTATAAAGGAGCAAGAGATCTGAGAGAAGAGGATAGTGTAGAGTTGAACTGGTGCATTGCAAAGGGGTCAAGGGTACATGGCTTCTGAAAGTGAGTAGTAGAGAGACTGGAGGTCACCAGGGACATGGAGAATAGGGTTTTAAGGTAGTAGAAAGATTGTAATGACAATAGATTAAGATCAGTTAAAGAAATTTCAGAGTTCATGAATGTGGAAGTGGATGGTGGCCAGACCAAAGGTATGACCATCTCTGGTGAAGTGGAAGATTAGGTCATGGAAAATAAGTAAGTTGGATAACTGTGAAGTCAGGGTGTTGGAGGGAACGTCAATATGTATTTAAATTTTATTTATTTATTTATTTGTGGGACAATGAGGGTTAAGTGACTTGCCCTAGGTCACACAGGTAGTGTCAAGTGTCTCAGGCCGGATTTGAACTCAGGTTCTCCTGAATCCAGGGTCCATGCTTTATCCACTGTACCATCCAGCTGCCCATCAATATGTATTTTAAAGTCCCCTAGTATGAGGGCAAGAATTGAGGAAGAGAGAAAGGCTGTGAGCCAGGTAACTGAACTGAGGAAGGAAGGAAAGTGTCTGGGAAGTCTATACAACAGCTACCAGAATTTTGATTGGGTAATAAAAATGAATTGAGGGCAGCTAGGTGGTGCAGTGGATAAAGCACTGGCCCTGGATTCAGAAGGACCTGAGTTCAAATCCGGCCTCAGACACTTGACACTTACTAGCTATGTGACCCTGGGCAAGTCACTTAACCCTCATTGCCCTGCAAAAAAAAAAAAAAGAATTGAGTGAATCTCGGAGGAGGAAAGGTTATTAAGTAATGGTGGTGGACTGAAAAATTGGAAGTAGCAATGGGAAGCAAGGAACATTCCATCTACTCTATCACTGAGGAAGCATCATTGAAAGTGTAACCAGTGTTGGAAAGGGTAGCCAAGGTTGTGTCATCAGAAGGAGCCAGTTTTCAGTGAGAACAAGAAGATAGACAATGGAGAGAAAAAGTTTAAGGTAAAAATCAAGCTGGTTTTCCAGAGAGCACAGTGGAAGAGGTAGGTAGATCTTGAGTGGGATGTTGGTAGGATTGGGTTGAGGGGTATGAGAATAAAGAAGTGGTCAATGGGGAATGAGGAATAAATAGAGTTTATTCAGTGATAGCTAATGGTCCATTCTGAACTCTTTGGCTATGATTGAGTACTTATATGCTGATCATTGAATGAGTTTAGGAAGGTTATCATTGTCTTTAGAGATTGAGTTGTAGTGTAGAGTTGTAGCAGATGGAAAAGGGCGCTGGGTTAAATATGTGTGTGTATGTATTGTAAACAAATTGTTTTCATACCTGTCTCCTATAAAAAACAGATCGGAGAAGGTCATTTTCATAACCCTCTCCTATGGGAAAAAATAGATCAGAGACAGACAGGAAAACATAGTACCAGTTTATTTGTTTCAAGGGCAAGCAGGCATGTACATGTGGAGACTCCTTACAAAGAAAGTGCTCAAAGACTTTTTTTTTTTTTGTGAAGGTATATAAACTTTCTCTGCTCACTGGTTACAGAGCTTAGTTTAGGTCTCTATTAGTATATCAATCAGATCCAGGTTGATTAACTTTCTGTTTTCCTAGCTCATTAGTACAGGGTATTATCAGTTCCATTAGCATGATACAAATCAGTTTGACAGTTCAACTTAAGATCAAACACTTTAACAAGAATATATGAAATACAAATCAGTTTGATAGTCCAAACTTAAGAATAAACAATATGAAAAGAGCATATGATTCAAAAGGGATTGTCATGACAAGGATACCTAGATGGTTTTATAAGGATGATGAAGGTATTCATTAGATAGCCATAAAATCTACCAATTATCCTGGTGAAAGAAGTCAGTAGGTAGGGGCTTATCTGCTAGCTATAAACTTCCCAGACATTTGGAGAGACAAATGATATGTAACACCCAAAATAACTCTGTGGTTTGCCTGATACCCACTTGTATATTGTCTGGATACAGTTTGGAGTTCAGTTGGAGGGCATTTTGATCTTATTAATTCAAAATTTCATAAAATTATCTTGGATAATAAGGCAACTCCATCAAATCCAGGTGGCTTATATATTTATCATATAAACATATCATAACAGCATATATGTGTGTATATGTATGTATGTACGTACGTGATTGGGGCATGTGAGCTATGGTTCTGAGCAAATGCTGATTCAAAGCAATTCTTCAATCTGGGTATAGCTTTCAGAGAACCATGTTTGATTGAGATCTTGGTTACACTAATATAAGGCTAAAACGTCCTGACAATTTGAGTTATTCCAAAGTAAGACAGGCTACATGGGAAGTTAGTAGGTTTCCAATCAATGGAAGCCTTTAAATAGACCTTGGATGACCACTCAGATCAAGCACCACCTACTGCAGATCTTTCCTGGTTCTTCTAGTTGCTTGTGTCTTTCTCTTCCAGGTTACCTTGCATTTGGTTTGTATGTGTCTTGCATATGTCCATATGCCTCTTGTCTTTCCTTTTCTTTTCTTTTCTTTTCTTTTCTTTTCTTTTCTTTTCTTTTCTTTTCTTTTCTTTTCTTTTCTTTTCTTTTCTTTTCTTTTCTTTTCTTTTCTTTTCTTTTCTTTTCTTTTCTTTTCTTTTCTTTTCTCTTCTTTTCTTTTCTCTTCTTTTCTTTTCTATTCTTTCTCTCTCTCTCTTTCTTTTCTTTTCTTTTTTTTTTTTTGCTTAGAGAGCTATAGGACTAAGCCTGGAACATAACTCTCTCTATTCCAAAAGATAGTAGGAATGAGCAAAAGAATTCTCAGGAGGGGTTGAGGTCAGGAAGGCAAGTATGCCTACTGAGGAGGTACTGAAGAGTCTAGGGAGCTCATGGCTATGGCAATGCAGAGAGATTGAAGGTACAATAGGGATGAAGGCAGAAGTTGCTGTCACCCAAATCCACAGCTTCCTCTACCAAACTATTCAACTATTATGTACTATAGGTTAGGGCTATTGTTGTTTGTCCTTCATTCAGTGATTAAGGCTAGGTAAGAAAGGAGGCAAAGAAATGCTTCTTTTACCTAGTATAAAAAAAATAAAAGATAAAGGTGGGGAGGGAAAGATCCTCAGGGTTTCTGACCAAAAGAGATATAATTGCTATTTAGGCCCACCCTGAACCATGAAGAAACCAAACAATAGCAAAATGAGTGCTGGGTTGGGATCTAATTGTGGGCCAATCTATGAGGTGCAGAGTCGTTTAGATTTAAGGAGTGGTCCTTAGAAGACATCTTGCTGGTAAACCCCAAGAAATCTTGTGAGATTTTTGCAAATTTGTATTCCTTTGGGCAGAGCACCCACAGGTAAGGGTATGATAGGCTGGGGCAGAGCTCCTGAGGAAGAGTGGCTATTACTATTGCCATTACCAATATGTAGGTGAGGGAAAGGGGCTAGACCATATGCAAGCTACCTAGAATTATGGAGAGACTGCAGCTACCTGTTTCCTAGAAATGATGATTGTCCCCTCTTCCCTTCTTATCCTTGTTCTCCCTCTTGGGGAGAGTATCAATGCAAGTTAGGTGGGGCTGGCATGACTGCTGCCTGATGTGATTAGAGCCTTGACCACTGCCCACTCTAAAGTTTGCTGCCTGCCGTTGGGATCTCCTTGCTGTCCACTTTGCCTGCCATTGATGGAACCTAGCACTACTTCCCTGTGTAGGGGGTCAGAATACAGACCAGATCCCCTGTGCCAGCCAAGCAGGAAGGAACATTTTTCACATAAGATGGTTCTTCTTACATATGCATATACACATATACATTACTAAGTATATCAAAGTCAGTAGTTATGATCTTTCCTATTCCCTGCCTCAAAACCTCTTTAAATCTTCCTTCTGTTCATTTTCTCCTATTCCCTGACATCTTCTTTGAGAGCTTTCCTCATTTATCACTATCTTTCTATCTTTCTCTTTATGGGTTTTTATAGCAACTTGCAAATCTGCTTAAGTCTCCCTTATCATTAGAAAATCTTCACTTGAATATGTCATATCCTGAAACTATCAAACTGTATCTTTCTTCTTTTACTGATAAAGTCTTAAAAAAAAAAAAGAATGGTCTATACTTATTGCGTCTATGGCTTCACAACTCACTTGTTCCTCAAACTCTTACAAACTGTCTTCCATTCTTCCTGCCACTCTGCTAAAAACATTTTTCTAAAAGATTATTAGACATTTCTTAGTTGATAAATCTGATGGACTTTTTTTCAGTCCACATTCTCCTTGATCTGACTTCAACTTTTCACACTGCTGACTACCCCATGCTTCTGGAACTTCCCTCCTCCTTCTGGCATTAGTAGTCCTGTTCTTTTGAGATGTGTAAGGGATAAGTGTACACACACACACACACACACACACACACACACATGTTATTCAGTCATGTCTAATTCTTTATCACCCCTTTTTTTGACCAAGATACTAGAGTGGTTTGCTATTTCCTTCTCCAGTGGATTAAGGCAAACAGAGGTTACACCTGTATGACCACTCATCATTTTCTTTTTCTTTTCTCTTTCCTTTTCACTGAGCATGGGAATTCTCTAACATTCTACTTCAGGCTCTTTTCCCAGTCCCTTGCTTCCTCCATATGTCTGTCCTGTTTTCTGGTCTTCTTTAGTTTTGCTTCCCACAGGAGAAATCTCTTCTGATTGGTTCTGAGCCCTATGTCAGGAATCATTGGGTTGATTATACCCTGTCCCTCTGTCCCATATCTGAACAGTTGCAAAGTTTGATTAATTTTACTTCACTAACATCTTTCCCATATTCTCTCCATTTACAAGATCACCACCTTGTTCAGACATTCACCACCTCTCACCTAATTATTCACCTAAATTAATTCTCTGTATCCAATGTATCCCCTTTCTAATCCATTCTTCACATATCTACTAAGAAAATCTTCCTAAGGCAATGCCACTCTCCCTAACTTTCTGTTTAGATGCCCCAAATTATCTTGAGGGTGGATGTGAAATATACATTCTTATCCTAGCCTTTAGGACCTTACCTAATCTGGCTCCAGTTTACCTTTCTAAATTTGCCTTATTTCACATTATTCCATTTTGCAAATGTACATTCCAGTCATACTAGATTCTCAGCTGTTCTCCAGATTCAACACTTCATCTCCCATCTGCATGAATTTGAGTAGTGCATCTGACCTGTGCCTGAAATGCATTCTGTCAACACTCCAAACTTTTAAACTCCTCATCTTCCTTCAAGACTCACCTCGTATATTAAATCCTTAGCATGCATTAGGTACTGCCACCTTTCTCTACTTAGCATTCTGTTATCCTTTCTTCCCTTACCCCTAACTCTAACTGAATCTCTCTTTTGCTTTTCTCTCTCTTTTATTATGCTAATCAGTATGTGAATACTATACATTCCCAGACCCAGTACAATATAAGCTCAATGAAGGAACTTGTCTTTTTATATCCAGGGTCTAATATAGTGCCTTTCATGCACTAATCACTTAATAAATGTTTATTAAATTGAATTGTCACATGGAAAATGAATAACATTCTTTTCCCCCCCAGAAGACAGAACTAGTAGCAATGAATGCTAGTTGCAGAAAGTCAGGTTTTGGATTTTTGTCAGGGAAAACTTACTAACAGATTTGTCCAAAAGGGGAATGATCTATTTTAGGAGTTAAGCTCTTGTAAAATGAAGCCTTTCTAGCAGGATTCTGGATAACCTTTAAATCATCAATCATGTACAAGGGATGACTTCTAGGGGATGATTCCAAAACTCATCTTCACAGTAACTCACAGAATCATAATTTTAGAGCTGAATGTCACTTTAGAGTTTATTCAGTTCAATAACCTATTTCATGGATGAGGAAACTGAGGCTTATTGAGGTTACATAAGCTGAAGGGCACAAAGCTGATAAGTGGAAGTGCTGGGTTTCATATTTAGATAATGCAACTTCAAATACAGTACTCTATTACGTAGCCACAGAAAGTGACACTTTATGAATAAGCATAAAATTTACTGATTGTAGGGCAGTCAACTTGCTAGTAGACAATTTTTCTTTTCTTTTCCAATTTGAGTTTCAGTGTGAGGTCTTAAAACAACTTTATGGGGCCACAACAACTGTTTTCTTTAATCTGATGAATTTTTATGTGGAAGAGGGATTAGATCTGTTTTGCTTGATACCAGACAGCATAAGGAACAATCAGTAGACTTTATCTGAAGGCAAAATCCAGTATAATAAATAGCAATTGTGTTGTGTAGTGGAAGAGAACTGGCAAGAGTCAGGAAATAGGTTCTAGTCAACTTGGTTACTAACTAGTTTCACTGACCTAATTTTCCTCTTTAGTAAAGTAACAGGGTTGGATTCAATTAAGTACTATCCAGCCTTAATAATTTGATTCAGAGATACTGAATGGGCTGCCTTGGGGTTATTTTATTTCTCATCACTGTGAGGTCTTCAGGAGATGCAGGGTCTAGCACTAGGGAGATGACAGATGGTTGGAATTATTTCAGTTATTAATTTGAATTACAGCATCGTGTTTACTTGGGGGAAGAAGAATGAAGGACATTTTAGGAAGGTCATTGACAAGTTGTGGAGTGTCCAAAAGAGGGTAGCCAGGATAGTGAAAGCGATGTGGGCTGGAATTTGGGGTCAAATTGATAGTGAGTCGTCCCAAAAGAATTACAAGACTCAGTGACTCAGTTTACCAAGTTTTATTGCAATGCTGTGAGTGATCACAGGGAGAGAACCAGAAAAGTGGAAAGGTATCTCTCGAATAGTGAAAGAAAAGACAGTTATATTTATAGAATGGATACATTGATTATCAGTCTCATTATAATAATCTCCACCTTGGGGAGGTACAAGGGAGGGCCTGTCCTACTCATTATAATATTCTCCACCTAGGGGTGTTACAAGGGCGGGCTTATTCTAATTTAGAGTTCCTGGGGTCCTAAACCAACCCCAGAGGTGGGTACCTTTTTCAGTGGAGGTGTGTTTTGGGGGTTTACTTGTCATAAGGTGAATCTGGGGACAAATTTGGCCTTTTCTGCACATGTCTCTTTCTGATTCCCATGGCTAGTTTCAAAATATCTTCATTTTTCATTAGAATTTCTATACCCTTGACTTTTAGCCTAAGGTCATCATGGCCTCTCTCCCTCTGTTCCCGTTATGGGCACTGAACACTGTGGGTAGGATAACCTAGCATAAGTTATCCATTAACTGGGGTCTAACTCCATTTTAGAGATAATATCTGAATTAGAGCTTGGATCTTACGTTTTTTTCTATTAACCCCTTTTTGCCTCCTACATCAAAGGGGCTTAGGCTAAGGGAAGCTTGGTTTACTGAAGTGAAGTGTTTAACATAGAGAATTTTTTTAGGGGGGATGGACAGGGAGGTTAGAGGAACAAGATAGTGGCCTTCAAATATCTGAAATAGGGCATCCTTTTCTTTACAGTTGAACTTGGACCAGTGTGTTTTAGTTGCAGAGAGACAACTTTAGGTTCCCCATAAGGAAAAATTTCCTTAAAAATTACAGGAGTCGGGGCAGCTAGGTGGTGCAGTGGATAGAGCACGGACCCTAGAGTCAGGAGGACTTGAGTTCAAATGCGACCTCAGACACTTAACACTTATTAGCTGTGTGACCCTGGGCAAGTCACTTAACCCCAATTGCCTCACCAAAAAAAAAAATATTACAGGAGTCCAAAAAAGGTTTGGGCTGCCTCTGTGGTTGAGGAGCTTCCCCACCTTCAGGCAGAGGCAGGGGAAGCTGGAGGGGGTCTTTTAAGCATGTATGGTTGGACTGGCTGGCCCCTGCAGTCTCTTTCCACTCCGAGATTCCATAAAATAAGACGGTTTAATAAGGAGACGACGGATACAAAACAGCCCCGACCAGACCCCTGAACGACCCTGGCCAACGTTGCCCAGGGCCCAAGGCTCAGACCAAGCCCACTTCTCATGTGCGGTAGGGGGAGTCTTAGGCTCGGACACCACAGATCGAATCTCTTTAACCGCCTTCTGCCTCTTCCTAAACCAACTATTTCCCTTCTGCACAGTGAAGAGACTGCCATCCGAAAATCAAGGTCCTATTTTCCCCTCGACAGAAAAACAGAACCGGAAATAGACCTGGAGAGACTATTGGGGGCGGGGGAGAGAGGAAGAGCCTTCGGTTTATGGGAGCGGGGAGAAACTACCATTCCCGTGAGGCAACGCGGCCCCCAGGGGTGGCTGGTACGCAGGCGCCCGCAAGGCGTACGTGGGGGCGTGAGTGGTTCTAGAACGTTGCTGTGGTAGCGCTCGGGCGCCATGTTAGGACGAAGGGGAAGAAGGAGAAGCGCTTAAAGCGGCGGGCGCGGGCGCGGGAGTGGGGTTGGAGCCAGGGCTGAGGCGACCCCCCTCAGCAGATCATGCCCAGGGTGCCTGTGGCGGCGGCTGCGGGGGGGAAGTGACTGGGCGGTGCCGGCGCGAGGGACGATGCCGTTGTAAGTCATTTCAATTCTGTTTTTCCGCCTCCTCCCCCCCCCCCCCACACACACGCTACAGGCCCTAAGGGGCCTAAGTGGAAGGGAAGGAAAGGTGAGGCCGACTTCTGGGAGGGATACTTGCATAGAACCATGCCCCCGTCCTGTTCCTTTCTCCTTCCTAACACCCCGCCTCCCCCAAACTCCTTCCTGGCTGGGTCAGGGGAGCAATTGGGCTGGGGGCCTTCCCCTTCCGGGAGGAGAGGGAGGAACCTGTTTCCCCACTTCCCTTTTGTCCCCCCCCAACCCCAACCCCAACCCCAACCCCATGAGTTTTGGGCCTGGAAGGAAATTGCCCACAAGTTAAGTGAGGGTCTTTATTGTGCTTCCTCGGAGCCCATGGCTCTCACTTCTCCTTAGCCTTATTTTATCGCGTGACTAGATTTAGCACCCTGAGTTCCTTTTATTAGAGCCATGACCAGTACTGATTCCTGCGATCCCTCCCTTTTTCATTCCATCTTCTCTTGAGCAAGAGTTTAAGGCTAGTCCTTGGCATCCGAGCTCCTGTGTATTCTCCCCCCCGCCCCAGCACTTTTTTTTTTCTCCTGGACCCAATAGTTTCCTTTTGATTCTTTTGGTACCTATCTATTACTCTGCAGTGGAAGGGGCTATCCCTTCCAAAAGAGAACACACAAAGCTTATTTGAAGCCCGTTATTTGCACGTGAATAAGGAAATTGGGGTTGACGAAAGGTGTAAGCCATGCAGTTCATATTCCTTTACTTGTTTGGGTTATGGTACTTAGACGGGGTAGGTGTTCCCCACACCTTTTTGTCCAGAAGCTGAGACTGCCAAGTACTTTAGGACTACTCCCTTTAGGCTTGTATTCCCTACATCCACTTTTTCGAAGAATGTTTTTAGTTATCTTTTTGAAGATTAAAATATAAAAGAAGTTATGTTTTATCTGCTGCACTTAAACATGGCTGAAGCCTTAAGAGTGAAATTGTATTTCTTAAATATTTGAACATTTATGTGTAAGAGGATCACTTTAATTTCAGGCCAAATATTTCATGATTCCACAGCATCAAATTTTATATCCACATTTTTCTTTTTGATAAGAAAATAAGAATTCTTTGTTGCTAGTGCACCTAGTGGTTGTGTACTGCATTTATATTATGCTGTGTTCATCATGTACAGTTTTGAGGCCATGAATTTGCCAGATTATTAAATAATAACAGCAAGAATACCTTGTGTAACACTTTACAACAGTCTAGAAAGTCGCTCTTTTAAAAGAGTAAATGGTTGTGTTGGACCTGATGAAGTAGGTTTATGATTTTATCAGTGTTGTAATTGAAAAAGCATTTATTTCTGTACTATAAGTCTTTTCTAGTTTTAGAATTTATAAATGTCCTATAATCTGAGTATTAAATTTTCTTAATATAATGATATGATGCAATTTCACACAAAAATATTTATTTTCTTCAGTGATTAAAAGGAACTTTAAATGTTTGAAATGGTTCTTGTGCCTTTATGTCACTAGGGTTTCATTGGATTTGTTGTGTTAGATGATTCGTTAACCCCATTAATATTGGACATTTTAATTGATAGGAAATACACCTACACCTATTTAAGGGTGATAGTATTAGGAAATCTAGTAATAATTTGTGCTTTGTGCCTTTTTAGAAACTAAAGATATTTTATACCTTTGTAGCTTGATATAGTGGAAAGGACAACTGGACTGGCTGTCAGGACACTTAGATTCTTGAGGCCAGGCTCTGCTGCTACTACTACTACTAATGATAATCTTCTAATCCTCTGTTTCTTCCTCTTTAAAACAAAGTTTGGACTACATAATCACTAAGATCCCTGCTGGCTCTCAGATTCTGTGGTTTAATTCTGTTTTTCAGTATTTGGTTACAAAGCTATAATTTTTCATCACAGCATCTGAGTTAACAGAGATCTTTGAAACTACCTGATCCAAACCAGTATCTGATCATGAATTCGTACTAGAGACTACTTAATGAGTAGTCCTTTACTTAAATATCTGTAGTGAGAGAGAACTCACTACCTTCCTTTTTTTTTTTTTAATCTTTTTTTTTTTTTTTTTTAGTGAGGCAGTTGGGGTTAAGTGACTTGCCCAGGGTCACACAGCTAGTAAGTATTAAGTGTCTGAGGCCGGATTTGAACTCAGGTACTCCTGACTCCAGGGCCGGTGCTCTATTCACTGTGCCATCTAGCTGCCCCCGACTCACTACCTTCTTAAGTATCACATCTACTTTTGAATTGATCTTTACTACAAATTTTTAGGAAAATTTTCAAACCTAAAATTGCCTCTTTGCAACTGCTTCTAGTTAACAGATACTTGAATAAAACTATCTTCAGGCTTAAATAAATATCTTCAGTTTATTCATCCAGTCCTGTGAAAAAATTTTAATGCTCTTTAAGAATCCATATTGCCCACTGGACTGTAGCATAGCAAATTCTTTCCTAAAATGGGAAACCCAGAAGTGAATACAGTACTCCAGATGTGGTCTAAATATATAATAGATTTTATTTATTTTTAATAGATATTTCAAATCTATGAATTTAAAGATTAAAGCATCCTGTGGGACATACATAGAATTCCATGTCACCTGGCCATTCAATATTGAAGTGCTTTTTACATGAACATTTTAGTCTGACTAGAGTTGGTAGAGTACTGAGTTCAGATCCTGACTAATACTTATAGCTCTGACTACATAGAGAATTTATTTAATCTTTCTAAGCCTTAATTTCCTCATCCATAAAATGAGCAAATACTTGAGACACAAATCACAGCATAAGGGCTATCATTAGTTCAACAAACATTTATTAAATGCCTACTATGTGCCAGGCATTGGGGGTTACTAGACATAAGAGTGATTTTTAAAAAAAATACACTTTGTAAAAAACTGCTTGTATGGGAAAAATCCTAGAACTACTGAGACCTGGCCTTTTTTCGAATTGACTAATTCTAGCTACGTCTTTGAACTTTGTGGTCAGATCATTGTTAACTTTTGTAGTCTTTTTCTTTGATACACTCAGTTATCATTTGAGTGGCCTTATATGCTAAACATTCCATTTGAACTTTTTGTATGCTTTTCCCACTTTCAGTTAAGATTAAGGCAAGCTATTTTTCCATTTTTTGGGGGGTGGAGAGGATAATTCCAGAATTAATTGAAGTTCTAAATTAGCTGCAATGTGTGAATATATTATTGTCCACTATTGTGAATATACACATTTTTCATGAATTTTTCATGACTTTTGTGGTATGATTTTGTATATTAGGGTGGCGGGAATGGGAAGATAAAGTTTAAACCAAAAAAGTATAATGTTTTAATATTACTTTTTTTCATTCTTTTTGGGTTGACCTCTCAAGGAAAAAGCTTTTCAGTTAAGTTTCTAAAAAACATTGTAATTTTCTCAGTAAATCTTGATTATCTAAAAACAACTTCCTGTTCTCCAGAAATGGCCTATTTTAAATGGACTGATTATATTATTACATTATTTTTATTTTTATTTTTTTGGCGGGGCTATGGGGGTTAAGTGACTTGCCCAGGGTCACACAGCTAGTGTCAAGTGTCTGAGGCCGGATTTGAACTCAGGTACTCCTGAATCCAGGGCCGGTGCTTTTATCCACTGCGCCACCTAGCTGCCCCTTATTACATTATTATTAACAGTAATCTCACATCTATATAGTGCTTTAAAATTTGCCAAGCCCTGTTCTCATAACAACTCTTGGTAGAACAAGTAGTATCTTCATTTTATGGATGAGGAAACTAAGGCTCTAATAGTGTCAGTGACTTTCCCATGATAACAGCTTGTATAAGAGTCTTTGACAGAGATCAAAATTTAGGTCTCTTGACTCCAAGTCCAGCACTATATACTGTAACACATCTGCTTAAATCATTTTTAGTCAGTTTTGTAAATTAAATGACTTTTGCAAATCTAAGTAAGTTGAGCTTTTAGTTTTCTGACGTTTTCTCATTGAGTACTTCAAAGTTATGTGATTTGTGATGGGGGGTGGATGTGGGTATTGTGGATCTTCCCTTCAGTGTTGCAAATTTATAGCTTCTTTGTGATTTAGAATTCAGAACCATGGGGCAGCTAGGTGGCACAGTGGATAGAGCACTGGCCCTGGATTCAGGAGGACCTGAGTTCAAATGCGGCCTCAGACACTTAACACTTACTAGCTTTGTGACCCTGGGCAAGTCACATAACCCCAATTGCCTCACACCAAAAAAAAAAAAAAGAGAGAAAGAAAAAAAGAATTCAGAACCACAGTTCATCTGAATGGATAACTCATTATGTCCTTTAAGTAATGTGCCCTGCGTTCTGAGGATTTTTATGATATTCTTCATTATTAGATAAGAGGCAATAATGAATAGAGTTTGAAGCCTGGAGTTAGAAAGACCCAAGGCCAAATCTGGCCTCCATCACTTGCTAGCTTGGGCAAGTTAATTAACCTTCAGTTTGCCTCAGTTTTCCTAAAATGTAAAATGGGGAAAATAATAGCACCTACCTCACAGGGTTGTTATGAGAATCAAATGAGATACTTGTAAACTTCTTACCACAGTTTGTGGCACATATAGGTGCTATATGAATGCTAGCTGTTATTATTACTATTAACTTCTTGAGTTTCTTGATTTAGAGGTTTTTTTTTTTTTTTTTTAACTAAATAAAATGTGACTGAAGATGAGGTAATCCATTTGAGGTAGGCAAATAAATGAACCAACATATAATGTACTCTGAAAAATCTTGAGATTCCAAAGATGTCCAGGTACAAGTGTATTCAGTTGAATGATCACTTTTGTTCCAGCCCTTGAGGTGTCTTTTTTTTCCCATGTGAAACAGAATAATTTTCATAAGAATATAGAGATTATATTGTTGCTTTTAGTAGAAATGTATCGCATGTCCCCCTTTTGGGCATGAAGACTTTGTGTGTGTGTGTGTGTGTGTGTGTGTGTGTTTTGGTGGGGCAATGAGGGTTAAGTGACTTGCCCAGGGTCACACAGCTAGTAGCTATCAAGTGTCTGAGGTCGTATTTGAACTCAGGTCCTCCTGAATCCAGGGCTGGTGCTTTATCCACTGCACCACCTAGCTGCCCCGATATGGTTGTTTTTTTTTTTTTTTGGCAGGGCAGTGGGGGTTAAGTGACTTGCCCAGGGTCACACAGCTAGTAAGTGTCAAGTGTCTGAGGCTGGATTTGAACTCAGGTACTCCTGAATCCAGGGCCAGTGCTTTATCCACTGCGCCACCTAGCTGTCCCCTGAGATGCTTTTTCAAAAGAACAAATACATGGGGGTCATATTGGTTCTTTGTTTTGCCTTCCATGTCATAATACTCCAAATTTACTCTTTAACCTGAAGGGCTAAGTAAGCTCTTGCATGCAATTGCCATAGTTGTAACAATATTTTAATTATCATAAGTAATACAAGAATAAATTGGATATTTCCATCATTTGTGTGCCCATGGCATGCGCTGGCATCATCAACAAATTTCTTATATACACAAAAGCTTACTGTTCTACATGTGTGGGCTGTTGGTTTGCTCTGAGTTATAGGACCTAATGTTTTCTTTTTACTCTTGTAGGTTCTTCTGTGCTTCTTTTACCTAAGTTTTGATTCTTTACAAGTTAACTTTTCTTCACTTGAGGCATATAGACCTGTTGTCTATTTGAACCACTATCTCTTTGTAAGTGCAGGCTTGAGTGCTTTTAGTACTTTGAAGGATGTGGTATCAGAACATGTAATCCCTTCAATGAATTGGAATTTGAAACCTGTGAAAAGTTTCTTTAACCCTGAATTCATTACTTGGTGGTCATCCTTCTGGTGATAAACCTGTCTGGTCCATGCTAGTAGCTCTCTAGATTCATAGGATGCAGGCTATTACCAAGTCAATACTTGAAGCATTTCTAGCTTGGTAAGACCCATAGGAACCTATCATTTGCCTGGAATAATTTTGGAGAATCTGAGGTAGCCTCTACAGCTACTCTAGTATCTTCACTTCCCTTCCCCAAATGGCTCATATCTATTTTGTGTATAACTATACCTGTATAGTTAGCCCTTCCACATCATGACTTTCTCCATTACAATTTATCATGGGTTGACATAAGAATTTTTTTTTTAGGGCATTGAAAGTTAAGTATCTTGCCCAGGGTCACTCAGCTAGTAAGTGTCAAGTGTTTGAGGTCATATTTGAATTCAGGTCCTCTTGAATCCAGGGCCAGTGCTTTATCCATTGCGCCACCTAGCTGCCCCTGACATAAGAATTTAAATGGGAATTTTGGAGTTTTGTGGAAGCCACAGATGATATACCAAGGCCAGCAGATGATACAGAAACTCAGAAATGCTTAAAATATATGTATAGTATTGTATAACATCAACATATATTGTCATTTAATGCCATAAATATACCCAAATTTTACAATAAGGTACTTCAAACACCCCATAAAAGAAAAAGAAAAAATAAAATTTCTCTGGTATGAAGAGAGGGGCAGAAAATTTTATGCAGATTTTAAAGATTGTGGAGCACTCACCCCTAATTCCTACAATGTGAAAGGGTTAACTATATGTTTACCCTGGCTAGATTGTAAAGAAGACAGGGATTTCCACTTTTGTCACACCTAGTTGGTATTTAGTGACTGACTGACTGACTGACTGACTGAATGAATGAATGAGACATTTAAATGGAACTGAGCATGCATGAACTTCTAACTGAAGTTATACAAATTTAGTAGTATAATTGAGGTTGGAGATTTGAGAGAGTAAACTACTTGTGCAGAACATAAAATAAAGAGTAGTAACACAGTAGTGCACAGAGAAACTTGGGTTAAAGCATTCCCTAGTGTATGTTATCAATGATCACATGGTTGATTGACTCTAAAATTAGTAAAATGAAAATATTAAATATTAGCTAAGTTTTGCGTGAAAGAGACATTTTTGGTAGGACTGATATGTGTGTTTGTGTGTGTATATATGTAATTCCATTTAGATCTATATATTTGTTTAAGAATATCACCAGCTTGGGGGGCAGTGGATAAGGCACTGAGTTCAAATCTGGCCTCAGACACTTAACCCTTACTAGCTGTGTGACCCTGGGCAAGTTGCTTAACCCTCATTGCCCTGGGGAAAAAAAAAGAATATCACAAGCCTCTTTATGCTTTGTACTTTTTAGAAGCAGGGGAGGGTCTGTGTTCCTTATGGCTGGCTGGGGTTGACCTAAGACTTCAAAAGACCAAAATGTTCAGTTCAGCTTTGTCAAAACTATTATTTGGAAGGAAAGAAATTAAAATTTCTTCCTCTGCTAACTAATAAATACAAATATGAAAGGAGAAAATACTATGTAAGTAGGTTTATATATGATGCTAAAATTTCTCATTTTTGAGTATTTGGGAATAGCATTTTTTTCCAACAATTACTTATTAATATGACATAGCAGTAAACACTGGAATTTCTCTATACTAATGAAATAACAAGTCCTGACCTGTTGTTTAATATTATGAGCAGGTCTTGATCTCCCAGATTTTAAACTTCCTATCCAGTATAGATTAGTAATTGTTCTTTAATTTAGAAAGTTGTCTAGGGTACTGAGAGATTAAATTACTTTTCTGGGGTTATACAGATAGGGTTACACAGGACTTGAACTCAGATGACTGAACTCTGTGCCTGGCGCTTTGTCCTCACCACCATACTGTCATTACCAGTAATATTCCTTTATATTTTGTATACATTTTAATTCTTTACTGTGGCAAGTGTAGATACTAATATTAATGTAAATATAGGCCTTACTTTAAAAAATAAAATCTGGTTCGCATGAAATCTGAACAGGGTCTATAATAAATACGTTTCAACCTATGTCTATATTTTCAAAGAGATTGAATTTTAAGGTTGTAGGATATTTTCAAATTAATCGACATTCTAATTTTTTTTTTTTATTGAAGAAATTGAGGACACTCAGGTGAGGAGAGGTTTATTCTTTCAATGTTATAAGTCTTGCCGACTTTAAATATTTTTGAGGACTTCATTGGGTGTCTTCAAATAGCATGATAGAGCTAAGAGTAAAACACCCACCTTCTGATTGATCTGGCTGTTTATTTTTATTTATCATCATTCTGTCATATAGAAGAATGGTAAAACAATGATAATGCTAAACAAGGTTCTTATGTGTAAGAGGAATTACTTTCTTTGCTTGAACCAGGAGAGAGCACAACTAGGATCAGTAACTGGAGACACAGATTAGACTTGATTTAAGGAAACAAATCTATCAAATAGTGAAACTGGCTATCTCAAGAAGTCAGGAATTTTGTAGAAGGGATTCCTACTCATGTTTAAATACTGTGGGTTGTTTTTTTTTTTTTTTTGGTGAGGCAATTGGGGTTAAGTGACTTGCCCAGGGTCACACAGCTAGTAAGTGTTAAGTGTCTGAGGCTGGATTTGAACTCAGGTACTCCTGACTCCAGGGCCGGTGCTTATCCACTGCACCACCTAGCTGCCCCTATACTGTGGTTTTTAAGATCTCTTTTGAGTTATAGCCTTTGACACTGTTCACCCTTTTCTGGATATTTTTTCATGATAGTGCTTCTTCCTGGTTCCTCTTCGGTTTTTTGACTGCTTTTCCATAGTCTCTTAGATCTTCATCTAGATTATCCTCACCAGATTTGGGAGTCTCCTAGGCTCGCTCTTGGGGACCTCTTCTTTTCTCTTTCTGTATCATATTGCTGGGTGATCTCATTAGCTCCCATGGGTTCACATTTTCTCCATGTAGATGATTGGCAGGGTTATATAACCAGACCTAATCTCTCTCCTGAGCTCTGGTCTCACATCTCCAGTCACCTTTTTGGACATTTTGAACTGGATGTCTTGTAAACACCTTGAGTTCAACATGTTCAAAATAGAATTAATTTTCTTCTTTCATCCTTCCACCCCCAAATCCTTTCTTCTTTTGCTTTTACCGTTGAGGCACCACCATTCTCCTAGTCACCTTGGCTTGCAACCTTGGTATCTTCCTCAACTCCTCTCGCTTACCCTACATATCCAATCTGTTATTTAGTCTTGTCATTTCTCATACGAGTTTCCTCTTTACTCATATGCTCATACTCTGGTTCAAGCCCTTATCACCACACACTTAGACTACTGCAACAGCCTTCTGTTTTTTACTTGGTCTCCCTGCCTTGACTTTCCTCACTCAGTTGCCAAAATGATTTTTTAAAAACAATTTTATTTATGTTATTTATTTATTTATTTATGTTATGTTATGGAATAAAGCAAGCATTTCTACAACATACATAATAGAAAGATGATTGCACACGAAACTGCAAATCTATTATGTTCTTATTTCTTTTAAATATATAATAAAGTTATCATGTAAATTTTTTCCTACCCTTTTCCTCCCCCCATTAGATGCAAATATTATGTGTGTGTATACACATACACATATATATACATACACACATACATAACACAAGTCTATACAAGTATTTTATCAGTTCTTTCTCTGGATACAAAGTGATGTTCTTTAAAAGGGAAGGTTGGAGCATGTCAGGCCATCTTCCTCCTTTTCTTCCCCCTCATACTCCCCTATTCACGAAACTCCATTGGCTCCCTGTTACCTCTAGGATCCAAGTATGAAATCCTCTTGTTTTAAACCCCTTGGCATTCTGGCAATTTGCTGTCTTTCAATTCTAATGCTTTACTTTCCTCTACATGTTCTAAAATGCAGCGACATTGATTAACTTTATTGTTCTTTATACAGCATACACTGAATCCTGACTCTGCTTTTTCACTTACTGTTTCCCATGCCTAGGGTTCTCTCCCTCTTCAACTTCACTTTTTAGTTTTATTCAAGTTTTAACAGAGGTCTTTTCCTCTGACATCTCTTCTTTATAGTTTGCATATTGTCTCCACCAAGAGTGGGAATTCCCTGAGGGCAAGGACTAGTTTTTGCCTTTATTTGTTTCACCAGTACTAATTCAGTGCTTGACACATAGTAAGCACATAATAAATACTTGTCTCACTACTGTGAGAGGTTCTTACTAGAGTTCTTCAGTGATGTCAGAGCACTGAAATTCTATACTTCTGTGATAAGGCAGATACTGAATATCACTAATACTTTTGTAGTTCATAGAAGCAGTACGTTTCAATTAATTCTTTCTGAGCATAAAGTGAAATAGTGATCATAGTGAAAATTGGCAAAAAAAAATTGATTTAATTTGTTTTATTAAGAAATTGTGGGGGCAACTAGGTGGCACAGTGGGTAAAGCACCAGCCCTGGATTCAAGAGGACCTGAGTTCAAATCCAGCCTCAGACACTTGACATTTACTAGCTCTGTGACCCTGGGAAGGCACTTAACCCTCATTGCCCTGCCCTCACCGCCAAAAAAACATTGTAGGGACGGCTAGGTGGCAGTGGATAAAGCACCGGCCCTGGATTCAGGAGTACCTGAGTTCAAATCCGGCCTTAGGCACTTGACACTTACTAGCTGTGTGACCCTGGGCAAGTCACTTAACCCCCATTGCCCCGCAAAACCCCCCCCCCAAAAAAAAAACCAAATTGTATATTGATGAGCATGAACGGTAGTTGGTAATTATAGAACAGCTTGCAGAAGGGAAGAGGACAGAAAAAATTGACTCAGTGCTTCGCCTCTTTGGTATTACTAGTGCCCTACTGTATTTTATTGGGTTTGAATGACCTCTTAGTGTTCTTAGCTTCTCTATAGTAATATGTTTTGATTGTGAACAGTACTGTTTTTCTTTTTTTTAAGAGTTGTATATTGTCAAGACATTCTTTTCAAGTACTATTCCTAGTCGTAGTTTACTTTGATTAGTAAGCACATTAACTTTAGGATGTGGCTATTGAATTATAATTAACATGGTAATTGGCACTGCTTGAGTTACTATCTTAAGCTACTTCTGTAATTAGCAACACTATTTTAATTTGCACTGTTTTTAGTAGGTCTAGGTCATATTTTGATATTTCTAGGTACACATGCAGGACAAGTTAGATGTTTAGAATTTTGAAATTGTAAGTGAAAGTCAGTTTAAGCTAATTCATCATCATCATTGGGTGTATTATTTCTTTTTTTTCTTTTTTTATTTTTTGGTGGGGCAATGAGGGTTAAGTGACTTGCCCAGGGTCACACAGCTAGTAAGTGTCAAGTGCCTAAGGCCGGATTTGAACTCAGGTACTCCTGAATCCAGGGCCGGTGCTTTATCCACTGTGCCACCTAGCTGCCCCGGGTGTATTATTTCTAAATAACATTGAAAGTACATGTTGGGAAAAAGGGGGGGGGGGGCGGCAGCTAGGTGGCTCAGTGGATAAAGCGCCAGCCCTGGATTCAGGAGTTCCTGAGTTCAAATCTGGCCTCAGACACTTGACACTTACTGGCTGTGTGACCCTGGGCAAGTCACTTAACCCCATTGCCCCACAAAAAAAAAAAGTACATGTTGGTTAATTTTTTGTTGATTAGAGATCTTTTTTTTTAGGATTTTGGATTTGGATTCATTGTAGAAGAAAGGTGGCATTTGCTCATCTGGGTCAGTGCTCTTAGGGTGATGTGGGAGTTAAAGAAAATTGGCATTATCAACAAACTGTGAAAACCTTCGGCATTACATCAGGGTTAGTCTAGTCTTTACATAGGAACCATAGAACAAAAGTGTTCTTTGTATCAATATCAACAAAGCTTTTACTATAGGTCACCCATTCAATTGAACCAGTATTTATTAAGGCCTACCATATACAAGACCCTGTGCTGGGGATTACAAAATAATTTCAGGAAGGAGGGAATGTTCATACTGGGGGAATCAAGAAAGACCATACAGGAGGTAGTACTGTCCTGTGTGTTTTGAGGGAATCTACTGATTTCCTAGTAGGTGAGAAGGGGGGGGGGGTCACTTATGCAAAGGCATGGAAGTCAAAGGGGAAATGACATGTGTGGAGAACAGCCAGCAGGTCAATTTGACAGGAAAAGAGAGGGTACAAGAATAATGAAATAACCAAAGGCTGGATGACCGACCACCTGTTAGAGAGTATTTTTTAGAGGGAATTATTGTTTAGTCACAGGTTGGAATAGCTGGTTTCTGAGGTCTTTTCCAACACTAAGTTATTGTAATTTGATGAAAACTAGATTGTGGAGGGCCTTAAATGAGGAGTTGTATTTTATCTTAGAGGCAAATAAATAACAAGCTGTTGAAGATTTTTGAGTAGGGAAGGAAGAAAATAAGTTCCTCTTGTGTGCCAGAGAGCCATCCCATTGTGGCAAATAGTATTTTTTGGAGAGGAAAAAAAGTTAGCACAACTGATGTATACATTGAAAAAGTTTTGAAAACATGTACCTGTGACCCTCTCACCTCCCAAAACGGGTAGGTTGAGAGTGTCTTCCTATCTTTCCATTCTGAGTCCTGTTTGATCCTCATAATTTTGTTATTACTTTTGATTTGAGGGTGTGTGTCATTCTTTCCATTTACATTGTAGTGACTGTATATTTTCTGGCTCTGCTTACTTTACTCTGTAGCAGTTCAGATAGATTTTACTAAATGTCTCTATTCATCACAGTCTCTATTCATCACATACATAATTTCTTACAGTACAATAATATTCCATTGCTTGTATACCACAGTTTGTTTAGCCATTCCCCAATTGATGGGCATCTACTGTGTTTCCAAGTCCTAGCTTTCACAAAAAGTGCTACTATAAATATTTTGAAGTATATGAAGACTTTGTCCATATCAATGGCGTCTTTGCGGATATAAGTCCAGTAATGAAGTCTTTGGTTCAAAGGATGTGGACATTTTGGTGCAAAACCTTTTAATGACAATTGCTTACAGAGTAATTATTTCATTCAGTCTGTACAAGAAAAAGACCAATTAACTTTAATCTAGAAATCAAAACACTGTTATCCAGCCTGCTTTTTCAGCCTTATCTTCCAGTGTTCCCCAATACCTATCACACATTCAAACTAAACAATACTGCTAGCCATTTCCCACTGTGTTCTCTTGTATTAATGAACCTGCAATGCTTTTCCTTCCTCTGCCATTATCTCTCTATGTTGAAATCCTTTCCAGTTGTAATACCATTCTCTTCTACCTTCAAAATGTTTCCTTTTCTTTAACCCTATTTTAAAAATGTTAAATGTTTCCCTTTCCTTAATCCTGTTTAAATGGCATTTAATCACATTCTACTTTCTGTATGGGTTTAGTCCAACTGCTTTTTTCATCTGTTTTCTTCAGTGCTATATCCAGGCACATCTAGGCCTGTGTTAGCATCAGTGTATGGTGGTTCCACTATTATTGGTGAGGGGGAAAACATGTTACATTTTTTTGTTGATTGATTTTTTTATTTGTTGTCCTTATCTTGGATTCATTCTTAGCAGGGTTTTTTTTTTTTTAAATAACCTTTCTATATCTCTCAGTAAGATTTCTTTCAGCTGTTTTTCCCCTTCATTGTTTCTTAGTGTTTTATGAGGCAGTATTGCTTATAATCTTGCTTTGTACTCTGAAATTTTACTAACAACTTATTTAAAAACAGTGTCAAATTTGGTTGTATCTCTTGACATGCAAGGGCATCAAAAAGTTTGTCCCTCATTTTTGGAAATTGTTAAAAAATAACTTATTGATTCTTTTCTTTGTCACTTTTTGTTGTCATAATTTAAATAGGTCAAATTGAAATTGTTTTAAGTTTATACCCTATCTCATTTTTATTCTAGTTTAATAGTTTGATCTTTGTGTTTAACCAATCAAGTAGATTGACTATATTCAGAAACTCATTCAGGAAATTACTACCATGTCAGCAATGTTGTTTTCTTTCTGTTAAAATATACTCCATTTTTTGATGATGTTTGGTGCTTGTCATATCCCATGCCTTCTGATTGTTGAAGAAATTATTGTTATGTAAGTCTACAGTTTCTATGTGTTCCTTAAGCTGACACTCTTTTCCTTACTTCTCAAGCATATTTTTAATTTGTCCTCTCATTTCCCAGTTTTATGTTAGTCACAAAGTATCAAAATAAATTTTGATGTAATCTGAAGGGACTTGTGTACATGTCTTATTTCCCCAATACATGTGGGCAGCTAGGTGATGCAGTTGATAGAGCCCTGGGGTTGGAATCATGAAGACTCATCTTCATGAGTTCAAATCCAGCCTTAGACATTTATTAGCTATGTGACCCTTGGCAAGTCACTCAACCCTGTTTGCCTTAGTTTCCTCATTTGTAAAATGAACTGGAGAAGGAAATTACAAACCACTCCCGTATTTTCACCAGGAAAACCCCACATGGGATAATGAAGAGTCAAACACAGCTGAAATGACTCAACAGCAACATGTAGTTGTTTACATGTAGTAAACTTTGAAAGGTTTGCTACCCTTGTTGTACATAAGTTTTTGCTTTGTTAGCAACATATACAAATGTTTAAAAATAGTTTCCTCCTCAAGAACTATATGATCAAAAGAAAATATACTGGTTCTGTGGAGAGGTCAAGGGATACTGGTATTCTTGTAATTTTGAGAAAAAAGTGAGGAAGGCCCCCTGTTTTTTGACTTAGCCTTGTGATGTAAATTTATGAGAAGACATGGATAAGAGTCACATAGGGGAGGTAAACATGGATGAGTTGCAGTCTTCATTATTGTAATATCTTTCAACAGTGAGACTACTGATCTATTTAAGTACATGATAGTATTCTGTGTAGTGAGTATTATATATATTGATAAAACACATGACCTGAATTCAATTTCTGATTTGCCATTTACTGCTTGTGTTGATGTTGGGCAAATTAATCTCTCTAGGCCTTAGTTATCTTATTAAATGTAGGACTTGGATTAGATGTCCTCTAAGGTCTCTTATGGTTCTAAATCTATTTCTAGTTGAGAAGCAGGCTGACACTGGATAGAGGACTGTTCTTAGAATCAAGAAGTCCTAGTGTATGTCATGACCATGGAGAAAGTCAGTCAAACCAGTATTAACCACATTTTATGTGCCAGGCACTGTGCTAGGCCTTAGCTGGGGATGCAGAGAAAGGAAAAAGACAGTCCCTGCTCTGACGGAGCTCAGAGTCTAATGGTTAAGACAACATGCAGACAACTACATGCAGATAAACTCTGGACAGGATTAATTGGAAATAATCCACAGAGAGAAAGCACTAGTAGAATTAATAGGGATTGGGAAAGACATCCTGTAGAACAGAGGTGTCATACACATCCTCCTCATTGAGACCTGTACCAGAATAAAATGTAATTGGGAAACATTTGACAAAATAAAAATATAATAAAACATATAATATTACCTTTTTTTGTGGGGCAGTGAGGGTTAAGTGACTTGTCCAGAGCCACACAGCTAGTGTCAAGTGTCTGAGGTCAAATTTGAACTCAGGTCTTCCTGAATTCAGGGCTGGTGCTTTATCCACTGGGCCACCTAGCTGCCCCTGGTAATACTACTTTTTAAAACTGTAAATATATGTCTTGGAAGGATCCTCACGTATAGTTTAGTGGTCCCAGTTCTTTTGAATTTGAAACCACTGCTGTAGAAGATGGGATTTTAGCTAAGATTTGAAGAAGGAAGCCAGGAGGTGAGATGAGGAGGAAGATCAGGACAGCTAGTGAAAATAATCTGAGAGATAGAGTCTTATTCAAGAAACAGCAAAGATGACCAGTGTCAGCATTTATTAAGTGCCTGCAGTTTCAGGCACTGTGTTTAGGTGTACTGTTTTGTGACCTCAACCTCTCTGAGCCTCAATTTTCTAGGTGGCCTCTAAGGATCTTGTGATCCTAACATAAAATATAAGAACAAGACAATTTACAATAACGTTAGGGGGGAATTTGGCAGCTCTCTGAAAGTAAATTACAGGTAAATTGCTGGACTGATTGTCTATGCATGAAGAAACAGATATGAATCAAATAGTAATAATAAAGTGAAATTCTGCTTTTTCTATGTACCTGATATTAATATTTTTAGATTTACTTCTTATGTATTGATTATGGAAGCTAGGAAGACTTGATCACAGCCCAAGACCTATTACAATATGTTTTAACTTGGAATAGCAACTTTAAAGGTAATCTGGATAACCTACTAGTAATTCTATCAGGTTATTTTTCTGACCTAAAAAATTAAAGAAAAAATAGCACATGTTTTGTGAAATTAAAAATCTGCATTTTGAATTGTTGAATTTCTTTGGATTAATTACCGTTGAGAAAACTTTTTTTTTGGCTTGGGATATAAGATTTAAAGTTCGAAGATGGTAGAAAATGTCTGTAAATATATGCCCAGAGACCAATAGATATTTTGAAAAGGGCAGTTTTTTGGTTCATTCAAAAATAAAATATAGGTAAAAAGATAAATATAAGAATTATTACTGAAGTTTTATTTAGATATAAAAAAGTTCATTCTGAAAGGAAATTTGAATATGAGGAGAGCAACTGGAGATGATACTTATTTGGAGATAAAGAGAAGCATTGAAGATTTGGATAAGCTTATTCACCTGAAGTTGAGATCAAGAATGCACTTTTGAGGAAAATAGACCTATGGTGGAACAAGGTCTTTCCACTGTAACCTGAAAAAAAGCTCTCACAATACTCAGTTGAAAACTCCAAAACCTGTAAGATATTGGAAAGAATGGATGTCCAAAATAAAAGAATTACAAGATTGAATTTACTAAGTTAATAACATGCTGAATTATACCACAGTCATATAGTCAGGAATATTTAAATTTTGATCTTAAAAGATTCTTGGCAACTTAAAAAGGAGTGAGTTTTGTAGACTAAGGATTGGCTTCTTCACCTTGACATAGTATTTGCATCATAGTAAACTTTCTATTTAAAAAAATGTGTGTGTGTGTGTGTGTGTGTGTGTGTGTGTATATATGGCGATATATATCTGTCTTTCTATCTATCTATCTAAAATACTATCAACCAATTCAATTTACCCTACTTATTCACCCTAAATGGCATTTGGTTGTTTACAAATAAACTCATCTTAATTCAGTTCACCCAACTCATTCACAGCCTTAAATGTTGTTTTGATGGTTTACAAATCATTTCTATAGAAAAAAATTATAATTAAAGACTTGAAAAGAATGGATTATAGGTTCACAAAATGCTTTTCAAGGTAAAGTATTGGTAAATATGTGGTATTTTTTCCCAAGGGGATTGCTTTGAAGGGGACAACTTTTGGGGTCATAAAATTTTAAAGCTAGAAGTTTGGAAGAGATACAGAGAATGCCAGTGGAACTATGATATTACATATGTGGATATTCTTTCCAGTAATGCTTATCACAACTCACTTTATTGTCTAGAAGATTAAAGTTTTTTTAGCTTTAGCTGTTTTTTTCCCTATATAATTTAGATGCTAAGCACTATTCTGGAAATCTTTTGTTATCTGGGTAAAATATGACATTGGAAAGGGAAGAGATTTTGGATTTTCAGAGTTCTTGGTTTCAGTGAAAGAAATACTTCCATAACAACCTGTTAGGTACCTACTTTTAATATATGAGAAAAATTGGTTCACTGTTTTAAAACATCGAACCAAATTGGGGGAAAATATAATTTTTCTTGTTTTGACTTTGGTCATTTGCTTACTTATATTTTGTTATCAGATAAATTAGGATTACTTTTTAAACTAACTAGTTAGAATCATCTATCTCTTAACTTGCTTTTGGAATACATATTTTGTACAAAACATTCTCTAGTCATGCATGTTTGTTACAAAATAATAGAAATGTTTTGCAGTAATTTTATCTAATTACATTTATTAGTCCAGTTACAACCCAGGGATCACAACAAACACAACCGCCACAGAAGCATTATGGCATTACCTCTCCCATCAGTTTAGCGGCCCCCAAAGAGACAGACTGCATACTCACACAGAAACTAATTGAAACCCTAAAGCCCTTTGGGGTTTTTGAAGAGGAAGAGGAACTGCAGCGCAGGTAAGTAAATTTACTTTTTATAATTGCTTACTAGTATAAATTAATTCCTACATAAGTGTTTTCATTTCTAAATTATGCTAATTCTTTCCTTTCCTCCAAATCTAGGTCACCTATTCATGTTTAAGTTCCTGTTTCATATCAGTCATACTTTGTGTTTTTCCTTTCCCCTTTCCTTGTCTCTTTATCTTCTTCCCCCAAAACCAAAACCAAACGTGAGTTTACTTAGCAGGTTCTTTGTGGTTCTGCTTCTCCCTGTGAAGGGGCAGAATCTGCTCTGGCCTAATTATGCCAATTACAGGGTGGCATACCCTCCATGATAATACTGAGATACTAAAAAAAAGAGGGGTTCATACCAACTTGGTTATGAATAGGTTTTATTAGGGTTAATTAGGTTAATTGCGAGAGTTTACTCACAAGAAGCCATTTGTCCTGGGTGACAGCAGGACAAAGTAACATTGTGGATCTCCACATCAACCCTGGGCCAAGTCAGGTATACTATAGAAACAGAACAAAGCGCCAGGGATGGCCCAGGATCATGTGCAAGTTTTCCTTTGGGATAGTTGGAGTTTCTTTTGCTGTTTACATTTATTCGAGGTAGTTTATGTTCTTCTGTGAAGTCATAGGTCATAGTCCCACTCTGGCTACCACTGTACACGCCCATGATTTTTTTTTTTAAGCAATGTGTTTGTGTATGGTTAGAAATTTAGGAGAAATAGGGAGCTTTGTAGGTGACTTTATGATATAGCAGCCATTTCGAGTAATACACAGCTAATCTCTTAAATACTTACTCTACATATATTATCTTTCACAGACCCCACGAAATGTCAGAGAACATAAGACATAAGTCCAGGAAAATTAGTTATTGAAACTGTTCAGCTATGAAAAGTTTTTTTGGGGGGGGGATTTTGTTTCATTCATCTTAACTGTAGTGATATCAAATGATGAGTAGTACAAATGATAATATTGAGAAAATGTTAATGTTTTCTCAACAGGATTTTAATTTTGGGAAAATTAAATAACCTGGTAAAAGAATGGATACGGGAAATCAGTGAAAGCAAGGTATGGACATTTTAAGACTTTCATAGGTGGAATAACAAGCTTGAATAAACTTGTTCTTCAGAATGAACAGACTTGTAAAACATCCTTGATTAAATTGGAGGCCAAAAATTGTCTAATGGTTAATACGTAGTCCATTTTGTATTGTTCATATGAAAATTTGTAAGTAAGTTGTCCTAAACTCCATCTTAGGGTTCAAGTTAGATTTTTTTTTTTGTCTAATGTATTTCAGAATTTAAATTCATTTCTTGCATGAGTTGTATCTTACTTTGAACAATAGTTGTTGAAAAATTATAAAAATCAAAAAGTAAAATAAAATAATAGTAATTAATGTGGGGAATTGTTCTTTAAACCTTCAGTCCCTTTATATGAAGTAAAGCATTTGTAATGTGAATAATTCTTATTTGGCATATTTTATATTTGTTTCTTCATATATTTAATTTTGTTTGTATTTTCATATGTTTAATTTTCTTGAAGTTGGGGTTGTCCTGCATTTAAATTTTGGGGTGACTTAGCAATTAGTATTAGATAGTTTTTGAGTTATAAATACCCAACTTAGAAACATATATAAACAACTAGCTATCATCCCACACTTTGATTCAGTGAGATTATTTTCAGAGTAATAACCTTGTTCATTTTTTGAGAGTGTGACATATGTAACCAAAACTGGGGCAGCATAAGAATTCATCACTCTTCCAAATTCTTTTCTTGCTACAGGATATTTTACCCATAGAATCATTGTTTAAAATGGTGTTTAATTTTTTTAAGTAGCTTACTTATTACAAAAATGAAGACGTAGAATAGAATCTCAAAGAGCAGTAATGGATATTGACTTCAAAAAGGCAAGGAAATTGAGTTTTTTCAGCTACATTATGGTGGGGTTTTTTTGTTGTTGTTTTTTTTGTTTGTTTTTGTTTTTTGGTGAGGCAATTGGGGTCACACAGCTACTAAGTGTCAAGCATCTGAGGCTGGATTTGAACTCAGGTACTCCTGACTCCAGGGTCGGTGTTCTATCCACTGCACCATCTAGCTGCCCCTTTGGCTAAATTATGGATAACTGAAATAGACATACTATATTTCTGTATCCATTATTTCTAACTATATAATTGACAATCAGACCTCAATTCCACTAATTAGAACACAGGGAAAAGTATATACGTTTAATGTTTGTTTCCTTATTGATTCTGCAGATGTTTCAAAACAAATTTTTAGGTGTTTCCAATGCCTTAATTTTTTGTTTTCACACTTTGCAGTGAAGTGCTCTGGCAGTACTAACAGTGTCAGTGAACTAGCATTTATTAAGCCCCTATTGTGTCCCAGGTACTGTGTTAAGAAAGACAAAAGATAATGGGGCAGCTAGGTGGCACAGTGGATAAAGCCCTGGCCCTGGATTCAGGAGGACCTGAGTTCAAATTCAGCCTCAAACACTTGACTCTTACTGTGTGACCCTGGGCAAGTCACTTAACTCTCATTGCCCCACCAAAAAATAAAAATAAAAAAGACAAAAGATGATTCCTTCTCTCAAGGAGCTCAAAGTCTAATGTGGGTGACAAAATGCAAACAATTATGTACAAACAAGATATATACAGTTTAACTGGACATAATAAATAGAGGGAAGGCACTAGTATTAAGGGACAATTGAGAAAGACTTCTTTGCAGAAGGTGGGATTTGAAGGAAGCCAGGAAAGCTAGGAAGCAAAGATGAGGGAGAACAGAATGAAATTTTGAATAATGGTTGGAAAGCAAAAGAGAAATGGTAGATCAGCCTTTGGTTTAAAAATAATTTTCATTGGAAGAAGAAATGTTAGTGTACAGAAGAAACATCAGTGTGCACTTTAAGCATACCATTCCACATTCTCTATGTAAAACACTTTGGGAGAGAGGGAGGTTGTAAGGGGACCAGCCTGTGGAGTGAGGGGGCTGGCACATGGTGTAAGGAGGTAACAGTGATAGAGAAGTGAGATCAGGAGAAGGGATAATGTGGGGGCTAGAGACAAACATGTGGTACCCAGAATGGATGGACGGAAGACAGACATGTCGGGGCCTGACTGGGTGGGCATAGTGGGGCAAAGGTCTTAGTGGTGGAGGTCTTAAGCCAAGTACCCCCAACCCTCACTCCCCAAATCGAGCAGCAGAATTGGTGACAGTCTTTCTGCTTTAATTTGGAAGGCTTTTGGGGGGTGGGGTCGGGGGATGTGTGTATGGATTTTTTTTTGTTTGCTTTTTGGGTAGGGGTGGGGGTGGAAGCCCATGTAGTGCTAAGTCACGGGGCAGGAGCAGAGACAGCACAGTATAAGTACAGTAAAGTACAGTAGGTGTTTTTGGTATAGGTGGTTTTTTTTGGAATTTGTTTTTCTTTCGGAATTCTTTGTTTAAAGTTGAATTTGCTTAATTTGAATTTATGTAAAGCAAGAACTGTGTGTATACATCCATCCATCCATCCACACACACACACACAGAAAGGGAGAGTGAAGAAGGAGTAAGGAAAGGGAGAAGGAAAATGTAGAGTACATTCATTTTTAGGATATGTTGCATAATATACTTATTAAAAGGCTTGTGGTACCTTGATGAATTTATTTAGTTACTTTTTAGTTATTTGGGAATGTAAACTCAGTTATTACATTGTTCCTATGGGAGAAGCTGGTTTGTATTGCAGTCAGTGTTCTTTATGACAGTTTCCAGGGATGCATTGCAACTAAAAGTGGAGAATGCTAGCATTTACAATTGAATATTGTGGTCATTAAGGAGTGTGTGTGTTGTGTGTGTGTGTGTGTGTGTGTGTGTGTGTGTGTGTGTTTTAAACAGATTTTTGATTGATATAAGCCTTTAGTTACAGAACTTTAATGTTTTTGAAAAATGAGATTTCTGAAGGTTTTTGAAGGTTAGTATGTGAAGTATATAAATAGACATTTATAGAGTTTATACAATTTGTAGGTGCCCTGAAGACCTTTCAGATACAAGTCTGTGTTAAAAAATTCTTTTTGATGTTTGTTTGGAAAGTAAAAATCATCAAAAATAATTTTCAGTCTTTTGCATTGAAAGATAACCTTATGTCTTTTGTTTTAATAGAATCTTCCACAGTCTGTAATTGAAAATGTTGGAGGAAAAATTTTTACATTTGGATCCTACAGATTAGGAGTTCATACAAAAGGTAAAGGTTGTTTTGTTTACTTGGAGACAGTTTTATGTTGTGTATTGGGGGTTATTTTTATTGGTTTGGGGAAAAAAATAGAATGTCACCTTTTCCCCAGTGTACTATAGTAGGGATTTGAGTGAGACTAAAGGAAAAATTTATAGTTGGTAGCTTCTAAATTGATAGGGATGAGTGTTCTTCAAGATCATTCCTTTTATGCTTTGTGATACATCAACTGCATTCTCTTTGTTCAGCTAGGAAGGGGTAAGGAAAAAAGACAGTGATTGACTGGAGACCTGTTATGTCCATAGTACATCAGGTGTTATAGAGATTATAAAAGGTAGATATTCCTGATTCATAAAGATTTGGCAGCCTGTCAGGTACTTGAGAGAATTGAGAGGAGGAGCCATTGAACAATTGGAGATAGAGAAGGAAGAGTTCATTGTAGATTGGGGGAAAAGTTTTGTGGAGGAGGCAGTCTATTCTGTTCTGATCCAGGAGGATCAAAGGCATGAGTGAAGATATGAATGGTATGTGGTCGACAGTGAGAACTGTAGTTCTAGAGATGGGCATCTCATCTAATCTTCACATTAAATGGCAGAATTCCCATTGAGTGGTAAAATGACTTGTC
Organism: Dromiciops gliroides; assembly: GCF_019393635.1. Taxonomy (NCBI): domain Eukaryota; kingdom Metazoa; phylum Chordata; class Mammalia; order Microbiotheria; family Microbiotheriidae; genus Dromiciops; species Dromiciops gliroides. The sequence continues at coordinate 303,029,788 of NC_057862.1, read as the reverse complement.
TAAGGTCACCTGGGCAGTTAGCATTAGAAGTCGGATTCAGATGATATATCTGACTTCAGGACTGGTTCTCTGGCCCCTTTGCCAGATGATCTGACTTTTGAGTAAAGAGTTGGGGTTGAGGGTAGTAGAAAATAATGGGAACTGTATTGAGAACATTGAAAGAAACAGTAGTTTCTAGGTTTTAGCTCTTATTTTCTGGTTTTATTGATGAGTCTCTTTACATAAATAGTTTTTCTCCCAATGGTATCATTTATCAGTTATCCCTGACTTCCATAGGAGGCAACCTGTGTCATTTGTTAGAAGAGGCAATGATTTAAAAGCGAGTGATTATCTATATTATGATATAGTTCTTTTCATTGTGATATAATGGCTAGAGCAAAGCTTCTTAAACTATGTTGTGACCCCATATGGGGTCGGGTAACTGAATGTGGGAATCATGAAAAATTTGGCAGTTAAATGTTTGATTTGTGTATCTCTTTTACATACCTATATATCCGGGGTTATGTAAACATTTCTTGGGTGAAAAAGGGTTGTGAGTGCAAAAAGTTTAAGAAGCCCTGGGCTAGAGCAGTAAAGTTAATGTGTGGGGTTTTTTTGTTTTGTTTTTGTTTTGGGGATGTGTTTTTCTTTCAGAATTCTTTATGTAAAGTTGATTTTGCTTAATGTAGATTTACATAAAGTAAGAACTGTCTGTATATACACATACACACATATATACATAGATTTATATGCAGCATAGAAAGGGAGAGTGAAAAGGAAGGACTTCTTGAAACTTTTCTATTTGCGACCGTTTTTTGCTTGAGAAATTTACACATGGCCCTGGGTATATAGGTATAAAAATAGGTAATACATAACCTTTTACTATTGCCAAATTTTTTGTGACCCACAGTTTAAGAAGCTAGGGGCTAGTGCACCAGCCTAGGAGTCAGAAAGACAGGTTCAAGTCCCTTCTGTTTCAGACTGGTTTTGTGACCATGGAAAGTTGGTTAAGCTCTCAGTATCCCTGGTGTCTCTCTAAGAACTTTAAAATTGCAGGATATTATGTATCTTACATTGACTGAGGGAAAATTCCTGAGAATTCTTTACTTCAATGAAACCATTATGTCTGGATCAGCGTCATGGCAACACCTCCTGCCTCCCCCTGCCCTGCCAAGGAAGCCAATTATATTGAAATGTAGTAATCAAGGTATTAAGAAAAATATGTTGGGGGGGCGGCTAGGTGGTGCAGTGGATAAAGCACCGGCCCTGGATTCAGGAGTTCCTGAGTTCAAATCCGGCCTCAGACACTTGACACTTACTAGCTGTGTGACCTTGGGCAAGTCACTTAACCCCCATTGCCCCGAAAACAAAACAACAACAAAAAAAAACAAACAAAAAAAAAAGAAAAATATGTTGGGGCAGCTAGGTGGCGCAGTGGATAAAGCACTGGCCTTGGACTCAGTAGTACCTGAGTTCAAATCCAGCCTCAGACACTTGACACTAGCTGTGTGACCCTGGGCAAGTCACTTAACCCTCATTGCCCTGCCAAAAAAAAAAAAAAAGAAAAAGAAAAATACATTAACAAGTTCCAGATTAAAAAACCATTGTCTAGAGTGCACCATTTCCTGGAGTGCTATTTGCATTTGATGGATTTATTTCTTTCAGGTGCTGATATTGATGCATTGTGTGTTGCACCAAGACATATTGACCGAAGTGACTTTTTCACCTCATTCTACGAAAAATTGAAGCTACAGGAAGAAGTAAAAGATTTAAGGGTAAAGTTTAATGCATCTATTAATTTGGTGAATTACATCATATTTTAAGAAGGGATAGAGAATTTCAGTTATAGATTAATATGTAGGATTATTTGAGTAGTATAACTATGTTAAAATGTTTCAAGTTATATTACCTAATTTGTAGTAGCCAGTTATTTTTATAGTTAAAAAATGAAGCAGTGTTATGGTCTTGTCCTTTTTCTCTTTTCCAGTGCCCCCCAAAGTAATTATTATTTTACTGCTGAAATTTAATTATCATTCTCTTATGGATATAGATTTCCAGATACTGAAATTTTTCAATTTGGTTTTAGGCTGTTGAAGAGGCGTTTGTACCAGTTATCAAGCTATGTTTTGATGGTATAGAGGTAAAGTACATTTTTAATTTGACTTTGTCTCTGTTTACGTCTGTAGCATAAGTATAATAATTGACATGAGTAGAACCTCATGTTTAAGGAGAATAGGATTAATGAATTGGGTGATTATGCACATTAATACAGCTTTCAAACTCTTACGCTTGCTTGCCTGGTGTTTGCAGGAATAATCTGAACTGATGGTATGTAGTAGTGCCAGTCTTATACTATTCCTATGCTTTCATTGTCCAGTATATCTATGAACTCTTTGATGAGAGGTGCTCCCTTCAGTAATACAAATTACAACTCATTCATACTTGCCTATTCCATTCTTTTCTTATTCATTTCCCTAACATGTTAACTAAAAGTGATCCACATAATGTTTTGAGGACCTTCTTTATGTTCTTATCATCATCATCAATACCTATAATAATAGTTAACATTTACATATGTAGCACCTATTATGTTCCAGTACTGTGGTAAGTACTTTTCAATTATTATCTCATTTGACCCTCATAACATTCCTGGGAAGTAGGTGCTATTAGGGTTAGGGTTAGCGACTTGCCCAGGTCATCCAGCTAGTAAGTGTCTTGAGGCCAGATTTGATTTTAAGTTGTCTTGACTTTAGACCCAATGATCTATTGACTGTGCTATGTAGCTGTCCTCTTTTTTTTTATGATTATGCAAAATACTACCATATCTGTAATTTTGTACAAGGAAACGATTAAAAGGGAAAAAAATGAAAGAACGTGGCAAAATAGCATGCTTCAGTCTGTTCCATTAATATCAGTCCTTTCTTTGGAGGTGGATAGTATGTTTCATCAGTAGTCCTTTGGGATTGTCTTGGATCAGTTGTATTGTTGTGAATAGTCAAGTCATTCACAGTTCTTCATCAAACAATATTGCCGTCTCTGTGTACAGTGTTCTTGGTTCTGCTCACTTCACAATACACCACTTCATACAAGTCTTTCCAGGCCTTTCTGAAATCATTCTGCTTGTTGTTTCTTATAGCACAATAATATTCCATCTCCATTATATACCACAGTTTGTTTAACCATTCCCCAATTGATGGGCATTCCTTTGATTTCCAATTCTTAGCCACCACAAAAAGAGCTGCTATAAATATTTTTGTACAAATAGGTTTTTTTCTCTTTTGGGGGGTTTTTGGGATATAAACCTAGCAGTGGTATTGCTGGGTTAAAAGGTATTCACAGTTTGATGTCCCTTTGAGCATAGTTCTAAATTGCTCTCCAGAATGGTTGGATCAGTTCACAACTCCACCAACAGTGGATTAGCATCTCAGCTTCCCCACATCCCCATCAACATCTGATATTTTCCGTTTTTGTTATATTTGCCACTATGCTAGGTGTGAGATGATACCTCAGAGTTGTTTTAATTTGCATTTCTCTGATCAATCATGATCTAGAGATTTTTTCATATGATTATCGATAGCTTTGATTTCTTTGTCTGAAAATTTCCTGTTCATATCTTTTGACCATTCATCAATTGTGGAATGACTTGTGTAGCTGCCCTCTTGTATCACAGAGATGCAAGTGAAACATGGATTATCTTTTGCTCTTCCAACATACATAATGAACTCATCTTTTTTTCTTCCCAGACATTTCTTTGACAATGTCCTTTATGCACTTACATGCTTTTTTATTGTCCTTTGGGTGATAAATCAAGATTTTAAGTATCTACTATGTTCCAAGCATTGACGATATAAAGACAACAATGAAGTAGTCAAAGAGTTTACATTCTATCTATATCTCTTATGATTCTTCAGATACTAATCTACTGTGAAAGCTATTGACAATAGAAGACAAGAAATATTACTTAACTGTTTACAATATAACACTGAAGGTTGTCTGTATAGTTTTGGGGGGTTTTTTTTTGTTTGTTTTTGGTATGGGGCAGTGAGGGTTAAGTGACTTGCCCAGGGTCACACAGCTAGTAAGTGTCAAGTGTCTGAGGCCGGATTTAAACTCAGGGCCTCTTGAATCCAGGGCCAGTGCTTTATCTACTGCACCACCTAACTGCCCAGTCTGTATAGTTTTAAAACAGGTTTATTAAATCGTGACAGTTACTGCTTAATTTACAGAGATATCTTGTTTTTTTCTTTGTAACATGAATACTTTTATTTAAGAACTAATAAAGTATGGCCAGAAATAATAATAGGAAAATGCAGTTGGTTGCTTTGTTCCTATACTGTATTTTCTTCCTATATTAGCAAATTTTTGTTAACTTTTACTCTCCTAATCCCAGTGATTGGTGATTGCTGAATTCTTTCCTCTATAAGAGTAAACCTTCTATCCCCTTACACTCTACTTCCTGTTCCCTTATTGCCACCCACCTCAACTCTGGGCCTACAGTATTCCAGACCAACTCTACTCACTCTTTGCATTGTGTCTTCTAGAACTCCTTTACCATAATTAGTAAGCTTCCTTTCACTTTACACTTTTTTCTCTAGAGGTCCTTTCTGGACTGTAGCATTTATTTACTGAAACCTGGTTTGCCCTGAATATTGGTACATCTCTGTCCATCCTTTTCAGTTATATGTTTTCTCATGCTCTAGACACTACAGGTTCCTGTAGTGCCCTTTGTAATATTCTTTGCTCCTCATTGCTGCTTATAATCCTCCTATTGTCATCACTCAGCAGCCTCTCCTCTTTTAGGGTTCATGCTATCCAAATTCATCACCCAATCCAGATCTTGGTGACTGTTGACTGGCCCTTCCTGGTTACCTGTCTTCCTATCTCAGTGATGTCAGTTCTTCCTTTACAGACTTCTTTGCCATACTGAGTCCTACTTAGAGTAAAGGTTGTCAACTTAAATGTTGATATTTCCTCAAGCCCCCTAACCTCCCAGTTCCTCAGTCTATTTAACTCTTATAACTTCTATACTTTACCTCTTTCACACACAGAATTGGTCTAACTTGTGATCTTGTCATCACTCATAGTTCTATTTCTGTGATCAAGAACTCTGCAGTTCTTTTATTAAATCATAACCTTCTGGGGCAGCTAGGTGGCGCAGTGGATAGAGCACCGGCCCTGGAGTCAGGAGTACCTGGGTTCAAATCCAGCCTCAGACACTTAACACTTACTAGCTGTGTGACCCTGGACAAGTCACTTAACCCCAATTGTCTCACTAAAAAAAAACAAATCATAACCTTCTATCATTCTAACTCTGTCCAATGTCTTTCTTGCCTAACATCTATTCTTTGTCTTTACTGTGACTTCTACTTTTACCACCCTTCATTACTTGCTCAGGCCATCACCTTTGTTCTGGCTATATCATCTTCCCTTCCTGGGCTCAACCCTTTACTGAACTATGTCAATTCTGTAATATTTTATATACTTGAATCCCTTTCTATATCTTATTGAATTGCACCTCATGCCTTGTTAACCCCAATCATGGATTACTTTTTTATCCTCCATTCTTACCTGTGTACTACATAGCTAAGCTAGAAAAAAATCTTGCAACCTTGCTAACTAGGTAAGTTACAAATTTGTATTACCTATTCTTATTTTATCCATATAACAAGACAATCTTTGTATTCTTCCATAATTGATTTCTCTTAGGCTTGTTACAGAAACTATCATAAATCTCTCCTCCCTGAAAGCCTCCCACACGGTGTATTTTCCTTATCCTCTCAGCTGAAGCTTTCACCTCGTAATATACTGAGAGAATAGAGGACATTTGTTGTGAGTTCCCTGTTCCCCATTCTGCACCTTGACCCAAGCTTGGACATCATTTGTGATCTTCTTCCAAGGCTGATCTCTACATAAAACCCTTAATCCTATCACATGTTTTCCTCTCCATTGGATTGCCCCCAAAATAATTGTCCTCCTCCTCCATCTTTAATCTCTCCTTATCCATTGGTTCCTTTCTTACTATCTTAATCAATCTTTTCCCCAAAGCTCTTCTGTCCCCTCAAGTTGTTGTCCTATATCTTTCCTCCTGTTTACAACTAAACTCCTAGAACAAACTGTCTACATTTGTGCTTCTACTCTTACTTCTCAACCCCTGAAAGTGTGAGTCCTACCTTCCTCACTCACTTTAAATTTCCATGTCCAGAGTTAACAATGACTTTTAAACAAAAAATTTTAAATGAATTTAGCAATCATTTCCAAAGAATGGAAAGGAGGTCATGTGAACTTCTTCCATTTAAAAGTTTTATACATTAAATTTAATAGGACTGGTCTGCCTCTATCCCCTTCTGAACCTCTCTTCCTCACATTTTAAGAAACTCAAATTATCTCAAAATAGAGAGCTTATTATTTTTTCCATCATACCTGTCCCAGTTCTGAACTTTGATGTTGGAGTCATGCGTAACACCATCATCCCACTCACCTCAGGTTCATAACCTCAGTGTCATCTTTCATTCCTCATTCTCTGAAATATTAGAAAACCATGATTTCAGCCTAACATTCCCCCCACCCTTCCCTTTTACCTAATGAATTCCAGTTATATCCTGTTGCTTCTAGGATCAAATAATGATGTTTAACATTGAAAATTTTTTGCACTCTGACTAACATTACATTTTAGTTCCCCATCACACATACTGTGATCTTGCCAAACTGATCTTCTGACTGTTCCTTCTATGTGGGACTTCATTTTCTACCCAATATCGAACCAAGAAGAGTAGGTAATAAAGTGTAGTTGGGAGGGGGAGTGAAGTCTTGATGTGTAGGAAAGAATTTCACAGTATACCTTCTGAACTACCATTTAAAACCACTAGTCTAGGGAAATTAAGAAAGGATTCATTTATAAGGTGACACTTCAACAGAACTCTGAAGGAAACCAGAGATTCTGAGAGGTGGCAGTGGGAAAAGAGTGAATTCCAAGCATGGGAACACTTAATGGTTGTGTGATCCTGATCAAGTTACTTAACCTCTTAGTTCCCATGTCAGTTGATTACAGTAAATTATAGATAACCTACTGAGCTGCTTTGGTAGAGGGAGTTTTACTTGGAGTTCTCTAAACAATGGAATTACATCTATTCCCTCACTCCCCTCACCCCTTAAGTATTTGAGTACATGAAAATAACAAGTTCACCTTATTTGAAGTAAATGTTTTTATCAAAAGTTTCAGTCATACTTCCAAATTATTCACCCCTTAAACAGAAGAAAATCAAACAAGTTTTCCCAACTAAACCTAAAAGTATTTGAGTACATGAAAATAACAAGTTCACCTTATTTGAAGTAAATGTTTTTATCAAAAGTTTCAGTCATACTTCCAAATTATTGTTCTTGGTTTGGAAAAGGTATTGGCGAGGACTTTGAAAGTGAGAAATCAGGGCAGTTAGGTGGCGCAGTGGATAATCAGCCTTGGATTCAAGAGGACCTGAGTTCAAATTCGGCCTCAGATACTTGACACTTATTAGCTGTGTGACCCTGGGCAAGTCACTTAACCCTCATTGCCTTGCAAAAAAAAAGAAAGTGGGAAATCACTAGGAGTGCTTGTAGCCTTGCTGTTTAAATGGGATATTGCTATAACTAATTATTCACTTTATTTAGAAATAAGCTATATTGGGAAGAGCTTAAAATGAACTTCTTAGCTCCCTAGTACACATTAAGGTAAAGATGTAGGGGTCTTAGGATAGCTCTGCCCTTGCTAATTATAGGTCCTTCCATGGGAGTAGTTTTCTTCCTTCAACCAGTGATTTCATTGGTGTAACCCTTTTTGCTGATCAGCAGTTCAGCTTTAAAGAATTTCCTTGGGGCAAAGAGAACTTAATACATGTGCATGGTCACATAGCTAGGATGTTTGGGAGACTGAACAGGAACCCTTGAATTTCTGACTTCTAGACTAATCATCTAGCCATTAGACTGGCTGAGTGTGTTTATACATAAATATTTTATTTTCTAGATCATTGTCTTTTGTACTACACTGTCCCCTGTCTAAAGTTCTATGGTATTCTGTTCTAAAGGTTTTCTAATGTTGCAGAAAAATGAAACAAGCAAAGTGGATATACAACTCCCTTTGAAAGGATATTTTACTGAATTCCTCTTTCTTTGGGATTGAGTTTTGAGATGGAAACTTTTTCCCTTAAGTAATCTCTACCATCTCCCTATCTTAAATACTTCTTTGTATTTTACACTGTCAGATGTCTGGTTATTTGTTGATATATCCTACATTATAGAAATTGTGTGACTGGCTACAGAAGAATGAATGTAGTATTTTATATTTGGAAAGAGTATTTCTTTTCTAACATGTATTTGTCAATTTCACCCATGCTTTATCCCCACTTTTCCTAATAAATACTCTTTAAAGTAACTTCTGTTATTCTCTGTTCATTTGCATTGGTTAGAAGTCTTTAAGGTAAATTTGTAGATTAAAATTCTTATTATTAGCAATAATTTGCTATGTTTCAATGTGTAGATCTAATCTTATCTTGAAATGGTTATAGTTCCCTAATCTTACATATTTTAACATGTTTGACTCCCTACTACTTGGATTAGCATTTAATTCATGGCAAATAGGATAGTGTGCTAAAAGCAAGGATAGGAATGTTTTAAATTTTTTACCATCCCCAAGATTCTTTCCCCTCCCCATCTATAAAACATTGTTTTCCTATTTTTAATCAATAAGCAATCTATGAAATATTTTTGGTAATATACTCACCAATGAAATGAAACTGGCACAGATAATTTTATGTACACAGACTCAAATGAATTAGCTAAATATGATCAGAATTAGAAATATTACAGGTATGATTTGAACCACACATTACTATGTTTTAACACTATCTGTGTAGGGACATTATCAGGGTTATTATGTCAAGAGATAGCACAAACATCCAGAAGAATCATTTTCTATGTATTCCTGAAATTACCTTCTTAACAAAAGTCTGTGGTTTGACAGGTGTGGAATGATTATTTTTTGTTTTCATTTAGATTGATATTTTGTTTGCAAGATTAGCACTGCAGACTATTCCTGAAGATTTGGACCTACGTGATGACAGTCTACTAAAAAATTTAGATATTAGATGCATAAGAAGTCTTAATGGTATGTGAAACACTTACACAGTATCAATTTTTCTTGTCAAATAAGAAATAAAGTTCTTTGAGCTTTTCTGTTGCATTAATAGTTGAGTCTTATCTTGAATTATTCACTATTTGCATGAGGCTGCATTAGTATACAAGGTTTAAGGATGTGTCTAGTATGATATACTTAAAAACTTGATGTCTAGTTTATTTTTCTGAAAATAAAGGATTTAATATACTGTTATCTTTAATTTAGATGATGAATTAAAGTATTTGTACAGTAATGTAAGCACATTATTCTTTTTTTTTTTTCTTATTTTTGCGGGGCAGTGGGGGTTAAGCGACTTGCCCAGGGTCACACAGCTAGTAAGTGTCAAGTGTCTGAGGCTGGATTTAAACTTAGGTACTCCTGAATCTAGGGCCGGCGCTTTATCCACTGTGCCACCTAGCCGCCTCACACATTATTCTTGTTTTTTGGGGGGGTTTTTAGTTATTTTGTTAAATGTTTCCCAATTACATTTTTTTTTAAGTGAGGTAATTGGGGTTAAGTGACTTGCCCAGGGTCACACAGCTAGTAAGTGTTAAGTGTCTGAGTCTGGATTTGAACTCACATACTCCTTACTCCAGGGCCGGTGCTCTATCCACTACGCCACCTAGCTGCCCTGCACATTATTCTTAATAACTTAAATATGTTGACTTATTTAGTTGATGTGTTATTTATAGTTAATATTTCCTATTGGGAATAATGAGTGTCAGTTATGAAGTGAAACACGAAGCTCAGTAGTTCCCCCCCCCCCCCCATATTTTATGGACAGTATCCAATGTGTTAGGTTTTTTTCTGGGGTTATATCATCTTCTAAACTTGTGTTTTACTTGACATTATATAAAATAATATAATAAGACTTTTTAATTTGTTTTAGTTATGAGCCTAGGAAAATTTGAATAAATGCACATGAGATTTTAAAATGAACTTTTGATCATCTGAAATGTGTTTTTTCCCTCCCTTTTGTTCATTAGGTTGCAGGGTAACCGACGAAATTTTACATCTAGTACCAAACATTGACAACTTCAGGTTAACTCTGAGAGCTATCAAACTTTGGGCCAAACGTGAGTTCAGAATTTGCTAGGTAGCTAATTAAAATGATGTGTGCTTTGTTCCCCAGTAACTTACTTTTTGTTTTTCCCTTATCAACAGGCCACAACATCTATTCCAATATATTAGGTTTCCTCGGTGGTGTTTCCTGGGCTATGCTAGTAGCAAGAACTTGCCAGCTTTATCCAAATGCAATAGCATCAACTCTTGTACATAAATTTTTCTTGGTATTTTCTAAATGGTATGTTTTTAGATTATATTAAAATAAAATTGATTGTAGACACTGAAGTTTAGTCTTATTTCTATGACACTTCTGCAGCTGGTTCCAGATTTTAAAATTGGACATAATTAACAGTTTAGTTTAATGGCGACCCAGAATTTGTTTTTTTATTTATTTTTATATATATATATATATGGTGAGACAATTGGGGTTAAGTGACTTGCCTAGCGTTACACAGCTAGTCAGTGTTAAGTGTCTGAGGCTGGATTTGAACTCAGGTTCTACTGAATCCAGGGCCAGTGGTCTATCCACTGTGCCACCTGGCTGCCCACTCTGTTATTTTTTTTTTATAGTGTGGTATACTCTTTTTTTTTTTTTTAAATGTATGAGGTATTTTATTTTTTCCGTTACATGTAAAGATAGTTCTCAACTTTTGTTTATACATGCTTTACAATTTCAGATTTTTCTCCCTCCCTCCCCCCTCCCCTAGACAGCAGGTAATCTGATATAGGTTATATCTATATATCTCTATACATATACATATAGATATATATATATACACACACACACATATATTTTTTAAAGAGTAAAGCTAAGCCCCATTTCATTTCCCTTTGCCAATTCCTATTCCCCCTAAAAAGGATGACAGGTTAGCAATATAGTATACATTATTTTAATACTAAGTAATCTCCAGACAAACTCTCACTTTCATTTTAACCTGAATGTCACATTTAATCAAATAAAAATGGTACCTTGGAATATCCATTAACTTTTTCAGAAATCCTTCCCCTTCTTTTCTCCATTTTGGAACCTAAAGATGTATATACTTTGGGGAGCACTCAGTTAATCAGTTGTTTCCAATAAAATATTGATGTATAACATACACAAGAAGCATATAAGAAGAATACATTCACAAATATATGCAAAAAGAACAATTTCATGACATCCTAGATTTGCTGCTCTGATAGTCAGTAAAATTTTCCACCTTTTAAAATGTGCAAATCTTGTAAACATTTTTAAAAAGAAATCCTGACTAGTGTCTTTAATTACTTTGTCTTTATGGATGGACATAGTGACTTGAATTTTAAAATTTTCAAAATGTTTAATGCATAAGAAAAGTAGTTACTATTCCATTGCATTTTTAAAAATAAACTGATAATTTTCACCATTTCCCTAAAGTACTTCTATTGATCTAGACAATGGGGTTTATCCTCTGGCATTTTTGTTTAATCACTTGTTTCCTACTCATTTAGAATGAAACACATTTTAAATTTTAAGTCAAATACTTCTAAAGTTTTCATAACAGTGCTGATAAGTCTTAGAAATGCCCTCTGTCTAGCCATTAAATGGGCTAATATTTGTAGCTAATTTTGAAGTATCTGACTTGAAAGAAATGATCCCACCACATAGACAAAGCACTATATTTCATTCAGTTGTTAATGCTACATCATCTTAAGCATCTTAGTGTAGAATCCTTTGTTTATTGCATGTAGTTTTTTTTATAATTGATCATGCTGCCTTAGGTATTATTTCTCCAGTTGCATAGGGATTGGGGTAGAATAAAGAATGGATTCTCTTTCAAAGGGGTGGGTTTCCCTTGTTTCATGGTTGAGTTTGATCTGAAGAATATTTCAAGATATTTTACAATAGAGCTGATTGTTATTACTATATAATGGCTTTACCAACTATTTCAGGGCTGCAATATGGGACATTTTTCAAATGATGTTGTGATTCTATAGTTTAGAAAGAAGGCGCCTTACATAGACTTTAACTTGAAGAAAAAAGAATAAAAAGAATAAAAAGAATAAAAGTCTTTCATCTATTGATTTGTCAAGAGGGCAAAATGAAGAAGGATCACATTTCACAAAATACTTTGTTATTAAAAAAAAGTATAGATGGTAATATCCAATAGTCTTATCAAGTGCTACAATCTTTTTAAACAGGGAATGGCCAAATCCAGTGCTATTGAAACAACCTGAAGAATGCAATCTTAATTTGCCTGTATGGGACCCAAGGGTTAGTGTATTATTTTTTCCCCTATAAATTCCACACTGTACAGTAAAAAGTAAAATCAACTGCTTAAAGAAACTCAATGGAGACTTCATGTTTTAGATATTTATGGATGTAGCTGGCTATTGGCAATTGTTTCAACAATTATATTTTCTTCATTATTAACATCAGCTGTAATTGTCCTATAATTTATAGGACATTATTACTTTGTACCCTGTGAAAAAACATTCTTAAGAATATATATTATCTAGCTGAATATACTGACTTCAGTAACAGATTTGCAACCTACAATATATATTTAATCATACGATTATTAACTATGTAAGTAAAAGTTGTGTGGGCAACTGTGCATAAGAAAACAAAATAAAAGGCTACTAAAAATATTCCCTGTATTTATTTCATGTAAACATTTTGTTAAAACTGATTTGTAATACAAAAGCTGTTGGCAGAATCATTTAGTATGTGACCACTTTCAAGAAGTACCATTTTAACTATCCGTGATATAATTGTTACAGTTGGTTTGAATTTCTGTAAATCGCATTTCATGTATTTGAATTGAGGAATAGCTTTAATTGTAGTTCTTTTTGGGTGTTACCATCACAACTGAGAAAATATTAATTTTGATATTTTTTCATTTGAAAGAAAAATAAAATTCAGGATCTCAGAATGAGAGATTTAATTGATTTTTGAAATCACTCACAACTTAATGGGTTTATGGACATTTTATCTTGTGCCAGTATTGCTTTTGCTGGTCTTATCACTGTATCTAAAATTATTTTTTTTCTATTTTTCTTGATCAGAAAAGGCTAATTATGTTTTTTTGGGGCGGGGAGGTGAGGCAATTGGGGTTAAGTGACTTGCCCAGGGTCACACAGCTAGTAAGTGTTAAGTTTCTGAGGCCAAATTTGAACTCGGGTCCTCCTGACTCCATGGCTGGTGCTCTATCCACTGCGCCACCTAGCTGCCCAAGGCTAATTATGTTTTAAAGCTTTCAAACTTCATGGGTAAATGAATTGAATTGTAATTCAGACTCTTACATTTGAGATAATGACAATACACCTCCTCAGCATTAAATCTAGAACTAGGTCCTTAAATAATACTATCAGCATTTTTAAAAGGCAAAACTAACATGAGTAGTATGCATTAAATATTTCTTAGATCTCTTATGTAAAATTTATTGTATGGTACAACAAAGTAATGGATATCTAGAGAGTTAGGAGACTTGAGTTCTAGTACTGATTTCTGCCATTTACTCTTTGTTTAACCAGTAACAAGGTCTTCTTTGGGACTCAATTTCCTCATCTGTAAAACTCAAGTGTTAGCCTGGATCATTTCTGTTCCTTCTAGTTCTTACATTCTTTGATTCAATAGAATATGTTTAAGAACATGACTCTAATTTTTATTTTTATTTTAAAAAATATTTAAACTTTCCTTTGGAGGCCTTAAAGCATGTTTTAGGAAGTATAGTTTTTGCCTAAAATAATTCTTTACCCCCTCCCCTGCTTTGTTTCGTTGGGGAGGGTTTGTTTTATTTTTGAATATTATACTAAAAGCCTAATAATTAGGATACACAAAGTTTATCTTTTCATTTTAGGTACCTTGTTCCTATTAATGGTGTAAAGGTAGATTAATAAAAGTGCTTATGAGCAGATGTCTTTAATAAAGCATTTTTATGAAAATGAACTTTTAGTTGAACCCAAAGTACAGTTCAGTTTTTCAATTTATAAAAAACTTACTTTAGGGTACCGTATTAAATTAGTCTTTCTAACATTCAATGTTATTCTATGTCAGGATACATCCTGAAGAATTTAGTGTAACATGATCATTTACTTACATTGAACTTTTAACTGATAGGTTAGATTTATTCTCTGGTGCTTTAAACAATTTCAAAACAGGGCTTACTTAACTGCATTTTCTTGATTTTACCTTCAACAATGAATACAGTTAAAATTGATCATTATTCAGTTTATCAAAGGATAAAAGTCCAAATTTCTGTTTCATGTGTACTTGAAGAAACTGATTGGCTGTTGTTATATATAGGTAAACCCCAGTGATAGGTACCATCTTATGCCTATAATTACACCAGCATACCCACAACAGAATTCTACGTACAATGTGTCCGTTTCTACACGGATGGTCATGGTTGAGGAGTTTAAACAAGGTAAGTTCTTTTATCCTTACCCATTTCTTCATATACAGAAGTTTAAAATATTGTTCTAATCCTAGCATTATGCTGTATGATATTGGTTAAAATGATAATTTCCAAACTAGAACTTTGCAAGAGGATTACAGTATAGTCTAGAGAATTCACTTCTTAAATGAGTAATGTTTTATATTTTTCAGTTATACAATTTGTATTTGACTTGACACCATAAAAATTGTAATTTTTAAAATATTGTATGGGTATTGGAGTGTCTTTAATAGATTTTTGTAGGCTATATTTAGTACCTTAATAATATATTGTTGCCATGTAGAATTAGTTTCTAGTCTCTTCCACAGGCAGAGACTAATGAAACAGGAGGATAAAGCCCTTAAGGAAGGAAGTTGGGCAAGAATGGGGATATTACCTTCCATTTTGCATCAAGAACTCCCAAACTACCATGAAATTCAAAACATATAGTAAGATTTTCTACTTTGTATTGCCCTTTATGGGGAATACATAGGTCTCCAATAACCATTTTTTAATGAAGAAAAATTTGAAAGTGAAGAAATATACTTGATTTATTTCTCTCTAAGCTAGATAACATCAATTTTTTGAGTTTATATAAAAAGTATTAGAATATTACTCTTATTGTTGGTTACTGATTTAATTTAGTAATGAGCCCCAAATTTTGTATATTATTATGTTTGTGGCTCCCCCCCATAATTAATAGGTTTAAAATGAGAAAGTCTTTGTAAATTTAATTAGTAACTATGTTGAATTATAATGTATGCGTGTGGTATAAAAGTTTTTGAATTGTCAGATTGCTAATATTTATAGCAAAGTATGCAAAGAAGTTTTAATATGTCTTTAATTTAGGTCTTGCTATCACAGATGAAATTTTGCTGAGTAAGGCAGAGTGGTCCAAACTTTTTGAAGCTCCCAACTTCTTTCAAAAGTACAAGTATGTATTTTAAGGCATGGCAGACATTGCTTTCTTAATATTCACAGTGATATATGTGACACTTTGTTAGACAAGCATTTCTAGTAGAATTAGGTTTGAAGGTTCTCATTTTCCTGTAAATCTCTGCTATTTAGAATAGCAAACACTTTTTGTTGATGTATTTCTTTTTTTACCATCTCTTCCTTTTCAAGATAATATTTAGCCTTTATAATTTGTTGCTAAATAATTTAGCTTTCATTAATGAAGACATCACTTAATGAGTCAAAATTGTTGTTAGTGATTTGGCCGGAAGGAGAAATGCTAAATACGTGGTTTTTCTACTGATTTTTAATACCTGGATATTTTAGGCCACTAGAAAGGTATGTGTTGCTGATTAAAGAATGAAAAACTAGGATTATTAGAGGGGAGAAGTTCTTGTTAAAAGTTTATATTTGGAAAGATCACAGTCACTTAAATTTGTAAAATTACATTTTGCTGATTTTCTCGATACATAGCCAACTGTTAATGTTGTTAGTAGGCTATAACATTATCCATCCATATATTTTCAAAATAAGGTAGTCCCTTCAAATATTTAAAAGAAGTTTTCCCAGGAACCTAGAAGACCTAATATTTTTAACATAAATGTTTAACTTTAATGGTTTAATACCTTTTTAGTACAGGTCAGAAGCCTATTTTAATTGTATTTGATTTTGATGAAAATTGTAAGTTTTATAATAAATCTTACTTGGAAAAAAAAATGGACTGCATTTTTATTTGCCCTGAGCTGAAATTTTGCCAGAGTCCCACTTTTTTTTTTTTTCAAAAAAATTTTTTAAACATTTGAAAGTTTTCTAACCATCTGATCTTGTATTGGATTGTGTTATGTAATAATCTAAGCAAGATTTTAATATGCTATTCCCCAATTAAAAAAATGAATGATGACCATAATTATGTCTCTGTGTTTTGTTTCTGTACCTTTTGCATGAAAATAAAAACCAGTAATCGAGCACTTGAATTGTGTTCTGGGGATTGCATTTGGAAGATTGTGTTATCAGTGGCAATTTAAATAATTTATAATATTGATGATCTCTACCTTTTCTTTAGAAATTTTCTTTGTGTATAGAGTTTTTCTCCCTTTTTACTGTTGAGGACCATTTAAGTTTGATATAGGCTTAGGTACAGCTTTTTCTAATTCAGTACAAATCAGAACAGTAATTGAAAACAGAAGAATAAAAAATATTCTTCATCATAAATATGTAGTGATGCCACTCAAATTTCTTTAGGAACCACATTTACTCAAATTTGCCCTTTGTAAGTTTAGTGTATCAAGAATTGGACTAATTAGTTTGTATCATGCAAGTTGGGAGGCAGTAAACTGATATTTTCTTCTTTAGAACCTAAATACCTATATACCATTTAATGATAATTTTTGTTTGAAAAAAATTGACAGGGATCCCTTTTAAAGTTTTACTTTATGTAGCAGCTTTTTAAAATTAGTTATAATTTATCTTTTTCTAAATTATTCAATCTGAAAGCATTCATATTATTTTGCTGCATATGTGTCAAATAAGTATACTTTTAATGAGTAATGGTAATTTGTTTTCATCTATTAAATCAGAAAATGTCATATCAGGTTGGTGATTTGGATATATTTTAAATATATAATAAACAATCTTGATCTAAACTTGAGTGTTGAAAATCATGACAAGTGTACTAGTTATATCACACAGAATTTCTCCCATCTTCTGGTATTCTTCCCCGAAGAGATCCATTATTACAAAGGGAGCTGAGAGTTAGAAATATTTAACAATAAGAATCTCTTAATGATGTAAGGTTTGTAGACACTCTTTATTATGGAATTTTATTTCAAAATAGTCCCCAAGTTATTATGAATATGTAAAAAAAAAAGTTAAATATACAAGATAATGAGAGACAGGCAAAGTTAAATTTTTCTTTCTTGTAGTATAGTTAAATTACCTAAATTTGTCTAGCATCCTTCATTATTGCAGTTGTCTTAGAATACAATTTACTACATACACTTTTACTATTCATTAGATTCGAGTGTTTATATTTGAAGGAAACCACCCAGAAATGTTCAAGATTGTTTCCTTTTTTTACAAACAAACTTCTAGGAAACCAAGTTGTCAGCATTTGTTATATATGCAAATGTGAAGTCATAGTTTTGATTTGTGGTATCTTGGAAATGTTTAGTACGTTATATGAAATTATTTTTGAGAGCAGAAAGGCATTTGACTATTCTCAAGATTGTTTTTAAGCTTAATGTATTAAGGGCTGAGTTACACTCATGTGATAATACTGAGGTTCAATTCTTTAAGATCTTTAAGAAAGACAGAACTTTGAGAAAAACTTTTAACTTTACCTCAGATTTAAGATAGCCTAATAGCACTAACAGTGAAGGAAAGGGCTTTTTTTTTTTTAAGTGAGGCAATTGGGGTTAAGTGACTTGCCCAAGGTCACACAGCTAGTAAGTGTTAAGTGTCTGAGGCCGGATTTGAACTCGGGTACTCCTGACTCCAGGGCTGGTGCTCTATCCGCTGCGCCACCTAGCTGCCCCCGGAAAGGGCTTGTTAAAAAAAACGATATGCAAAAAAAAAATTAGCAAGAAAGGGATGAGGGGTTGAGCTAGATAGATAAATGAAATGTGTTCTTTTATACTTAATTTTTTAGATACCTAGACATCTCTATAGAGGTAATTAGAATAAGGAACAATGGAGGAATCATGCAGGTTTTAATAGATTTTGTAATTATTAGTCCATTGTGTGTTAGTCTTTGTAAATACCATGTCATGAAAAATTAAATTAGGCTATATTTTTTAAAAAAACTAACACATTTTTAAATGATGTATACAATTGTCAGTATGAGATGTGGCAGCTGATTTAAGTGAGCGTCAGTGACCTAAAGATACAGTAATTTGGGCTATAGGCACAACTCTAAATTCTAATTTGAATTTTTCATAAAATCTTTTGAGCCCTGGGTTCAAAAATTTGTCAGTTTTTCATTAATTAGATCAGATGCATTTATGGTAACTTTCTTGATTCATCCAAGGGTTTTTATTTGCAGGTTTTTAAAGTTTTATTGTTTTTTATTTATTTTAAGATAGCAAACTAATGCCCAAAACATTAACGTGTAAATGTTATTTGGAGGTTTTTGATTTGCCAGTGACTGTCCTTCATGTAGTCATTTGCCAAGCATTTAATTCGGTTTCATTTTTGTAAACTGTTTTGAATGATTTCTAATATAAAGTAAAAGTAATTCTGATATAGCTACCACTTCAAAGTAATTTCTACCCTTTTTTAGGCTAATGAGATTTCATCCAAATTTGGGTTGTGGATTTAATATATGTTCAAGACGAAAATATTTTTTTTTGGAGAAGGTTGAGGGAACAAATTCACCTTTCCTTTGGTCAGTATGTCTAGGTTGTGGAAAGGTAGGGGAAGGAAGGTTGATGCTTTAGTGTGTGAATGTCTAATTTTTAGCATCATAGAAACTTTTAAATTTACCCTCAAAGATTATTATCAAAAATTTTAAACATCTGACTAATTATATTCTAAAGAACATTTTAAAATTTAATTTAGTATCCATTTATACTTAGGTTTGCAGCTCTGTCATTCTTGCAGTGTATAAATTGAAATGCATATTAGTTTTGTGGCATGGCTGTAGTACTATGTAGTAGTACTTCATTTATTAAACAGCATTAGATTTAAGAAAATAAGCCAATTTTCCATATAATTTTAGTATTAAAATTCTGTTTGAGTACCAAACTTTAGATTAACCTTCAATCATTTAAAATGTATTTTAAAAGGTATTAAGCACATTCTTGCTTTTAAAAAATAGGACTATAACATTTCCTTGATGATTCACAGTCATCATTATGAACTTCAGTTATCTTATCATGTAAAGTACCAAAATTGTCATAGTCTTTTATTATAGTAGGTCTATTTGTCCCATATATGAAGTTTCTCCCTGAAGCTATGCAGTGAACACACTTTTAAAGCAATTACTGTATACAAAACATTGAGGATAAAAAGATGAAAAAAATATAGCTTTGGTAGGGAAGCCTTAAAGCATTTATGGTACAGTGTGAGTGCACAGTCAGTATAATAAATAGTAAAATGTATAAAGATTTAAATAGTGAGCCAGATAAAATGCTGTAAAAAATTTTGGTTTATCTTCTATTTGCCTTCTCCCTGTTTTTTTTTCCCTTTTTTCTTTTAGTAATCTCCCATCTAATCAACATACAGTGGGTTGGGGAACTATATGACCAGTTTTTATAATTATGTATAAAGAAAAGCAATTAGGTTCTAAGGTAGCTTTTAGGAACCACATATATATGTATATAAACTTTAGCATGTAGCTTTTTATAATAATTGTTTTTGACTGCTTAGAGACTTGGTAGACTGGTTTTGATGTTTTTTGTTTTGTTTAGTTTTTCTCCACCTAGTTGAAGTTGCTGGATAAGTGAGCTGCTAGCATGTGTCTGTGTGTAAAGTTAACAGGTTGGCCTTTTTTTTTTAAAGCCACAGATAACTTTGCTGAAATTGATTCTTTTAACCATTGGCAGCAATGCTTTGTCAGCAAAAATAAGTGCAGAGAGTATGGACTGAATACAGCTAAACTTATTAAAGTATTCTTATTTTCCTTTTTCTTCCACTTTGAAAGATTTTTAATCCCATTTAACACAAAGGTGAGAACATTATTTAGCTAATCTTTTAGAGAGAAGAGCAAGTAGTCAAATCAGAGGTGACTAGGCTGTACTTACTGGTTTTGTGTCTAACACTTATAACAATCGCTATTCTATAATTTATTAATAAAAATTGTTGGCTAACTTCAATAAAAGTTACCAGTTATGCATGTCAGTGAGCAGTTCAATGCTTATTAATTTGGCTTTAAGGAAAAACAAGGTAATTGGTCAAGATGAGGCAGTCAAAATAAACTTGAAAATTGTGACCGATTCTACTTGGAGCCAGATATTCTTTCAGATTAATTTGGTATCAGCTTCTAAATTTAGCTTTTTGAGTTTTTCTTTAATTTTAAAAGCATTTTCCTTTATCTGTAATCTGGGTCACATTATGGATTGGATATAATTGTGCTTTGTTGGATTGAAGTAAGGCCTGTTTTTAAAATGTTAGGTCAGATTTTAAAAATATTTGAGAAATACTTGAACTCTGTTCATTTACTAGGTTATTAGCACAATCTCCATAATCATAAGGTTTATGACTAAAGCGCTGAATTTTTGTTCATTGTCCCTTTAAAACAAGCTCGTCTATTTATTTATTTAGTTAGTTAGTTATTTATTTATTTACTGGTGAGGCGATTAGGGTGAAGTGACTTGCCCAGGGTCATAAGCCTAGTAAGTGTGAAGTGTCTGAGACCAGATTTGAACTCAGGTCCTCCTGACTCCAGGGCTGGTACTTTATCCACTACTCCTCCTAGCTGCCCCCAAACAAGTTTATTTTAATGTGCTTTGAATGAATAGCCTTTAAACAGTTTTGAGGGGACAAGGTACGCCATATCATTTTTCCTCTCACTACAATTTATATTAGTTTTCTTGTTTTGAAATGATTTTTTTTAACATAATCTGTTAATGTATATCTCTTTCAGAAGCAATTAAACTGTCCTGTAGTTTGAGCACTTGTGGAATATTTATAAACAAATATAATCCATTAATGTGCATAGGGTGAGATTTTCACTTTGCAATGGTTTTTGGGCTAGCTGTTCTAAAGTTAGAACAATTCAAGGAAGCTTATAGCATTGTGGCTTGAATATCCAACTCCAAACATATAAATAAAATAAATAGCATATTGTCTTTATCTTCAAAGGCATTATATTGTACTTCTAGCAAGTGCACCAACAGAAAAGCAGCGACTAGAATGGTGAGTACAAGATAAGATTCACAGAAAAGAAACCATAAATTTCCAAATAACCCTTTGAAATAAAGCACAGATCAAAATAAAATGGACACTAGATAGGAAGAATAACTCAGTAAGCCTTTCAGTTTGACTTTGAAATTTTTTTGAGACATATATTTTGCTAGGACATTGGAATGAGGCCTCACTTTTTGTTTTGTTTGTTTTTTTAGTGATTAGTTGCCACATAACTGCCACTAATACCTTCTTAGTTTTTTTTACTTAGCACTGTGATTTTTGCTATTACTTGCAGTTCACTTTATAACTAGTCATTTCTAAAACTGCTTTGTGAAAATCTTTTCCTTAAAGGTCCAGAACAAAGACTGGTTGTCTCAAAAATTCAATATCTTGAATTTCCTGATTGAAGTAAAGCTTTTTATTTATTTTTTGAAAGAGAGTAGATATTATTTCCTGACCTTTAAGGTAGAGTACTTAAAAGTTATTGACTTCTTTAGTTACTTGGGACAATGAGTACATTAAACTGCTTTTTTGTTATTCTTTTTTAAAAGAGTACCTTAACTTCTGCTTTCAATATAATTCTTCTATTTCTGTACATTTTGCTTAACTTTTATTTTTGTTTAAAAGTGAACAGACTTTTAGTAATACTAAGTGGCATTTGTTCAGGGTGGGCTTGGTGGAATCAAAAATCCGAATCCTGGTTGGAAGTTTGGAGAAGAATGAATTCATTACACTGGCTCATGTGAATCCTCAGTCATTTCCAGCACCCAAGGAAAATCCTGACAAGTAAGCATACTCTTTCCTTTAAAGATTTTAGTAGAAGTAAGATTAAATTGTTAATCTGATAAAACAAATTAAATTCTAATTTTCCATGCTGCAGAGAATATTACTCTTGATTGAAATCCATCACTGTAGAAATTATATTTGAGTTTTTTTCTGTAAGGTTGACCTTACAGAAAGCAAATTTGATGAACTGAAATATCATAAAGCTTGTAATTAAAGTGAATGTTTACTTCATTTAAGTTTTTAAAGTATATTAAGATGTAACTTTTTAGGTTGGTTGTTTTACTCTCCAAGTTTGGAATCTTGGTTAAATGCTTTCATTTTTCAAGATAACATTTTGTCTATATTAGTCACTAAAACTGGAATGTAATATATAATTGATTTTTTAGCATTGTTTTGTTTTTTAAGTGGTGGTTTTTTAAAAAATATATTTTATGGTAATAGTTCAACTAACCTGTTGGATTTTCAAGGGATATGCTATATGATTGACTGTATAATTAAAAGTTTAACCAGAAATTCTTTTTTTTTTTTTTTTAGCTCTGGTTGCTTAAAGATCTTTGTAGAGTACTATATATTTCAATATCTTAAAGACAGATGATATGTTTACTAAATTTATAGATCATTAAATGTTATGTAGAAAGACCTACACATTCTAGAAAAATGGGCTGGATCTAATCACATGAAAAGCATATTAAGTCAAGAGGGAAAATGTACAAGTATAAGTAGTATAGACATGTGTGATTAGACAGTTTATAAAAATTGGATCTTGGTGTTTTAGTTGGTTTAACATTTTAGAAAGAAATAGTACTATAACATGGCTCCCCCAAAATAGAGTATTCAGAAAAAAATATATTAATACTAATATGCTTTGGGATAGTCTACAATGATTTCCTTTACTTCCTCATCTCCCATTCACTTCTCAACCACTTGACTCCAACCTTACTGCCTAACTGAAACTGCTTTTTTTTTTCTTCAAGGTTATCAGAAATCTCTTTTAAGTGTTAAATCCAGTGGCCTTCTCTCAGTCCTCATTCTTCTTCACCTTCCTGCAACATTTTACACTGTTGACCACCCTGTCCTCCTGGATACTTTTTCCTCCTTAGGTTATTGTGACACTACTCTCTTCTGGTTCTACTGATTGATACTGATTCTTCTCGGTCTACTTGGTTGGACCACCATCTATGTCCTGCCCTCTATGCGTGGGTGTACACCAGGGCTTTGTCCTAGGCCCTCCTGTAAGTGGTCTCATCAGTTCCTATGGACTCAACTAGCATCTCTCTTCAGATGACACCCAAATCTACATATCCAGCTCTCATCTTTCTCCTGAGCTCCAATTCTGCATCACCAACTGCCTGCTAGATATCTCCACCTGGATGTCTCGTAGGTATCTGAAACCGATCATGTCCAAAACAGAACTCATTATCTTTTCCCTTTAAACTCCTCCCTCTTCTAAACTCTCCTTTTTTTATCATAAACACTGTTTTTCTAATCACCAATCACCAAGATTCACAACCTCATTATTTCCTATTCTTCCCTTTTCTTCACTCCATGTCTAATTAGTTTCCAGGTCTTGATGATTCTATCTCTATAACATCTATTGCATCTGTTTCCTTTTCTCCAATCATCACCCTCATTCAGGTCCATATAACTGTTCACGCAGACTATTATGGTGGTCTTTTAATTGCTTGTTCTGCTACCACACTCTTCACTCTTCAGTCCATCTTTGATATACTTGAATTCTTACATCCTCTAGCATAAAGTACAAATTCCTCTGACACATAAAGACCTTCATAATCTGGCTCCAGCCTATCTTTCCAGACTTATTTAATTAATCCCTTTTACTGCACTCCAGTAAAAATGGCCTTCCAATTTTTCACATAGGACAGTTCATCTCTCACATTTGAATCTTTGCACAGGGAGCCCCCAGGCCTGAAATACTTTTACCTCATAGAGTTATTAGCTTAGTTTGTATCAAGTCTCTGATGCCACTTTCTTCAGAAGGCTTTTTCTAGTTCCTCTAATTGTTAGCTTTCTTCCCCCCCCCCCCCAAAAAAAAAAAAACCAAACAACTTTGTATTAAGCTTCTTGAGGGCAGAGACTGTTTTCCTTTGTACTGAGCAAGTTGCTTATTGAACTGAAAACATCTAGATTTCTGTGTTAGTGATATAATGTTTTAGAAGATATTAATAAAAATATTAAAGGACAGGCAGCTGGGTGGCATAGTGGATAGAGCACCAGCCCTGGAGTCAGGAGGACCTGAGTTCAAATCCAGCCTCAGACACTTAACACTTACTAGCTGTGTGACCCCTGGGCAAGTCGCTTAACCCCAATTGCCTCAAAAAAATAAATTAAAGGACAAAGTGGTGAACAATCTTAGAATCATTACTATGTGAACAATGAATGTTTGAAGGATATGAGTATATTTAACTTGGAGAACTGAGAGTTGTGGGTGGCCATGAATGGTGATCTTCAAATACTAGGCAAATAACCTTTAATAATGGGTAAGGAGGGGGGCAGCTAAGTGGCGCAGTGGATAGAGCACCGGCCCTGGATTCAGGAGTACCTGAGTTCAAATTCGGCCTGAGACACTTAACACTTACTAGCTGTGTGACTCTGGTCAAGTCACTTAACCCCAATTGCCTCACTTAAAAAAAAATGGGTAAGGAGGAATGTGTAGCTGCAGAAGAAATCTATGAATGACAAAGACAGAATTTGCTCAGTATAAAGTTTAACAATTAAACATTAACAATTAGACTTGTCGGGGGCAGCTAGGTGGCACAGTGGATAAAGTATTGGCCCTGGATTCAGGAGTACTTGAGTTCAAATCCGGCCTCAGACACTTGACACTTACTAGCTGTGTGACCCTGGGCAAGTCACTTAACCTTCATTTCTCAGCAAAAAAACAAAATAAAACAATTAGACTTGTCTAAATATTCTGCCTTATGAGGATACCAGATTGATACTATTAATGACAGTAGTAAATGGCTTTAGTTCTATTTATCATGTTGCTACTAAGAACCTATATATTCAGTGCATTGTATTATGTATGCAGTGATGCAACCAACAATATCCAAATGGACCCTGCCTTGAAGAGGTTTACATTCTATTGGGATGAGAGTAGGATGAGACACAGAATGAACAAAAGTATGTGTTAGAGTGTAAGGAGTATACAGGAGAGATCAGTCAAAAATCCAGGAATGTTTGAGGAAGGACAATGTAGTAGCTAAGAAGATTGAGACTTTATGGATGAGATTGCACCCAAGGTAAAGCTTGAAGGATGATATCTAAATAGGGCATAGGATCAGTGATCTCATCAAATTTTGTATGTTTTTCCACAGTGCACATTTCAATCCATCCTCACCATGTCCTATGAAAGTCTTTTGCTTGTTCTGTCATAAATCTTAAATAGGGTAGGGTGTCCAATCAGCATTCTTGGGGCCTTTGACTAGATTTTCAGACTTTGCATTAGTACTGCTAGAGTACATGGCCTGCCTACTACCTTTATCGGTTGTTATTACATGACACTACAGTTTGTTATTGATAATATTTTGTAGCATACTCATGATTACCTTGTGTGATCCATTGCACATTGGGGGATCCTCAACTTTAATTTTTTTAGAGACTACTGTTCCATGCTTTGTTAGCCACATAGTATCACTGCAAGAGTATTGGTGATTTTTTTTTAAGGGTATTTATATCAGGGGAAACCATGGTGTCATTCAAAAGTTTCCCAAAGATAATGTAGCCTGCACTTTTTTTCCCATTCCATTTTGGTCCCAGTTCATTGTTTTATCCACAATGTCTGTCCAAGATATGTATGCTTTTGGACCAGTTTTAAGGTCTTTCCATTCAGTGGCGTGTCATATTCTTGATAAGGAGGCATTCTTTATATGCATGATTTTACTGTGTGGATAATGAGTCCCAATTCTTTATTAATTGTGGATTTTATTTAGGAAGCTCTGCAGTGTTTCAGAGTTTAATGCAGTAAACTCTCATAATGAATTCCTCTTCTTTTTGGATTCTCTGCGGCTATCTTTTGAGAATGTCCAAATCCTATAAACAGAGTTGTTGGACACAGTAATTTCTGTTCAATTTTTAAAAGAATCTTGTGGGGGCAGCTAGGTGGCACAGTGGATAGAGCACCGGCCCTGGATTCAGGAGGACCTGAGTTCAAATGCGGCCTCAGACACTTAACACTTACTAGCTGTGTGACCCTGGGCAAGTCACTTAACCCCAATTGCCTCACCAAAAAAAAAAAAAAAAAAGGATCTTGTGGGTGTTTTTTGTTGGGAGGTTGTTACTTTGTTGGGGAGGTCCTTTAAAGTAGGACTTCTTAAGCTTTCTCCACTCATGATCCCTTTTTGCCTGAGAAATTTTTATGGGATCTTGGGTAATATAGGTATATAAAACAGGTATACATAACCTTTTACTGTTGCCAAATTTTTCTTGACTCCCACAAATGGGGTCATCACCCACAGTTTAAGAAGCTAGGTTTTAAAGGTAACATTTTGTTATACTGAGTCAAATGCCATATTATTGAGACAAACTAGTAAAGTAAGATCTTGGAGTCTCTGCATCTTTTATTTCTATGACTCTAAAGATATTTCTTGTAGAATATGCTTTGCAGAAGTCTGCCTACAGAGGAGGATTCTGAAATGTAGGGATGAGCAAGTATATTGCAGGCATGGGGGATTGCTCATACAAATGCAAAGAGGTGGGAGATGATTTGGAGAATAGCAAATAATATAGTTTGACTGGGAAACAGTGTATGAAGATAAGTAATTTCCCACATAAACAATTAGGTTGAAGCCATATTGTATATTAAGTGACAGACTTTATTTTGCATTTTTTCCCTCCTAGGAATAGTAGGGAGCCAGGTTTTTTTTGTGTGTGTGTGTGGTAGGGTGACATAGATCTATGTTTCCAGAAGATTTATTTAACCTCTCTTTGATGGCTTGATTGGGAGTGTGGTTATATAGACAGTGGTCCAGAGGAGAGGGGTAACCTGAAAAGATTGGTTATCATATGGGTAGAGGCCTATATGAGACATATTATGGAGTGTTTCTGAGACTCTTTTTTTTTTTTCTTTTTTTTGCGGGGCAATTGGGGTTAAGTGACTTGCCCAGGATCACACAGCTAGTAAGTGTTAAGTGTCTGAGGCCGGATTTGAACTCAGGTACTCCTGAATCCAGGGCCGGTGCTCTATCCACTGCACCACCTAGCTGCCCCTTCTGAGACTCTTAATAAAACAGACTACAGGAGTCATGTCAAAGGTCAGACTTAAGTCAGCCATTATTATTGAAGTTGCGGGAATTTACTGATAACTTCATCTAGAATCACATCTTGCTGCAACTTGTCTCTCTCCACTATGCTTGAGACCAAAAAGACTGCCTTCTGAATCAGCTTTCATACCTTGCTTACCAGATACTCATCTCCAGCACCCAACTTGATGCCTGTTTCTCAGATACCAGTCTTCTTTACCATTAGGATCAGCACTTCCCAAAACTGACCTAACTTTAATGACTGGGGTCAGAACTAAAGGCTCAGATACTAGTCCTTTTGCTATAAGAGCTTCATTTATAGGGAGTTGTTAACATCAAATCCAAGCTTTTTTCCCTTAAAACTTGAAAAAGAACTGATATTCCCATTCAGAGGACTCTTAAGGGTGTGAGCCCCAGTCAAAAGTACTAAAATGATTATGTTTAGCAAAATCACATACTTAATTTTCCAGTATCAGTGAATTCCTGGTTGCCTTAAGTGAGAACCATTCCTTTTCCCTGCCACCATTTTTTGTTATCTTAGTCCTTTTAATCTGCCCTTTCCATATCCCAGTCTACCTCCCCCCACCCCTTTCATTGTGCTTTCTGGATTCCCTTTTTTATTATTTACAAACTTCTCTTGCCTCATCTTTATGTCACAGAAATCTAGATCCTTTACAAGAGACACTTTCCCTACTCGTTCACTGCTGGTTGTACTTTCTCATGTGATTTCACACATACATTTCTTTTTTCCATTGTTACTTGACAACAAGTAACTCCTCCTTTATGGATCACCCATTGCAAACGTATTACCCAGTTCATTTCCTGGTGGTGGTTTTTAAAAGAATTTTCATGTCACTTATTCTTTTCTCAAGGAGTTCAGTATTGATCACTGGAAGTGATTTCTTCTCTACCTTAATTTCTGTTCTTCATATTAGATAACTTCAGCATACACATTGATGTTTGCTGAAATGCTCTGGTCTCTCAGTTCTTCAGTCTCTCCTCTTTAATTCTGTCCTAGCCACAGCAGTAATGGGAACACTACTGAGCAAATCATCCTCCCATATCACCCACAAATTTCTATAATCAAGTATTCTTATTTTTTTTATCCAACTATAAGTTTTCATTCCATCTGTGTCTTCATTCCTTTTAAACTCTTTTTTTGTCCTAACCATGATCACCATTTCCTCTATCCTTAAGTAATATCCCAGCCCATCACCCCTGAACTCTTTGTGAATCAGTTCAGCTCCGTTGAACTATAAAACTGTTTTGCACTTTCAAATCCTTTGCTTCCTTATTTTGTTGCAGCTCATACTTTGCCAAATCCCACTTATGGATCACTCTTAACCATTACCCTCCATTCCTATTCATGAGCTGCTGATTTATGCTAGAGGGAGTCATACAATCTTTCTCAGTGGGTCTGTTAGAAATTTATATTATCTGATATCAGCTAGGACCTCACTTCAGCAAGGCAGTAGACACTAGCTGTGTGATTTGGGCAAGTGACTTATGTTTTTCACAGTTTCTTCATCAGTACAATGGAGATAATAATAGTACCTAATGCTCAAGGTTATTATGAAGATCAAATGAGATAGTACATGTAAAGTGCTTACACAGCCTGGCACTTAAGTTCTATATAAATGTAAGTTGTTATTGTTGTTATTACATCTCAGTTCCTACAATAGCTGTACCAAACCTCTATTCTCCTCAAGCCTCCCATGCAATCCCTTCATGTTTATAGCTGAGAACTGTACCTCATTTTGAGAAAGTAGAGGCCATTTTTCTGGCAGTTCTCTTTTATTCACTATTTGACATCTAAAGACCTTCAAATTATTCCTAAGTTTTACCTCAGTTTCTGGAGAAGAGTTGGCCATTTTCCTTATCAAGACTAGTTGCTCTATATGTACTCTTTTTTTTTGGTGAGGCAATTGGGGTTAAGTGACTTGCCCAGGGTCACACAGCTAGTAAGTATCAAGTGTGTAAGGCCAGATTTGAACTCAGGTCCTCCTGAATCCAGGGCCAGTGCTCTATTCACTGTGCCACCTAGCTGCCCCTCTATATGTATTCTTGATCCCATTTTCTCTGAAGTCTTTCTCCTCCTTCCCTTCATTGTCATTCTTTCATTTTCAATCTCATCCTCAGTCTATCATTTTCAGTCTCTTTCCCTGCTATCTACAAACCTGCTCAGCTTTCCTCATCCTTACAAAGTCCTTCTTTAATTCTACCATGCTCTGTCATCCATTTATCTCTCCTCCCATCACAGCCTAAATCCCAGAAAAGCTATCTCCGATTCATTGCCTCCATTTCTTGTCTTCTCACTTCTTAATCACTGACTTACAACTGAAATGAAACTGCTCTCTCCAAAACCACCACTGATCTTTATTTTTTATTTATTTAATTGTCAACAAACAAACATTTCAGTATACAAAGTATAAAAGAAGAGGGTCGGGTATGAAGTAAATTTTTGTTAAAGATGGTTAAGTGTATCTTAAATTTAACAATAGTAACAAATTTGTGCTGTTTGTGTCTCCTATATTACTTTTGTTTTCTTTGGCGTAGTTTTATTGATGCTCTTTTTTGCATTTTGATAAATTCCCAGTAAACCTCTCCCTCTTCCTCCCATAGAAGGTCTCCTCGGTAACAAGTAAGTATAGTCAAGTGAAATACCTCAATACATTGGTTGTGTTTAAAAATGCATGTCTCATTCTGCATCTCTAGTCTACCTTTTTGACTTGGAAATGGGAGACATGCTTCAACGCTAGTTCTTTTGAAGTCATGACTTACCAGTTACTTTGATAAAAATTGTGAAGTCTTTCAAAGTTTTTATTCTTTACCATATTGTGGTCTTGTAGATTGTTCTTCTGATTCTGCTCATTTCACTCTGCATTAATTTATATGTCTTCCAGCTTTTCTATAAATCTGTCATGTCATATTCATCATTTCTTATGGTACAATAACATTTCATTACATTTATAAATCAGTTTGTTCATCTGTTTTCCAGCTGATGGGCACCTGCTTTGTTTCCAGTTCTTTGTTACTACAAAAGTGGTAGTATAAATATTTTTGTTCATATAGGTCCTTTTTTCTTTGACCTCTTCAGGTTATATGCCTAGCAGTGGTATTGTTGTGTCAATGATTATATATGGGTTAGTGACTTTTCCTAAAAATATCTTAATTGGCAAATCCAATGTCCTTTTCTTAATTCTTATTCTTCTTGATCTCTCTGCAGCTTTTGACATTGACCAGTACATTTTCATTTACTGGTTCAATCATGCCTTACCCCTAACTATGGGTGTGCCCCAGGGTTTTGTCCTGGGTCCTCTTCTTTTTCCATACAGTCTTTTAGTGATCTCTTCAGCTTCCATGGGTTCAGTAATCTATGCAGATGACTCTCATATTTATATATGTAGCCCCAGTCTCTCTCCTAATCTCCAGTTTTCTATCACTAATTTCCTAATTGAACTTTTTAGACCTGGTGTCCAGTAGACATATCAAACTCTCAGCATATCTAAAATGGAACTAATTTTCTTTTCCCCAAAAGCCACTTTTTCAAACTTGTGTATTTTTGTTAATGCCATTATCTTACTCTTGACTATCTGTATCTCTCTCTCTTTCTCTCTCTCTCTCTGTGTCTCACATACACACCCCACATTCTCTTTTTTCCACATATTTAATCACTTTCTACATCATATTCTATCTCCACAACATATCTTACCCCTGTTTCCTTTCTCCTCACAAGTCACCATATTAGTTCAAGCCAGCCACCATCACCTGTCACTTAGACTATTTGCAGTAACCTTGTGATTGATCTGCCTCCCTCAAGCCTCTCCCAACTCCCTTCTATCCTTCACATAGCCACAAAAGTAACTTATTTAAATTACAGGCTTTACTTTGCATTTTAGTGCCTTACTGTGACATATCCTTCCCTGACTCACTCACTCTTCTCTCTTCTCCCTTCTGTCTAGGATCAGTTATTAACTTCTGTTAGTTTTAGAGCCCATACTTTACAGCCTGTTCCCAGCTTACCTTTATGTCCTAAAACATATATTACTGTTCCTCATTTTCAGTCAAACTGACCTTTCTATTCATATACAGCATTCTGCCTCCCATCTCCCCATTCTTAGTTTATATATTGTCTTCAGCTTCACCTCATGAATTCCTTGTTTTCCTTCAAAGCTTAGATGAAATGCTACTTCTTAAATGAAGCCTTTCCTGAACTTCATAGCTACCAGTGCATCCAAATGATACACACTTTTATGTATACGTTTTGTATCCCTCAGTTGAATATAAGCTTCTTGAGGACACAGAATATTTCATTTTTCCTTAGAACCATCAGTACATGATACATAGTAGGCACTCAATAAATGACTGACAGGTGGTTGAAGTAGAAGTTACAGCCCTGGTTATAGCACAAAGGGGGTGGGAAGAAAGTGTTATTGACACCAAGGTTATAAACCTAAATGGTCTTGCCACCAGCAGAAAAAGGAGAGTTTGAAGGAGAGGCAGGTTGAGGGAAAAGGAAAAATATGTGTTCAGTTTTGTACTTGTTTGACTTAAGGTGCCAGATGAATATCCAAGTCTAGATGTCCAGCAAATTGGAAATGCATAAATGAATTTCAGAAGAGAAATTGTTGTGGTTTTTCTAGCATCAGGCAAGTCACTTAGGATCCTCAGACTACTATTTCCTCATCTGCAAAAGGGAGTCAAACTACAATTTAGAGATAAAGGCTCATAGAATCATAGAACCTAGACTTTGAAAGGAACTTCAGGAGTCATCCACTATAACCCTCTCTTTCTGTGATAGAGGAAATTGAGGGCCAGAAATTTTAAGTAACTTGCCTAAGTAAGGTAATAGAGCCAAGTTTTGAACCTAGGTCCAAACCTAGTGCTTATTCTAGACTGGAATTGAACCTTAGAGATATAGGGTCATAGAATCATATAAGTAGACTTTGAAAATAACCTCAGAGGTCATCCAGCAGTACCCTCTCTTTTTATAGTTGAGGAATCAGAACCCCATAAAGGTTAAGTGACCTGCCTAAATTAGTAAGGGTAGAGCAAGGATTTGAACCCAGTTCCAAATCCACTGTTTATTCTATTGCCCCACTAGATATTCCCTTTTATCTCTAAATCTGTCTTTCATAAATACAGATGGGTAAGTTCTATAATCAGATAGGCATTTGAACTAGATGGTTGCTTAGAAGTTAATTTCAAAGAGCTAGGTTTGATCTTCTTTGCTAAGAGTTTTGCTTTTTTAAAAAATTCAGGATATTGCTTTATTTCTAGTGCTTTCAAGTGTCATAATGAACTTGTTGATCTGTTTAATAGCATAGACATAGAAAATGTAGGTGAGATTGCGCTGAGACAACCAAAATTTTTTATATTATTTTTTTGGCTGTATTTATTTTATTTTTATTGATGTTCTTTGCTTTTACATTACCCTCATTTCCAATTATATCCTTCCCACTCTCCCACCTTAAGAACCATCCCTTGTAACAAAGGGTGAATTTATTTTAGAAGTGAGCCATAATTATTTGGATTTTTGTGTAATTCAAGTTTTACTCTATGGTTCAATCATATGATCTATCTAATAAAATTGTTATAAAGGATTTAACATACATATACTTTTTTAGGAAGTTTATTTTTTATTTTGTTATATATAACTTAATCTAGAAATGTTTTTAATGTCCATGTTGATCAAATTGAAAAAGTTTTTAGAAATTTTATGACTATTTTGTACTGAAATATTTTGCAGGGAAGAATTTCGTACAATGTGGGTGATTGGATTAGTCTTCAAAAAAACAGAAAACTCTGAAAACCTCAGTGTTGACCTTACATATGACATTCAATCTTTCACAGATACAGGTAAGTTATGTGATTTAAAAAATGATAAATTTAAGGTATTTAGCATGTATTCTCATTGAATTTGGAATAATCTTTGTTGTAGTATTATTTGTGAAAGTGCCCCAGTTTGTTTTTTGCTATTTGGGGGATGTACAAATTTCTGAAAAGAATTAGGCCACTAAAGCAGTAGGCCTTTATCATGGCACATTATAGATCACAGAAAGTCAAGAAGGCCCATGGCCTGAGATGAGCCATCAGAGGCAAAGACATGAAGATTCAAGGGAAAATATATATTTGAGTGTCGATTCTTGGAGGGGGAAGCATACAACCTGTTTCAGTTATCCTAAGATGAAAGATGGAGATCAGCATTGATTCTTCAGAGTGGCTGTCCTCAGATTTGGCACACCTGACTTTCTCCTTCAAATGAGGGCAGCTGATAGAGGCAGGTGAGCCAAGTGAGTGTCATGCTTTTATAGAGGGATGGTCTTTCACTCTAGCATGTCTGGTTGTTTTTCTATCTCTGATTTCACAGACCTGGAGATGCTAGGGATTATAAACAATTTAGTAGAACAGGGAAACAAAATAAGTAATGAGTATTTCAAAGAAAGGGGTCAAAGTTGTTAGGTAGAAAGAGGGAGACATGTTGAATATACAGAGCAATAGACTGTCTCCTGCAAATGTTCTTTATGGTTTTTGGGGAGAGCAGAAAAACTAGAGGAGTTTTCTGTTATAAGAAAGAGACAATTAAAATAACTTGTCTTGTTAAGCACATGTCTTCAGAATGATTTTTAAATGTTTTAGGGGTATACGGGTATATAAGGAAATCTGGCTTACTGTTATTAGCATCAGTGTCAATATAGTCTACTTTGCTGTAAGGGAATCTCATAAACATAGGACATACTGACCTTAAAATTTATTTCATCTGTATACAATCTAGTTGAACCTTGTATTTGGATTGCTTGGAACTGGAAGTGATCTGAATAAGTGTACTGAAATCTGGATAGCTTGGCATTCCTGCCCTGCCTCCTACTCTGAGTCTTGGAATTGGAGGTTCAACCTAATCCACCAGCTGCCGTAGGAGGTTTGATCTTTACAGCAAGTATAGGTCAATTGTATTTTTATAGGAAAAAGTTGAGGAGGAAGTTTTTTTAAAAAATTAATTAGGTTGGCTAATATCATGGTATAGATGGCTTTTAAAAAATAAACAGAACTTTTATTGATAACTTATTTTTTACATCATATACATTTCCCGGTGTAGTTTCTGCATGCCTGTGTGTGTGTGTGTGTGTGTGTGTGTGTGTATGTATTTAAGGGGGAGGGAGAGAGGGAGGGAGGGAGAATGATCAGCCTAAGTAGTCTCTAGGGGTCAAAAGGTATGGACATTTCAGCAACTTCATTACTGCATAATTCTGAATTGCTTTCTATAATAGTTGAATCATTTCACAGCTTCACTCAGTGCATTAGTTTGTTTTTACACTGTCCCTACAGCATTGGCTGTTCTCATCTTTTGTCATCTTTGCCAATTTAATGGGTGTGAGGTGAAATCTCTTCTTGTTTTGATTTGCATTTCTCTTATTATTAGGGATAAGTCTTTCATGTGATTGTTTAAATGGTTTATACTTCCCCGTTTTTTAGAATTGTTTATTCATATTCTTTGACCACTTATCTATTGGATTGGCATGTGTGTGTATGTTTATGTATGTATATGTGTGTATATTTATATATGCACTATACATATATACATAATATGACAATAGACTCTTTTCAGACATACTTGATACAAGCATGTTTTCATTATTGACTACTTACCTTCTTATCCTAGTTTTATTTTGTTCATGTCATGTGATCAGAATGATTTCTTTGATCTTTTGTGATCATCACCCCATTTTTTGTTAAGAATTCATCACATTCATGTTCTTCTTGTGGTTGTAAAAGGTGCCAGAACTAGTTATGTTCTAATTATTTTTAATGGCATAACCTCTAATATTTAAATCCAAAATATGCTTTTGGAGTTCATTTTTGTGTGTAGTATAATATATTGCTCTAAATTTAATCTCTGCCAGATTGCTTTCCATTTTTCCCAGCAATTCTTGTCAAATGGGGAATTCTTCCCCAGATAACTTACGTTTTTAGGTTTATTGAGCACTAAGTTACTGAATTAAATGATGTCTTATTCTCCGTTGTCTAGTCAGTTCCACTGAATCTACTCTTCTGTTTTTTAAACCGACACTAAGTATTTTTGATCTTTACTTGTTTTGTGGTATAATTTGAGCTCTGAAAGTGTTGTTCCCTCTAAATTATTAAAAAAAAATTTTTTTTAATCTTTGAGTTTCTAAACTTTTTGTTCCTCCAAATCATGTTATTGTCAAGCTCTGAATATTCCCTTGTTAGTTTGATTAATATAACACTACGTCTACAAGTTAATTCTGATAGTGGTGCCATTTTTATTATATTGGCATAGCGTAGAATGGCAGTAAACAAATCCCAGAGAGCAGTCAGTATAATTGACCAGGGTTATATTTATACAATAATAAAAGTTAAAAGTCCTACTTCTACACTTGTGACTTTAAGTGAAACTTCTCTAAGCCATTTAATTATCTATAAAATGCGAGAATTGTAAGTAGATAATCATATAATAATCACCAAATCTCTTTTGGTTTTAAATCCTGGGATTTTTCTTCCAGGGACTGTGGTAGATAATTTGGTCTTGATCTTACCCCCTGGTTTATAGATTTGATGTAAAATATTTTGTTCTCTTGGGTAGTTTCCCCAAAACAGAAATCTCTAGACTGCCACTAATGGGTTGGCCTACAAGTGGAAAATCAGTTTGAGGATTGTTATATGCTATGTTTGAAAAACATTTGTCTCATGGAGACTTTGTTAGTAAATAATTTCACTTTTTCATTTCCAGACATAAAAACAGATTCATAGTAAGTGCACTGGTTATATAGAAGCTTGAAGCAAAAATTAGATTAAAATTGCATGTGGTCTCCAATAATTTTAAATTTGTATCTGTTATGGGAGGATTATGGGCCCTGGTTACCCCAACTTTTTTGGGGGGGTTTATGTTAAAACAATTATTAATTTTACTTAATATCTATTTTTGGTTACGATACAGTATATTTTACTGTCACTTTTTTTTTTTTTAAATTTTTTTTTTTTTTTTTTGCGGGGCAATGGGGGTTAAGTGACTTGCCCAGGGTCACACAGCTAGTAAGTGTTAAGTGTCTGAGGCTGGATTTGAACTCAGGTATTCCTGAATCCAGGGCCAGCGCTTTAACCACTTCGCCATCTAGCTGCCCCCCTTTTACTGTCACTTTTAACCAAATAATTCCTCAAATCTTCAGTTAAAAAATTGGAAATACCACCATACTGGAAATTGCTACAAAAATTGCTATTAAAAATTGCTTTTCAAAGAGAAATATTTTTGAATGAGATATTAATTTTCAAAAAAGTTTTTATCATAGTTGAAAATATTGTGCAAAAATCTTTTATCTTGGGGTTCCATGAGAGCAGGTGAAGTTGAGACTTGTTATTTCCATAGGTCCTTCCTTAACTACAGTTATGATTGTCTCTGTCCCAAGGTGGGCTTTGATTTTTACACATTTTCTTTCTTTCTTTCTCTCTTTCTTTCTCTCTTTCTCTCTTTCTTTCTTTCTTTCTTTCTTTCT
The DNA here is from genome assembly GCF_019393635.1 of Dromiciops gliroides. NCBI lineage: Eukaryota > Metazoa > Chordata > Mammalia > Microbiotheria > Microbiotheriidae > Dromiciops > Dromiciops gliroides. Next base: position 302,992,851 of record NC_057862.1, on the reverse strand, counting down.
TTCTTTCTTTCTTTCTTTCTTTCTTTCTTTCTTTCTTTCTCTCTTTCTCTCTTTCTCTCTTTCTCTCTCTCTTTCTCTCTTTCTCTCTTTTTCTCTTTCTCTCTCTCTTTCTCTCGCTCTCGCTCCCCTTCCTCCCTACCCTCCCGTCCCTGTCCTGTCCTGTCCCGTCCCGTCTGTCCTTCTTTATGAGGCAATCGGGGTTAAGTTACTTGCCCAGGGTCACACTGCTAGTAAGTGTTAAGTGTCTGAGGTCACATTTGAACTCAGGTCCTCCTGAATCCAGGGCTGGTGCTCTATCTACTACTCCACCTAGCTGCCCCTGGTAAGTTTTGCAAGATGCAGATCATGAGTGATAATTCACATTTATTTTGGCACTGTTAAACAGCCATGTGAAACAAGTAGTATGTTTCTCCCTACTTTACAGATGGAGAAACTGAGGTTTTTTTAAGAGTCTCTGTGGCCACACAGCTAGTAAGTGTTAGAACTCCATGTCTAGTACTTTTTATGATATGCATCTCAAATTGGACTTTTATCTGTTTTCAGCTTTTTAGGTTAGATTTAAAACACAACACAACCAATCCCCCAAATATGTAGGATTAATATCCAATGATTTGTCCATGCCTCTCTTTTGTCTCTTGGAAACTTCTTCAGTTTCTGTAAATTTAATTATCCAACCCAGTTTTTCCTCTGATCTTCAGTCCTTTATCTCCAAATGCCTATTTAACATTTCAAACTGAATATTCTGAAGTTAATTCCAACTCAACATATCCAAAACAGAACTCATTATCTTCCTGACACTTTACCCCTCCATAGCTATTCTTCTAGACTTTACTATTTCTGTTGAGGGCACCACCATTCTTCCGTTCTCTTAGGTTCTTTTTTTAATTTTTGACGTGTTTTTGTTTTTTGGTGAGGCAATTGAGGTTAAGTGACTTGCCCAGGGTCACACAGCTAGTGAGTGTCAAGTGTCTGAGGCCAGATTTGAACTCAGGCCCTCCTGAATCCAGGGCTGGTGCTCTATTCACTGTGCCACATAGCTGCCCCTCTCTTAGGTTCTTAATGTTGTCCTGAACTCCTTACTCTTACTCTATATAATCCATTCACTTGCCACAGGTTTTTTTGCAGCTATCCCTTTTTCTTGTTTCACTCAGCTACTGTTTTAATAGTAGTCTTTTTCACCTTTTGCTTAGATTTTGTATTAGTCTCCTAATTGATCTCCCTAATTCAGATCTCTCTTTGTTGCATTCCATCCTCCACAGTGCTATTTTCCTTATGCACTTATTCTGCCTGTATAACTCCCCCACTCAGTAGATTCTAAGAGTTCCCTGTTGCTTTTAGGATGAAGTATACTCTTCTGTTTGACTTTTAAAGTCCTTTACAACTTATCCCCAATGTATCTTTTCAGTCTCATCTCACATCACTTGTATATTGCCTTTTTACATAGTGCGATTTAGCCATACTGGCTGCCTTTTTGTTGTTCTTCATACATTTGGCACTTGACTGTCCCATATTCTTGGAATATATTTTCTCTTTTTCTCTGCTTCATAGAATCCTTCTGTCCCTTAAAGATAGTTCATGCTGTATCTTCTTTATCAGAATTTCTTAACTTGGGATCTGTGAGCTTTAAAAAAAAAATGTTTTGAATAATGATTTAAATTGAATTGTTTTCTTCTGTAATCTTATTTTATGCATTTTAGAATAGGTCTGTAGGCTTCACAAGACTGCCAAAGGGGTCTATAACACACAAAAAAATTAAGAATCTCTTGTATACATGAAATCTTTCCTGATCTTAACTACTAGAACTCTCCCTAATTGCCTTGTTTTTACTCTTTGTCTTTAATCTCTAAATGTTCATATATACATGCATATATATACATATATGTGTGTGTGTATTTGCTGTCTCTCCCTCTAGAGAGACAATAATCTTTGAGAGTAGGGATTATTATATTTTTTTCTATTTGTACTTGCACAATATAGTATAATTATAATGCTTTACACATAGTAGGAATTTAATAAACGATTGTTGATGTGATCTGTAGTGATAGAATACTTTCATTTACGGTTAAATGGTTTATTTAACTTATTTTTGTTCAACATTCATAGTAAAATACTGTGGTTTATGTAAATCTTATGTCTTTTAACCCTTAATAGGATGTCTTTATTTAGCAAATGTTTCTTTTATTCAAAGAGATATTAGGTGCCTGTATTCAGGGAATAGTTCTAGGCTCTGAGAGTTACTGGCATATGTAAATTGGGGTAGCTACTTTTAACTACTTCTGTTTTTGGTATATTAAAGAGTTGTCTTTGAGGTAATATTCACCTTTCATCACAGCAATTGGAATAAATTACATTGGGATAAATTTGACTAGCATTTAATGTTTTTATATTTTTAAAAATGTCAGTTGAATCCTTAAATTGCATTAGAAATAGAATTTATTTTATATAGCAATTAAAATGTAGTTGTGTTTGTTGCTATACTTGATTTAGAATACATATGTGGAAAAATGACAAATATAGTAGTAGTAATAGTAGTTGGCCATGAAGGAGTTAGAATATTAATGTTAATTTATTAGTGAGTAATTAATTAGTGATTGTGACTTTCTTCTATAGTCTTGTTTTGTTGATCCCCCCCAGCCCCCAAATGTATAATAATTTAATATGTGGTAATGGTGAAAATTGTACCACAAAACTATTATGAGATGTCTCTCAAGATATTTGCTTGGGTCTCTTATGAAGGGAATGTAAAGTTGTATATTTTTAATTGGGATCTAAAAATTGCATGAGAAATTTGAATTGAAATATGTCATGATAAATACATTCCCATCTTGAGATTTTAGAATCAGAAGAAAATGATTTTATCTGGTTAAAGTTTCCTTCAGTTATTTTGTTGTTGTTCATTTGAGAATGAAATTTTAGAATATTGTTGTCTGTTACAAAATGTACTACTTCAACATACCATTTGTCATAGCCTGAGATCAAAGTTATCATTTTTTTCCCCAGTGGAAGATAATATCTCATTTCTTAAATATTTGACTTAACAGTGCCCTGAAAGAGCATGTCTGTCAAAACCAGAAATGTTAGTGAGATTGACAATTTATACCATGCTCAATGGGTAGTTCTCTTCACCATGTAATATTGGCTTTGATAAGTCCTAACAGTTACTGTTATTTTTATGAGGGATTTAGAACAAGGAAAATTATTTTAAAATTTTCCTTATTTAGTTGAATTCTATAACATCAGCCTTAAGGAATGGTTCTTTTCCTTCTTTTGCATGATAATTCTTTTACAGTGTTTTATGGTTTCCAAAGTGTTTTCTTCACAATAACCTCATTGTACAAGTGTTGGTTTCCCCATTTTATACTTGAGGAAACTGAGGTCCAGAGGGTGGTAAGGACCTGCATTGTCATCACACAGCTAGGAAGTCTCAAAACCACAATATGAACCCATTATTCTAACTCGACTTTAATTCCATTTCTTGTTACTGCATTGAACTAAGATAGTGTCAGTTTTCTGATATATTACCCATAGCACTTACTTATATATCTTAGGCAAGTTGTGATATCAAGATAGAAAAGACATATTAGAAGGGAAAGAAAACAAGGAAGAAAGAAGTTTTTTGTTTTATAGGATAGTTTCTTCACGTTGAAGAAATGCTTTTCTGAAAAATGTTTAAATATTATCATAATTTTCTAATTGTAGTTTATAGGCAAGCAATAAACAGCAAGATGTTTGAGATGGATATGAAAATTGCTGCAATGCATGTAAAAAGAAGGCAACTTCATCAACTCCTACCTAATCATGTGCTTCAGAAAAAGAAAAAGGTAAATTTAGAAATTACTAACAAAAGCATTAATGGAACATCATTATTAAATATTTAACATGGCATTCACAGTAAAAACAATAGGTGAGTATAACAGTATGAAATGGGCCGTAAGAATTTTTAAATCTTCTCTTAGTTTGCATTGTACTAATAAATTCTTTTGGGTGTACCTTCCTGTTTCAAGATGGTATCCATGTGTTCTGTTCAATGAGAATTTGTCATAGTCATCTCTGCTTTATTTCTTTCCAAATTATACAAATCTACGGGAAATTATATTTGTCTGAATGTTGATTTTTGGGGGGGGGGTGGTGAGGCAGTTGGGGTTAAGTGACTTGCCAGTGGTCACACAGCTAGTAAGTGTCAAGTGTCTGAAGCTGGATTTGAACTCAGATACTCCTGAATCAAGGGCCGGTGCTTTATCCACTGCGCCACCTAGCTGCCTCGCTGAATTTTGATTTTTGAGCAGCTTAGTTATTTGACATTTATTGGTGTCATATGAAAATTATAAGACATTGAAACACAATTTAAAAATTTTTTCTGCCATGTAAAAAGTTTCAAAGTATCTGGATTTAATTGTATATACCACAGCTAAATGTTATTTGATATTATGAATCTGTAAAATCAATAAATGGTAAGTTTTTGAACTAAGGAGTTTTTTAATCCAAGGAAATCATCACGTGGCAATAAAACATAAAATGTTAGAACTGAATGCTCAATTACTATTATCCCAGTTTCATGTTCCTTACATGTGAGCACAAATACTGCCTCTTATGAAATGAACCTGTTAGTATAGTTGATGCCCATAACCAATGATAAGTAAATTTGGATACTTATAAAATTTATGTTTTAAAATTAAACATATCAATATATAATTATGTTAAATATATTTCATAAGTCAAATGTATCAACACCAGAATGTTTATACCTGTGTATACACACACACGTATTATGTACTTGTATTCTTGCTTTAATTTTAGAAAATGAATTCAGTTTATTTCTCTTAATTCTTTACAAATTCTGAAACATATTTGTTTGCTTTTTTTGTTATTTTTTTACGTTGAGACTGGCATTGAGTAATCCATAACAATAACTCATTAACAGTATAATCAAGGGGCAGCTAGGTGGCGCAGTGGATAAAGCACTGGCCCTGGATTCAGGAGTACCCGAGTTCAAATCTGACCTCAGACACTTGACACTTACTAGCTTTGTGACCCGGGGCAAGTCACTTAACCCCCATTGCCTCACCCCCCCCCCCCCAATAAATAAATAAAAGGTATAATCAAGTTAATAAACCAGTTAGGTTCACTAAAAGTTCTACATCCAAAGAGCACATCTTTAACCCTAACAGGCCTTTTAAAAAATATAAGCTGTTGGGACAGCGAGGTGGCACAGTGGATAAAACACTGCCCCTGGATTCAGGAGGACCTAAGTTCAAATACGGCCTCAGACACTTGACACTTACTAGCTATGTGACCCTGGGCAAGTCACTTAACCCTCATTGCCACCCCCCCCCCCAAAAAAAAAAGCTGTTACATGGAAGAATGCAAAAGAAAGTGTGGAAAAGTGGAAAGTCTTTACCTTTATATAGGAAAAAAAAACCTCAAGCATCTATCCTACTGCAGTACTTTTGAATAGCACAAAACAGTATTTTGAAGATTAACCATATAAAAATCGCTAGGTACTTAATTCATTTCAGGATATAGAAGTTGATTTTACAGATTTACTATCAGGTGTGATACCTATCTATTTAGGCTTGTGTTATCTTTTAAATCTATGCTAAAGAAATACAAAATCCTTATATGAAAACTGTAGAATGTAAATTGAAGTGTGTATTTCCTAATTATCTGTAGCTGTTACATATTTGCATAGTAAGTAAGCATTGGGCACTATAATTTTTCATAATTTAAAAAAAACTGAACATAATAGTCCAGCATCTTGAAGGAAAGATTTTTTCATTTTCATTAACAATGTAGCATTAAATCCCTCACATTTAAATCTGTAGAAAATTCAACATGTGAAAATAAAAGTTAATGTCTGAAGTTTTAGCTTCAACTCCAACCTTTTATCTATATTTTTACTATAACTGATAGAGTTTCTTACTCTTTTTTTTTCTTTTTGCATTATATTCTATTGTAGCAATCAGTAGAGCAACTTAATGATATTAAAGTGAAATGATAGCTAGATTTGCTCTTTAAAAAAACTAGGTTAAAAGTCTGCTCTTGGGACTTGTCATGTGACCCTGGTCAAATCACTTAACCACTCAAGACCTCAGGTAACATTTTAAGATTAACCTGGAATTGCTCATAGTGTTGAAATCACAGATCCATGTTTCTGAATGCAGTTATTAATATATATATATATATATATATATATATATATATATATGATTAAGCCTCCAGGTTTTAAGTGCTTTATATCATGAATAAATTTTATGATTTTAACATTCTGTGAAAAATTGGTTTTCAGAAGTTTAATGTGACCAAAATGACACTTCAGTGATTTTTACAAACTTAATTCATAAGTGTGTTTTAAATGCCATTTATTAATCATTTATTAGTGTCTTTGATAAAATAGAGAAATGTGATTCATTGTTTCACTGGTTGCAGCATTCATCAGAAGTTCGATTGACAGCTCTGAATGACAGCAGCCTAGACTTATCTATGGATAGTGACAACAGCATGTCTGTGCCTTCTCCTACCAGTGCTATGAAGACCAGTCCATTGAATAGTTCTGGCAGCTCTCAGGGGTAAGATAAGAAAAAGATAGTAGGCATTCATGTACTAATTACTGAAGTATAAATATCACTTCCCTAGATACTACTAGGCATTGTTGGGGAGGTGGGGTTGTGTGGAGATACAAATGATATGAGAAACAAGGTCCTTGTCTGCAAAATTGCTTAAACGCTGGAAGAAAGCAAAGGAAGTGGGGTTAAGGCTGTCCTCTTGGGTCAGTAATTCTTTTGAACTGTGCCATATATACATGCAGAGAGTTTTAATAATTGAAAATCCTAACCTTTTCATATTCTCAAATTTCAGTTTACGAAACATGGTAGTTTTTGGGCTATTTGATCACATTTTTTGGAGGTGGTGTTCATGTTTGTTAACTGAATCAAACTAAAACTTGTATGTGATATACTACTACTTTTTGTGCATTAGCAGAAACAGTCCTGCTCCAGCTGTAACAGCAGCATCTGTGACCAACATCCAGGCAACTGAGGTTTCTGTGCCACAAGTAAATTCCAGTGAAAGCTCAGGGGGTAAGGAAACTCACTTAGTATACAATATGAAACTTAGAACTTTAGTTTCAAATTTTTTTTTGTGTGTGTGTGTGTGTGTGTGTGTGTGTGTGTGTGTGTTTTTGTGAGACAATTGGGGTTAAGTGACTTGCCCAAGGTCACACAGCTAGTAAGTGTTAAGTGTCTGAGGCCGGATTTGAACTCAGGTACTCCTGACTCCAGGGCTGGTGCTCTATCCACTGCCCTACCTAGCCGCCCCCCAACTTAGAACTTTAGAACATTATACCTTTAATTATGATTTTCAATAGCTTATGACTATAGTATTTTTGAAAAAAAACCACACACCTCTATTGTATTACTTTTAAAATATCCCTAGATTTAATTCCGAGGAATGGAAGAAACCTTTATGTGGGATCTCTGGCTTTATTATGTATTGTTATTTCCACTGTAGGTACTTCAAGTGAAAGCATTCCTCAAACTGCCACACAGCCAGCCATTTCTCCACCACCAAAGCCTACGGTCTCCAGAGTTGTTTCCTCAACACGTCTGGTAAACCAACCACCAAGACCTTCAGGAAACACAGCAACAAAAGTACCTAATCCTATAGTAGGAGTCAAAAGGACGTCTTCACCTCATAAAGAAGAGAGTCCCAAGAAAACCAAAACAGAAGAGGTAATTTATATTTTTAAGTTAAATTATTAATCATTCATCAATGTTTTTATGAGTCCCTTGGAAATAATGGCCAAATTGTGATTATCATTTGTGTATCAGAGAAGTAGTAAAGTCTTTTTAGTGAGAAGGAAGAAAGTTTAGATAACCAGGACTTTTAGAGTATATTACGTGGTACAGTGAAAGTAAATCAGGCTAGGCTGTGCAATCAGAGGACATGGGCTCAACCACCTCTGATTCTTATTACCTTTGTGATTGTAGGTAAGTCATGTAACCTTCCTAGGCTTTGGCTTTCTCATTTATGAAATTAGAAGCCCTCTAAAACTCCTTACAGCTCTAGATCTGTTATCCAGTTATCCTTCTATTTTTCCTCAAAGCCTCTTCCCAGATAGCAACTCTCATTAACCATGAATGAATAAATAAATGTACTTACTTGTACTAAGCAAATACAAAAACAAAAATGCCCTCAAAGAGTTTACATTCTGATGGGGGAAGGCCTGCTCATATTGTGGAATGGTGGCTAGGGAAGGGGACTTACAGTTTGGTACTATAAAAATAAGAAAATGTAACACTAAACATTCAAAATCTGAATTCCCACAGTCTGTATTGTACAATTTAAAAATTATATAGTCTTGCTTTGGTATATTGTGTCCCCAGATAAATCATAAACCATTAAAGGGAAATGGTCGCAAAAAATTTGGCAACAGTAAAAGATTTTGTATAACTATTTTATAAATTTATATACCCAGGGTTGTGAGTGGAAAAAGTTTAAGAAACCCTGGATTAGATGATACATAGGCTCTCTTTCTTTTTTTTTCTGATAAAAGTATTTTATTATTTTCCAGTTACATGTAGAGATAGTTTTCAACATTTGTTTATATAAGATTTCCAATTTGAAATTTTTCTCCCTCCCTGCCCCCCTCCCCTAGACAGCAGGTAATCTCATATAGGTTTTATATATATATAATAACATTAAACATATTTCTGCATTAGTCATGTTATAAGAGAAGAATCAGAACAAAAAAGGAAAAACCTCAAAAAAGAAAAACAACAGCACCAAAACCAAAAGAAATAGTATAAATATAAATATATAAATAGTATAAAAATCGCATCCATATTCCACAGTTCTTTTTTTTTTTTCTCCTGGATTTGGAGAGCCTTTTCCATCACGAGTCCTTTGGAACTTTCTTGTACCTTTGTATTAGTGAGAAGAATCTAACCTATCACAATTGATCAACACATAATGTTGATGATACCATGTATAATGTTCTTCTGGTTCTGTCATCTCACTCATCATCAGTTCATGCAAGTCCTTCCAGGTTTCTCTGAACTACTCCTGCGCATCGTTTTTTATAGGACAATAGAATTCCGTTACATTCATATACCACAACTTGTTCTGCCAATCCCCAATTGATGGGCAACCCCTCAATTTCCAATTCCTTGCCATATAGGCTCTCTTTCAATACTAATTAGAACTAAAATGAACTTCAAAGACCATTTATTCCAGCAAACTCAATTTATAGGTGACGAAACTGAGGCCCAGGGAAATTAGTGACTTACACAAGGTTGTATTGTTACATGTATTCGAAGCTAGATTTGAACTCAGATCTGCCGAATCCAGATTTTTTACTGTTTGATGTGTCTTGTAATGATTGGAATGATGCCACCTGCTGGAGACTTACTGTAGGAAAACTGCCATGAGGAGAAGGCACCTGAGGGCAAGACATGTGGCTTTTCTTTGTTTGCTTGTGGAAGAAGGAGGGGTTGAGGCTGGCGTTCCCCCTCTTTCATGAGGACTCTGGTGGAGAGTGGAGCTAAAAATGCGCTCTCCCTTTGATAGATAGATGAATCTAGGCCTTTCTCTCTCTCTTCACCAAATTCTTATTCTCCTTAATAAATGCCTAAAAGTCTAAACTCTTGCTAAAGCTTATAATTTATTGGCGACCACTCATTAGATATTTTAGACAGACTAGCTAGAATTTTAGCTGCTTACAGTCTCTTGTTGCAACTATATTCTGATTTGTAAGACTTTTATATTCATTTTAAAAGGTTTTTTACTCTGGTTTATACTACTTTTCCTCTGAATTTGTTCATGGTACTAAAATTGTGATAGTTTATGTCATGCCTTTTTGATGGGAGAGAATGGCATCAAAATCTTTTAAAACTACTCTTTCTTGGGAAAAAAAGAGAAGTGTAGAAGGGGATGGAATCAGAAAAATCCCTTGTTTAGTGTTACACAGGAATCTGGTCACCTGCATTTTTTTTTTTTTTTAGTGAGGCAATTGGGGTTAAGTGACTTGCCTAGGGTCATACAGCTAGTAAGTGTTAAGTGTCTGAGGCCAGACTTGAACTCAGGTACTCCTGACTCCAGGGCCGGTGAGGTCACCTGCATTTTTAAAAATCTTTTGAATATTTTTGGTTTTGCATAATATTTTACAACTATTGAGTCTATCACAATCACATTTCTCTAATGCATAGCAGTCTTTTGAAGTCTATGAAGAGAGCAACAAAGTCCCTCCTTTAGGTTTGGTTAATTATATTTTTCCCAAGTTGTTATGTTTATTGCTTGAACTTTAGGTTTATTTCTATAAATAAGCCAGAAAAAAATAGTTCAATGCGTTTTTTTTTTCCTTAAAAAGTCAGAAGCATTGGGTCAAAGTCATGTGGGATTGATTAGAGGAAAGGAGTTTTGTTATATTATTTATTTTGTTATAAAGTTTAGCTAACTTTGACGTCTTTGCCTTTTTGATCAAAGACAGGGATTATTTATGGATTTTTAAATTTTTACAGTTCTTTATGCAACTGGAATATCTATAGAAAATAGATATGGCTTTTCTCCAATTCTTTTTGTAGTTGCAATTATGATGGAGAATTTTTGTTAAAAATTGAATTTAGGGGGGCAGTTAGGTGGCACAGTGGATAAAGCACTGGCCCTGGATTTGGGAGGACCTAAGTTCAAATCTTGCCTCACAGTTGACACTTACTAGCTGTGTGACCCTAGCCAAGTCACTTAACCCCATTGCCCATCAAAAAAGAAAAAAAAATTGAATTTAGGAACATCAATAATTTCTTTTAATTCAGAATTCATATCTTAAGTCATTTGAAACATTTCATTAAGTAGTTTTTAGAAGTTAAAACATAAGTTGATAGGTTATTCTAAACTTGTTCTATTTTTGTCATTAAAGCTTTTTTCCTTTTTCTCTTCATTGTTTTTTAAATAGCAGGATGAGACAAGTGAAGATGCCAACTGTCTTGATTTGATTGAACATGATAAACAGGAAATTAAGGTATGCTATTTTACTTTGTGTGTAAAATAGTGCTACCCAGCTCTCACAGAGCTAAGATGTATATCTTCTTGCTAGATGACAGGGTTTCATTCCACTTTCCACCTTCCACAATTAACTTTCCTTGTTTTTTTTTTTTTCCTTTCTTTTTGTAAGCAAAGTAACAGTTCCTTTTAGCCCAGTGAAAACATGGTCTGGGGTTTGCTGCTGAGATGGAAATGTTCGTGTCTTTGTTCATTTCTGTTGCTACACTGCACTACATTACAAATAATTAAGATTTAGTAGCAAAACTTGACTGAAATATTTTGTTCTAGTGACTCAATAACAGTTTTTTTCCTTCTGTTGCTAGCACTTTATTATGGGAGTTAAAGAAAATGCCAGTTTTATGGAACGCTTGCTGGAAAACTGCTTAACTTTTCCTTGTACATAGCATGTGGTTTTGCTCTAATTTCTTTAACTAACTGCTCATTTTGAACTTCTTTGTAAATCCAACAAAGGTTATTGGAATATCTTTTCCCCCTTTCTCACCTAAAAGTGCTTTGCTTCTATTTTCTCTGCTAATTATTATCTCAGTATTCGTTTATAATGTTCGAGTACTGATTTATATAGTGGATTATTTAAATGCCTGATTGAGTTGCACCGAGTTGGAGAGGGTCATTGAAGATCTTGAGATATTTTTGATGTGATATAAAATGAGATAAATGGAGTTTTTGAGTAAAAAAAAAAGCTTATAAGAAAAACCTTGATTGTATTTAGTTACATATTATTTAGCTTAGTATTTTTCTTGATCTCTCCTTGTTGGAATCCTAGGCAGGGTTTCCACCTCTACCTAGTTTATGGTGCTCTTTATTAAAGTACAAAAATCCAGTGATACTCTCATTTAAAAATTAACAACTGCCCCCTCCCCCTCTTTAGGAACAACTTGATACAGAAACAAGTACAACTCAATCTGAAACTCTTCAGACAGCGGCTCCTCTGTTGGCTGCTCAGGTACTAAAGCAAGTAGAGTTGGGTGTTATTTTTTTCCTTAATGTTCCTAAGATAAGTAAGGCTTTAGGAATAATAACAGTGCTTATGAAATTAAATGTTTTGATATCAGTTGTGTGAAAGTGACTTACTCAACTAATACGAGTTTTTTGTGCAGGCTGAAGACAATTAAGGAACCAAATTTGGCCAAAACTTTTCTTTTTTAGTGTGTAAAGATTCTGCTGAGTCATCCCTTGAATAGTAATTACTTGATATTGCAAGAAGTGTCATTTTAATCTCCACTTGCCATATTCACAGTGTGATATACAAATATTTGGATTACAGGACAAAGGAAGATAAATTGTAATCTTTGTAATTTTGAATGTTTGACTTTTAATTTGTACCCGCTACCCACTTTTGTTGCTAGTTAACCTAAGTATTTTTCCTTGACCAAGTAGTATTTCACTGTGTTCATTTTAATGCTTTGTAGCAGACTTACTCTTGGATCCTTGTGTGTTAACTTTCAAATAAAAGACTTGTGTGAAAAATGGAAATATACACATAAAAAAACAAGAAAGGAAACATGTATGCTGTAGTAAGAAATGAATTGGTGCAGTTTTTGTTTGTGATTAGAATGGTTGAAGTAAAAAGGTGGTTAGCTTCACTGTAGAAGCAAATAATTATCTTTAAACATAATTATTTACTGCTCCCTCCAGCAGCATTTACTTCTATGTTTTATGACTACTGCTTTGCACATTGATTGGTGAACTCTGTTTTTTCTTTTTAAATGACCAGTATTTTAACTTTAATTCTTTTGTTACAAAGGAAGTATTTTTCTGAAACTTTAAATCTGGTGGACATGTGAAAATTAAAACCTTCCTAACTCAGTTTTCAAGTATTGCATGAAAAGGTCACTTTCATGGTTAATATAAGAACATTTCTGTTCATTTGCACAGAATGTATGCAGAGTTTGATTTCAGTAAATTTGACAAACCCCTTAAAAAGCAAATCAGTATAACCTGACCAGTGCTCACTCGTGTTAAATTCTATAATCAATCAACAAAAACATTTATTAAGCACTTAATACCTGCTCAAGCACTATGCTAGGTTTGGGGATACAAAGACAAAAATAGAAACATTCATTTCTCTCAGGGATTCTGTTGGGAGAGACAACATGTATGTATCATGATTCATTCTTGTTTTATTTTCTTCCCTAATGCCTTAGCATTAAAAATTTTACACATATAGAAGGATGAACTTCATATGGGGGGAAATAAATGAGATATTAGAAATTAGAAATTTTTCTTATGAGTACTTAAGACTTTTCTTGGCTCTCATCATATCCTCAATTATTGTATAGCATTACAGTCTAAGGAAATGTTCTTATCACTAAGGTGAAATATTAAATGAGATATGGTATATCTTTCTTTGTGGTATTTTTATTGGTGAGAAGTAGTATTTAATTATTGTGTTGATTTTATTATTCACAAAGGCAGCTCTAAATTCATGTGAAGCAATGCTTATTAGTAACTAGTATTTTTATTTTGTGAAGTTTGAAAACATCTTTTGAGAAATTTTGCACTTTTACTAATAACAGATATAAATCTGTAGTGATTTAAAGTAGCTTTTGAAAAATCAGTGGAGGGAAGGGGGTGAAACTTCTCTGAAACTGGAATAAGATTAGGAAATAAACATTAAGGTTTTGCTATTGTCATGTATGATTTATAGTATGACACATGGATGTTGAAATGAATCTTCACTTACCCCTAAAAGGAGGCTGTTTATATAAAACTCAGATTGTAGTTGGTGATTCAACTTGATGTGATGCTTTTTTTTTAACTTGATGCTCCTTTGAAATCAACTTCACCTTGCTTAAAGTGTTCATATTAATTTGTTTACATTCTACATATTTAAATTCTACACATGTCCCAGATATGTCCATATTTAATTTTGTATTTTTATTACTTCTCTTATGTGTATTCAACTAGTATTTTTAATACCTGTATTGGGTGTATAAAACATTTCTTCTTACCATGGTGAGCCAGCATTCACCCAGTTCATAGTAAGTGAAAAGTTGATAGTTACATTGAAAAGTTACAGAACTTTCAACAATGTTGTTATTTTCACCTTCTTTCTCAGAAAACATCCAGTACAGACCTTTCAGATATCCCTGCTCTCCCTGCAAATCCTATTCCTGTTATCAAGAATTCAATAAAACTGAGATTGAACCGGTAAAAACAACCTCAGGGGTCCATAAACAATATCTGCCAACTCAACCTGTTGTCTTCTAATGCTAAAAAGGAGAATGGAGGGTGCAAGACTAGACATGACTGAAAATGGATTTAGGTTTATTTGGTGAACCTCCCTTACTGGGCTAATCAGCACTTGATCGGAAGTCCAGGTTAGTATGTGAAGCCAGGAGTACTATTAGTAATGTGTTAGCAACAGTTGCATTAACTATTTCAAAGGATTACTGCCTTTAAAAGAAAAAAAGGAGGAAAAAAACCTCAAGTTATATTTGTATCCATATTTAACATCTGATTGGATTTCTGTTTGATGCATTGTTTGAAAAATTTGCAATACAAACTGGCATAAGAATTCCTTATATTGATGATGCACTTTTATGTATTTTTTATTAGAAAGTAGAACTAATTTTAGATCTTGAGCTTGATGCATTTTTATTTTTTCCTGAAGTTTCTTCATTATTCTATAAATTGGATAACATTGTACAGTGGTTATACTATTGTACTTGAGGCAAATGATAAGGGTACATCTAGTTCAGTCCCATTGAAGTAGCCATAACCCTTGAAAATGAAATGTTAAATCTTAGAATATGTGACATATTAAAAGAATAATTGGGAAATAGTTGGTTTTGAATGGGACATGATTAAGAAATAGTATATTGGTTTTATTTATAAAGTTTTATAGTGCATACAAATCAGTGATCAAACAAGCAAATATTTTTTCCTTTGAGGTAACAAAGCTCCATTCTTTTCCCTTGCCTTCAATCTTTTCTCTCTGAAAACAGCTTTTGTTCCTTTTTTTTTTTTCCAGTTTGTATGCATACAATAGGAATAATTTCATCAAAAATTAATGCCAGTATTTACTTAAGCCATGATGTGAAACAAACTGCCCTGTGGCCACATGGCATAAAACACCAAGTTTTGGTCTTATATGCTTCAAACTTTTGGGTGACTAAGTGGTGCCTGTAAAGCATAACATCTTTCGGGATGGCCATTTGATCACTAACATAAAAAGTTTTGTATGTACACTCCATAGATTTCCTGCTGCAGCCAAGTAAAACATTTCAAATTTTGAACAAAAAGGCAAAGCTACTTTCTCCAAGAATTTAAAAACCAATTTTTATTTTTAGATGGCTCACCAAAAATTGTCAGTAAATTTTAGATAGGAAAAAACATACTTAAAAAAATCATTTCTAGCAAGCACTTGACATCTAGTCAGCTCTCTTTACTCCTTTTTGTTTTATTCTTCAGTGCTATCAAAAAGATTTAGGAGCTCCTTTCTTTAAAAGGAATTTTAAAATCCCGGTCGCAAAAGAATACCAGTATCTAGAAAATGTGAGGGATACCAGATGTAGATAGCAAACTTAAACTTAGTTACTTATCCTTAATCTGGGGGGGAAAAAGGCAAAACCAACAAAAACCTTCCCATATTTTCTGATTAGCATGTTTTATGAATCCCCCATTGTGCTCCATCTTATTACATGTGCATTTTTCATGTTAAACTGCAATTACTTACACTCTTCCACTGTCCTTCTAAATTAATTTTATAAAGTTGGAGTGTAGTTTCTTTTCCCCCTTAGGCTATGCAGTAATTGAGGCTTTCTTTTCACCATTTCTTTAAGATGTCTAGTATACAATATTTCTATTTCCCTTATCTTCTGCCCTGTGCAGCCACCTTGCCCTCCCTTTCTACCACCTATGAAAAGATGATTATACTAACAGTTGAAGCGTACAAGGTGTCTATGTATTTTGTGTAGCTATGGAGTTTAGATCGAAATTGCCAGGCACAAATTTAGTCTTGTCATTTTGTTTACACATTGGGGAAAATAAAATTCAGTTTATTAAACGTTTCATGTAACTGCACCCAAGTTTTTCCAGGCAGGAAACTTGGAATTTTTCTGTATAGTGACTTTTTAATTCTAGTTTTCATAATCTGGAGATCAGACTGTTGCTTTCGCATGATGTACGTAGTGTCTCATGACTGGAGTTTGCTTTGTTTTATAGTATCTGTACTCCTTGTATTTTTCAAGAGCTATTTTGTAAACAGATGATGTATTTCTCCATTGAAAACACAATAAAAAAACAGCACAATCCCACAGTTGCCTGATTTCTTTTGACTGACTTAAATTACCTTTTTCTCTTTATTTTATATTAGATTTTTACTTAATTGCTTAATTGTTTACACTAGTATAAGATTTGTAATAGTGCATAAAACATTACATGAAAGAGAATTTATATTTGCTGATTTTTAACATGTTAGGTGTTCTATCATAGCTGTAATCCTTTAGTGATTTTGTTACGCCTGGGAAAATAGGGTTGTTAAAGTAAATATGTTTTAATTGATATTTTACATTACTCATCAGGTATTTGTTTTCTACTATTCTGCTTCCTACATGTCAGTGAAGAATGTAGGTAATTGAGAAATTCACTTTAAAATAACCCATCACAAAAGCATTACTCAGCCAGTATTTGTAGTCATTGGCTTCATTTTAAATACTAATGAATTTTTGAGGTAGTGCTGTTGTTTTCCTTTGATGTCAGCAGGTGGCACTGTTGCTTTATTTTCAGCAGTGATTTCTGAATTTTTTTTTAAAGCTTATAGACAGAAGCAGCCAGCAGATTCCTGCATTTGTTATTCATTATTAAAAACTAGTTAGAGAGTCATACTTTTTCTCTTCTTTACAAGACACCAAGTTGTTTAGCATTACACACTAAATTCTTTTCGGTAAAGGGGAAAGATGTATTCCTGTTAGTGTTTTGTTAATTCAACTGTTATGCTTAAATGTCCCAGGCTGCTTGGGTTTTTTTTTGTTGTTGTTGTTATTGTTGTTTTGGTTTTTGTTTTTTTTAAGAGAAAGGATTGGGTATTATGCAAAAGCCTTTATTATAAGTAAAAGCACTTGAATATTAAAATTTAGAAATTAGAAGTCATTTATATTACATATATTACTAAATGTATTTAATCACTTATAACACATGATTAAAGGGAAAAAATAATTATAATTGAGTCAAATTTTAATTTGTGCTCATTGTAGTTTAATTTCAACCAGTAAATTAAATTGATTCTAACCACTTGTTTTGTAAGCCTATACAGAATTATTAGTCTTGCCATTATCTGTCTTCCAAATTGACTGGCACAGTTGACTGGCTAGAGATTTTTTGAACATACTATACCTATGAATTTTAGTAAATTGGCACTTGTCTTTTTATCAATTTAGTATGATACTCTTAAAGTAATGGAAAATTTATGTGTTATGTGGAACAGGGTATATTCTAGAATATCGTTTTGCACCTTTCTAATTGAAACCTTTGTTTTTCTCTCCACACAGAAAAATGTTTAGAGTTCTTCGTAGCATTAATTCTGGCTGCACTCAAGGTGGCAATAAATGATCAGCAGCTCCAAGTAGTAATTGTCATATGAAAGGATAAATCACTAAATATACAAACTTGTAGAACAAGCCCTGGAAATCTAAACTGTTAGAGCACTTAAATGCTTCAATTTAAACAAAAAGATAAACTGTTTACTTTAAAAAGGCATTGAACAATCCTTTGCATATACTTTTGCTTATTTTACTCTTAATAAAAACGAACAGTACGAGGAAAATTAGTTGCCTGTTAGCTTGAATTGTATTTTTTGGGGTTTTTCATTTCCCTTCCCTTTTCCCTTGTTCTCCACCAACTTTTTCCTCTCCTGTTTAGTTAGCTTTCCTAAGATGTAACTAAAAATTTGGGGCTATCTTAACTCAGGTGTGAACATAGTAAATAAAATAAGTTTTTGATTAGAATTATGAACTTCAATTACATTGAGGGAAATGGTCTGCTTAATTTTCGGATCACTTCCTCAAATGTTTGCTGATTCAATAATTTAGCCATATTTTTTACTGCATGATTTTCAGACTAAAGTTTTTTTCGAATTAGTATAGTAGTACCCAAATTGGCATTAAATAATTGAGAGCCAACATGAGCATTTCACTATATGACGGAGTTGTTTCATTTTAGAAACTATTTCATGAACTTGAACATCATTTCAACTTCTGTTTTTTTCCCCCTGTGAGACATGCTTTTGTCTCATCATTCTGGGAACATCCCTGCAGTTGAGCAAACCACACAAGTATTCTGTTCAAAGTGATGGAATTTTAAGTACCTTTCTTTTCTCATCCCTTTCTAATTCACAAGCCTTCCCTTGAAAGAATGGGATTTGAGGGAACACTCAAGTTCACATTTCAAAGGCCCCCAATATCTATGTGGAAAGATGATGCTATCTATAATTATTACACTTTTTACTTTATCCTTAAAGACCTGTTCCACAAAAACATATAGCTATTTTAGACATTTGAAATTTTTATCCACAAAAGTCACAAAGTACTATTTGACATAAACAGATTTGAAACAGCTACTGGTTAAAAATATTTAAAATATTCCTACTTGTATATAAATTTAAATGGTATTCAATTCAGTAAGCATTTATAAAGTACCTAGTTGAGAAGATGGTCCCTGTCTATTTTGTTTTGGAGATTAAAAATTTTTTGTAATAGTGCAAGAGACAGGTGTTTGCATTAAAATGATAAACTTTTAAACTTAGTTTTTATGAGGATATTTTTTTATATTTTAAATTTAATTATAAATGTTGTTCTTAGATCCTAGGTTGGTACTATCAGGGCAAGAACTTTTTTAAGGTTTTAATTGGTGGAGGTTATCCTTATACACATTTGCCTGGTGCCCATTTTGTGACCATGTATTGCACATGTATTGCCTTTGTTGAATGACGTTAGGAATGCAGTATGTTATCTGGAAACAGGCTAGAACCAATAGGCCCATATAAGAACTATCTTTAACTATGGTTTCATTAGCTAGCTCAGCCATCATGCTTTTAGCCATCTGAACTAACCAGCCATAGACTTGAAACACAATTTTATTGGTTATATATCAGTACTTAATATTTAATTCTGAAAAAAGGTAAGTTCATTTTTAGTAACGTTCTAATTAATTTTTGAACAAAGGTTGAAATATTCATTAAAATGTTTAATGTCACAAATAATTTTTTTGGCAAAATTGTTCTGAAATATAATTGTCTTAATAGATTTAGATGGGAAGCAGCAGAGTAGAAGGGAAAACAAGCCCTGGAACAAAATCTTCCCTATTTTTAAAGTTGTTTTAGGTTGTCTAAAAGGTAGGAAACATACAGATGCAAAGGATCATCTTCAAAGACTTGGTACTTTAATTGTCCATTTGAATCACTTTTCATGTGAATTTTTGTCAAATAATAATAATACCTATTTCTATTGCACTTTTTTCACAATATGTATATGGGAGTAAGTGATGAATAGTAATACATACATTTTATAGTAGCCTCAGAAATTAAGAGGGTTGAGCAAGGTCAAATGTCTTAAGTTTCAGGGCCAGGACTTGAATTCAAGTCTTCTGACTCAAAGTTCATGCTCTCTGCATTACAGCACACTGAATTTTTGTGAATTTAGGATTTTATTTTCGGAACTATTTTACCATATGACTGGTATGTCAGTTCTTAAGAGTCATCTAAAACAGATGTCAAATTCTCAGCCCAGAAAACTCCAGAGTGCTGCCTGAAACCAAAATAAATAAAAATGGAATACAACATATATATTTTTAAATTTTCTAAGTCAATATGTGGTGGTAGATTTGAGTTTGGCACCATTGTTCTAAAAGACCTAATATCTCTCCCATCCCCACACACACACTCCCTATCTCTACAAGCTTTGTTTTTGTTGTTTTTGGTTGCTTGTATTGGCCTAATGAAACCTTTTCAGAGTTTGGTAGAAATAGCTATTTTTTCCCCGTTTATTTCATTATTTTTAAAATTATTATTCTGGCCGTTTGTAGATTTGTTAAAACCCATTGAAGCCAGTCACCTCAGTATTCTGTGTGTGCTTATTGAGTATTAAGATTTCATTCCTGAGGTGTTTAAAACTTTTTTTGTAAAAAACAGATTTTTTTTTTTATTAATGCTGAATGGTATATTAAACCCCATACCTCTGACTAATGCAACTTTTCAAATAGAATTGCACAATGAAGCCAAGTTAAACAGTCTTCAAAATTAATTTCCTCTTACCCATCAGAATTAGTGGGAATTCAGAACACTCTTAAATAAAGGCCTTAGGCATGAGAAAATGGATATGATTATTATAAAACAATTACTTACAAGTCCCCAACTTTTTGCTTTATTTCTTATGGATACTGTGTTTTTCCTGGCACAACACCCTCCTTACAAACTTTCGCACTGTATGGTGCCTGGTGCTATGTGATTTCCAGAAATCTGGCATGAGAATTGGTCCTTGTTTGCGTTTTCTGTCTGCAGTGGAGCTGTTAATAAAGAGATTGATGATAAAGTTGTCGGAAAGAGACAGTTGGACAGAACTACTCCCCATGAATGACAGAGGCCATGATCTGCCTTCACAGCCAAGAAAACCGCCCCCAGCAGAGAGCCGACCGTGCCTGGACACTGTGCCAAGACTGTTGTTAGAAGGAGCTCTTTTACACTATTAGCCCACTACATGACATTTATTTATTTATTTTCAAATCTAGGCTCTCTTAACACTTACTTTTTCATCATTCAGTTTGACATGATCTGAACAAATACATTTACAAATAGGACACCTGTGCATTTCCAAGTTGAAAAACCATGAATATTGGGGGGGGGGGAGTGGTGTGGCATTTTTTCAAATAGCAACAAAATTCATTCTGATCTAGTATTGTTTTAGTAAAAGTCTTTTTAAAGTGCTTAAATTCTTAAATGGGGTTTTCACAGGAAAGAATTTTTTTCTTTTTGGACATCAGCTTCCTAAAAATCTGAAATTCTATGATGGTCTCATGATAAGTTTTGGTTGGATGGGAAGAAGGTTTATTTGAATCAAAACGATTGTACAATATTAGCTTTTCTTGCAATCGGATGAAAAGACTAATCAATGGAGTAGTTGGTCCATCTCTTTTCTATGGACTCCTCATTAGGAATTTTATCTCTGTAACAGTGATTTTAAAGGTTTGGATTTTGAAGAGCAAAACCTATAACATTTCCAAAATTTTATATTTTCACTTTTTAAAAAATGGAAAATCAATTTTTATTTTCCAAGCTCCTTTCCCCAGTAACAGTTTATTAATGAGGTCCTTACCAGATTATCCAAATCCTGGAAATGATACGTTGCTTTTATCTTTTCTTCACAAAACATGTAACCCACCACAGTTTGGGCCATCATTGTCCCTCACCTGAACCATTACAATATCCTCAAACGAATTGCTTCATTGTGTTTTGTTTGTCCAAGCCAACTTTCACCCAGCTGCCAAATTTCTTTTTAAAAAAGTTAAAGATATTTTTATATTTTGGTCATTTCCCCATCAATCTATGAACATTACATAGCACATAGTAATCATCTATTATATGCTAGGTGCTGGGGATAAGCATACAAAGTATGAAACAATCCCTGATTGAGTGTGTGTGTGTGTATATATTTTTTTTTTTTGTGAGGCAACTGGGGTTGTGACTTGCATAGGGTCACACAGCTAGCTAGTAATTGTTATGTGTCTGAGGCCTCCTGAATCCAGGGCCGGTGCTCTTATCCACTGTGCCGCCTAGCTGCCCCATTGAGCATATAGTTTACTGGATGAGACAAAGACAAAAATATAGAGAGACTAAAAAGTAGTTAACTGCAAAGTTTGGAGAAGGCACGAGCAGCTGGTGGAGGGATCACAAAAAGATTCACCCAGGTGGTACATGAGCTGTTTGAGGGAAGAGGCAAACTCCATGTGGTGAGTGTTGCATTTTGGGCATGAGGGATGATTTGTGCGGTCATGGAGAAGACAAAATATGTACAAGAAAGCAAATTAATCTGGGTAACTGCAGGATTAGAAGTAATATTCAATGAGACTGGAAAGATAGGTTGGGCAGGGCTTTAAAAGTTAAAACAGTTTATATTTTATACTAGAAACAATAGGTAACCTCTGAAATAGGGGAGTGATATCAGATCTCCATAAAGAAAATTATCTTAAGCTGTGTAATGGGCAGATTATGGAAGATTCCTCAGACCAACTAATGCAGTGAAGAAATTAAGGCCCAGTGAGGTTGTGACGCCCAAGATCACACAATTTGTAAACGTTACAAGATTTGAACCCAGGACTTCTGACTCTACAATGTTCTATATTCTTTACTTCCAAGACATTGAGTACAGTTAAGACTCTCATCACCTCTTACTTGGAACAGCTGTCAAAATTGATTTTCCTCTGTGGGGAAAATAGGATATTACTGCCACTTTCCTTTTACATTGCTGTCATTTCCCAATCACACAACAAATATGGTTATTAAGTATGTGTGTTCCAGGTTGTACTAGGCATTGGGAATAAAAATACAAAGAATGAAATAGAATTTTCTTCACATGCTATGTTATCCCACCAAACTAACCACTGTTCCTCACAAAAAACATACGTCTTTTTACTTGATTTTTCATTGACCATTCCTATGCATGGGATGTAGGCCCTCCTTACCACCACTTCATAGAATTCCTTGGCTGATTACCGAATTGTTAGTGCTAAACTACTACTTAGATTTAACTAATTTCGTATTTGTTTAAATAAACCTCCCGCCAATAGAATTTTCCCTTGTACTGAAATAAATATAAACAAAAGGAACCAACATTGAATGTATTTGACGATAGTAGCTTCGTTTTAGATCTGTTGTCCACTTTTTCTGCTATGAATAGGGATATATTATTTCACCCTCATGCCTTTGGAGTGAAAATTAGTTATGGCATTGATCCAAATTCTGATACAGTTCATTGTTTTTGTTACTGTGGTCACTTTGTTAATCATTCTCTTTACTTACATTGCTCGGCGTCAGTCTACAAATTTAATCAAATTCCTCTGGATTCTTCATATTTTAAAAGATACGATAATTTTCAGTTATTTTCATGTAGTACAGTTTGTTTTCTTTGGTTTTAGTTTCATCTAACCATTAAAAAGTGGTACTAAAAATATTTTTATATGTATGGGACCTTTCCCCTTGGGTTATATGCTTAGAAGTGGATCAAACATTATTTAAAAACTTTCGTAGTACAGTTGCAAATTATTTTCCAGAATACTTGGACCAATTCACAGGTCCATGGATAGTGGAGTAATGTGTGAATTAGCAAGTAAATAGTGTTTTGAGATGACCATAATCACCACAGAAAACTAGGTTTAGCCTCATTTTAATATACTAAGACTATATTGCTCTGACCAAAAAACTACTAAACACTGCCTTTTGTGCTGCACAAACCAAGGCTGGAATAGGGAAGAGAAAGATTCTTTGAAGCAAAGGGCAATTTCTGTGCCAAGTTTCAGGCCGACTTAATCTTAGCATGACAATGGCTTCATTCTGATGGTCCTTAATGTTACTGTGGCTGGAGGATGTCATCCATTGCTAGGCAGCTAGGGGGTGCAGTGGGTAGAGCACTGTGCTGAAGTCAGGATGACCTGAGTTTTAAATCCTGCCTTATTAGCTGTGTGACCCTGGACAAGCCACTTCACCTTAGTCTTCCTCCATTTTTTCATTTGTAAAATGGAGATGATAGGGGGGGCAGCTCAGTGGATAAAGCACTCGCCCTGGATTCAGGAGGTCCTGAGTTAAAATCTGGCCTCAGATACTTGACACTTACTAGCTGTGTGACCCTGGGCAAGTCACTTAACCCCCATTGCCCCCCACACAAAAAAATGGAGATGATAATGGCACCTACTTCCCAGCTTCATCAGGCTAAAATGAACTAATATTTGTAAAGCACTTTACAAATCTTAAAATACTACAATATGCCCCATTCATAATCTGATGAAAATTACAAAATCACCTCAGTTCCAACTAAGCACTCAAAAACTGGAAATAAAGAGGGAGGAACTCAACCTTGTACAAAACAGTATATGTTGATGCCAAAATGGTTCAATCAACCTTTAGAGAACAGTGCTTGGATTCAGCTGGGATTTATGATTTTCTACTACCTGGGATAAACTACCATTTTAAAAAATGACATTTGTAAGAATGGAGAGGGAGAAAAGGAAAAAAAAAAAAGATAAAGAACATTTAATAGAGATGTGAAAATTTAAATTATATATGTAGTTTCTCCAAAAGAAATAATTAACTCCTGAATGCCTCTGCTTTTCTAAAGCAGACATTATGAATTTAATGTCTTTTGGATAAGGTAGGTGCTGAGTGTGGACATTAATGGAAGAGGTGGAAATTATGCTTTTTCTTAAAAGGAGAGATGGGCAAAACCTTTAATTCTGGCTAGACCATTTCCTTCATTTCTCAAAAGATGAATATGTGGTGTACGTAATTCTCAAGATGGTTCATTTTGGGGAAATAATGTTGGTTCTTCCATCCAGGTTGGATAAGTCCCTTTACCATTCAGCTCAATTCTCTCGATAGGCTGTGTCTATGTTTCAGGGGATGTAGTGTTGGGGGAAGGGGTGGAGGGACTAAGACAACCTAATTTATTTATCTTCTCTACCCCATAACATTGTGTAGTACTACACACAGTGGGTGCATAATAACTAGTTGTTGAATTAACAAAGCAATTTGATACAGCAAACATTTACTAAAGGGTTAATATACAAGTGCCAATGCTAAGTTCTGAAAATAAAAAGTTTTAAGAAGGGCATAGTTATTATTTTCTTTGAAGAGATTGCAAGCCAATCATCTAAAGGTATTGGTGTAGAGGAAAGTGTATTGGGCCTGGTGTCTGAAGGCCTGGTATTTTGCCTCTGCTCCTGGACTAAGTGTGTGACTTTAGGTGAATTACTTCACATGTTCAGCTTCCTCTTCTCTGAAATGGGAATAATAATACTTAGATTGAGCTGAAGCTTGACTTAATTGGAGGAAAGATTGGCCTTGGAGTCAGGAAGACCCGAGTTCAAGCACTGTCTCTGACATGTATTAGCTGTGTGACCATTAACAAGTCTCAATTTCCCAGTGTCCCAGGGAAATCTAAAGATCTGTATCTTGCCATTAGCAATGAAATCACAATTAGACCAATTAAAATAGCAGCAAAAGTCTTGAACTTTAGTTAGCTACTATACAGGGTTGTCATGAGAAAAAGTGCTTTCTAAACCTTGTAGTGATATAGAAATTAGACCCATAATCATTATCTTTCTGTATGTAGCAGCAATATGGTATAACAAATGGGAAGAACACAGGCTTTGGAATACATGGCTTGGGTTCAAGTTTTGCCTCCAAAGCTTACAACCTGTGTCACCTTGGACAGGGCACTCAACCTCTCTGAGGCTGCATGAGGGGGTTTATGGAGCTCTAGAATTTCTATCGAGCTTTAAAGTTTGCACAATGTTCTACATATGTTAGATGTACATATGTTACTAGATGGCCTCAGAGGTCTCTTCTAGCTCTATGCTCCTGATAAGCAGCAGTGAGGCAAGAAAGAGGAACAGAGCTGCTAACTATTAAAAAGTGAATAGTGCTGATGGTTTCTTGGAACAATTCTTTAATTTTCTGTTACATTAGGATTGGGGTATCATTCATAGGTAACCTGGGAATCCACTGATATTATTACCCTAGGATGTTACTATATTATGGTCAGAAGAAGTTGCCTAGATTAGGAAAAGAAAAATCAAGTTCATAAGTTTTCACTAATGGAATTTTTGTAGCTCAGTAGTACTGGGAGTGCTAAGAATCACTTAATTTTTAGGTGATCTGTTGGTATCTTAAATGTAAGATTCTTATCCAGTGACCAATGAGTAGACATACTTGTTGGAGAAGCTGAATCAGATAAAAATTTTTGCTATAAATGAAACCAAAAGAGAGAAGAAGGAAGTTGTAGTTAAATGGGAGGATGGGTCACAGGTACTCTTTGGAGAAGTGAAGAAAACAATTGGTGGTGTTGGTTTTATTGCCATCTGGTCATTTTGTATTGTAGTGCTGATGACAAGTATTTGCAAACAGATCACCATTAAAATAATTGCAGCTGGGGCAGCTAGATGGCGCAGTGGTTAAAGCACCGGCCCTGGATTCAGGAGTACCTGAGTTCAAATCCGGCCTCAGACACTTGACACTAGCTGTGTGACCATGGGCAAGTCACTTAACCCCCATTGCCTAAAAACAAAACAAAACCAAAAAAAAACCAAAATAATTGCAGCTTATGCACAAAATCCATTGTTAAGAATGAAGAAATGTTTATGAATGTAAAGGCCAAGTTTTAATTGGGGAGTGTTAATTAGGCAGCTTGACTTAATATTGGGGTAAGAAAGGAGATTAACAGGCTCTTTAAAAACACAAAACAGGGTTTATTAATGGGAACAAATTTAAAACACAAATAAGGTTAATAGAACTAGGGATTTTAAAAAAGGGAATAGGGGAAGGAAAAAGATACAATTCACAACTCACTACCACCCAGAAATCAGCAATTTCAAAGAGAACCTGCTGTACAGCTCTCCATCGTCTCGCTCCCTCCACTGCTTACACCAGAGTGAATCTCTCTTCCCTTCTCTCTCTCAGCAACCCCCTCTCTCACAGGAAACAGGGCAGCCCCCCCCACACACACACACAGCCCCAAGCTAATTGACTGGCAGCCCTGATTGACAGAATTAATAGGTGGCTGTAGAACTGCCAGCCTCCCAGCTTCCGCACACCAAAGGTCACCTGATTACCCTCACCAGGCTTCTAATCATGGTAATTTGGCCAGGCCCATGTAGGCATCGGCATGTGGTGATGACGTGAGCTACAGCGCCATGGCAGTGGCCACAGTTGGTGGGTGGAGCACTGTGCCGGCACCAGGGGTTCTAATTTTAGCCAAAGATGGGGTCAGAGAAACCTCAAATCACATGAAGAACTTAATAAAACCCTAAAAATTAAATGACTATATACAGTGGTACTTGGTGACTCCAAATGCAAAAGTGGGAAAAGGCAGTGATAGTGGGAAATTTAATGAAAAACATGGTTCAGGCAGAAGGCTTGAGAGGAGCAAAAGACTTTCAGACTACACAGAAGCCTCATGCCTTCATATAACTACTTTGTTCAAGAAAAGAATTGGTAGGGATCAATGGATGTGGTGAGCACCAAATAACATCACAAAAAGTAAAATAGATTATGTTTTATCTTTGGTGTTTTTTTTTTTTACTAGATTATGTTTTAGCATACAGGAAAAGAGTTGTTATCGATTCAATTCAATTGCCATTTATTAAGCTTTTTTATGTGCTAGACACTGTGATGGGTAAAACTAAATGCATGTGGTCACCTTACCTGTCCCCACCTGGTAATAATATTCTCACAACACTGTGCTAACACTGGGGATAAAGAAAAGAAAGAAGACAGTTCCTTTCCTCAAGGGGGATAGGGAGGAAAGGTGGGGCTGTCAGGGGATATAATGTTTGGTGGAATCAAAACTAAGCAGAGTTGCTGATGGAGAATGGCATTACCTGCAAAGTTGTAAAAGATCAGAGCCCTCAAGTAAGAAATTGGGAGGAACTTAACTGTTTCACCCTTCAGGCCTCCAATTAGAGGGGAGGGATTACTGAAGGAGTTGACAAGGAATTGGATATCCAAAACTGAGTCAATGAGTATGTTAAGATTTGAGATGATTGGCTTATCTTGAGGGAAGGCATGATATTCTGAGTTAAAACCAAGAAGACTATTATTTCCAAGATTATTATTCCCAAGTCAGCCATCTGTATACATTTAGTTATACCAACACTTCGTTAGGACAAAGATCAGAATAGTAGAAAGGAAGAAGAATAACAATGAGGAAAAGACATGTAAAATTGAAACAACTGTCCTAAACAATGAGAAATGGTAAATAAATATCAGAAATGACACTGATACTTATGTTATTTAATTTCATTTCTATAAACATTTATTGTTATAAATCTATTAATGCAGAAGAAAACCAAAGAGACCAGAAATGTACCTTAGTCAGCAAACCTCTCTGCCTTTTAGTATGCTGTCCAGATTTATCATTGCTTTCCTTTCAAAGTGCAAGCATCTTTTGATTTCATGGCTGCGGTTGCTGTCTGCATAATCTTTGAGCTCAAGAATGTAAAATCTGACATTACTTCCATTTCTCTTCCCTCTATTTGCAAGGAAGTGATGGGACCAGTTGCCGAGATTTTAGTTTGTTTTTTTTTTTAATGTTAAATTTTAAGCCAGCGTTTACACTCTCCTCATTAAGAAGCTTCTTAATTTTTCATTTTCTGCCATCAAAGTAGTACTGTTTGCACATCTGAGATTATTGATATTTCTCCCAGCAACCTTAAGTCTAACCAGTCATTTCACATGATGTACTCTACATATAAATTAAACAAATAAGGTTACAATATATAGCCTTATTGTACACCTTTTCCAATCATAAACTAATCAGTTGTTCCATGTTCAGTTCTAACTGTTGCTTCTTGGCCCACATACAAGCTCCTCAGGAGATAAATAAGATAATTGGGTACTCAAATCTCTTTGAGGACTTGTCACATCTTTTTGTGATCCACACAGTCAAAGGCTTTAGTGTAGTTAGTAGATGGAAATAGATGTTTTGTTTTGTTTTTTCCTGGAACTCTTTTGCTTTCTCCATAATCCAGGCAATCTTGGCAATTTGGTCTCTAGTTCTTTTGCCTCTATGAAAACCAGCCTGCATTTCTGGTAACTCTTGTTTCACATATCGATGGAGCCTAGCTTGCAGAATCTTAAGCATAACTTTGAGGGGCAGCTAGGTGGCACAGTGGATAAAGCACTGGCCCTGGATTCAGTAGGACCTAAGTTCAAATCCAGCCTCAGACACTTGACACTTCCTAGCTGTGTGACCCTTGGCAAGTCACTTAACCCCAGTTGCCTTGTAAAATGAAACAAAACAAAAACAAAAACAAACCCATAACTTTGCTGGCATGTGAAATGAGTTCAGTTGTTCAATAATTTGAACATTATTTGCCATTGCCCTTTAAAATCAGGATATAAACTTATCTTTTACAATCTAGTGGTCACTGTTAAGTTTTCCAGTTTTCAGGCATATTCAGTGCAGCACTTAAACAGCATCATCTTTTACAATTTTAAATAGCTCAACTGGAATTCTGTCACTTCTACTAGCCTTATTGTTAGTAATGCTTCCCAAGGCCAACTTGACTTTATTCTTCAGGATGTATGGCTGTAGTTCAGTAACCACACCACTGTGGTTATCAGTAATCTTAAGATCTTTTTTTTTTTTAATGGTTCTCCATATTCTTGCCATGTCTTCTTAATCTCTTCTACTTCTGTTAAATCCTTACTATTTTAATCTTTTATTATGCCCATTTTTTTTTGCAGGGCAGTGAGGGTTAAGTGACTTGCCCAGGGTCACACAGCTAGTAAGTGTCAAGTGTCTGGGGCTAGATTTGAACTCAGGTCTTCCTGAATCCAGGGCCAGTGCTTTATCTACTTTATCTACAGCTAGGTGGCTGCCCCCTATTACACCCATTTTTGCATGAAACATTGCCTTGATATCTCTCATTTTCTTGAAGAGATTTCTTTTTTAAAATTTCTTTAAAATTTTTTAATTTAGTATTTTATTTTTCCCTATTTACATGTAAAAACAATTTTTAACATCCATTTAAAAAACTTTGAGTTCTAAATTCTCTCCCTCTTCCCCTTCTCCCCCACTTTGAGAAGTCAAGCAATTCAATATAGGTTATACATGTGTAGTCATGAAAAACATTTCCATATTAGTCATGTCATGAAAGAAAAAAAGACAAAAACTCAAGAAAAATGAAGTAAAAATAAAATTAGGCTTCAATCTGTATTCAGACATGATCAGTTCTTTCTTTGGGGATGGATAACATTTTTCATCATAAGTCCTTCAGAGTTGTCTTGGATCATTGTATTGCTGAGAATAGCTAAGTTATTCACAGCTCATCATCTTACAATGTTGCTGTTACTTTGTACACAGTACATTTCACTTTGCATCAGCTCATGTAAGTCTTTTCAGGTTTTTCTGAGAGTATCCTAGGGGCAGCTAGGTGGCGCAGTGGATAGAGCACCGGCCCTGGATTCAGGAGTACTTGAGTTCAAATCTGGCCTCAGACACTTAACACTTACTAGCTGTGTGACCCTGGGCACACAATTGCCTCACTTTAAAAAAAAAAAAAAAGAATATCCTGCTCATCATTTCTTATAGTATAATAGTATTCCATTATAGTCACATACCACAATTTATTCAGCCATTCCCCAATTCATGGGCATCCCCTCAATTTCCAATTCATTGTCACCAGAAAAGTGCTGCTATAAATATTTTTGTACCCATTGGTCCTTTTCCTTTTTGTTTTTTATTTCTTTTTGGATATAGACCTACATCAAAGAGTATACATGGTTTTGTAGCCCTTTGGGCATAGTTCTAAATTGCTTTACAGAAAGGTTGGATCAGTTTACAGCTCCACCAAAAGTGCATTAATGTCTCATTTTCCTCACATCCCCTCCAATATTTGTTATTTTCCTCTTCTTTCCTATTAGCCTATCTAATGAGTATGAGGTAATATCCAAGAATTGTTTTGATTTGCATTTTTACATCAATAGTGAGTTGGAGCATTTCTTAATATGGCTATAGATAGCTTTGATTACTTCATCTGAAAACTTCATGTCTTTTGATCATTTTTCAATTGGAGAATCGCTCTTATTTTTATAAATCTGACTCAGTTGTCTATATGTTTGAGATATGAGGCCTTTATCAGAAAAACTTGCTTTAAATTTTTTTTACAGTTACTGTTATTAACTTTATTTCCCTCTATCCTATTCCCTCCCCTCATTTATTTTATTCTCTTCTTTCACCCTGTCCCTCCCCAAAAGTGTTTTGCAGAACCTCAAAAGGAGAAAAAGACCTATTTGTACAAACATATTTATACCAGCTCTTTTTATGGTAGCTAAGAATTGGAAATCAAGGGAATACCCATCAATTGGGGAATGGCTAAACAAGCTGTGGTATATAATGCTGATGGAATATTAATGTGCTATAAGAAATGAGAAACAGGATGATTTCAGAAAAGATTAGAAAGACTTGTATGAACTGATGTGTTGTGAAGTGAGCAGAACCAGAGAACGTTGTACACAGAGATAGCAATATTGTTTGATAAAGAATTGTGAATGACTTGACTCTTCTCAACAATACAATGATCTAAGACATGGGGCAGCTAGGTGGCACAGTGGATAGAGCACTGGCCCTGGAGTCAGGAGTGCCTGAGTTCAAATCCAGCCTTAGACACTTATCACTTACTAGCTGTGTGACCCTGGGCAAGTCACTTAACCCCAATTGCCTCACTAAATAAATAAACAATGATCTAAGACAATCCCAAAGGATTATTGATGAAACAAACTATCCAGGGGGCAGCTAGGTGGCACAGTGGATAAAGTACTGGTCCTGGATTCAGGAGGACCTGAGATCAAGTCCAGCCTCAGACACTTATCACTTACTAGCTATGTGACCCTGGGCAAGTTGCTTAACCCTCATTGCCTTGAAAAAAACCCAACAACAAACTATCCACTTGCAAAGAAAGAACTGACATTGATGGAACACAGACTGAAGCATGCCATTTTTCACTTTCTTTCACTTTCTTTTATTCAAGTTTTCTTGTACAAAATTACTAATATGGTAATGTTTTACATAATTGTACATGTATAACCCATATCTGATTGCTTACTGCTTCAGGGAGAAA
Organism: Dromiciops gliroides; assembly: GCF_019393635.1. Classification (NCBI taxonomy): domain Eukaryota; kingdom Metazoa; phylum Chordata; class Mammalia; order Microbiotheria; family Microbiotheriidae; genus Dromiciops; species Dromiciops gliroides. The sequence goes on along the minus strand of NC_057862.1, from coordinate 302,960,973 downwards.
GGAGAGAAGGAGGGATAAAAATTGGAATTCAAAACTATAAATAAAAATGTTTATTTCTTTTTAAAAAGTGTTTTGCTTCTGACTAACCCCTTCCTCAATCTTCCCTCCCTTCTATACCCCTTCTCCCTTATCCACTTGAAGAGATCTCTTGTCTTTTCCATTCTATTGTTTTCTTCTATTTGTTTGCATTGCTCACTTAAGAAAACCTTATATCTCCTTGTTATTCTCTGGGATTATACATTGATTTGGGTTTATATTTCTGTTTTTCATTTCCTTCTTTCCTCATTTATTTGGAAAGCCGCATGAGACAGCCATTTTGATTTCTTGCTCTTCTTTTTCCTTTTCTTTTTTTTTTTGGTTGCTCTTCTTTATCTTTGGAATGTTTACTGTTGCATCCTATAGTATATTTTGAACCTCTATCCACAGTTTTTCAGATTTAATCCCTTAGATCTAGTCATCGCTTCTACTTCATATTCATAAGGGATGTTATTTAGGTGATACCTATATTTTTTTTGGGGGGGGTGAGGCAATTGGGGTTAAGTGACTTGCCCAGGGTCACACAGCTAGTAAGTGTTAAGTGTCTGAGACCAGATTTGAACTCAGGTCCTCCTGAATCCAGGGCCGGTGTTCTATTCACTGCATCGCCTAGCTGCCCCCAAACAAGCATTTCTTTTTTTGCAGGGCAGTGTGGATTAAGTGACTTACTCAAGGTCACACAGCTAGTAAGTGTCAAGTGTCTAAGGCTGGATTTGAACTCAGGTCCTCCTGAATCCGGAGTCGGTTCTTTACTGTGCCAGATACTTAAATGTTTTTGATGGTTTTTCTACTGTCTTCAATTTAAGTTTGACTTTTGTAATAAGAAGCTTATGATCTGAGCCACAGTCAGCTCCAGGTCTTGTTTTAGCTGACTGTATAGAGCTTCTCCACTTTTAGCTGCAATGTATGTAATCAGTCTGATTTTCTTAGTGGCCATCTGGTGATGTCCATGTGTAGAGTTGCCCTTTTGGTTGTTCAAAAAGAGTGTTTGTTAAGGCCAGTGAGTGATCTTGACAAAGCTCTATTAGTCTCTGCCCTGCTTTATTTTATACTCCAAGGCCAAACTTGCCTGTTATTCCAATTATCTTTTGATTTCCTACTTTAGAATTTGACATCTTTTTGGATATCATTTATAGAAGATGATGTAGGTTTTCATAGAACTGATCAAGTTTGGCCCCTTTCGCATCAGTGTTTGGAGCCTAGATTTTATTACTGTGATGTTGAATGCTTTGCTTTGGGTTTGAACAGGTATCGTTATCATTTTTAAAATTGGAGATGCTGAATTGATTCTCTTCATTGAGTAGCTGCTTCTATCAGTTTTGTTGACATATAATTGGGGGAAATAGTTTTTTAATAATTTCCTGATGTTGGAAGTTGTGAATACTTAAATTATCTAGCAAAGAGCAAGCCTAGGAAGTCTCAAAGATTGATCTACCCAGTGAGGAGACAGCCTAGTGCCTGAGAAACCTGCCTCGCCCAGCACAGCAGCAGGTATCCCCTATAACAAACCAAACTATCAAATGAATACTTTTCCTGAATTAGCCTGACAGAAGTCATACCTTGTGATGAGCCAGCCCAGTGGTTGAGTGAATTTCTCAGTACAACACATTTAGCAGAGATTATATATCTTGTGAGAAGCCAGCCCAATAGCTAGATGACTGACTTGCTTAGTTCTGCCCTGCAGCATATCAACCTCTAATATCCCACAGTGAACTCTGTGTGTGTGTGTGTGTGTGTGTGTGTGTATGTGTGTGTAAGAGAGAGACAGAGACAGAGAAACACAGAGATATAGAGGGAGACACAGAGACAGAGAGAGAGAGAGAGAAAAAGAGAAAGAAAGAGCAGAGTGAGAAAGAGAGAAGCAGAGAATGCTTCAATTTTGTTTATTTTTCAGAATTTCTATTTTGGTATTTAGTTATACTTTTAAAATTTTTTGCTTTTCTAATTATTTAATGCATTCCCAATTCACTGATTTCTTTTCTCTTGGTGATAATATTTAGAGATATGCTTGTTATCAATAAATGATGAAGCTAATATTTCTATTTTTCTGCATTTATAAAGTTTTTATTCCCTGAAGCACTATTAGTTTTTGTAAAAATGTCATACATAGCTTAGAAATTTGTATATTCCTTTTTATTACCATTTAGTAATTCCCAGAAATGTACAACATTCAGGTTTTCTAAAATTCTATTAAAATTCTTAACTTCTTTGTTGTTTACCTTTTTGGTAGCATGATCTGTCTGAAATGGAATGCAGGTACAAAGTATTTACATTCTTTTCATTATTTAGCACGTCTTTAAGAATAATGTAGTTTCATTGTTTATCTCTATTTCTTCCTCTCATGTTTATTTTTATTGTTGTCTTAAATCATAATTGCATAATTAAAAAAATTTGGTTGAAGTAAAATAAACTGCTATGGTCCCTTAATTTAACTTGGTTTGAATGTTTATGTTTCATTTGTGTTTCTTGTAAGCAGTTTATGGTTGGAGTATGCTTTCTAATCCAGTCTGCTATGATTCTCTGTTTTATGGGTGAATTAATTTTATTGGCATTCACTGTTGACATTATTAATTGTGTATTTTCCTCCTTCATAACTTATACGTTTCCCTCTATTTCCATTCTATCCCACTCTTTACAAAGAATAAAGTGATGGAGAAGAGAGAAATAATCTGATCACCACTAGTAATTTATAATTGAAATGGTCTATTCCTACTCCTCTGTCCCTCCTTTCTTCATGAAGTCTAGACTTCTGTCTCTTTTTCTTACATTTCCTTTCTCTTTTTAATCTTCTTTTATGAAAAATTCTCCCAAGTTTTGCTTTTGTGCATTGCTTCCCCAAATGTACTCCCCTTATCTCTTTTCTTTTTACTTGTCTTTTTCCTTGTTAAGATAATGTAGTTCTATACCAATCTTTCTCTGTCTCTCTGTCTCTGTGTCTCTGTCTCTCTCTGTCTCTTCCCCCTCCTCCTTTCCTCCCTCTCCCTTCCCCTCTCTCTCCCTTCTTCCCTCTCCCTCCCTCCCTCCTTCCTTCATTCCCTATCTCTCTTCTGGTCTCCCTCCCTCTGTCTCTCCTTCTCTCTGTCTCCCTCCCTCTCTCCTTCCCTCCCTCCCCCCCCCTCTCTTCCTTTCCCTCTCTCCTCTTATTCTTTTTCTGGCTCAGACAAAAGAAAGGTCATTAGACACACACTTCTCCCATCCCTTCTTTTATGTTTTCACATTCTTCTCATGTACCCCATTTATGGGAAATAATAGATTCCTTTTCTTCTCTTGTCTATTTCTTTCTTAGTGAATTTCTTTTCTCTTCCTCTTTAATTCTTATTTTACTACTAATGCAACAGAATAAAACCATACATAGGTCCTATGTATGTCCTTTTAACTCCTATTAACCTTGAAAACATTAGGATTCTGAAAGGACATTTACCTCCACTCCTATCAGAATGGATGGACTTCATCATCATTTTGTTATTTCCACTTGCTCAGATGTAATTCCCTTCCTAGATTTCTCTTGGCTCTTAAATTTACATTTCAGAATTTCTACTCAGTTTTGGTCTTTTCACCAGGAGTGTTTGAAATTATTCTGTTAAAGTTTCATTTTTTCCTCTGTAGGATTATGCCCATTTTTCCAGGGTGAGTTCTTAGTTTTAAATTTCTTTTTTGGGGGGGTGGATTGGTAGGAGGTGCTTTTTCACATACCATATCCCCCAAATTTTCTGTCCTTTTATGCAGATGCTATTAAGTCTTGTGTGATTCTGACTTTGGCTCCTTGGTACATGAAATATTTTTTTCTGGCTTTTTGGCTATGATATTCCTGGATATTCTCAGTTTGGGGTTTCTTTCTTGGGGAGATTTGTGAATTCTTTCTATTTTTTACTTTGCCCTATAGTTCCAATTGATTTAAAATGTTTTCATCTATGATTTTTTTTTGAAATATGGTTTTCAGGGACTCTGATGATTCTTAAGTTATTTCTCCTCAACTAGTTTTCTATGTTAGGTGTTTTTCCAGTATATGCTTTACTTTTTTTAATCTAAAAACTTTTTTGGCATTGTTCTGTTTCTTATTGTCTCATATTGAGATATAGAAAATTGAGTTCTGTTTTCTTTTTTTTTTTTCCAAAAAGTTGACTATTTGGATAAGGTTTTTCTCCTATTTCCTAAGTTATTAATTCTCCTTTCATTTTTTCCTCCTACTCTTTAATTTCATTTCTAATTGCATATATCTCTTACTTCTTTTGGGGGGGGCGGGGCAATGAGGGTTAAGTGACTTGCCCAAGGTCACACAGGTATTAAGTGTCAAGTGCCTGAGGTCAGATTTGAACTAGGTCCTCCTGAGTGAGTGCTTTATCCACTGCACCACCTAACTGCCCCCTACTTCATTTCTTTAAAACAATCTTGTAGTTCTTGTGTCTAAGCTATTTTTTAAAATTTGAAGCTCTGTTGTAGAATTGTTGTGGAGTTATTCTCTCCTTCTGGGTTTATCTCTTGGATTTCTTTTAACCCATATTATGTCTTCATTATGTTCAATATGGATAAAATCTAGAGTTGAAGTGAAGAACTGGGTTAAAATCTTGCCTTAGGAATTTATTAATGTGGCCCTGGACAAATCACTTAACTTCTTTTTTCCTTTTCTGTAAAATGAGGGAGCTAGACTCAGTGACCTCTTCTCAGTCCTTTTTAGCTCTAAATCTCTGATTCTATTGTCCCATTTAGATTTTCAGCCTTAGTTATTGGATTGGGGTTTTGTATTTAGGTCAGTTCACTCTGACCATCTAGCTTAGTTTGGGTAGGCACTGTTTGGTCTTATTCCCTTTGTAATGTCAATGTAGCTGCTGATCTAAGTAGGTAGGCCCATCTCTTCCTTAATTCCTGGCTTCTGTCTCAGTCTCCTGGCAGTCCCCTGTGGCTTCTTGTCTCAGCCTTCTCCTTCTATGATCACCAATTAGAAATGGGGTCTATCCCTTTCTATGGCCCTGACAGGCCCCACTAGTATTTTGGAGATCATGCTGTCCTCCTGCACAGCAACCACCAGTACTAGTACCTAGGAACTGAGTTGTCCTTGTTTCCTTCTATGGGCCCCAGTGCTCTGAGGACTATGTGACTTGGCCTATCTCCCTGTGCAGTGACCTATGGGAGCTGGTTCTATACTTCTGTTCTGACAAATCAGTGCCAACATACTGGCTTCCAGTCCTTATTACTAGAGCTCTTGCTGGCTTGTGATACTCTATTCCCTGGTACCCCTCCCTACCTATCTTTACTTCCCACATTTCAGAGTCTTTCATGTACATTTGTGGAAACTCACACAGGCTCATATATATATAGATAGGGAACTATCTCAGCTCCTCTCTTTGAGTCTGCCAGTTTCCACACTGCCCTGAGCCCTCATTATTAGCTTGTGTGACTTGGCTTCTCCCCCTAACTTTATGGTATTTCTATACAGTTCTGTATTGCATTAATAAACTTATTTATACTTCTTTTTGGTTTTCTTTATCAATAGTGCTTGTGGGTTCCTTTTCAGATATTTTCTAGACTTTATGTAGGAGAGGTATCCTTCTCTAAGACTTTTTGCATCACCATATCAGCCAAAAATCCTTTGTATTTTAATAATAATAATAATAACTAACATTTACTTAGTACATACTATGTGCTAAATACTTTACAAATATTATCTCAAGTGAACCTTGCAACAACTCTTGGAGATAGGTGCTATTATTATTCCCATTTTACAATTATGGAAACTGAGACAAATAGAGATTAAGTGACTTACCCAAGGGTACACAGCTAGTAAGTGTTTGACTTCAGTTCCAATCCTCTATCCACTGTGCTACTTAGCTGCCTGTCGTGCATTCACTTTGTGTATGTAGATGCACATACATATATAAATACACACATACATATTTGCATACATACACACATAATTGTATTTACTTACATGAGCATTTGTTATTTCCCCTGATGGAATGCAAACTCTTTGAGGTCAGGGACTATTTCATTTTTGTCTTTGTATGCCCAGTGCTTCTTATATAGTAGTCTCTTAATAAATGCCTTTTGATTGATTATTACATAGATCAATATCACAAGAGGGCCATTGCTATTAAAAAAGATAAATCTTTGTTCCAGGGAGAAATTTGGAGTGATTAAAGTAACTAAATAATTTATTTAATGCAATCCAATTCACTCTCCACCTATTGAATTCTGGTTTTACTTCATTGTTTACCCATAATAATTATATATCATTGATAGTTCTTATTAATAAACATTAATTATTAATCAGGATATTGTTAATGATCCTTATTAATACTAATGGTAATAATTTCAGCCCCAAAGTATCTTACATAGTTTTTTCTGAATGATCTTTATCTCCTTCAGGGAATCCATAATTTAAAAAGCAAAACAAAACTCACAGATTTCCTTATCATACTTTTTACAATTCATCAGTCTTAGAAATGTTTCCCCCTGTTTGTTGGGTTTTTTTGTTTGTTTGTTTTGTTTTTTGGGTTTTTTGGTGAGGCAATTGGGGTTAAGTGCCCCCTGTTTGTTGTAATGGGAAGTTCAGGGTTCTGAAAACTAACATGCGACTTTTAGGGCTGCTTATATTAGCATTAGCACCAAAAACATGAGTAAAAAAGGGAGTAGTTTTCTCCATGCTACTCCAAAGACTACAAGAGCTTAGGTCTACCAAATACAGTTTGTATTTGATTTCTAAGGCATGGTAAGAGTAAAAGTGTGTCAGTGAATCCAGCAAAAATGCTGAATAAGAAGATACTATTTCCATGCAGTCACTCTTTGGACCACTATTTAACCTATTAAGGTAGAGGAATATATCTTGTTGAAGACTCTGTACTTGAAAACCTTTCTAGTTCTGTGGAGATCCATCAAATACTGTACACAGTTGAATATTTATGAGGCCTTATTTAATTAGGACTAGAAAAATAGCCCTTTGTATTTTCACTGATAAACTAGCAATTGAAATATGGACAATACAGATACATGAAACTGCTAGTCCCAAGGCAATGCTTGGCGTTTATTCGTATTCTCCTTTATTGTTTCTCTTGCTCCCATAGGGAGCTGGCAGCTGACCTCCTGTCCTACTATGTAGAAAGTTGGACAAAGTTGGGAATTGAATTTCTCTCTGTTCCACCGACTCACTAAGGTTAGAGGGAACTATGTATACAAGGTCCTTAGATCTTCATCTTTAGAGTGTAGTATACATGAGTTCTGCCTTCATGATATTTGACTATTTGCGAAACAAATTCAGGAGAAGGGAAAAACACATCTAACAGACTGCTTTGGGAAGAGTTTGCTCTTTTGACATTGCTTGTCGGTGTTCTGTTTCTAATTATAGCCTTCACTGAAAGCTGAAAAGTTATATACAGTACTTAATAATAAATATTTTCTCAGATAGGAATTGAGTTAGGGGGGATGGGGCATGGTTATATAGGGGAAGAAAAGAATGAGCAGAAATGAAGACATGAAATCTGCCAGTGATTGATATCGTGTTGCAGTGGGCAAAACACTAGATTAGGGTGGGGGGGAAGGGCTCAAAGGATCTGGGTTTGAATTCTGGCTCTGCCACATACTAATTGTATGTAAGACTTTCCGCAAGTCACTTAATCTCTTTGGGTTTCATTTTGCTTGTTGCAAAGTGAGGAGATTAGATCAGATGGCCTCTGAATTCCCTGCTACTTCTAAATCTATCACCTAAATTTTGAAGCTGTCAGGGCCAGTAGGTGTGGGTTAATTAAGCAAATACCTCTCTTCAAAGAATATTTTCTGATTCCAGGTAGAGAAGACAGGCCTGTAACAGGAGATGAGCAAGTATTAACTGAGAAGCCAGGGCAGGTTGGTGCCAGAGAGCCTTGGGAGCATAGAGATTCAGAAGTTTGAGAGGGAGGAAATTCAAGTGCTGAAGCAGAGACTTGGGGAGAAGAGCAGAATGGAAGGAGTGATACTAAATCAGGAAGCAAAATGCAGTAGTCTTAATCTTTTCTATGTCAGTTGCCAATTGCTGGTCCTTGCCCTTAACCTCTCTATCTACCCAGAGAGTCTGGGGTCTCCATTTCCTCCTCTATAAAATAAGGGAATTGAGTAAAACAATCTTTCAGTCCCTTTAGGGATAGCAATTACAACTGTGGTTGGAAAAGTTTCAGTACAGGAATGATAAAGTTTACTTTAAATGGGAAATTATAGGGATCTAGGAACCACTAAGATCAACTCATTCAATTTCCTCAATTTAGAGTTGATAGCATTAGTCTCTAGAGAGTAAAGTGATTTGCCCAAGATCTCATAGTTGGCATATCTTCCAAGAATCAGGAATTAGACATGAAATTATCTGATTCCGAATTTAGTGCTTCTTCCACCATACCATATTGCCTATCCTAAGAAGTGATGAGGGGGAAGTCGGGCATTAGCTAAGATTCTCATTGTAACAGAAAGCCAGATCTTGCAAAGAGGCAAATTCCCTCTTCCTTTTTTCCCCACCCTCTTTCACAGGGATAGTTGTGAAAAAATGAGCTTTAGAAATGTGAGTTATGGGGAGCTGTTCCCCTGTAGCAGTTCTAGTAGCTGGAAAGAAAACCCATTCAAGGACAGAAGTATTGCCTTCTTCATCTATAACCTTGCAAGGTAGTCTTTGACCCTGACTGTTCTTGTTATCAGATTTACACTGTATTGCTTAGCATCAGTGTCTAAAGTACCATTATTGGATTAAAGCTAATTGCCTGTTAACCAAAGTCTTTCATCCCATCACCTGCCTAAGCACACTTATAAGTATTTGGAAATTAAATGGTAGCAACAGAACACATTTGTTTGTGCAAAAGTAGTGTTACTGTTATTAGCAGATGAAATTATCCTGCTACTGGTATAATTTTAAATCACCTGATCTTGGGCTCAGGCTTTGGATCTATTTGATCCAAAATGATTGCTGTACTATTGCGTGAATTTCAATTTTTGTTTTGTTTTTGTTTTTTTTGTGGGGCAAGGCGGGGTTAAGTGACTTGCCCAGGGTCACACAGCTAGTAAGTGTCAAGTGTCTGAGACCTTTTGAACTCAGGTCCTCCTGACTCTAGGGCCGGTGCTCTATCCACTGCGCCACCTAGCTACCCCCTGTGAATTGATACAAATGGTATTGTTTAAGCAAGCAATACCCCATTAGTATAACAACTGATATTTCTGAGGGCCACAAACATATTTACTTTTTGTTTTTCTCCATCATTGAAAATGAATTCAGGGGGCAGCTAGGTGGTACAGTAGATAAAGCGCCGGCCCCAGATTCCAGAGGACCTGAGTTCAAATCCGGCCTCAGACACTTGACACTTACTAGCTGTGTGACCCTGGGCAAGTCACTTAACCCTCATTGCCCCACCAAAAAAAAAAAGTTAAAAAACAAACAAAAGAAAATGAATTCAAAAGTTGAAATGAGCAAAAGGAAAACCCAGAAAGTAAAAGCACCAAGCTACACTGAATAGGAGCCAAAGCCATAAGCAGGAATTCTGGAATCTGGGGCAAGTACAGGGGTAAAGAGACCTTGGGAGATGCCCTTGGACCTTGAGATCCAAGGTGCCTCCGGAGAGAGAATCTGGAATAATACCCCATAGCTGGGAGACAGAGACCCTAGGACACCTGGTCAGTTCATGTAAAGGGAGAGAAAAAGATAGGGCCAAGCCAAAGAGAAGCTCACTTGTGTATAGAAAGGCCTTTGGATCTCTCACATGGTGCTGTCTTCTGTCTGAGCTGTTTATGGTCAAGTGCAATCATGCCAGTGGGGGCAGCCTGTCTCACAGAGAGTCTGGCCTACCACCCTGTTGCATCACCTCCTTAACCTCTTCCTTTTGTCCCTGCCCCTCCTCCACTCCCACCTGTCTTAGAAAGAGGTGGAGCATAGAGATGTGATAGCAATTATCTCCCTCAAACAGTGCCTATAGTAGATCTCCAGCTTTGGCTGGGTGAGGGAGGAGGGACAAACATACCCCAGATGTGAAGGTGGGATTATGGCATGGAGATGGCAGATGACTACACGGGGGAGGTGGATTTTCCTAGAATCTTCAAAGATCTCTAGTTCCTGAAGTTCTTCACTTTTTTTTTCATAAACTAAACTAAAAAATCAATTTGCTGTTTAATGTTGAGCAAGTCACTTGCCCTCTTTGGATTTCAGTTCCTTACTTGGATTAACACTAGATGTTGTTAAGATGGTTAGACCACATGGGGTTCTAAGGCCCTCTTCCAGTTCTAACAATCCATGTTCTATGCTCTAAGGTTCTTTTTGGGGGGCGGGGCAGGGCAATGAGGGTTAAGTGACTTGCCCAGGGTCACACAGCTAGTAAATGTCAAGTGTCTGAGGCCAGATCTGAACTCAGGTACTCCTGAATCCAGGACCGGTGCTTTATCCACTGTGCCACCTAGCTGCCCTCCTCTAAGGTTCTTTTTTTTTTTTTTTAGTGAGGCTATTGGGGTTAAGTGACTTGCCCAGGGTCACACAGCTAGTAAGTGTCAAGTGTCTGAGGCCGGATTTGAACTCAGGTACTCCTGACTCCAGGGCTGGTGCTCTATCCACTGTAAGTTTCTTTTTTATAGGGAAGCTTAGTCTGGTGTCAGTAAGACCCGAGTGGTAGTTGGGCCTCAGACACTAAACCAGCTGTGTGACCCTAGACAAGTCACTTATTCTATCTGCCTCAGTTCCTTCAACTATAAAATGAGGATAATAAGAGAACCTACCTCCCAAGGGTGTTATCAAATGAGAAAATATTTGTAAAGTGATTATTATACAGTTGGTGCTTAATAAATGGTCATTTCCCTTATTCACCCCTTCTAGCAGTTAATAATCTATGAATCTAACTGTCCTCATTGGAATTTTTCTGAAACAACCTTGACTTAAGCTCAGAATATCCTTCACACAAGTCTTTACCAAGGGGTCAGAATCTCCTCCATAGAAGAGTTGCCTTCCAGGGAGTGAGTGCCCTGATGGCTCTGTACTTTTTTTGGCTTCCGACCATGAGCACAGCTTCCTTTTGTTTACTCTTGAGCGGAATTAAAGAGAAAGGAACCAGGTGCCCTCCTGGTATTTCATAAACAAGTCATTATGAATACAGATACTACAGTCTGCATATTAGCATATGTGCCAATCTAAACCCAGCTGTGTGCGCCATAAAGTGAAATATAGATTTCCCAAACTAGGCCACAGCTTTTCTATGAGTGTAATCGAAAAGCCTTTGAATCTGAGTATTGCATATGCATTAGTTCTTTCTTTTAACTGTGGTGGTGCTCAAGGAGGGAATTTTATGGAGGGGGCATATGATTTGTTTTTCTCCGTGCCCCCATTAAATTTAGGGAACTCCCAGGGCTCCGGCAAGATCACATTACCATATGATTGAAAGGGACCTTAGAGATCACTTAGTTTAACTACCTCATTTTACAAAAGAGGTAAATTGAGGCCCTGAGAGGTAGAGGGATTTGTTTAAGGTCAAGTAAGTTGAGGAGGCAGGATTCAAACCCCATTTCTCTGACTCAAAAGCCAGTGCTCTTTCTACCATATCACACTGCCTCACTGCCTTTTTTTTTTTTTTTTTTTTTTTGCAGGGCAATGAGGGTTAAGTGACTTGCCCAGGGTCACACAGCTAGTAAGTGTCAAGTGTCTGAGGTCATATTTGAACTCAGGGCCACCTGAATCCAGTGCCAGCACTTTATCCGCCGCGCCACCTAGCAGCCCCACTAACACTGCCTTTTGAGAATCTAATCCTGCCTAGTCTGGCACTTTGCTATTGTCTTTGAATGTCTGTGTACTTGCTCTTTAGTCTGATGCTATCAGCCCATGCAGTTAGTCTTCTGATGTGATAGTACAGTTTGAGTGAACATTGGACACTTTTGAGAAGTTTCCATGTCCAAGGACTAGCAATCACTGGGGAATGGGGCACATGCAGACCACTGTCCAATTCCATTCATTTGAGAAAAAGCCTTTCCTTACTATGGTCCAAGTGATTCTTGGAGTTGCTTCTGTTATCGACCTTATTTTTTCTGTTCTTGAAAAAACTTCCCATAGATGCCACATAAGGACTTGGTGTAAAAAAAGGAAAATAGAAAATCACTGAATCTTTTGCTGATTCATTTTTCAAAGACTAAAATTGAGAAGGAGCCAATGATAATCCAGGAATGCTATCCCAAAGTAGAATGGGCTACTGCAGAAGTAGAGTGGGCTCCCTATCCCTGGAAGACTTCAAGATGAGTCTGGATTACTTGCCGAGATGCTGTTGAAGGAATTCATGTTCATGATTTAGATTAGCTGACCTCTGAGATTGCTTCCAACTCAGAGATTCTGAGACATCTTCTATAATTTTGTGGGCTTTTGTGGGAGGCACTCAAGAGACATATGTGTGTATACATATACATACTTACCCATATATATGAATTTATATAAGGCTTTAAGACTTATAAAGTGATGGGGCAGCTAGGTGGCGCAGTGGATAGAGCACTGGCCCTGGAGTCAGGAGGACCTGAGTTCAAATCCAGCCTCAGACACTTAACACTTACTAGCTGTGTGATCCTGGGCAAGTCACTTAACCCCAATTGCCTCACTTAAAAAAAAAAAGACTTATAAAGTGCTTTTGTTATGGGGGAAATGGGGTATGGCTTTGGGTTAGGGGTTCTTAGGAATTCCTCTTTAAAGAATTACACCCTCTTGCACACAAAAGCAGTTAGAATAAGATGGTAGTTTATTTAGGGGCAAGGGAAGGGAAGGGGGGAGGGAAGGGAAACCATGAAAGAAATCCTTGGACTTCTCATGGGGAGATAGGCACAAAGCACATGGCTCTGAGATACCTATCTCCTCGAGCAGGAGATTGGCAGGTACTTTTATAGAGGATGGATGGGGGTGGACCATCTGCCTGTGGAAAGTTCCTTTAGTGAGGGAGGACCATCCCCCACTGGTGGTGACTAGAGGAATTGGGTGAGGGGTGGCTATGGATCTCTCTTCAGGACACAAAGGCTGCAGCCACACCCAAACTTATCTCCCCAGGGGCTAGGGAGACCAGAATGAAGGGTGGAGATTCCTAAACTAGCTCAGTCCAATTTGGTTCCGCTCATGCATCTGTCCTCTGGTTTAGTTTCCCAAGAAGATTCCTTGATGTGCCCCAGAGAACTTCTGGGGTGCTCTGCACCCCATGACACTTTGCATATATCATTTCATTTGATCATCACAAGGATCCTATCAGGCAGATACTATTATATCCCCATTTTACAGATGAGGAAACTGGAACTTAGAGAAAATAAGTAATTTGTATATGGTTGCACATCCAATAAGTGTCTGATATGGGATTTGAACTTATCTTATCCTCATCATCCTTCTCCTCTACCCCTTCCCCCAACCCCTCCAACATTTAAAATCTGATAAGGAGGGGAAAGATGCTGATGGAGAGAGAACTGGAAAGTAAGTGTAGAGATATGAGTACTTTCCCTAGCATTTCTACCTTAATGAGTTTGAGTCAATCTCTGGGCCTTGGTTTCCTTATCTGACAAATCAAGGGTTTGTATCAGATAACCTTGAGGGTCTTTTCCTGCTCTAACATTCTTTGATGCAATCATCATGGATCTCTGTCTCTATTTCTGTCTGTCTCTCTGTCTCTGTCTCTCCCCGTTCCTCTCTCTCTCTTTTTCCCACGATAAAGCTTAAAATGACAGCAACTTACCGCCTCCTCTTTTTTTTTTTTTTTTTTTTTTGCGGGGCAATTGGGGTTAAGTGACTTGCCTAGGGTCACACAACTAGTAAGTGTTAAGTGTCTGAGGTCGGATTTGAACTCAGGTACTCCTGAATCCAGGGCCAGTGCTCTATCCACTGTGCCATCTAGTTGCCCCCCCCCCCCTTTTTAACCAAGAACTGGGGACTAATTGGACCAAAAGGGTGACCACCTAGAGAAGTGGAGATTCTGGCACCCCATAGCACATGCCACCTATAATTGTTGCAGAAAAGGCTTTGATTAGGAGGTGAGCCTCTCCCCCTCCCCCCAGTACATACATACTCCAGGCCTACACAGCTACTATTTGACCCTGGGGCCTTCAGAGCTCCCTCTTTTCCTTATCCTTTGGCTTGCAATAACAGGTGCTTGGCTTTAACAATCTTCCTTCAGTCTTCAGTTCTGGTAGATTTAATAGCATAGTGGCTAAATTGAGTTTATATAGCTTATCCTGTATATATTTAGAGATAAGAAGTTCATTTAGGGATTAGGGGCTGTTTCTTGTATATGCATCATTAAGCATAGCACATCTGCTACTGAACTAGCAATCAGCAGAATATTGAGAAAAGTTATAAAGAAATCTTTGCGTTGGTTCATTTTCACATACATCTACACTCACCCTGGCTTAGAGACATTTATGTACAGGAGGAAATAGATTAGGGGCTTTTAAAGCAAAGCCATGCAGCCCACCGTACCAAATTCAGTTTTGCAAAAATAATTGAACTTTGGCCGACAGCCTTTGTGCGGTTGTGAATGTGGGTGGAGAAGATTAACAGTTTGCTAAGGCAATCGGCACATTCTCCCAGCAGGGTAGTTGGTTTTCTCTGAGCAATGAAACCTCTTTGAAGATATCCCAAAGTGGGGGGCAGTCTTTAAAGAGGATCATGTCACCCAGGACTCCAAGGACATGAAGTGGCAGACATGAAGGGCAAAATCTACTTAACCTTAATAATCTGAGTTCAACTGTGCGGTCTGTGCCAGAGAGACAAACGCTACTCCCCCACAGAAATACAATCGGATCCTGCTTCTGTTGTTTGGTGGATTTTTGTTTGTGAGTTTTTCAATGTTCCTAAGCTATTCACTGATGCAAAAGCCCATCTTTTGGACTTTAGGTTAAATTCTAAAATATTAAAATTTAACCTAATATTATACTGATGGCACCATACCACTACAGGTCATGGAATATCATCCATCATCTCCCAACAAAAGCCAACACAAGAGGTGGTGGTGTAAAAGATATCACTGAGAAGACAGAGGAGTAGAAAAGCAAGTACTGAGATCAAAGTCTAGCAGATGAACAGACATAGTGCTATGTTGGCATTTGGAAAATACTGAAAGACCCAGAGGAAGACTTCCATCATAAAAGAGACTGCTACTCTGGGCCCACAGGGGCTAGAGTATTATATTTCTCCCTGTTCTTTATCCATGTACTCATGTGGCTTTGACCAGGTTTTAAACCAACCTGGCCTCTGGTAGGGTGATGGTCCAT
Source organism: Dromiciops gliroides (assembly GCF_019393635.1). Classification (NCBI taxonomy): domain Eukaryota; kingdom Metazoa; phylum Chordata; class Mammalia; order Microbiotheria; family Microbiotheriidae; genus Dromiciops; species Dromiciops gliroides. The sequence goes on along the minus strand of NC_057862.1, from coordinate 302,945,733 downwards.
TTTCTCACACTCATCAGCTTGCTTAGTCCCTGACTGTGGCTAAATTTTAGTTATAGTAAATTAGATTATGACTCACAAGTTTAAGGCATTTCGCAAAGGGTGGCAGGGAGAAAGATACTCAATATGTAATGTGAATTGGGTATGAGACTGGTCATTTATTCCTAACATACAAGAAAAACTAAACAAAAAACCAAAACTGAAAACTCCCATAAATGTGCAATAACATAACATGGTTCAGTAACTTCAAAGAGTTCAGAAACTTAATGGGATTCTGTAACAACTTAAAACTCCTGTTATGGGTCAACTAGGTGGCACAGTGGGTAGAGCACTGGCTCTGGATTCAGGAGGGCCTGAGTTCAAATTTGGCCTTAGACACTTGACACTTACTAGCTGTGTGACCTTGGGCAGGTCACTTAACCCTCATTGCCCAGCAAAAAAAAAAAAGAAGAAAATTCCTGTTACACTCTGCTAGGATGCCAGTCTTTAGACAGTTAATAAGGATTTTACATTTCACCTCGGTTCTGTATTGTTGTTAAGTCTCCACTCCAAACCCAGACTTTCTCTGAATTTTACAGTGGGTTGTTTCTGTAGTAAACCTCTCAGGCCAATGCTTCATCTAACCTTTCCAGTGGATAGCATCCTATGGACCTTGCAGTTGCCCTGTTCTCAATCCTCTACACCTTTTGAACTCAAAAAGGTTGTTAGTAAGATTGTATACATCCATCTGGAGATTGCTACTGATGCATGCTTACTTGAGTCCATTTTCCATGTGCAGAGGCCTACAGGGTGGAATACAATCCATCTTTCCCCACCCCTCACTGAAGTCATATCATGTCATTTGTAGATTGGTAGTCAAGAGAGAACCAGCTAAAAAGGAAGAGAGAGGCAGTGAAATTGGTAAGTTGATTACTTTTGTATATACGATGGGTCAATAGTTCTTCCAATTCAGCAGCCAATGAGAGGACTCTTTATTTTCTCAGTGTAGAACCAACCTGAAGCCAGCTACAAAGCTTTCATGTAGTAAACCAGAACCAATAAAAACAATTCTGAGAATACTTTATGTGCACAGTTGGAGAGTGCAGTTGGGTTGGGAATATCCCCAATATAAAGGAAAGATATAGACAAAGAATCAGGATGTGATTGGTTTGTAATCTGAAATCGCAACTATGTCCAGTCTATTTTTTAATAGTAGGGTTGAGCAAAGGTGAATTCCCAGGGCTAGGGAGGACAGGGCATTTATACCCCTTGAGGAAGGTTTGAAAATCACAGCCCTAGGTCATGTTGCTTTCCTTTAGAGGCAGGGAGCCTTCACTGTGACTGACTCTTTCTTTCTTTTTTTTTTTTTTAGTGGGGCAATTGGGGTTAAGTGACTTGCCCAGGGTCACACAGCTAGTAAGTGTTAAGTGTTTGAGGTCGGATTTGAACTCAGGTACTCCTGACTCCAGGGGCGGTGCTTTATCCACTGTGCCACCTAGCTGCCCCTGTGACTGACTCTTTTAATACTAAATCTCTCTCATTTCATATCCTTCAGTATAGATTTGACTTATCACAGAAGATCCATAAACAATGGAATATTCCCTTCATTGAAACTGGTACATTTGCAAACACTGTGTTATATTGGAAAGGGCACTGACTCTAAGAGTCAGTGGACCTGGGTTCAAATTCTGTCTCTGACACTTGCAACTTGTGTGGTGTTGGCCAAGTTATTTAACTTTCCAATCCTGGTCCTGACCTGGTGAGATTCAAAGACTTCATTTAAAGGGTCATCAAATGGTACTGTCTTTTCCTTTGCTGCTCCAGGATTCTTTCTACAAGCCATTGGGAGCCATGCCATTTTCTGATGTTGCCCTCAAATTTCTTTAAAATGGATGAATGTAGACTGTAAGGCACCCCTGAATAGCAAATCGGGGTTTTTTGTTTCTCTTTGTATTCTCCATTCTAGCTGGAACCAATGGGGAGACACCAGCCCCTATAAATGGGTAACCAGATGTAAAGAGAGTTAATTCACACACTTGGTCAAAAAGGGATAGGGCAGCTTGGCCAACAGACAGGCTGTCAGATTGACTCTTAAATCCTTCCCACTGTTCCTGCTGACCCAGTATGATATGATGATATGTGTTGGGTTAAACTGCAGGTGTCACTGTTAGATCTGAAATCAGGGCTTTGCTCTTTGACTGTGACTATCAACTTTAGTGGCTTTCAATGAAATCTTCACTTCCAAGTCTCAAAGAAAGAAAGAGACCACAAAGTACCTAGAAATGGAATTGATTCCTCTTTGGTTCTTTCCCCTAAAACCCCCATCACACACACACTAACCCTGTTACCCACCACTCCCCCTTCCTTCACCAACGTACCTATCACTAAATCAGCACTTTCACAAGGAAAGCAAATGTCTCTCTAGGAAAGACTGCAATTAGTCTACTACTTTTTGACAGAGAAATGTTTAAAATCCAGTGTTCAGGGATTAGTATTTAGCCTCCACTGACCCTTTGCAAACTAGAAGATAGAGCTGCAACAGGGCTTAAACAGGTGTAAACATTATAAAGCTGATTCGATACATGAGATGCTGAACAGTTAAAATTATATACGGTACTTTACCACCAACACAGCCAACACCCATTATGTGTAAGAGATTCATTTTCTGGTCTTTCATTATGTTGTGCCGAAATAGGTGGGGGTTTGGAATAGGGTTAGGGTTAGGGGTAGGGGTCCTTAGGAATTCCTCTTTAAAGAATTACACCCTCTTGCACACAAATCCAATTAGAATAAAATAATAGTTTATTTAGGGTGCTAGGGAAAGGAAACCAAGGGAGAAATCCTTGGACTTCTCATGGGGAGAAGGCATAGCACAGAGGTGTGGCTCTGAAATACCTATCTCCTCGAGCAGGAGACAGGCAGATACTTTTACAGAAGTCTGATGGTGGTCCGATGAGGTGATGGTCTGACTGTGGAAAGTTCCCCTGTTGGGGGAGGATCATCCCCCACTGGTGGTGGATGGGGGAAGTTGGGTGAGGGGCAGCTCAGGATCTCTGAAGCCACCTCTCTGCTCCTCACATCACAAAGGCAGCAGCCACACCCAATCCCATTTCCCTGAGGACTGGGGGAGACTGGTTAGGTGTGTCTGTCCTTTGGTTTAGTTTCTCAAGGAGAAGGTTCTTTGATGTACCCCAGAGAAGTACGCCAGCTAGGTCCATAACATTTTGTTGATTCTTTATTTCTTGATCACACTATATCCTTTCTTGTTCAAGAGTTGGGCCTATCAGAAGATGTATATTTAAAGTGCTTTTCATTTAAAGAGAAAGAGAATGAGGGCTTGTTATGATTTAAAAAAAAGGGAAGTACTAATTTTATTCGTTGGCTCTCAAATCATGGAACAAACATCTTTTTTCCTCTCCTCTTCCTTTGGTAACTACCTTGTACTACTAGTTTAAGAGTTTTAGAAATTGCAGGATGCTTTTAGGAATCATTAAAGCTTTTTATGCAAGGAATTACACCAGAAATACAATTTATTTGCTAAACATCCATCTCTACTGCCAACTAACCATTCTTCTACCTGGATTGTTTAACATCAAAACCAGTAGCCTACTATATGGCACAAAAATTTAATAGAATGTGACCATTTATTCCTAATTCCCGCCTCTCTCCACTAAGACCCTTTATACAAAAACTACCTTTGATTGGGTTGGTGCCTGATATGTTTAAATGGTTAAACAATGAAACCCAGCCAGGGTCTAACTGGGATGTTTAGTTATTTCTAGTGTTTATTTCTTCCTTAATCAAGATTTTGGTCTTTTGAATCCCATGTGTTATTATGTGCCAACCTTCCAGGGTACCCACAAAATCCTAAGGGAAGATTTCTTTGAGCTATTCATGGATGAGGGACAGCCCCTTCATATTTTCCCCTAACGGGAAGAGGAAGGCATGCCATTCTTGTCCTGAAATAGACACAGCAAGAAAGAAACAGCTTTCCTTGTTGGTTTGGTTTTTCCTCACTTAGATCCTGTCTCCCCCTCCCAAGAATTCCAAACAAAACATTGACTGTGTCAGGAGGGGTGGAGAATATTTCTAGCAAAAAAAAAAAAAAAGGGCAAATACATTTTTTGAATAAGAATGGTCCATGTTCTGTGACCAGAGGGCAAATGCAAATGGCTGTTTTCAAACAGAGACTCTTGAATTCTTATTAGGAGTTCGTGACTGTGCCTTCAAGCACATCATTACATATTCATAAGGGTGAGGGAAATGGGCTGCTTCCTTCCGGATTTCAGGTGTGTCCTCCTAAGCCCGTAGCTCCCTTACATCTTAAAACAAAATAAAACACCCACTCACAGAGTCAGTCTCTCTCTCTCTCTCTCTCTCTCTCTCTCTCTCTCTCTCTCTCTCTCTCTCTCTCTCTCACACTCACACACACACACACAGAGCATTGCTTTCCGTCTGTTTTCTTCAGTTCACAAAGTGTTAAGAGACCACGAGATAAAAGATGCTCTCCTAAAAAGCAGCCACGATGCTACTCCACAAAGATCTTTTTAGTGTCAACTTAAATGTACACAAATAACAGATGATGATCTCTTTTATTGGACTAACATTTATCCAGTAATATCCACACACTTTTAAAACCATTGAGGCCTCCTCTTCAGGTGTTCATTTGAATAGAAATAGCTGAATGAGTGTTTTTATAATTGATCCCCTGAGTACTGAATGTCTAGTGCTGCATAACCAACATTTTCCCATTGCTGAGGATTTTTTTTTTCAAATTGCTACTCTGCAAAATTAGGATTTTGTACAGTTTTGATAAGAGAATTAACCTTCCACATGCCAAATTCCCTTACTGTGAGCTTCTAAACTGCACCAGGGTCCAGGGAGGTTCCCTTTTCAAGAAAGTATTATCTTCAACAGTATCATTCTTATGATTATCTGAAAGAAAACTTTACTTGACACTGGGAAAGTTGGGAGGGGGTATAGAAGAAGAAGGAAAGAGTAATCTCATTGATAGATGTACCTGTTTCTTTAAATTTTGGCAGAAAGACCTTCCTCTTCCTTACCCTGCCTTCCCACCACCACTGGGGACTTGGAAACTGCTTTTTCCCCCTACCTCAGCTGTAAATTTGGTAGAAATTTCCCAAGTTATTTGACTGGTCTCTGGGGAGAAATGTGAGATGATTTCTTTTTTCCTTTTCATAAAGAAATGGTCCAGTAGAAAGAACATTGACTGGGTTAAAATCTTATATCTAATGTTTACTACTTATGTGACCTTGGGTAAGTCATTGAACCTTCTTGGGTCTTAGTTACCTTATCTGTAAAATGTGGTAGTGGGAATAGAAAGCCCCTGAGATCCCTTCCAATTCTAGATTTATGACCCTATGAACATTTCCAATGGAAAAAGTCATTGTTTTTATTCTTCAGAGAATAGGAAAACTTCTGTTTGACTGAGTGTGAGAAAATAGAGCTCCAGTGACTTCTGGAACTCAGCGTTGGTGAGGTATCAAAGGTTCATTTATTCTCATTCTAGTGAGAATGGGCTGCCCCTTAGTGGAACAAGCAACAAATTGGAGGCTCACAGGCCTTTTTACCTCTCTCTCTTTTTTTTTTTCTTGCAGGGCAATGAGGGTTAAGTGACTTGCCCAGGGTCACACAGCTAGTTAAATGTCAAGTGTCTGAGGCTGGATTTGAACTCAGGTTCTCCTGAATCCAAGGCCAGTGCTTTATCCATTGTGCCACCTAGCTGTCCCCTGCCTTTTTATCTCTTAACAGGACTGGCCCCTCCCCAAGGAGCTGGCTAATCAATCAAACGCAGCATCCACCCCTCCACATTGGTTTTTCTCATGGGAACCTTCCTGGGGAAGTGCTCTATTAGAATTAACCCCTATTTGTGGATATTAGCATTTGAGTACTTGCTTCTTTTCTCCCTGCTGAATCTGAATCCACTCCCCAGGCACCTGTAGGTGTTTTCCCAGACAGATCTAATCAATCAGCTGAGAGGAGCCAACATTTTTCCTACTCTGAGTTTATTCATTCAACCAATATTAATTTTTTTTTTTTAGTGAGGCAATTGGGGTTAAGTGACTTGCCCAGGGTCACACAGCTAGTAATGTTAAGTGTCTGAGGCCAGATTTGAACTCAGGTACTCCTGACTTCAGGGCCAGTGCTCTATCCACTGCGCCACCTAGCTGCCCCTCAAACAATATTAATTAAGAAGTTAGTAGATGGAGACAACAAGAACAAGAATTGAGATTACATTCTATTGGGGGATATGATACATGAATAATTATATATCTAAATTATTTATATTTCTTTCATGGAATATTTCCCAATTACATATAAAAAATGTAATAATCATTTTAGAATTTTGAGTTTCAAATTTTCTCCGTTCTTCCTGTCTTTCTCCTTGAGAAGGCATTTGATTTTGATTAAACATGTAGGGTTATGCCAAACATATTTCCATATTAGCTTTGTTGCCACCCCCCCAAAAACAAAAAACAACCCAAACAAAAAAATTCTGATAAAAATAAAGTTAAAAAGAGTATGTTTCAATCTGCATCAGAGTTCATCAGCTCTCTCTCTGGAAGTGGATAGCATTTTTATCATGTGTCCCTGGAATTGTCATGGATCATTGTCTTGATCAGGGTAGTTAAGTCTTTCACAGTTGATCATCCTTATACTATTTCAAGTAATGTGTACAATGTTCTCTTGGTTCTACTCAGTTCACTTTTTTTTCACTATTTTTTTTGGTAGGGCAATGAGGGTTAAGTGACTTGCTCAGGGTCATACAGCTAGTAAGTGTCAAGTGTCTGAGACCGTTTGAACTCAGGTCCTCCTGAATCCAGGGCTGGTGCTTTATCCACTATGCCACCTAGCTGCCCTCACTTCACTTTAAAAAAAAGTAATAAACATTTTTATTCATAGTTTTGAGTTCCAAATTTTATTCCTCCTTTTCTACCTCCCCTCACCTCTCCCTGAGGTGTTAAGCATTCTGATATGGGTTATACATGTGCAATTATGTAATACATTGCCATATTAGTAATTTTGTACAAGAAAACTTGAATAAAAGAAGAAAAATGAAGCAAATTTTAAAATAACATGCTTATTTTGGATCATTGTTGTTGCTGAGAATAGTTAAGTTATTCACAGTTCTTCATCAAACAGTATTGCTGTCTCACTTCAATATACATCAGTTCATACAAGGGTTTCTGTGCCTTTCTGAAATAATTCTGCTTGTCATTTCTTATAGCACAATAATATTTCCTTGCAATCATATATCACAGTTTGTTTAGCCATTCCCCAATTGATGGGCATTCCTTTGATGTCCAATTCTTAGCTACTACAAAAAGAGCTGCTATAAATATTTTTGTACAAGTATGTCTTTTTTTCTTTTAGGAGGGAATGTCTTTGGGATATAAACCTGTTTTCACTTCACTTTGCAGGAGTTCATACAAGTCTTCTCTAGTTTCTCTGAAACCTTCCTGCTCACATGATTAATGTGGAAATATGTTTAATGTGATTGTACATATATAACCTATATCAGATTTCTTTCTCTTTTGGGGGGGGGAAGGGAAGGTGTGAGGGAAAAAACATCCTCTTCTCAATAATTCTCAGGAACTCAACAGCGATGTGGCAAAGGTTCTTTATTTCCTTCTCATGAGAAGGAGGCACCCTAGTGGGCAGCTCGTGGGTGCAAAGAAAGGGAGCTTGCAGGCCCTGTTTTATACCCTAGTCCCTAACACGAATGGACCCTTCCCTTTTTCATCACTGATCCAATTACTCAATGGTTACAATCTACGCGCAAAAACTAGCTAATCGGAATGCAGTATTCCCATACCATTTCCTCATATGGGCATAACTCAGGAGTGGACCTTATTCTTCCTTATATGATTACAACTCTGAGCTGACCTTGTTGAGAACAGGGCTCCTTGAACCATGTGATTTTGTTAGCCTGAGGGGGAGGAGGGAATCTGAGACCTTTGTCCTACAAGCAGGTCAGGAGGGGTATGATTGACTGTTATATTCACATTGAGAGGAGACAACTACCCATTTTCTCACAGAAAGGAAGGAGGGAGAAAAATCTTATAAAAAGTCAAAATCTTATAAAAACAAATTTTGAAATCTATCTTTACATGTAACTGGAAAGAATACTATTAAGATTTTTAAAAAATCCTATCCTGCTCATTGTTTCTTATAACAAAATAGTATTTCATCACAATCATATACCACAATTTGTTCAGTCATTCCCCGTTTGGGGGCATTCCCTCAATTTCTAATTCTTTGACACCACAAAAAGAGCTGCTATAAATATTTTTGTACAGATAGGTTCTTTCCCCTTTTCTTTGATTTCTTTGGAGTACAGATATAGTAGTAGTATTGCTGGGTCAAACGGTATGCACAGTTTCATAGCCCTTTGGGCATAGTTCCAAATTGTTTTTCAGAACGGTTGGAGTATCTTATAATTTCACCAACAGTGCATGGTGTCCCAATTTCCGCCAGTCTCCTCTAGCATTTGTCATTTCCTTTTTCTGTCATGTTAGCTAATATGATAGGTGTGAAGTGATATCTCAGAGTTGTTTAAATTTGCATTTCTCTAAGTAGTAGTGATTTAGAGAATTTTTTTCATGTGACTATTGATAGCTTTGATTTCTTCTTTTGAAAACTGCCTGTTCATATCTTTTGACCATTTATCGACTGGGGAATGGCTCTTATTTTTATAAGTTTGACTCAGAACTGTAACGATTGGAATGACGCCACCTGCTGGAGACTTACTGTAGAAGAGTTCCGCCCATGAAGTGAAGGTCTTTGAGGGCAAGACCAGGAGTCTTTTCTTTGGCATCAGGAAGTGACGTTGGGTAGTGGGAGGAAGAAGGAAGAGACTAGCTCTCTGTCTCGGGCGCGCTTTCCTCTGGACTCTGGTGGAGAGTGGAGCTAGAAATGTGCTCTCCCTTTAATAGATAGGGATCTAGGCCTTTCTCTCTCTCTTTACCAAATTCTTATTCTCCTTAATAAACACTTAAAAGTCTAACTCTTGCTAAAGCTTATAATTTATTGGCGACCACTCATTAGATATTTTAGACAGACTAGCTAGAATTTTAGCCCTTAACAGTTCCCTATATATCTGAGAAATGAGGCCTCTATCAGAGAAACATTGCAAACTTTCCCCTTCCCCCCATTTCCTGTTTTCCTTCTAATTTTGGCTGCATTAGTTTTGCTTGTGCAAAAGCTTTCTAATTTCATGTAATTAATGTGATTTTTTTTTTTTTTTGCTTCCTGTAATGTCTTCTATCTCTTGTTTGGTCATAAACTCTTCCCTTATCCATAGAGCTGACAGGTACATTTTTCTATTCTCTCCTAGTTTACTTATGATATCATCTTTTATATTTATCTAGTTTGACTTCATCTTAGGATTCAGTGTGAGAACTACTTTGCAGTTTTCCCAGCAATTTTTGTCAAATGTTGAATTGTTACCCCAAAAGCTTGGATCTTTGGATTTATCAAACACTGGCAGCTAGGTGGCACAGTGGATAAAGCACTGGCCCTAGAGTCAGGAGGACCTGAGTTCAAATCTAACCTCAGACACTTACTAGCTGTGTGACCCTGGCAAGTCACTTAATCCCAGTTGCATCAAACATCCAGGGCCACCTCCAGTCATCCTGATATCTACATCTACATCTACATCTTCATCTACATCTACATCTACATCTACATCTACATCTACATCTACATCTACATCTACATCTACATCTACATCTACATCTACATCTACATCTATATCTATATCTATATCTATATCTATCTATCTATCTTGCCATTGTACTCAGATAGCTCTGGAGGAGAGAGTGAAGTTGGTGACCTTGTACAGCCCTCCCTCACTTAAATCTAATTCATTTTAAGTCATGACATCTATCATGGTCCTCTTTGAGAATGAAGGACAAACAATAAGAACTATGATCATTTACTACTGTGTACTATATAGCTAGGGGCATGGAGATGGTGTAGTGGCTAGAGTACAGGGTCCAGAGTCAGGAAGACTAGTCTTAATGAGTTCAAATCTGGTCTCAGACATTTACTAGGTGTGTCAACTTAGGCAAGTTACTTTGTGCTGTTGGCCTCAGTTTCCTCATCCATAAAATGAGCTGAAGAAGGAAATGGAAAACCACATCAGTATTTTTGCCAAGAAAACCCCAAGTGGGGTCACAAAGAGTTGGACACAACTGAAACAATTGAACAACAATAACAACAACAACATTGTGTACCTAATATATTCCACTACTCTGTTTCCTAGCCAGCACCAGATTGCTTTGATGATTACTGCTTTGTAATATAGTTTAAAATCTGTAACTGCTAGGCTGCCTTCCTTCACATTTTATTTTTTGGGGGGTAGGACAATGGGGGTTAAGGGACTTGCCCAGGGTCACATGGCTAGTACATGTCAAGTGTCCAAGGCTGGATTTGAACTCAGGTCCTCCTGAATTCAGGGCTGGTGCTTTATCCATTGTATGACCTAGCTGCCCCCTTCACCTTTTTTTTATTGGTTCATTTGATATTCTTTTTTTTCCAGGGCAATGAGGGTTAAGTGAATTGTGGAGGATCACACAGCTAGTAAGTGTCAAGTGTCTGAGGCTGAATTCATATCCTCCTGAATCCAGGACTGGTGCTTTATTCACTGTGCCACTTAGCTGTACCCTCCCTTAATATTCTTGACCTTTTTTTCTTCCAGATGAATTTTTATAATTTTTTTCTAGCTCCATAAAATGATTCTTTTGTAGTTTGATTCTTTTGGCACTGAATAAGTAAATTAACTTAGGTAGAATTGTCATTTTTATTATATTGGCTTGGCCTACCCATGAGCAATTAATATTTATCCAATTGTTTAGATCTGTCTTTATTTATGTGAAGAGTGTTGATATTGTCCTTGGGTTTCTCTTGGCTCCCAAGTATTTTATATTGTCTGTAGTTATTTTAAATGGAATTTTTTCCCCTAAATTCTAGACGATAAGCACAGGATAAGCACAAGCAAAATGCCACAATAATTTGCATTGATATAGGACTTTCTTTGTAAAGTAAAGGACTTTCTTTGTAAAGGTTTGAGGGGGTAAAAGACTGGGAGGCATTGGGGAAAGTTTCCTTCTCAGTCTCCTTTATTAGAATCCCTTCTTGGTGTAATGATGTTCCTTGGGGGTGAACCTCAAGGTTCTGTTTTGTTCCTTCTCATGCTTCTCCACATTCCCTTTCTTGGTAAGCTTATCATCATCCATGGGCTTAATTATGATTTTTTATGCTGATGACTCATGGATCTATATATCCAGTCCCAGTCTCTATCTTGAGCTCTAGTCCAGCATCACTAACCTGCTGGATATACATCTGGGACATCAAACTGGATGTCCCAGAGGTATCTCAAATTCAATATGTTCAAAATAGAACTCCTCATTCTCCCCCTTCCCCACTTAAGACCACTTATGTATGCCATTTTGGAAACACATTATATGATTAAAATGGTGACCTTGTTCTTTTAGCTGACCATTTACAAGAACCACAAGTTGGACCAGAAGGAATAACAGCCTGGTCAAGCAAGCTTATGATGCAACAAACTGCTGATCTTCCATTGCCTTGGCCTAAGTCCAGAAAGCAGCTTTCCTTTAAGGACAAAATCATACCCTATTGATCCAGTTAAATGCAGAAAGCTGCTAATTGGCTGTGTAAACAAAACATGTTTCTACCATTTTCTGAATAAACTATTTCCAGTCGGTAGCTTCCTTAGGATGCTAGTCAATCTTTTCTCTTTAGTTGGGCTCCTGAGCTTATTTGCCCATCACTCTTCAGACTCACTGATGGAAAAGATTCTTTCTAGGTTCTCCAGGAATCCAGACTAGGAAATTCCCCAACATATCCCTCTACCAAATTTCCCTATTTCTATCAAGGGCACCACCATCATTGTAGTCTCTCAGTCTGACCACCTCAGTGTCATCCTCAATTCCTTACTCTATCCACGTGATCAGTCAATCACCAAATCTTGCTGTTTCTAGTACTACATCTCTGTTCATAAAGCCATTCCTCTTCTATTCTCAGAGCCACCCACTACCTTAGTTCATGCCCTTATAGCCTCTTGCCTAGATCATTTTATTGGCTTTGTAATTGATCTCCCTGTCTCAGGTTCCTCTCCACTCCAATCCATCCTCACATTAGGATCTGGCTGTGTTACTGTCCTACTCAATCAATTCTGGTGGTTCCTTATTGATTCTTGGATAAAATATAAACTCTTCTGGCTCCTCAAGCCTCTCATTCCCTGTTTGTAACCTCTCTTTCCAGCTTCATTGTACATTACTCCCTTTCCCATATTCTATTATCCAGACAAATTGGCCTTGTGTGGTTTCTCACACATGATACTCTACCTCCTGTCTTAGTGCCTTTTATACAATACTTTCCTTGAAATATACTTCTTCTTCAAAGACACAGCTCAAGTACTGCCTTCTGGATTAAGTCCTGAAGTCTTTACTCATGTTCCCAACTGCTAGTACTCTCCCTCCCTCATTATTTGTATTTATTCTACATATAAATATATCTGTATATATATATATATATATATATATATATATACACACAGATATACATACACACATACATACATACACACATACATACATACATACATACATGCTGTCTCCTTTGATAGAGTTGAGACTCCATGAGAGCAGGGAAAATTTTGAAAAAATAATTGTGTCCTAGACACTGTGCCTGGTATATTCCCAGCACTTAATAAATGTGTATTAATTCACTGATGGAGAAGGTAGCATTTTAATTGGGCTGAAAGAACAAAGTTGTCATTTTAATCATACAATATGTTTCTAAAACAGCATACACAAATGGGCATAAAAGTGGGGAAGGGGGAGAATGAGGAATTCTATTTTGAACACGTATGTAGGATATGTAGGCATTTTTGCAATAGGAAATAATATAAGCAAAATACAGAGGTGGAAAAGTATGGCAAGTGAATGAAAAATATAGTTTGGCAAGAGAAAAAAGTATGTGATGGGGAATAGTATGAAATAAAACTGGAAAGGTAGAGTCTTGAATAGTCAGTCAATAAACATTTAATAAGCTCCCACTCTGCACCAGGCACTATGCAGCACTGGGCATACAAACAATGCTAAAAGACAGTCCCTGCCCTCGAGGAGCTCACAATCTAATGGAGGAGACAACATGCAAACAACTAAATACAGGATAAATTAGAAATATTCAACACAGAGAAAGCACTAGAATTAAGGGGGCGGGGATTTAGGAAAAGCTTCTCGTAGAAAGTGGGATTTTAGCTGGGACTTGAAAGAAGCTAGGGAAGGCAAGAGGCAAAGATGAGGAGGGAGACCATTCCAGGCATAGGAAGCAACCAATGAAAATGCCCAGAGTCTAGAGATAGACTGTTTTGTTGGAGCCAAAGCAAGGAGGCTGGTATCACTGGATCACAGAATAGTTGGTGGTGGAGGGAGAGTGTAAGATGTAAGAAGACAGGAAAGGTGGGGAGAGGATAAGTGTGGGTTATGAAGGGCTTTGAATGTCAAGCAGAGAACTTTATATTTGATTCTGGAGGAGATAGGAAGTCACTGGAGTTTACTGAGTACCAAACCAGTTTGAATTTTAACCAGTAGGCAATAGGGAACCATTTAAAGGTTTTGTCTATAGAAGTGATAGGATCATATATCTATGCATAGGGAGGCTTATTTGGCTTCAGTGTGAAGGATTAATGACTGAAAGAAGGAACGAACATGTATTATGTGCCTTTTATGTGCCAGGTACTGTTCTAAGTACCAAAGATGAAAACACAACAGTAAGAGAGCCCCCTGCCCTTGCAGAACTTGCATTCTAATAAAGGGTTGTACTCTATTATGGGGAGTAGGGGCCAAGAAAGATGCCTTGGTCTGGGGAGTCCCAAGGATTATGAGTGGAACAATAGGGCAGCTTTTTGTCACATATTTTCCAATACTGATGGTAGCATTAATTTGATTACTGTTCGTAGAACAAGGGTGAGAAGTAGAAAGTGGGGTAGGAATAGGCAGATGGCAAGATGCCTGTGCTCGGTAGGATCTGGTTTCCTGGTGGAGTGCCAAATGGAATGTGCAAGATGTTTTGGGGCCAGTTAGATATAGTGAGTTAAGTGAGTTTTCATTCACTCACCCCCTAATCACGGTAGCTCTGCTCCAGGGTGGTGTGGCAAAGGATAGATGTAGAGGGGAAAGAATGAAGGCAAGAAAACTTTTTGTGAAGCTGTTACAAGAGATCATTGTGGGTGGTAATGGGGCTACAAGGGTAGTGGTAGTTGAAATGGAGAAGAAATGGGCAGCTAGGTGGCACAGTGGATAGAGCACCGGTCCTGGAGTCAGGAGTACCTGAGTTCAAATCTGGCCTCAGACACTTAACACTTAGTAGCTGTGTGACCCTGGGCAAGTCACTTAACCCCACTTGCCTCACTAAAAAAAAAAAAAAAAAAAAAAAAAAGAAATGGAGAAGAGATAAATTCCAGAGATATTGTAGGAACAGAAACCAGAATTTGATGATGGATTTTATGTGAAGAATGATGTAGAGGAAAGGATCATATAGACAACTGGAGATGGGATCAGAGAATTATATATTCCAAAAACTTCATTTTATAGATGAGAAAATTAAGGCCAAGTGAGGTCAAGTGACTTGACCACAGTCACATGGTATCACAGACAAGATGAGAGCCCAGGTTCCTGATAAAATTGCCAGGGTTAATGATGGTGCCACATAGATAAATAGTGAAGTCAGAAAAAGAAACAGGTTTTGGGAAAGGGTAATAAGCTTGGTTTTGGACATGGTTTGGAATTTGATGACTACATAGACTATAGAATAGTTAATAATGGATGGATGTTAAACTAGAGGGATGTCTCTGGTGGAATAGCTCAGGAATCTGTTCTTGGTTTTGTGTTGGCCAGCACTTTTACCAATTGGATGGAAGCTAAATGTCAGGCTTATCAAATCTGATGACACAAAACTAGGAGATATATCTAATACTTCACATGATAGACACCTGACCCATAAAAAAATCAGTAGACAAGTATTTATTAAGCATGTACTATGTGCCAGACACTGTGCTAGGCACTTAGATATAAAAACAGTACATGAAATAAGAGGAAGAGGGGAAAGGAAGGGAATAAGCACCTATTATGTAGCAGAAACTGTGCTAGGTACTCAAGAAATACAGCAAGTGAAACAAGGTAAAGGGGGTGGAAAGGAAGGGAAAAGGCATTTGTTAAGCACCTACTATGTTCCAGGCACTGTGCTAAGTAAACACGTTATAAATATTATCTCATATGATCCTCATAGCATCTCATACCCTGGGAGGTAGGTGCCATTATTATTCACATTTTACAGTTGAAGAAACTGAGGCAAACTGTGGTTAAGTGACTAGAGACACACAGAAGTGTCTAGGGTTGGATTTGAATGCAGATCTTTCTGACTACTGATTCAATGCTCTATCCACTTCACCACTGATTGCCTCACAATCTCAACTCACAAAGAAAGATCCTGCATAGCTCTCAATAGGTTAGAGTGATCGTCCAAATCAAACAAGACAAAATTTAGCAATAATAAATATCAGGTCCAAGTTTGTGGTTCATAAGATTAACTGCCTAAATACAAAGTTGAGAGGCATGGCTAGATAATAGTTCATTTAAGAAAAACCCCATGGTTTGAATGGACTTTATACTCAACACGAATAAACAATATGACATGAACCCCCCACCCCCAATTAAATGCAAAGTGTAGGTGAGAATAGCTTGGTTATGGTCTGCCCTGGGCAGTTCACATTAGTGTACCATGTCCTGTTATGGCACTACCTTTATGAAACAACATTAATCAAGTGGAATATTTGCAGGGGAGGGTGATAATGATGATGGAAACTGTACCATACAAAGAATTTTTGAAAGAATAGAGGATGTTTAACCTGAAGAAGAAAAGACTTTTGGGGAGACGTGGTTGCTGTCTTCATGTTTTTGAAGACAAAAGTCATGTGAAAAAAGAAAACCAGCTTCTTGGAATGTAGCCGCACAGACTTATGGGAACTGTAGTCAACAGGGACAACATGAGTAGCTCTGAGCTGGGCACAGTTACTAGCATTAGAGGTGAAAGATGGAGATGGCAAAATGGAGAAAGGGACTAAGCTTGATTTCTGTGGACTGGCTTTATCTCACCTGGCATAACTGTGATGACAGAAGCTGCTACTGGTCTCTGGAGATGGCTGGGCCATTGTTTCATAGCTTCTAGGATTTTGAGGAGAGAGGCATCTGATCATTGGGACTTTGAGAAAGCTGTGAAAGGTTTAATTCTTTTTCATCTCTTTGCCTTCAGATTATATGATTCACTCCAAGATCCTCACCCCCCCCTCCCATTTGTTCTTTGAGTGTACATGGAGAAGAATAGTTTGAAGTAAATCTGGAAAGGTAGGGCAATCTCAGATTTTAAAAGGCTTTGAATAACCAGTCAGTCAAAAAAGTCCCATTTATTAAGCTACCATATGTTACTAATGTGTTTATAATTTGTGAGGTGTGTAGTATTTTCTTTTATAATTTAACCTTTTGTTATACATGTATGATTGATTATAAACATACTGTGATTCAAGTCTGTTATGCTTACATACAGGGAGAGTGCAATGGAGGAAGTCAGTGACTAGTTTGTTATACAAAGAGATCAAGAGGACAGAGATATACTGCTCTGTTAAAATATTAGGATTTTCTCTAACTGGTGGTGGAACAAAATAAGAGAGAGTCCTAAGCTTTTGATTTTACTCATAAATCATAAGCTCTTAAATAGCAGAAATATGACTTTGGGCCCTTTTACTCAGGCTATAGAATCACCAGTAAGTCAGATTCAGTTGGCATAGTTGGCCAGTGCCAGCTGTTCATTCCAAAGGCAGAGTTCTCTTTTATAGGAGAGGTCTTTAAAAAGAGACTAGATGATTACTTGTTGGGTATATTTTAATGGCAATTCCTGTTTAGGTCCAAATGTGGATTGTACATGAAATTGTGAATCTATCATATATAGCTTATTCATTTTAACATTCATTAAATTTAATGGGGTAATATCAATATTGCCCGTATAGTCTGTGTCCACCCCTAAAATCCACTCTGGCATTTTCTGTGTATTTTAAAAATGTTTCATATTCACTAACTTCTTTCTATCCCTGCCCCACACCTGTTTTTTTGGTATCACTATTACTAACCCTTCTTTATCTCCCTCAATTTTTCCTAACCCAAATAAAAGTAGAGCCAAGCAAAGCAAATCTGAGTTGCACTGGTCATGTCTGAAAATGCATCTCTCATTCTGCACCTAATCTATCATTTTTCTATGCAGAGGTGGAACACATGTTTCATTTTCAGTTTTG
This sequence comes from Dromiciops gliroides, assembly GCF_019393635.1. Classification (NCBI taxonomy): domain Eukaryota; kingdom Metazoa; phylum Chordata; class Mammalia; order Microbiotheria; family Microbiotheriidae; genus Dromiciops; species Dromiciops gliroides. Next base: position 302,928,359 of record NC_057862.1, on the reverse strand, counting down.
TGGAATTAGGATTGGTTAATGCATTGATCAGAGTTCCTTTATGATATTATGGTCACTGGACAAATAGTTCTCCTGGTTCTGTTCATGCTTCACTTAGGTACCATCTTTGAATAATCTATATAATAAAACTAGTTGTAAAAATAAGAACATTTCCCTGAGTGATGTTTCACCCTTCCACTATTACTTTCTTTTTTTGTAGGGCAATGAAGGTTAAGTGACTTGTCTAGGGTCACACAGCTAGTAAGTGTCAAATATCTGAGGCCAGATTTGAACTCAGGTCCTTCTGAATCCAGGGCCAGTGCTTTATCCACTGTGCCATCTAGCCACTCCCCCCCACTATTACTTTCAAATGCCCAGGTAGATGGGGGAGCCGAGGACACTAAGAGATGCCAGATCCTCATTTTGCTATCATTGGATCCAAGGGAGATGGCGCTCTTAAGTCCTGGACCTTCTCGGGGCATGGATTTGGAAGCCTCCACGCCCCAAGACCTATTGCTACATGTAAAGAAATTAACTACTTTGCCCTCCATCACCAAACAATATAGGAAAACAGCAAGAATTCTTTACCTTTGTTTCACTATTAAGTACCCTGAGAGGTAATGGTAAGCTGCCACCTTGGAAGGCAGAACTTATTTTGCCTGTGCCCATCCTTACTGTGTGAGCCATCAACAATGCTTCAGCCTGGAGGCGGCTAGGTGGCACAGTGGATAAAGCACTGGCCCTGGAGTCAGGTGTACCTGAGTTCAAATCCGGCTTCAGACACTTGACACTTAATAGCTGTGTGACCCTGGGCAAGTCACTTAACCCCCATTGCCCCGCAAAAAAAACAACAACAACAACAATGCTTCAGCCTGCTATAACCACCCAGGTAGATGCAACCTGCTGCTGACACCTAAACTCTTACCCTTCTCTACCTTTTACATCACTGGTGCTCCAATCCTGGCCTGTTTGAGGACTGGAAGGTCAAGGAAAAGGTTACTGAGAAGAGGCTACTTTCTCTGCCTTGTTTCACTGATCCATAAGCTCTCCATGACCATCTGGCACCCAGACAGCAGACCTCATTCCACTAGGAACTCATCCAGGATCAGAGCCTCAGACACTAAACTGAATCAGGAGTCAAGTGCATGTTTCAAGTGCAAGATCATACATCTAGAAAGGGAAGGGACTTTGAAGATCATCCAGTCAAATCTCCATAACAACAGATGGGGAAACTGAGGTACAGGAAAGTTGTGGTAATAGGTTGCAGAGATAACAAATGGTACAGTTTTAAAAACTCAGGTCCTTTAACTTCCAAGCTAGCATGTTTTCTTTTCTTTTCTTTTTTTTTTTTAGTGAGGCAGTTGGGGTTAAGTGACTTGCCCAGGGTCACACAGCTAGTAAGTGTTAAGTGTCTGAGGCCGGATTTGAACCCAGGTACTCCTGACTCCAGGGCCGGTGCTCTATCCACTGCGCCACCTAGCTGCCCCTAGCATGTTTTCTAATGTGCCACAATGGCTCTCCTTTGTGTAGTGTATCATCCTCAGCTATATTGGGAAGAGGCAGAACTGTACTGAGAGAGAGTTCAGTCAAATTGTAGGGACCTGCTCTGCAGATATTTACTGTCAGACATCTTAACTGATTTTCCTGCAGCCTCAACCTTTTTTCCCATGGTGTTTGGAGAGAGAACAAACAGACTCTACCTTTTTAACATTGGACCTTGGAGGTGGGAAGTGGGGTAGGGATTGGGGGTGGAGATGGAATTTCCAGTCTACTGATATTTCCCACAGGCAAAGTTCCATCTCCCCCACTTTCTTTCCCACTAAAAAAGCAATCCTTTCAATTCAGAATTATTATCTACTGGGAAAAAAAATTAAAACAGAAAATAGAATCCTTCTACCATCATCATTTCCCACACTCCATCCCCCATCTAGTTCCACTGTACCCCTCCCTAGTAACCATCCTCCTGAACTCTTTTCATTATTTCTATCCTCCTGAATCTCTGTTCTATATTTAGACCTTTATCTTAGAACTCTTCATTTTTCAGCTCATGGAAACCTGGCTGCCTTAGGATGCTAGCGTATCCTTGGACACCCTTTCTAGTGCCTTTCTCTTTCTCTTTCTCTCATACCCCACAACACACTGCTAGAAGGAGGGGTAGACATACTCCTTGCTCACCATTATTACTTTCAGACTCAACCTCTGCTGCCCTCACTCATCAATCTATTCCATGGAGGCTCATTCTGTCTTTATTACCTTACCCTCCAGTTCACTGTCCTTCCTTTCTCAAGGAGTTCAACACCTGGATCCAAATAAGCTTTTATATTCATATCTGATTTTTATGGATACTTTACTATTCTCTCTTACACATTGGCCTGGGGGTCTATCAGACTCCTCATCTCCCACAACCTATACCTTCACTCCACTTCAACCACCTAGAGGGATGATCATACCTTAGATCTCACCATCACCTATAATTATTCCACCTTGATAAATATGAACTCTAAAATTCCTCTGTGATTATAATTTCTTATTTTTCCATCTCTCCCTCTGTCTCATTTCCTCCTATTCTTCCTCTTCACTAAGACTTCTAGTCTGTTGAGTCACCCCCCCCCCCTTTCTCTCAGGACCCCCGTTCTGACTTCATTTTATCTCTTCATAGTCTTGAGCCTATGGTTGTTCTGTTAAATTCTTCACTGTTCTGTGCTCTCCAGTCTTTTACCCTATGTTGTATATATACTCACATCTTACCAAATCCCAACCCTGACACACCTCCCCCATATGTGCATTCTCTGTTTCTACTCGTGCTACTGAACACCATTGAAGGAAAGTCACCAAATATATAACTGTGCCTGCTACAAATTAAATTATGGAATACCAACTAGGACTCAACTACTACCCAGCAACCTTTTTATTTTTCCCTTATTAACTTTCTATCACATTTCCTGTGGCAGCTGTTTGAAGCCTCTTTTCTCCTTAGATCTCCAATGCCAGTCTCAACCCTCCTCTCTCATCAGAGGGCCCAATTTTCTGCTTTACTGAGAAAATTGAGGCCATTTCTTCTGAGTCCTCTCTTCTCCCCTATTTCACATGCCTAATTTTTTCTACATTATACTTCATGTTCTCTCCTTTGGCACAAATTATTGAAGAAGTAGTAGTCCTTCTTCTTGCTGAGGAAAACCCCTCAAAACTCATGTGAAAATTAGGAATGAAGAAACCAGGGGGATGGAGCCAAGATGGAAGAGGAAAAGCAGTCACTTTCTGGCCCTTCCCCCATGATCCCTCCACACAGCTCCAAATAATGCCATAAGACAATTCCTGGAGCAGCAGAACCCACAAAAGGACAGGGTGAGATCATTTTCTAGCCAAAGATGGCTTAGAAGGTTGGCAGGAAAGGTCTGTTGTACCAGAGTGAGAGTGGAGCTCAGACCTGGGCCATGCCAACACAGATCCAGCCCCAGGCAGGCTGTGCCATAGGAAGCCTCTGAATTGGCTGAATTGGTTGCAGTGACGGCTACTTTTGGAACTCAGCTCATGGTCCAGTGAGGGGGTTGAGTAGTGGGGGGAGATTGCAAGTCTCTCTGCTGGCACTGAGGTGGAACTCTGTTGTGTTGCTGGTGCTCACAACCAGGAAGCAGTCTTGAATGGCAGCCCAGGTGGGGGAGGGACACAGGCATGCCTGAGCTTGCAACCACAGTGAAACAGAAATCTGTTCCTGGATTAAAGAGCAAGCAGACCTGTGGTTACTTACGGACCAGAGCACAAGCCAGGGAAGTGTAGAACATGCCTCTCCTTAAATTGTACTACATGCTCCCTGGAAGCAGTGCCCCACTTTAAGAAGGAGTTAAAAGTCAAGAAATGGGCTGGCAAAATGAACAGGCAGAAAAAGAAAGAATCCACCAATCACCTCCTGAAAGAGATCCCAAAATGAAAACTTCCAGGAATGTTATAGCCAAATTTCAGAGCTCCCAGGTCAAGGAGAAAATATGGCAAACAGCTAGAAAAAAACAATTCAAGTACTGTGGAGACACAGTCAGGATAACACAAAATCTAGCAGCTTCTACATTAAAGGAAGGGAGGGCATGGAATATGATATTCCAGAGGGCAAAGGAACTGGTATTACAACCAAGAATCACCTATCCAGCAAAACTTTCTATAAACTTTCAAGGGAAAAAATGGGAATTCAATGAAAGATAGGACTTTGTGATGAAAAGACCTGAACTAAATGGAAAATTTGACTTTCAAATACAAGACCCTAGAGAAGCATAAAAAGGTAAACAGGAAAAAGAAATCATGAGGGGTACTAAAAGGTTAAACTGTTTACATTCCTACATGGGAAGATGATACTTCTAACTCATAAGAATTTTCTCATTATTAGTATACCTGAATGGAATATACTTAGAGGGCACAGGTGTGAGTTGAATACGAAGGGATGATATCTTTAAAGCATTTTATTTGTTTGTTTTTGTGGGGTAGTCAGGGTTGGATGATTTGCCTAGGGTCACATAGCTGGTGAGTGTCAGGTGTCTGAGGCTGGATTTGGGCTCAGGTCCTCCTGGGTCCAGGGCTGGTGCTTTGTCCACTGCACTAACTGCCCCATGTTGATATCTTAAAAAAAATAAAATTAAAGGGAGAAAGGAATGCACTGGGAGAAAGGGAAAGGGAGAGGTAGAATAGGGTAAAGTATCTCACATAAAAGAAGCAAGAAAAAGCATTTGAAGTAGAGGGGAAGATGGGGGAGGTCGGGGGAGTGAGTGAGCCTTCCTCTCCTCAGAATTGGCCCAAAGAGGGAATAACATACACACTCAATTGGGTATAGTAATATATCTTGCCCTGCAGGAAAGTAGGAGGGGAAGGGGTTGGGGGGGGTGAAGGAACGGAGGGTAGATTGGGGGAGGGAGCAGTCAGAAGCAAAACACTTTTGAGGATGGATAGGGTGAAAGAAGATAGAAAATAGAGTAAATGTCAAAGGGAGGGAATAGAAGGAAGGGTAATACAATTGGCAATAGTAACTGTGAAAAAAAACAACAACTTGAAGCAAGTTTGTCTGATAGGACTCAGTTCTCAAACACATAGAGAACTGAGTCAAATTTGTTAAAATGAGAGCCATTCCCCAATTGACAGGTGATCAAAAGACATGAAGTTTTTCAGATGAAATAATCAAAGCCAAAGCCCTATGAAAAAATGCTCTAACTCACTATTGATTTGAGAGATTTAGGTGAAAACAATTTTGGGTACTACCTCATACCTATTTGGTTGGATAATAGGAAAGCAGAGAAAATTGACACATGTTATGGGAGATATGGGGAAAATGAGACATTAATACACTCTTGGTAAAGTTGTAAACTGATTCAAACATTCTATAGAGCAATTTGGAGCTATGGCCAAGGGAATATAAAATCATGTATACTCTTCGACCTGGAAATACCACTATTAGGTTGGTATCCTAAAAGAGATTAAAAAAAGTTGAATTGAAAATTGGGGTGATGCCCATCACTTGGGTAAAGGCTGAACAAACTGTGGGATGAGATTAGGCTGGAACACTATTCTGCTGTAAGAAATGACAAGCAGGATGCTATCAGAAAGACTTAAGAGAAATGCAGTCCATCTACACAGAAAGAATTGATGGTAGCTAAATACAGGTTGAAGTATAATTTTTTTTGTTAGTTCCTCTTTCTAAAGGTTTTTGTCTGTTTTCTTTCACAACTTGACTAATATGGAAATGTTTTGCATGACTGCACATGTATAATTTATATTGAATTGCTTGAATTCTTAAGGGGGGATGGGGAGGCAGGGATGAAGAGAATTTAGAACACAAAATTTAAAAAAATTGATGTAAAATTTTCTTTATACATATGATGGGGAAAATTCTAAATAAATAAATAAATTAAAAAAAAAATTAAGAGGGGCAGCTAGATGGCACAGTGGATAAAGCACCAGCCCTGGATTCAGGAGGACCTGAGTTCAAATCTGATGCTTGACACTAGCTGTGTGACCCTGGGCAAGTCACTTAACCCCAACTGCCTCACCCCCCCCAAAAAATAATTAAGAAACCTAGGTTGATGCCCCAAATAGAGGTTGGCAAGGTTTGAGCTGCCTTCTAGCTCTGAGAGTCCATGGATACTTGCCAGTGGTGTGCACATTTACCAGGACAAAGTAAAACAATTAAATATATTGACTTATGCAACAAACAACTTTTTACAATTTTATAATTTTCAACCTTTCCTACCTTAAAAGAACTTTTAACATGCAATATGTCCTTTTGTTAGACATGCCTGTTTCATAGTAAGTACATCTTTTATGTCAATTTTCCCAAGTCTTGATTATAGTCCCTAAATTTTCTTTTTTTAAAAAAATAACATTTTATTTTCCCCCAATTACATGTTGAAATAATTTTTAAAAACATTTTTTAAAATTTTGAGTTCCAAATTCTACCCCTTCCCCCTTCCTCCTTTCCTCCCTCCCTCAGACAATAAACAATCTGATATAGGTTATACATGTGCAATCATCTAAAACGTTTCCATGTTAGTCATTTTGTACCAGAAGACTAAAAAAAATGAAAGAAAAGAAATAGAGAGTGAAAAATAGCACGTTCCAGTCTATATTAATTCAATATCACTTCTTTCTATGGAGGCAGATAGCATCCTTCATCATGAGTCCTTTGAATTGTCTTGGATTATTGTATTGCTGAGAATAGATAAGCCATTCACAATTCTTCATCATACAATATTGCTGTTATTGTGTACAGTGTTCTCCCAGTTATCTCACTTCACTTTGTATCAGTTCATGTAAGTCTTTCCAGGTTTTTCTGAAATCATCTTGCTTGTCATTTCTTATAGCACAATATTCATTGCAATCATTCCACAGTTTGTTCAGCCATTCCCCAACTGATGGGCATCCCTTTGATTTCCAATTCTTAAGCCACCACAAAAAGAGCTGCTATAAATTTTTGGACAAATAGGTCTTGTACCCCCTCCCCCCTTTTTTTTGGTGGGGCATTGGGGGTTAAGTGACTTGTCCAGGGTCACACAGCTAGTAAGTGTCAAGTGTCTGAGGCTGGATTTGAACTCAGGTCCTCCTGAATCCAGGGACAGTGCTTTATCCACTACACCACCTAGCTGCCCCCCCTGTATCCCCTTATAAAAATCTTTTTGGGATATAGTGGTATTGCTGGATCAAAGGATAAACTGTGATGGATAAAGCTAAATGTGTGTGGTCACCTGTCTCCAGTGTGGGGAAAGCTAATTAAGACAACAGTTTAACAGTTTAGGTATTAAACATTTATTAAAATATATTAGAGGTTAACAAAGAGAGAACAAGTGTCTCTGAAAGCATAGGAAAATCTAATCTACCCTCCAGGAAATAGCAGAGTTGCTAAACCTCATGAGGTTCCAACCACCTACTGAGAAAACCAACTGACAAAACCAACTGGCTCACACACTGCTTCAAGCTGATTGGTTGAGGGTGAGCTCATGCTCCCTCAGCAGGGGGTCCCTGTTAATAATAGTCTCACACCCCTTCCTATGCTTCATTAAGAAATAGTTTCCTTAAATGAAGCAATAACATTACATATATTTATAACTAACAATGTAAAGGGAATAAAAAGAGAGAAAAGAAATTGAGTGATACATTGACAAAAACTAAAGGGGGTAGTCCCCTTTAGTAGGTGGACATTACAAATAGTGTATACAATGGGAAAAGGAAAACAGGAAAATGTCTATTTAAGTCTTTAGAAGTTTTTTCTCAGATTATTCTTGGGATGTCCTCTGGGTATAGCTTTGGATTCTGACTCTGGATCCTGGGCATGGTCTCAGGTGTGGTTGTAAAATAATCTCTCAAGTGGTCTCATGCTCACTCAGCAGGGGGCCCCTGATAATAATATTCTCACAATACAAAATTTGGTTGCCCTTTGGGCATAGTTCCAAAGTGCTTCCAGAATAGTTGGAATATCTAACAACTCCACCAACAGTGCACTATTGTCCTTTTTCCACGTCTCCTCCAACATTTGCCATTTTACTTTTTTTGTCACATTAACCAATCTGATAGGTGTGAGGGGGTATCTCAGAGTTGTCTTAATTTGCATTTATCTAATAAATAATGATTTAGAGCATTTTTCATATGATAGTCCTTAGATTTTTCAATGGGGTTTAAGTCAGGAAAATTCTTAGGACATTGAAACATTTTATTTATCTCTTGAATAGATTTTTAAAAACCTTGCATGGTGCAAGTTCATCAATCTCCATTGGGAATTTCCATAGTTTTGGAATAATTTTGCTTGCCACTATATCAATGTGTTTATCAGAATTCCTAATTCTCTCAAGGGGGACAAGACTTCTAGGACCATTTGAAAGTAAAGGAATACTCAAAATTATTTTGGGGTGGGTGTTTTACAATCTGATGAAAATGCCCATATTTTATAGGACCTCCTGGACTTCTTATAGTATAGTCTTTAGGGGGTTTCTTTGCTAAAATTACCTTTTTCTGATCTTTGGTGCTCCAGAAGCTTTGTATTAACTTGAGATATAATACAAATACAAGATTTTGTATGATATTGCAAGACAAAAATGACAAGCATTTTTTTCTTTATAGCAATTCTTTTCACTGTTTTTCAAATTTCAGGAAGCCTGTGCTGCACTATAGAGAAATCAAATACAATCCCTACAGTTTCCAGCTTCCTCCAAACACCATTGCTTATATTCTGATGGTTGATTTGGTTAATTAACAACAATAATTTGCCAGTTCTTGTCACTTTCTTTTATTTTTTGACAGAATTTTCCTTTGTGCTTCAGGGATATTTGACACTCATAGTGGGCTTCAATAATCCTTGAAACACTTGATTTCCCTATATCAAAAGGCATGACAATATCTTTAACAGTCACTGAAGTGTGCTCTTTAAGAGGTATAACTTTGTAGGTTTCCTTGAGATAATATCCATTCTTTAAAAACCACAGAATTGTAAACACAACAAAATTGAAAAATACATGTATTACATGAAATCTAGCACTCAACTGACAGAGAATTAAATAAAGGTGGTGAAATCAGCTCAATTTAATTTCATCAAATCAAGGTGAAACATCCTGCATTATTCTGATGTCTGTAGAAGCACACATATAGGACAACTGCTGTCACAAAATTAAATCATTTAAAAACTATTGCTTATTCCAAGTTATTTACATACCAACTGTAACTCTTGGAACAGAGGAATAGGGCTGGAGGGCAGGGGATTTGTTTTACATTGCCATTGTCACCTCTCTTTTTGGACCTTGTACATAATTGATACTTTTTACTTTAAGACAAGAAAGAGATTCATTCTTCATAATTTAGCTTTATAAATAACCTTCTATCCAGGGGAATAATGGCTTATGTCAGGTTTGTGTGGGTTGATAAAGAAAAGCCATGGCCTGGTTGGCATTTAATATTTATCTGTATAGCTCTTTCAATCTCTTATCTACCACAGTATAATTGACTTTCTTAGTATACTTTTTAGTGAGACTGGTCTACTTAGATTAAAAAAGGACTTCAAAAAATTGCAAGGGCTCATTCTCCTTCTCCTCTTGGATTATTCTCCCCTGGTCTAAACTCTCTTACTATTAAAGCAATTTCCTAATTCAGCATAAATGTTCCATGGTTCAGTTTTTGTCTCTCTTAGTTATCCTTCTGGGTGTCTCTGAAGAATCCTTCTTCTTCCTAATACTTGTAAAAGTTACTCATCTCTCCCTTAGTCATTGTTAAGGCAAGCTTTGCATATTTAGTCATTATAATCCTTCTTCATAAATCAATTCTCCAGTCTTTTAATCACTCTCAGTGCTCCTTAGTACATTACTTTCAAGTTGTTTATTCCTCTGGTGTTAAGGTGCTGGAGCAGAATTAAATTTTTTCTTTATTGATACCTCTTCTTTTACAACACCTTAATTTCTGAATATATCTCTTCCTTTGCCTAGAGAGCCATCCCTTATAATAAAGGCTGAAAAAAGAGAGAAAAAAGTTTAGCAAATCTAACCAACACATTAACTGACTTTGACTGTATATACTATGTTTTATACTCATAGCCTTTTACTTTTGGAAAGAAAGGAGTGAGGCATATTTTCTCATTTCTTGTCCAGGACCAAGTTTCAGGTCATTTTTTCCCCTTCTTTTTTTTGAAGTGCCCCCTTTGGGTAACCTCATCCCCAATTTATAGTAATAAACTGGGTTCCCTAGGGGCCACTACTGCAGATTAGAGGTACTCTTTCTCCCTACTTCTTTTTTTTTCCCTTTGGTTAGGCAATGAGGGTTAAGTAACTTGCCCAGGGTCACACAGCTAATAAGTGTCAAGTGTCTGAGGCCGGATTTGAACTCAGGTCCTCCTGAATGCAAGGCTGGTGCTTTATCCACCATGCCACCTAGCTGCCCCCTCTCCCTACTTCTGAATTCATATTTCACAAGCCCCTCACAAGTGCTTTCACCTTTAATATTCAGACTGTTAATACAGTTAGTTGAAAACAAAGGTATTTACAGAAATGGCATAAAAATAGTGCAATCAATAAACCTGGGGTATATTTTCCCACAAACACACATAGAGTTAGTGGGGAGGGTACTCCAAAAAATGGAGTACACTGGTAAAGAGGTGCCCATGTGGCCAAAGTAACTCAAACTTCTAGTACTGTAAGGCCCTAATGTCCTTTCTCTTCTCATGGTATCCTTATGCTGCTTCCCTATGATTACTGTATCTCTACTGGACAGATTCCTCTTCTGGACTCCCTGGGCCTGCTATTCTTTGAAACTTGATAAAATTCTCTAGTTGGAGTCTTTATGCTTGCTCTCTTCTGGATGTGGCATCTTATACTAGGCAAGTTGCTGTATTATGAGTCACTATTAATATAGGGGAAGGAGACTCTTAAAAGCAGGGTTCTTCTTCCATAATTGTTTCTCTTCTCAACTACTGAAAATAACTCCCTGCTCAGAGATTGCTTATGTACTTACTTTATAAGTTCACTGACATGTGACTGATCCTTTGGCCAGCCAGCTGCCCAGCCCTCTAATAATTCCATCAAGTTGATTGAGGAACTTCATACCTTCTAAAGCAGTAAGACAAAATTGGAAAAAAAAAAAGGGGGGGGCAGCTAGGTGACGCAGTGGATAGAGTACCGGCCCTGGATTCAAGAGGATCCAAGTTCAAATCCGGCCTCAGACACTTGACACTTACTAGCTGTGCGATGCTGGGCAAGTCACTTAACCCCAATTGCCTCACCAAAAAAAAAAAAAAAAAGACAAAATTGGGAACTTTTCTAGTTTGTTGGATTTCTATTTAAACATACTCGATTGTCCTTGTGACTTAGGATACTAAAGGAACCTAGTCACCTTTTTTGTTGAGATTGGACCTCCATTCATTATCTATCATGTGTTACAGAGGATGATTGGAAATTTTTTGTCTGCATCTCCAGTTGGAATGTCATATATGTGGCATAGGCCCATGGAGAAATTTTGAGTATGCCATGTGTTATAGGAACCCAAAGTTATTTTCATTAAGGGCATTGGGTTTTGTCCTGAAGGTGAGGAAATAGCTTTTAGTCAATATCAGATCCTTTCTCTCTGTTGGGAGCTTTAGTGAGACCAGCTTTTACTTCTGAAGGTGGAAGCTTGATTTTCTCTTCTCTATTGTCTTTGGGTTGGGGCAGTCCTTGGAAAAAATGAAAATAGGTAGTAACTATGAGAATTTCATAAAGTGGTGTTTGTTTCTTAATTTGTATGACCATATATTTGGGGGTGAGTGTAATCCCCCGGCCCACTTGCCATAATGGTAGGTAGGTCTGACTTTCCTTGAAGACAGTTAATTTTCAGATTGTTCAAAAATTATGCCATATGGACTCGATGAGACTCCTTAGCACAAGTTACTGGTAGTAAAGCACTCAAAAGGATAATTCTTGAGTCTCCTCAAGTCTCTAGAAAACTATCCAGAATTAGGACTATGAACAAATTTACCAAAACGTATCTCACTTGGTTGGTTGGGGATAGCAAGTGTCACAGTCCCACTTAGGGAGAATAGGAATGGTGAAAGTTGATTAGAACACCCCTGGTTAATTGATTTCTTCCAGTGCAGTTGATGAAATTATAGAAATTCAGGGGTAGGTAGCATAGAAGAGGTATTAAATTCTTAAGTGAAGTGCAAATAAGTGTCTACACTCTATTATACCTTAAGTCGATATGAAGTTCTTGAGCAAAGCTTGAGGAATTAGTGTGCAGATCTGGAGACCTTTGAAAAAGCAAGTCACACTCTCTAAGGAGTGAGTTAAAGCAAGAGACAGCTCCAAGGAGTGCATTTTTCCAGTGCTCAAAGGCAGAAATAATTTCCTCTCAAGTTGGGTTCTTCTTTTATAGGTGGCTTTCTTCTTGACTGCCATGGGATATATTTCTTGAAACTGTTTTCTGCCTCCAGTCCTGAAAGGGTTGCAAGGCATAAACACTTCTCTGCATTTTATTTAAGATCTCAATACCTTGTTATCTCTGCTACCTGTCCTGTACCATCTGTATTTCACTGACTGAATTGGGGGCACATATGGAATTAGTCAGATACTTTATAATCATTCTCTCCCTAACCTTCCTCCATATTTGCATGGTACTTTCTGATGATAAAGTGTTTTCCATACATTATCTTATTTCATTTTCATAATAACCCCACTAGAAAGGCAGGACAAGGTCTTGTTATAGGGTCCATTTTAGAGATGACAAAACAAACAGTGAATTGAAGTGACTTGCTCACAGTTACATAGCTATTAAGTATCAAAATTAGGATTCAAATATTCAAAATAGGCCTGACCTGGCTTGATAGCAAGGTTTGAGATTCGTGGCACAGTGGATAGAGCCTGGAGTCAGGAAGACACATCTTTGTGAGTTCAAATCTGGTCTCAGACACTTATTAGCTGTATGAGCCTCTATAAGCTACTTTATCCTGTTTGCCTCAGTTTTCTCATCTGTAAAATGAGTTGGAGAAGAAATAGCAAACCACTCCAATATCTTTGCCAGGAAAGCCCCAAATGGGGTCATGAAGAGTTAGACACAACTGAAGAGTGACTTAACAAATCTTCCTCTTTTGTTGTTTACATTTTGAGGGATATTTTATAATAATAGCTAGACAATAAGAGAGCCAGAGACTGGTGTTTTCAGCTGAATTCAAATATTCAAATTATGCACATTGCCTTCCCCCCCCCCCCCCCCCCCCCCCCCCGCAACCTCACCTAAGGTAACCACTATGCTCTCTGAAGTCCTTAGGCTCCATCAAAGTCCACAGGAAGTAGGTGAAGAGGGAACTCTAAAAGTAGGAAGAATCTGGTGGTATGGATAACAGCTCCAGCATTCTATGACTCCGGAGGGAGCCCTTTTTGCTACTGGGGGACAGATGTTCACAGAAAATGCCAAACAAAAAAGCCAACACTGAACTTCAGCTCCTTAGTCGGCCCAGTGATGCAGTATTCAACAAGGGATGAGGGAATTGGATTCTAGAAGGTGGCAACATCCTGTTTGAGGTTGTGTACTGTTGGGTGTAGCTCTTCCTGGGGCCCCAGAGTTGATCTAGTTTAAGGTAACTTCTGAAATTCTTTGATTTCTGTGGATCTATGATTTTGTTTGTGTTGTTTTTTTTTTGGTGGGGCAATGGGGGTTAAGTGACTTGCCCAGGGTCACACAGCTAGTAAGCGTCAAGTGTCTGAGGCCGAATTTGAACTCAGGTCCTCCTGAATCCAGGACTGGTGCTTTATCCACTGTGCCACCTAGCTGCCCCCGGATCTATGATTTTGAACATCTATACATCAGGGAAGCACAATTGTTTAGTAAAAATAAAACCAGATTGGGAAACAGAAAGCCTGAGTTCTAGTCCTGACTCAATAATGCTGTAGGACCTTGAACCACTCATGTCCTTTACATGGGCCTTGGTTCCTTTATTTGTAATATGAAGGGATTTGTCTAGATGACTTTTAAGGCCCTGTAACTTGAAAGGTCTAGCTTGGTCTGTCACTTGCTAATAAATTATTTGGCCATGGCATCCCATGAAACAAAGAAAAATATGAAATAGCCCTCAGTCCTGTGCGGGCCCTTTTATTTTCTGAACGACACTGGGATTGCAGAGTAGCAAAAAAGGCAGTTTTTAGACTGTCATAAAATATTGTTTTTCTGTCATTATTCTAAATATGAATTCCTTGTCCAAAGACCAATAAGTAGAGATACTACTAGAGAGACTGAATTGTGTAAATCTTGATCTTATTATTAATGAAGCCAGAAGAAAAAGAAAGAAGTTGTAGCTAAATGGAAGGATGGCTCACAATTGTCCCTGGAAAAGTAACTAAAAGAGTTGACAGAGTTAATTTTATTATGTACCCAAAGACAACAAGAAACATAATTACATGGTACTTGGTGATCTTGTATTGTAGTATTGATCTATGAGCTTTTAAAAAATATTTAAATAATTTTATTTAATATAGTTTTTTCTTTTGTAATCCTATAGATTTTATCTTGTGCATTTAAAAACATCATTTTGAGAAGGGATTCAGTAATTCAAGTCTCAGAATTTCCCAAGCAGATACAGGGGTCAGAGGATCCTGAAGGGAGTAATAAAGGATAGTTTGGGTGTTATGGGTGTATTTTAGCTCAAAGTTAGCTCATTGAATCTCAGGGAGAAGAAAGCCATCCAGTCCTGGAGGAGAGAATAGGAGCTTTTGTTTCAAATAGGAGATCATCCAGATGACATTCCTAGATCTTGGCCAGAAGAGCTAGGAAGTTTCTTCTGAGTATCTACATCTTTTTTGGCCACTCACGGCCAAAGGGATCCATGACATATAAAAGTTAAGAGCCCCTTATCTAGATAACTAAATCTTCCAGATTCTTTTGTATGTTGATGACATAGTGTTGGTTGCACGAAGCCCTAGAACATTACAGAGCCTCCTGATCTAAAATCAATCACATCCACTTGACATAACCATATACATACTTCTAAGTATATAATAATAATGATAATGATAATAATACTAGCTAATATTTATATAGTGTCAACAATGTGTCAGGCAATGTGTAAAGCACTTTTCAAATATCTAATTTGATCCTCATAACAATCCTTTGAGGTAGCATGCTATTATTATTCTCATTTTGCAGGCAAAGGAAACTGAGGCAAAAAGTGGTTTAGTGACTTGCCCAGGATTACACAGCTAGTAGTTCTTGAGGCTGGATTTGAACTCAAGTCTTTCTGACTTGATGCCTGGTATTCTATCCATGGATCACCTAGCTGCCCCATGAGGAATGTCTATTGTTTACATTATGACATATCCTGGACTGGTAGTACAATGGGACAGTTAGGCCCAGAATTTTTTTCAGGGCAATGAGGGTTAAGTGACTTGCCCAGGGTCACACAGCTAGTAAAGTGTCAAGTGTCTGAGACCAGATTTGAACTCAGGTCCTCCTGACTCCAGGGCCGGTGCTCTATCAGCTGCACCACCTAGCTGCCCCCAGGCCCAGAATTTAACAGAGAAAAAAGACTGGATTGTCTTCATGAAATTTCAAATCTCCTGTTAGGAACTTAAATTTCTTTCAGAAGCAAAATCCCATATTTTCAAATAACAATTCTGTCCTGGTGTTGTTGCATAGCCGCAAATCATGAAACATACACTCTCTGAAGAATTTTTGGTTTTAGTTTTAGTTTATTTTTTTGTTTTTTGTTTTTTTGTTTTGCAGGGCAATGAGGGTTAAGTGACTTGCTCAGGGTCACACAACTAGTGAGTGTCAAGTGTCTGAGTCCAGATTTGAACTCAGGTCCTCCTGAATCCAGAGCCAGTGTTTTATCCACTGTGCCACCTAGCTGCCCTAAGAATTTTTGAAAATATCACCAAGAAAGAAATGTACTGGGTGTGAACAGGCTGTAACACATAGTACAAAAGCAACTTTGAAAAGAATATCATCAAAGAAATGCATAATAAGAAAAGGGGATGATCCATGGTAAGAACAGATAATGATAGTGCATATGCTCTACTTGTATTTTCATAAAATCAGGAGCAATCAAGGAATTTCCCAACATGTTGTGTGGACCCTCAGCATGTGTGGCAAATTTATGGAAGGATATTGACAAAAGGGTCAGATATGAATGGGTTTCAATCATTGGAGAGAATATTTAAATCATTTAGGTGTCAAATTCATTTGCTTAGTTAAGTTGTTATAGTCAGGTACTTTTTTTTTTGCAGGGCAATGAGGGTTAAGTGACTTGCCCAAGGTCACACAGCTAGTAAGTGTCAAGTGTCTGAGGCCGAATTTGAACTCAGGGCTGGTGCTCTATCCACTGTGCCACCTAGCTGCCCCCTGGTCAGGTACTTATTGCACTAAATTATTTCTACAGGACTTCTTACCTTCAAACATTCTGTGTTATAAAATTCCATAATTTTAAAGATCACCTTGAACTCTAGCAATATATGGTCTAAGTTCCCATGCTGTTCCAATATTCTATGTTATAGCATTCTAGATTCTGAGGTACCTTCCAGACTTGACATTCTATGACTGATAAAGTGAAGTATGTGTGCATTTGTATGTATTTGCCCCACAGTGCATGAAACACTACATGAGTTGGTTTTTGAAATTAGTTCCTTCAGTTCACCTCCCTTCTCTGATGACATGTAAATTAAATTTACACTTTCTATCAGGAATTTGAAGTAGAGTCAATTTCTGATTCCCTGTCATGGTTGGAAGGGAATCCTGAAGGGCCTGGTTTTCTAAGGAAGAACTCTGTCTTCTACCTTCTGCTGGAACTAGGCAAAATGCTTTGTAAGATTGTTACTTATTATAGTCTGAATTCCTGTCTCTGTCCCAGTTGCAAAGCTCCTGAAATATTTATTCTTAGCCCATACTTAACCCCAGGACCATGCTTGTAGGATGGAGTAAACCACTGAAAGGGGATATGCCCAGAACATCTGGCCCAGGGTTGCTTCAAAGCTTCTTTATAGGTTAGAGCTAGATGGGAATTTATATATCCACTAGTTCACTGTGTCTTCCAACGTTTTTTATTTTTATTGTTGTTATTCAGTTGTTTCAGTCATGTCTGACTGACCCCATTTCAGGTTTTCTTGTCAAAGGTATTGGAGCGGTTTGTCAGTTCCTTTTCCAGTTCATTTTACAGATGAAGAAACTGAGGCAAAGAGGCTTAGGTGACTTGCTCAGGGTGATTCAGCTAGTAGGTATCTGAGCCTGGATTTGAATTTAGAAAATGGAATCTTCCTGATTCCAGGCCTCGGGCTCTATCCCCTGTACCACCTAGCTGCTATTTTTTTTAAATTGTTACCTTTTTTTTTGCACTAGTCATTCATTAATCCTGCTACCTATTCTGAATTGAACCTTTCCATGTGTAGCAGGAGTGAACAGGGGAAATTCCTGATTTGCTGAACCTCTCATAAAGTTGAACATATATCCTAGCTAGGGACAGGTGCTTTTCTGGGATCATGCAGGGGATCCCTAATTGGTCCCCAGTGACTAGGGCTTCAGTGACTAGTCCCTAGTGACTAGGGCTGGGAATGGTTGGAGACTGGGGGAGGGGAATTTCTTTACCCCTGCAATCAGAAGGATTGAAGACTTTTTTTTTTGTGTGTGTGCGTGAGGCAATTGGGGTTAAGTGACTTGCCTAGCTAGTAAGTGTCAAGCATCTGAGGCCAGATTTGAACTCAGGTACTCCTGACTCCAGAGCTGGTACTCTATCCACTGCGCCACCTAGCTGCCCCAGGATTGAAGACTTATAAAACAAGGACCTGACATCAGGAACATGTGCTTACCTAGGCAGGTGTGGGATCAGATCTCAAACACCTGGTTGCCTTCCTATGCCTTCTCTGAGCACAGTTCAATGACTCGCAACTCTGAGAAATGAACATCTTCAGTCTTGATGGTAACCTTGTGGGTTGAGAGTTCCTGAGTTCAAGACTGGGACATTAGCAGACCAGAGGGAGGACAATTTCCTTTAAAGCACTCTTCTTGGGGTAGAAAATTACTTCTATCAAGATCATCCTTTAGCTGCAGGATTAAAGAAAACCAAGTCCTTGCTAGCCAGGAGATATGAACTATATGAATTGCTTGGAGAGCGTAGGTCTGCCATGAATGAGAAATGTCTTTTCAAATGACCCACAAAGTTGTCTTTATCTTCTAGGGGGCATCTAATGAGGAGCATAATGGTCTGTTTGAGTCATTTGAATTTTCTGTATTTGTTGAAGTGTTTCTTGGAATCTTATAGTTTCTATAGTGGAGGTAACAACCGTTCTATACTTGATTCCCATATTGTACATAGTGAATTTTTCTAGAAAAGACCTTATTATCTACTTTTAGAGAGATGCTGTTTATGAGCCTTATTTAAGCTTTGTTTTAGAAATTTCCCTGGAGTTACTCTGGGAGGGAAGGAAGGAGGGAGAGAGAGAGAGAGAGAGAGAGAGAGAGAGAGAGAGAGAGAGAGAGAGAGAGAGAGAGAGAGAGAGAGAAAATCTATCCCTCTTTGGGGTTAGGATCCAGTCCCCTCAGGATTGAACTGGTATTTATGTGAATCCAGAGCCCTTTAGGGGGATCCTGGGACATGGGGCACACTTGAAAGAAAGAAAAGCAATTAAGAAATCCAACAGGGGGCAGCTAGGTGGCGCAGTGGATAGAGCACCAGCCCTGGAATCAGGAGGACTTGAGTTCAAATCTGACCTCAGACACTTAACACTTACTAGCTGTGTGACCCTGGGCAAGTCACTTAACCCCAATTGCCTCACGAAAAAAAAAGAATCCAACAGACACAACAACTTGCCTGATAGTTTATCCCTCATTGTACGGCAGTAGTTTCCATCTCTACTGAAGGGGTTTCTTTATCAGTTCTCCCAGACCAAGATTATTTATTACAATTCAGCAGAATTCAATTGCTTTTTAGATGTATAATTTATATGATCATTGTCATTATTACATTGTTGCAGTTATGTTCTCATGGTTCTGCTTTATTCACTCTGCATCACTTCATATACACCTTCCCATGTTTCTCTCTCATCCTCATTCTTCACCGTTTCTTAAGGTATAATATATTATTGTATTAACTTGCTGCAATTTGTTCAGACAACCTCAGTCAATGGATACTCATTTTGTTTCTATGTTTTGCTTCTACAAAGAGTGCTACTACGAATATTTTGTTGTATATGGTACCTTTTTTCCTGTCATTAACTTTCTTGAGTTATGTGCTCAGGAGTGAGATTACTGGTTACACACTGATTTCCAGAATGGTTAGACCAAATCACAGAATCACCAATGGGGTATTAGTGGGCCAGGTTTCTTACAGTCCCTCAGCACTGACTATTTCCATTAAAAAAAAACACAAAAAACTATGACAACTTGATAGGTATGAGGTGAAATTACATCATTGTTTTAATGGGTATTTCTTTTATTATTCATGAGTTTGAAAATTTTTAATATGGTTCTTGATAATTTTGCTTTTCTCCTTTTGAAAATTGTTAATATCCATAGCCCCCTTTCTTATGAACGAGGAAATTGAGTTTCAAAAAAGTTAAGTGACTTGTCAAAGGTCACACAGCAAATAAGTAGCAAAGTCTGGAGCAGAACTCAACTCCTACTATAAATCTAGTGCAATTTCTATAACATCATGGCTTCTTGATAAGTGTAGGGAAGGTCACCAGATATTAATTTACATTGATATTGGACATTCTGGTTGTTTGCCCTATAAGATGAATAAAATGAGATGTCAGGTGTTTTGCCCAAGGTCATAGTCCAATAAATGTGGAAACTAGGATTTGAACCCAGGTCTCCTGACTCTCAGTCCAGGGCTCTGGACTGTCTGGACTGTCTCATAGTTGGCAAATAGAATACAGTTTAAGATGGCTGTGTAAATGTTTTCCCAATCCCCTTCCTCTTTGTTTCAAAATGAATGTTAAAGGATCATAGAATATATACTTGGAAGAGATTTTGGAGATCATCTTGCCCAATACCTTCATTTGGTTTGTTGTTGTTCAGTTGTTTCAGTTGTGCCCAACTCTTTGTGACCCCATTTGGGGTTTTCTTGGCAAAGATACTGGGGTGGCTTGCCACTTCCTTCTCCAGCATATTTTATAGATGAGGAAACTGAACCAAACAGGGTTAAGTGACTTGCCCAAGATCATACAACTAATAAGTGTCTGAGACCAGATTCAAATTCAAGACTTCCTGACTCTAGGCCTGGTCCCACCTATCTACCTTCATTTTAGAGATGGTAAACCTGAGTCCCATAGAAGTTAAATAACTTTTCCATGGTTATACAGTTCATAAATAACAGAGCTGAGATTTTTTTTTTTGGTGAGGCAATTGGGGTTAAGTGACTTGGCCAGGGTCACACAGCTAGTAAGTGTCAAATGTCTGAGGCCGAATTTGAACTCAGGTCCTTCTGACTCCAGGGCCAGTGCTCTATCCACTACTTCACCTAGCTACCCCTCAGAGCTGAGATTTGAACCTGACTTTTCTTAAATCATATGTAGTGTGTTTTCCTATATCAAACTGCCTCTCCCGCCCTTGTTATTGATCCTCACTAGTCCTTTCCTGCTTTGATTTTTTGGGATATTATCAATCTAGAATAAGTAGCCTAAGGGGCAGCTAGGTGGTGCAGTGGATAGAGCACCAGCCCTGGAGTCAGGAGTACCTGAGTTCAAGTCCGGCCTCAAACACTTAACACTTACTAGCTGTGTGACCCTGGGCAAGTCACTTAACCCCAATTGCCTCACTAGAAAAAGAAAAAGAATAAGTAACCTAAAGAAATAGGTTTGGTACTGTGAGGGTAAATCTCTCCTATTTCTTTCATAATTTTCCCCTTTCATCCAGGCCCAGTCTAATATCTCTATAACTGGGGCTTTGAAACCAGAGTTAATTTATGTCCTTGCTGAAAGCCCCATGGACTGGCAGTTGTGGAAGAGAGAGTTGAGTTCTTTGGCTGTTTTGTATCTGTGCTTCTTACTCTCACCTCTACCTTTGCTTTCCATGTTCTCCTTTGGCCAAAAAGCCCTGATTTCCCCTCTCCCCTCCAACCCTAATCTTCTTTAAGCTTTAAGGTACAATTCAAATTCTTACCTCCTCCGTGAAAGCTCTCCTGGGTGGTGCAGGTTTTATTATCCTTATTTTACAACTGGGGAAACTGAGGGAAAGAAGGGGGTAGCCAGCTAAAGCATTTAGGAGATGGCCTGGAGTATGAGAGTGCCAGAAAGGAAATGCTGAGAGTTTCCAGAGAAGAACTTCTTTGACTTCACACTTTTTCCAGGGTTTGGTCTGACTTCTGGTCATTCATATAGCCTGAGGTTAGTGATCCCAACAAGGTTAAACAGCCAAGTATACTTAGAAAGATTGCAAGATTTTGAGTCAGAAAAACTGGTCTCTGATACTGTCTAGTTATTTGGGCAAGTCACTAATCTATCTCGGGCTTCTGTTTCCTCCCCTATAAAATGAGGGCACTGGAGTAGATGACCTTGAAGGTTCCTTCAAGCTCTAAACTTTATAATGCTACAAATATTTGAAATGAGAGCAGGGGCATCCATGACCTCCATATGAACACTTTGGGTGGTCATGCTCCCCATTCCTTTCTATCCTTCCCCTTCCCCCCAATTGGCCTTGAAACCAAGCCAGTCAGAAGCCATGGCAGAGCAGCCTTCCCTGCTGGTGTGAGATGGCTGCTTCTCAGGCCATGGCTGGAGCCAAACTACTGAAAGAATAGGAATGCCAAACTATTGCCCTGCCATCAAATCTTAAAGGAAGCCTGTGGAGGAGGGAGGGTTTTCCCCCTTCATGAGTCTGCCTTCACCTTAGTCTCTCTGTGTGGAATTGAGCCCTGGAGAGCCTCCTCTCCCTCTGGAGGTGTTTTCCTCTGATCCAGTCAAAGTCTGCCTACTGAGCTCCCATAAGCCCTTCTGCTGATTGAGCTGTCCAGTTGACTGGAAAGGGCTGACAGCAGAGACAGCCCTGGTCGGAGCAGAGCAAGTCCCCGGCCAGCTGGTGAGGGAATGGGCCTGAGCCAGGTAATTATTGCCTGGTGCAAGGGTCGAAAGCCTCAGAGAGACTGATGTACTAATGAAACACAAATAGGACATCTGTGTTCAGGAGTTCAGCAAAGCATGGAAAACCTTACTTTGCCAAGAGTTTATGTACTACTGAAAGCAAAATCGCTCCTTCAGTTTAAGGGAGCAGTAAATACATGAGAGATTATTCCTTCCAGATCCCTCTCCCTCTTCCTCTCCCCAAACCTCAATTCACTCTTTATTTGGTTGCAAATGAAATTTTCCATATCCATTGATTCATCTTGAGACCATGACAAGTTGGCCTATGAATAACCTTGCAGGGTCTCAACAAATCCAGGGAATGCAGAGATTTTGTGAAGACCCATTGATTGTGGGTATGGGAATAGAGGGCGGAGTTTGTGGGTCTTCAATCTATCAGTCAACAAGTATCTAGATATTTGTTGGGGACTGTACTATTCAATGGGGATACAAATACCAAAGCAAAACAGTCCCTTCCCCGAAGAAGTTCTATGCTGAGAGAGAGACAAAGTGTTCACAGATAAATATAGGATATTTAAAAGGAATCCATAGTGATAGGAAACAACACGAAAAATAGAGGGAACTTTTAAAGTGGGTGGCATTTGAGCTGAGCCTTGAAGGGATGCAGGGGTTTCAAGAAGTGGAAACTGAGGAAAAAGCACATTCCAGACATGGGAGACAGCCCCCTGTTGTTAGTACTGATCCCACCCATCACTGTTTGCATTTATATATCCTGTAGGATCATCAGAAATATCAGAGTTCAAATACTGTATCTGATATATATTATCAGTTAACCTCTCACTGCCCAAGTAATAGCTCACATTTATATAGTGCCTACTATGTGCCAGACACTGTGCTAAGAACTTTACAAATATGGTCCTCTGATCCTGGGAGGTAGGTGCTATTATTTTCCCCATTTTATAGCTGAGAAAACTGAGACAAAAAAAGAGGTTAACTGAATTGCCTCAGGTCATACAACTAGTAAGTGTCTGAGGTTAAACTTGTCTTCTTTATTTTGGGGGGGGGCAGGGCAATGACAGTTAAGTGACTTATCCAGGGTCATACAGCTGGTAAGTGTCAAGTGTCTGAGGCCAGATTTGAACTAAGGTCCTCCTAAATCCAGGGCCAATGCTTTATCCACTGCACTACCTAGCTGCCCCTAAATTTGTCTTCTTTTTTTTTTTTGCAGGGCAATGGGGGTTAAGTAACTTGCCCAGGGTCACACAGCCAGTAAGTGTCAAGTGTCTGAGGCTGGCTTTGAACTCAGGTCCTCCTGAATCCAGGGCCAGTGCTTTATCCACTGCGCCACCTAGCCGCCCCCTAAATTTGTCTTCTTAATTCCAGGCCTAGCCCTCTACCTACTGTGCCATCTAGCTACCTAGGCAAGTTTCTGTAAGTTGTTAAGAAGGAACTGACCTGCTTTTGAGAGATAGTTTCCTTATAAAGGAGTTCCTTATACTCATGAAATCACAAGTCCAGTACCTAGCCTATAAATTATATACATGCACATGGTTTTAAGTTGTTTATTTTGATATTTCATTGTCATTGCTGTCATAGTTTAAAAAAGATACTTCAGAAAGATTCATAGATGCAAATGAAAAATTGCATAATTGGCCATACTCATTAAATGACAATCATTTTTTAATCCTATCCACCAATTATACAGAGATTTTTTTTGAATATGGCTAGAATGTTTCTATTGTCTATGAGGTTAGTAAATCATTATCTCAAAATAATCAGAAGGTATTGTATTTTTATGGTTTTAAAAAGGGGGTTCAAACCCATTTAAAAACTCTTCATATGTAAGATTTTTAGAAAGGTTAAAATTGTTTCTAAGTTCTTAAAATATGCAGATATGAGTTTTTCAAGGTGAAATGTTTAAATAATTTTTAACAACTTAATCAATACAAACACATTTCTAAAAATCTATTATAAGTTTCTTTCAAAAAGCAATTCGTGGGCAGCTAGGTGGTGCAGTGGATAAAGCACTAGCCCTGGATTCAGGAGTACCTGAGTTCAAATCCAGCCTCAGACACTTGACAGTTACTAGCTGTGTGACCCTGGGCAAGTCACTTAACCCCTATAGCCCTGCAAAAAAAAAAAAATTCGTTTCTCAGTTATTGTTAAAATGTCACCTTTGTCTGATTTCTATAATCTATATGGAACTGACAAAAATATATAACACCAAAAGCCATTCATCAATGAATTAGTGGTCAAAGGAAATGAACAAATTTCTCAAAAGAATTGCTATCTATTATCATCCATATGAAAGATTGTTCCAATTCATTAACAATGAAAGAAATGCAAAGCAAAACAACTCTGAGATTTTACCTCACACCAAGCAAACAGGCAAAGATGGAAGATAAGCATATTATATTGTATAGTTGGAGCTCTGAATTAGTCCAGTCCTCTGAAAAACAATTTGTAATTATGCTGACAGTGACTAAATTGTCCACATTTTGAACAAGAGATACTACCTCTAGGCATATATGTGGTTTTGCACATATACATATATGTTATATATCATATGTGTATTATATATGTAATATGTGCAATACATACCCCAAGAAAAATCCTGTATCACCAAGATATTTATATCAGTACTTTTTGTAGCAGCAAAAAAGTAGAAACAAAGTAGATGTCTATTGATTGGGGATTTCTAAGTAGATTGTGCTACATAAATGTGATGAAATAGCAATCTTCCATAAGAAATATTTTTATTTATTTATTTATTTTTGGTGAGGCAATTGGGGTTAAGTGACTTGCCCAGGGTCACACAGCTAGTGTCAAGTGTCTGAGGCCGGATCTGAACTCAGGTCCTCCTGACTCCAGGGCCCATGCTCTATCCACTGCACCACCTAGCGGCCTCAATAAGAAATAAACTTAAAAAAAAAAATACAGGTGAAGAGGGACTGATATATGAACTGATGTAAAGTGAGCAGAATCAGGAACACAATCTTTGTAGGGTCTCAGAGATCAATGGAGTTTTATTGACTCATTTGTTGTCACCCCTACTACCAATTAGGTTTTCATCACCTCTACTCTAAATTATTGCAATAACCTCCTAACGAGTTTGTTTTCCTTGAATCTCTCCCTTCTTTAGACCATCCTGAACACAGTACCATAATATTGTTCCTCATGTGAAGGTTTTATCATGGCATTATCTTGTTCCAAACACTTCCATTATGGCTTCTTCCCATTTCCTTTGAAAAGAAGTCCTAAGTCCTTAACCTGACATTCCAGACCCTTCACAATCTGTCCCTAGCCTACACTTGTAGCTCAGTCCCTCATTCATATTCTCTATGTTCAGGCAAAACTTATCAATTCACTATTCTTTGGACTCATCCCATACTTTACTGCCATGTATCTTTGCTCACATTGTTCTGTAGAACTACAGGTCCTCTTTGTGGTAGGTTTTGGCCAGGCACTATGACCACCAAATGCTTGTCACATCAGAATGAGGAAATGTTTCGAGGTCAGTAGCAAATAGAAATTTATGTAGTTGGAAGTGTGGAAACAAGCTTGTGGGGATTAAAGGGGAATTTATGAACACATAGCACCATTCTCACTAAAATGACTGCTTTTTTACAATGGCCCTGTGGAATCTAGAATTTGAGGAGATTATGAGCAGTCATGGGAGGCTAGTGCTTCTCCAAACTAGAGAAATTCTCACTTCTGTGCAGGTTTCTGTATCTGCAACTTTTGCAACTTTGTTGGGAATAAGGAGGTAGCAGAGAACTCGGTTCAGTATCCAGCTGCATTCAGTATCTTTGAATGCTTATGTAATTATATCCTCTTATGGTAATAGTAGAAAGGTGATAGTAGAGGGGCAGCTAGGTGGCACAGTGGATAGAGCACTGGTCCTGGATTCAGAAGGACCTGAGTTCAAATCTGACTGCAGACACTTCACACTTACTAGCTGTGTGACCCTGGGCAAGTCACTTAACCCCAATTGCCTCAACCAAAACCCAAACAAAACAAGAAAAGTGATAGTACATTGTTACCTGATTTGTTCATTCTCGACTTTGTAGCTTTCTTATGACTCTTATTACTTTTGGCCTTATTTTATCATTATATCTCCAATTTCACATATAATTTCATATCTAAAATCCCTTATTAGAATACCAGCTCCTAAGGGGCAAGAATTATGTGTACTAAATCTCTGCATTTTTCTGGCATAAGGCATTGAACATAGTGGGCACTTAATAAATACTGAATTTTTGAGGGCTTGATGTGAAAGGCTGGATCAGGTTGTTGACTTTGAGTTGTCGGAAATGAACTTTGCTCAAAAATGCTCTGTAGGCAGAATGAAGAGTGGCATGAAGGCTTTCAGCCGCTATTTCAGGATTGCTGGCCCTGAACATTTATCACTTACTGTTGCATATAATTTGCCTGATGACTCAGATTCATATGTTTTACTTTCCAAAGATAAATGATTTTTGCATATTTCCTGGGGGAAATAGGGGTTATATTTAATAAGCTCTGGGTGGAAGGGCTGCAAACTGGGAAAATGGAGTTAGAGATACCGGCTGGTGGCTGGTGAACACCAGAGCACAGTGTCTGAGGATCTTCTAGGTTTGGTTGGTTAATGCACCGAGTTCAGGAGTTCACTGCCATGACCTACAAGATACTACAAATAGCTGACTTGGTTCAAATCTATGGGCTCTGATAGCACTAGTTCAAGGATACCTCCATAGAGGAAAGGTCTGGTACTAATAGTAGCTGATGTTCCTATCATCTTTTATAGCTTATGGTTCGGTGATAGACTGTATTCTTTCAATCAAGAAGTAGCCTCATTAGGGGCAGCTAGGTGGTGCAGTGGATAGAGCGCCGGCCCTGGAGTCAGGAGGACCTGAGTTCAGGTCCGGCCTCAGACACTTGACACTTACTGGCTGTGTGACCCTGGGCAAGTCACTTAACCCCAATTGCCTCACTAAAAAAAAAAAAAAAAAAAAAAAAAAAGAAGTAGCCTCATTAAGTTGGAGAGGCTCTGTCACCATGTTGGCCTTAGTGTGATGCATTTTTCAGCCAGAGTAACTTTGAAGACCTCTAAACCATAGAGGATTTGTGGTTTGCATCTCTGAAGGGGATAGCCATAATGTGAAAATTATAAGTCCTAGAAGTATTTCAAATTTACAAAATTCACTATCATACATCTTATATCATTCCCATTTTTATAAATGAGGAAAGTGAGACTCAAGAAATGAAGTGATTTATCCAAGGTCACACAGCTATTAAGTTCCAAGGCAAACCCAGGCTTCTGACTTCAAATCTGGTACTCCCTTCATTGCAACACAGCTGTTTCTCTAATGAGGCCAAGATCATAGCTTTGGAGTCTGTGGGACGGGCAGATTTCCAATAATTCAGTGGCTAAAGGTTGCATTCTATTACTCTCATCAGCCTTCTCATAAATGTGTGCCAGTGGTCACAAGCAGGACAAAGAAAGAAATCTGGGATGGTTTCATCTAGCTATTGTCACAATAACAGCAAACATTTACCAAGAGCCTATTGTCTCTTTTACTTTTTAGATTCTGTGATTCTATACTATATACAATCTATGCTTGTTTCTGAGGGGAGGAGGAAATTTTATGATTCCCTCAATTCCAAACTTCTCCCTTACAAAAAAGCCCATCCTTTGACACCAATATAATACCCAAAGAGCAACCAAAATATGCAAGATAAATAGAGGTGTGCTAGAGCCAGTTCATATCAGCTCCTGAGAATTGGTTGTTAAAATTTGTATACCTCAGAAATCAGTAAATGCTATAAACCACAGTTTTATTGATTGTTCTGTTGATTTTCTAGGGGAAATGTTAATGATACTGATTAAAATTAAAATTAAAAGTGTCCTGTGTACATTTTTCCTCCTTGAGAGTCAGTTGTTTACCAGCATTCTCCTGATGATAAGCATAAGAAGTGGTTGTAGGATGTTACTATTCAGCATTCCTGTAGGAAATAGTGGAGAATACACTATCAAAGATCAAATGAGATTGTGTGTATGTATACATATATACATACACACACACACATATATATAATTCTACAAATACATATATAATTCTACGAAGCTCAATGCACTATGTAAATGTAAAGTATTATTATTATTATTATCTTATTCTTATATTTTTAATGAGGTTCAGATGGAAATTATCTTAGGACAAGTTCTAATGTTGCTTTCATTCTTTTATATTCAGCATTCTATAGACTATTGTACAGGTGGATAAAATAGATGATTTTGTAGTTGAAGAAAAGTATTGTAGTAGGCTTGGGGTGATAAAGCTGGTTTGCTAGTTTATATTTGAGAGTGAAAAAATGAAACACTTGGCAGTACACCTAAAAGCAAAAGAAGGTTTAATTACCCATAGCAGGGGAAGAACATTCAGAACAGGGAAAGGATATCATCAAGGATGCAATTCATTTAGCTGAGCAGAGATTCTCGGGTTTGGTCATGTTTTTGGTCTGATAGTCTGAAGTCTCAAGGCTTTTTGAACTCATTTGATCCAGAAACAATATCAGTGGTCCAAGCCTTGATTTCTAGAGCCAATAAAATTTTAAGAACAGTGCTTATTTTTTTTTTTACATATAAGGTATTTTATTTTTTCCGTTACATGTAAAGATAGTTCTCAATTTTTGTTTATACAAGCTTTCCAATTTCAGATTTTTCTCCCTCCCTCCCCTCCCTCCCCTCCCTCCCCCCTCCCCTAGATAGCAGGTAATCTGATATAGGTTATATCCATATATGTATATATCTATATACATATAGATAGATATATATATCTATACACACACATATATATACACATAATAACATTAATCCTATTTCTGCATTAATCCTGTTATAAGAGAAAAAATCAGAGCAGTAATGCAAAACCTCAAATTAGAAAAAAAAAAAACAGCACCCAAAACAAAAGAAATAGTATGGTTCAATCGACATCTATGCTCCACAGTTCTTTTTTTTTTTTCTTGGATTTGGAGATCCTCTTCTATCACGAGTTCCCTGGAACTCTTCTGTGCCATTGCATTGGCGAGAAGAATATAGTTCATCACAGTAGGTCAACACTCAATGTTGATGATACTGTGTACAATGTTCTTCTGGTTCTGCTCATCTCACTCATCATCAGCTCACGTAAGACCCTCCAGGTTTCTCTGAACTCCTCCTGCTCATCATTTCTTACAGCGCAATAGTATTCCATTGTGTTCATATACCACAACTTATCCAGCCATTCCCCAATTGATGGGCACCCCCTCAACGTCCAATTCCTTGCTACCACGTAAAGAGCAGCTATAAATATTTTTGTACATGTGGGTCCCTTTCCCCTTTCCATGATTTCTTTGGGAAAAAGACCTAAAAGTGGAATTGCTGGGTCAAAGGGTATGCACAGCTTTATCGCCCTTTGGGCATAATTCCAAATTGCTCTCCAGAATGGTTGGATCAGCTCGCAGCTCCACCAACAATGAATTAGTAAGAACAGTGCTTATTAAGGAAAAGAGCTAGCTCATCCTACAAGGTGTTTCACTCTGGTAGACATTCCTACTACCATACTCCAACACTTGGGGTCAAAGTTGTCTTGAGGAATTTTTGCCCCTAGTGAAAATTAGGACTAAAATAAAAAAAATCCTAAGTTTAGGGAATGTGAAAAGCCTTGTATAGATAACATTGAAAAAGGAAAATGAGGGCAGCTAGGTGGTGCAGTGGATAAAGCACTGGCCCTAGATTCAGGAGGACCTGAGTTCAAATCCAGCATCAGACATTTGACATTTACTAGCTGTGTGACCCTTGGCAAGTCACTTAACCCCAATTGCCTCACCCCCCCCCAAAAAAAATCCCCCAAAACCAAAAAAGAAAAAAGGAAAGAAAAGAAAAAGGAAAATGAAACCAGGAAAATCATAAAAACAAAAGATATTAGGCAATGTAATGACCAGTACCATAAACAAATCTGCATGATTCAGCCATTTATCCTATGTTTCTTTATTGACTTGGAGTTAGTTGAGTTCCTGGGAATATCACCCATGGATGGCTTTTTGGATTTTAATCATTTCATAGGCTCCATCTAGAGGTAAGCTACGTTCAGCTATATCTGACAAATTCAGTGTCTTAGCTTGCTGTCAGATATAGATATTGCTTGATGAAGTGATACCTGTAGGTTTCAAAATTATTTCTATAGTTTTTTAAAAAACCTATTTGTGTTCCAAGAATGTCTATCAATCATCTTCTTTCTTTTTGGTGAAGAAGTGTTAATAATAGCTCTATGGTGTTAATGTTGTTTCGGTTTTTGTCAATGTACTTCCAGTTTCTTTTTTTGTTTGTTTGTTTGTTTTGGTGAGGCAATTGGGGTTAAGTGACTTACCCAGAGTCACACAGCTAGTAAGTGTCAAGGGTCTGAGGCCAGATTTGAACTCAGGTCCTCCTGAATCCAGGGCTGGTGCTCTATCCACTGTGCCCCCTAGCTGCCCCTTGTCAATGTACTTCCAAGTCTGTTTTGGTCCATTTTATAATACTAAAAGTGTACCTTAGAATGTGTTTTGTGTAGATGTTAGCTCCTTTAAATGTATTTTTCCCATTCACTTTGCCTGGAATGCTCTATTCTTTGCTTCTACATTTATTCCTTACTTGTCCTACAAAGCCCACCTAAAGTCCCACTTTAACATGAACCCTCCCTGCTCCCCAAAGCCCAAAGTGCTCTCTCTTTTCCAAATTAAAATAGTACTTGCTGTCCATACAATTCAATGGATACTATTTCTACACAGCTCTGGATTATTAGTTATCATTCCATTTGTACCTGCCTTATCTTCTATCCTAGACTATAAGCAACTTAAGGCTAAGGCAGGTGGTGACATTTATCACCTCAGAGATGAGCACAATGTTGGGCACAGAGTAGGTATTCAATAGCTACATGCTGATTCATAAATGGATATTATGGACACTCATTGATTCAACAAACATTTGCTCTTCTTTCCTCATCTTCCCACTTGTTGATCTTCTATTTCTAGCCTTAAGGAATAGCTGCTGGCCCTATAGAGGCTGGTGTACTGTGATAACTACCTGTTCTGGCTCAGCCCTGTAGTTTAGATCAGGTTCATTCCTAAGGGAGCCTGGCTTTTAGTGATATGGGTTAGGCTCCCTTTACTTATATTCTTTGGCTCATTAACCCTCCAACCATGGCACTTTTGAGGAAAAATGTACTTATAACTTATATTATACTCATGCCCAGTTTCTCCTTAAAGGGGGGGAGTAGAAAAGTACTTACTCTACAATATAAATCAGGTATCCAGCAGGTATTTTATTCCTACACACAAAAGAAATACTAAAAATAAAAGACCCACAATATGTATTAATAGAATGACTTAAAACAGGAGTTATAAATACTGTTATAATTGGAACATAAAAGAGTTTGCAAGACTGATAATTAAGAATTTTACATTTCATGACAGCTCTGCATTGTCCAAACAACTCCCAGTACTTGTCTTCTGGTAAAGCAGCCAGGCTTAAGTCCATCCCTTTTCGGTGACTGTCCTCTTCAACAGGGCTGTAATTGTTCATAGGAACACCTCTTCTCTCCCTGACTGACACTAATTAATTACCCCTGATCCAATGGACCAAGGACTTTTGTCATCTCCAATTCTGGACAAGTCAATCTTGAGACAGATATTTGTTTGCCCAAGATCAGGAAAGGATAAACACAAAATAGGCAACCCACATTCAGGCAAAGACTTGCCTATGTAGGACAAGTTCTTTAGCTACCATGCTCATGGTCACAAGGAGGTTGGATTGGGGGGACAGGACAAGCCATCCCTTTCCCTAACTTCTCTCTCCGGAAGCAGTTTGAAACTGCTCTGACACTATTCACAGTGAGAAAGGAGAGGGATATGAGGGAGAAGTTATTCCTTTTTAAATACCTACTGAGTCATTAGTAGTTCCACAGCCAATAAGGGGACTCGTTTTCATTTCAAAGTACATGCCCTTTAGCCCTAACTCATATGGCCGGAAACAGGTCCCAAAACTCTCCCTTAGTCAATGGGGCCAGGAATGGCAATTCTGATCATGTTCCCTATGATGGTCATTGTGTGCCTCTGCTCCCTATAATTATTTGACAACTAAGAAAAAAGAGGTTGGGTTTTTACCAAAGGCAAATGAGTTAGTAGCAAAATCAGGTTTAGAACTCAGAGCTCTCAATTCTCTGCCCTGGATCTTATCATGTTCTTGAACCTGTAGCTGAAGTAGTATTTTGAAAACTTGTACTTTCAATTTCAGTGAAACCTCTCCAGGTCCAGAGGTTCAGTAGTGGTTCAAGGAAAAGGCATAGAGGAAAGAGCATTGGACTTGATGTCAGAAAACCTTGCTTCAATTCCTTGCTTGGAAGCTTAGCTAGCTGTGTAACCAAAGACAAATCACTTAACCTTCTTGAACTTCATTTTCCTCATATGTAAAAAGGGGATAGCAATAACTTGCATTGTTTACTTCATAGGGTTGTTGTGAAGAAAGTGTTTTGTATGCCTTAAAGGCTATAGAAATGTGAGTTATTAGTATTACCTCACATGTTGGCATCATATTCTCCTCTTCTCCAAAGAAAGGAAAAGATTCTTTTATTTTTTTCCACTGGAAATGAGCCTCTTTTCTCTCATTCCTCAGATAGCAATAGAGGTGATGAAATAAACTGATATCACCCAGAGAAATTAAGAACAGATAATCTCCGTGATTCACTTGCCCTTTGTGACTGTAGATGACTCAGGTAAACAGAAAAGAGAAAGTGAGGGGCTCCTGACCCCTGCCACCCTTGCTGCATCATTGCTTGGTAGATGCCAGTGAGGATGATGGGGTCAGCAACTTGTCTTAAATTGGTATGATTTTCCTGAGTTTGTCTTTACAATCTGTATGTTATTTATTTATGGGATCCCCTATGACTGAGAAGAGCTGGATGACACTCCCTTAGGAGCTCATCAACAGTGAACAAGTGTGTTGGCCAGAGGGGCTGATAGAGTGTAGTATTCTGTGAGGCCTTGCTTCCCCTAGGGAATGTGTGGTGGTTGAGGAGGAGAGGAGGGGTTTAAATTCTCAGCCTCCAATCTAAGAGAGGGAGGGTGAAATAGAGGGGTGGGTAGAGGAAGAGATGGGTATGTGTGAGGAGAGAAAGAGATATTGGGAGGAGAGAAGAGGGGGAAGAGAGAGACAAAGAGAAGGAAAAGGGAGAGGGTGAGGGAGAAGGAAGAAGAGAGAAGAGGGAAAGAAGAGGATAAGAGAGTCATGAGAAAGAGAGGAGAGAAAAAGAAGGAGGGAGATGAAGGGAAGGGAGAAAAAGAATTAGAAGAAGGTGAAGAGAGAGGAAGAAGGAGAGGCAGGAGGAAGAGGGGAAGGATGGGGAAAGGACTAGAGGGGAGAGGCAGAGAAATGAGGAAGAAAGGAGGGAGAGGGGGACAGGGGTGAAGGGAATTAGCAAACAACTCACATTTCTGTAGGCCTTAATATTGAAAAAATTCTTTAGTGAGGACTGTGCAGTGGGATACATAGTGTAAATATAAATAACCCCATTTATCAAAAGAGGAAACAAATTCTGAGGAGTTAAGTGATAAAATTTTTCTTGGGGTCCCTATCCTGCCCTTTCCCTCCTTGTTTCCCCTGTCTCTTATCATGGAGGAAAAAAAAATCAATGAGATACTCTTATTTCTGTTAAGATATTAGGAGTTTAGTGTGTTACCATCCTCAAGGACATTTATAAGAAAATTTGCAAGGAGAGAACAATGGCACAAAGGAATTTACTTCTTGTGTTTTTTGTTTGTTTGTTTGGTTTTGTTTTTGTTTTTTGCAGGGCACTGGGGATTAAGTGACTTGCCCAGGGTCATACAGCTAGTAAGTGTCAAGTGTCTGAGGCCAGATTTGAACTCAGGTCTTCCTGAATCCAGGGCCAGTGCTCTATCCACTGCACCACCTAGTTGCCCAGGAATTTACTTCTAATGGTGGAATTTAATTTGTGAGAGGAGTGGATATTTTGCTTTTCTGAGGCCTTTCCAACATTTATTGTACCATATACATTAGCTCCAGTCCAGTTGACTTTAATATGGAGTTTCTTTCTGAAATGGTGTTTGGTATGTTTTAATCTTGTTTTTTGGCATCATCTGATTATATGAGATAAGTGAAGAAGGCTCAGCCCTCAAAGATCTTTCACGATAACATGGCCAAAGAATAAGGAACTAAGCCATACCCTCAGAATAGCTGCCCATCTCACCAGCAGGCACAGATAATTCATTCTGAGCCTATTTAAGAAGTGAGCCACTAGGAAATTAAATAAGCTTAAACTATGCTGTGAAAGTCAGTGGGAGCCCAGCCCCCTTTGCCCCTACTCCCAGTTACTCCTCTTTTCCTTAACCCTTTTCTCATATGTCTACTAGTGGAGATTCAAAGTTTAGATGAGAGGGGCAGCTAGGTGGTGTAGTGGATTAAGTACTGGTCTTGGATTCAGGAGGATCTGAGTTCAAATCCAGCCTCAGACACTTGACACTTAACTAGCTGTGTGACCCTGGGCAAGTCACTTAACCCTCATTTCCCTGCAAAAAACAAAAACAAAGTTTAGATGAGAGACCATGTTAGCCCTCATGGTGCTTGCAGTCTAGCAGGAGGATAAGACATGTGCACCAATAGCTAGAATGCACAATGTGAATATAACTGCACAGGAGAGGTGCAAACAAAAAGGAACTTTATCCAATTATCTAATGTTTGTTGGCAACTTATTACATGCAAGGTCCAGTGCTCAGTATGGAAGAGAGATAGGGATTGCTTGATTAATCACAAAGTCCATGAGTACCTACTATATGATCTGCTGGGTTCATTGCTGTAGAGGAAGCAAAGATAAATAACAAATAGCTCCAGCTTTCAAGGTATTTAACAGGGAAAGAAGACTAATAGAAGGACTGAAACTAAACAAATGCCTGAGTCAGCAAAGACCTTAGAAAGGCAGCAGGGGAGGGTGGAGAGGGAGATAGAGCCACTGGATTTCTTAATCTGAAGTCTGTTAGTCTGGAGATAAATTTCAGAGGGTCTGTGAATTTGGATGGGGAAAAATGTATCTTTACTTTCACTTTGTAGTTCTTTTTTAGTTGTATATATTTTGTTTTATCTTTTTAAAAACATTATTTGGAGAAGAGGTCCATTGGCTTCACCAGGCCACCAGAAGGGTCCATGATACAAAATATTATTAATTCCTAGAGAGTGAAATGAACACTGAATTTGGAATGAGAGTATCTGAATTTAAATTCTGGTTATGTTGGGTAATCCCAGGTGACCTTGAAATTGTGTCTTCACTTTTCTTTGAAACATAAAGAGGTAGGGGCAGCTAGGTGGCACAGTGGATAGAGCACCGGCCCTGGAGTCAGGAGTACCTGGGTTCAAATCCGGCCTCAGACACTTAACACTTACTAGCTGTGTGACCCTGGGCAAGTCACTTAACCCCAATTGCCTCACTAAAAAAAACAAAAACAAAACAAACAAACAAAAAAAAGAAACATAAAGAGGTTGGGTTAAATCATCTCTACAGTCCGTTTTACCTGTAACATTCTATGATCCCAGTCCAACCCTGTATTTTCTAGATGGGGAGACTGAGGCTCAATGAGAAGAACAGAAACTAGGATTTAATTGTTATAAATGTAATTTTATGGTATCGGTTACAAATGCTGTAGAAGTTCAGAAATCACAGGTTTATAGGGGAAAGGGAACTTAGATCATCTAATCCAATTTCCTCATTTTACAGATGATGAAACTCTAACCCAGAGATTACATGACTTCTGCAAATTTAATGAGACATTTAAGGCTTGGGCCCAGGTGCTAGCTGCTTTCTTCTCTATCATAATATAAAGACTACAGTCTCCACATGTCATACTTTGAGGTCTATTGCTGGCCCATGTTGCTTTAGGAGTTAGGAGGAAAGATGGCTTTGGGGGGACATGAGGGAGCTTGGGGTTGTCAGCAGAACTTGGGATCAAAGTATTGGGATATGAAACTTCTCCCTTCTCTTCCCATGATTGTACCTACAGTTGAACTGTCTCTAATGGGTCATCTACCTTCCCCCTTACCTTTGTAACCTTCTTCCTCTCCTTATAGTTCATATTTGTATAATACCTTAAGGTTTTCAAAGTGCTTTACATATATTATCTTGTTTTATCTTTTTTTTTTTTTTGCGGGGCAATGGGGGTTAAGTGACTTGCCCAGGGTCACACAGCTAGTAAGTGTCAAGTGTCTGAGGCCAGATTTGAACTCAGGTACTCCTGAATCCAGGGCCGGTGCTTTATCCACTGCGCCACCTAGCCGCCCCCTTGTTTTATCTTTTGATGTTTAATCACAACATTTTGAGATGAGGAAGCCGAGGCTCAGAGAGATATAGTGACTTGTTTTAGGTAACACAGCTAGGGTCCCCAAATCTAGGTCTTTCTGACTCTCAATTTAACATTCTATCTAGTACATCACAAAGACTATTTCCTGTCCCTAAACTCTCATCTTTATACAGCTCAGCCTTTGCCCATCTCAGTCCCTATTCTCTGTTCTTCCTATTGTCCATTGTTTGTTAGTTTTTTTCAATGCAACAAACATTTATTTTATTTTTTTCCAGTTCCACGTAAGGGTATTTTCTTTTTCTTCCTTTCTTTCTTTCTTTCTTTCTTTCTTTCTTTCTTTCTTTCTTTCTTTCTTTCTTTCTTTCTTTCTTTCTTTCTTTCTTTCTTTCTTTCTTTTTTTTTTTGCAGGGCAATGAGGATTAAGTGACTTGCCCAGGGTCACACAGCTAGTAAGTGTCAAGTGTCTGAGGCTGGCTTTGAACTCAGGTCCTCCTGAATCCAGGGCCAGTGCTTTATTCACTGCGCCACCTAGCTGCCCCAAAGGTAGTTTTCAACATTCATTTTCATAAGATTTAGAGTTCCAAATTTTTCTTCCTCCCTCCCTTTCCTCCCCCCTCCACAAAAGAACAACCAATCTGATATAGGTTATATACGTACAATCCACAAGTGCTCTTTTTATCAGTTCTTTCTATGGGAGTGGATAGTATGCTTCATCATTGGGATTGTCTTGGATCATTGTATTGCTGAGAGTAGTGAAGTCATTCACAATTGTTCATTGAACAATACTGCTGTCACTATGCACAATGTCCTCCCAGCTCTGCTCACTTCACTATACATCAGTTCATATGAGTCTTTCCAGGTTTTTCTGGGATCATCCTGTTTGTCATTTCCTATAGCACAATACAATTTCACTACAATCATATACCACAGTTTCTTCATGTCCATTGTTTGTTAACGAATTCCTGTACACAGTTGGTAGCTTCCTAACACATTTCCTCCATATATTGGAGATCATAAAAACCTGGCTTTTTTTTTTTTTCTGAAGAGACATATCTTTTGCCACTCCCTCCAACGATAGCTACTTTTATGATGCTCCCTGACATGCAGGGTCAGAGAGTCACCATAATCTTGGCTCCCAATGGCCACTTTCAGATCTTCCATTTTACACTATTATTCAGTGACCAGTTTTATCCTTTCAGCTTCACCCCATCTTTTCCAATTCTTTATTGCTACCATCTATGGATCTCTAGGTTATTCTCCTTCTTGCCCAATAAGTCTAGTATGTAGCTCACAACTTTCTTATGTATTCTAATTTTCATGTCTTTTCAGACACCTGGACCTAATTTTTAAATTTCCTTGACTCTATGATCTTTGTCTCTTGTTTACTTCAATTATTCATAGGAGAAGTCATTCATTAGCCTTCTTCCCATCTTCCAGCTCAGTTGAATTTATCCTAAGTTCTGAAATTCCTAGTCATGGCTCTGGTTATGTGACTTTCCCAGTGTTACTTTGGAGAATAAAGAGAGCTAGAGTTAAAATCTAGATTCTCTGACTCTGTGTTTAGTGCATTGTCTGATACATAGTAGGTGTTTAATGTTTATTGATTGGAAAGACAACTGGAAAGATTTTGCACATTGATAGATCAGTGAGGACTAGGATAGGTAGAGAAGGCTCCATGGAGAGGGTGGGAGGATTCTGAACCAGGCCTTTAAGAAAGAGTAGAAATTTGGATAATCTAAGAGGGGGAAAAGCTAAGGCAAAATGGCAGTAGGACTTCACCTGACCTTGAAAATACCTTTCCAAAGTCATCAAACTTTTCTAAAATTAGATTAGGCCTCTTTCTTCCTAGATTCATATGGTTTTCTGTAACCTCCTTACATTTTTTGCTTTCTTCTTTGGGAGCCTGGCAGAGGAATTTAGTTAATGTTTATGAAGCCCTTGAAGATGAAAGAGGGGAAGTGGAGGAGGAGGGAGCATACCTTATATTAGAGGAGAAAGTGGGAGCAAATTAAAGACATATGGCATTAAAGGACCTGTGATTCCAATTCTCACTTTTCCACGTGTAGTACTACTACTTGTAGTGTTCAACTCCTTGTCTAGCATGGGGTAATAACTTTTTTTTTCTGGACCTCTCTCAGTTTTCTCATTTATAAAATGATGGGGTTAAACTAGAAGATGATCTCCAAGATTCCTTTCAGCTCAAAATCTATAATCTTATTTCTACCATGCTTCAATTTTTCCAACCCTCTTGTTTCAAAAATACCATGGCACCCTAAGAAGTACTGCTAAGTAGGACAGCTTAGGGGAGCCTTAGTAGAATCTACTATGGTTGTCTCATAAAAGCAGAGAACAAGATTCTTCTAGGAATCAGAAGATTTAAGTTCAATTCTCAGCTCTAACACTTTCTGTCTGGGTGACTGGGGGCAAATCTATCACCTCTCTGAGACTCAGCTTTATTTTCTTAAAATGGGGATAATAATATTTATGTCACCTTCTAGCCAGGGGTATTCAGTGGAGAGGGCTTTGCAACCTTAATTGTTGCTGTTCAGTTGTTTCAGTAATATTTTATTCTTTGTGACCCCATTTGTGTTTTTTTTTTTTGATAAAGATACTGGAGTGGTTTGCCATTTCCTTCTCCAGCTCATTTTACACGTAAGGAAACCAAGGCAAAGAAGGTTAAATGACTTGCCCAGTGTTACACAGCTGGTGTCTGAGGCCAGATTTGAACTCCAGTCTTCCTGACTCCAAGTCCATTTATCTATCCATTGAACCACCTAGCCACCCCTGTAACCCTTAAAATGCTAGGTAAATGGGAGGTTTGGGCATTATTGTTACCTATGATTAGGCATGTGAACTTCATACCAAAGTCTCCCTCCATGTGGGTGAGTTGAGTGTGGAAGCACTTGTAATGGAAAATG
Source organism: Dromiciops gliroides (assembly GCF_019393635.1). NCBI lineage: Eukaryota > Metazoa > Chordata > Mammalia > Microbiotheria > Microbiotheriidae > Dromiciops > Dromiciops gliroides. The sequence goes on along the minus strand of NC_057862.1, from coordinate 302,889,127 downwards.
TCTCTCTTTATCTCATTTCACTTTTATTGTTCTTCCAATGGATTTATCTAAAAAATAAAAAAGTACATGAGATAAGAAGACCACAAGATTAGATGAATGTGACCACTGTTTCCCCTGAAGTTGAAAGGAACCTCAAAAGATGTCTTGTTGAGCTGTACCTTTAGGTAGCTGAATATCTGGTACAGGTGGTTGTTTCTTCCTCCTGATGATCTCCACGAAGGGAGGGAGACTGCAATTTCCTTCAGTTACTCATTCGAATATTTTATTTCCTTAATGGTGAAAAAGTCTCATTGTGTTCAACTGAGTGCTTTCCCACTCTAAACTAAACTTATTATTGTTATTATTATTTTTTTGGTGAGGTAATCAGGGTTAAGTGACTTGTCCAGGGTCACACAGCTAGTAAGTGTCAAGTGTCTGAGGTCGGATGTGAACTCAGGTCCTCCTGAATCCAGGGCCAGTGCTCTATCCACTGTGCCACCTAGCTGCCCCTAAACTTATTTTTAAAAATAAATCTAACCATAGAATAGCATAAGAATTCTGAATCTAGAAAGGATTGTTGAAGTCATCTAGTCCAACTCTATTATTTTACAGATGAATAAACTGAAGCCTAGAAAAGCTAAGTGACTTGTTCAAGGTAAATAAATAGCAGACAGGATTTGAACTAAAGTCCTGTGACTCCAAGTTCTGTGCTATTCTTAGACATGGAGAGCAACTGATAAATGCAGTTTTTCCATAAAGATAAGCTCCTAGTAGCTGACTCTATCAGTCAAAGAAGATGACTGGCCTTTTGTTCCCAGAATGTGTGATTCCTATGATCATAGGAGATGATGCTCTAGAGATGTTTTGATATCCTCCCAGAATGAAGAGCTTCTTCAGGGTCACCTCTAGTGTCAGCCACCCTCATAGACTTTCCTTTTGTTAAGATGCAAAGGGCCAATTCGGTATTTCTTTCTCTGAACCAGATATTAAGCGGTCAATGTCATTCTAGAATCAATCCAGAGTAATGATAAGTGGCATGGTCATGGTCATCAGAGGCTGCACTGATTTTAAAAATTAAACACACATGGGCACACAGGTGCATACATTAAAAAAATATGCACACCTTTTAATGTGAGGAATTTTAAGTGTAAATAGTACCCATCCATAATTGCATAGTTAAGTAAAATTTACGTGTTGGGAGAATTAGTCCTTTTCCCCAGGGTGCTATAAACCATAGAGACACAGCTCCTGTTTAAAGGGAGCATCTCCTTGCTAAAATACTTTGTCATTCTTTTGTAGCAATGGTTAAGCGCTACTAGAGGCAAATGGAAGCTTATTTACTGATCCACAGATGACGGATGGCATATCTCTGCTTTGTTTGGAATAGAAAACTTGAACAGCTTGTCCGTACCTCTCCACTCGGACATTAAATCAACATGGCTCTATTAGTGGCCTTGGGATGCCAGCTGAGCCATCTCTGAGCCTGTCACCGTGATGTCTTCATCTGTAACCAGAGCAGACGTGAGCTCCTGGCAGCTTCAGGAGGTGACAACAAATCCAATTAGCTCCTCTCCACGGCGCCACAATACTACTGCGAAACGGCCTGACAGGGAGGGTGGCTGCAATACCCCGCACAGTGGGGCATATCCTTTCAAAAGAAAAAAAAATAAGGTTGGGGGTGGGGGGAGCTCCCGAGACTTAATTGCTGGAGTGACTTTCTGAACGAGTGGTGAGACCTCACACCAGGCTGGTCCAAAATGCACACTCCCCTCCCAATGTTTGATTGTTGGAGAATAGAAGAAATGGAATGGGCCTGGCAAAGCCAATTCCCACCTTGGAAAACTCAGAGATGTTTTGACTTGGATAGTGTTTGTCTTGTGGGAGGGAGTGGGAGGGAAATGCATTTCTTCTTCTTTCCCTTCCTCTCCTTCCTTCCCCTCCTGTCCCCATAGCTCCCCTACTTTTCTTTCATAGGCTGAACACACAACCCAGAAAGATACTGAACTTTTGGTGTCTGTGGGAGGTAAACACTCAATTTCTTTTGGCTGAGGTGGGTGCCAGAAAAAAAGAGAGACCCATAGTTCCATATTCTCTCTTGGATGGGAGGTGGTGGTGGTGAGGAGGTGGTGTGTGGCAGGGGGAGCTGTTCGGTGCCAGGAAGGCGGGGCAAGGAGACCCAGGCTAGTGAAAGCACTTGCAACTTCAAGTGTGGAGGAGAATGCGACTCAGAAGCTGAGACTTGGCTGTTTTCACTTGGACCACTCTTTATGTACCAGGGAGGTGGGGGGGGGAGAAGAAAAGGAACAACAACTTAAAAAAAAAAAGAATATAAAAAGAAAACCAAACCAGCTAGCTAGTCTGAGAGGATATTTTGCTAATTTGAAGTTTCCAGGTTCCCCTGAGGAACAAAGCATTAATTGTTTCTTGGGTCATTTATTTCTTTAGAATAACTCTCCCACATGTTATAGGATATTTCAGGACATCAGTTGGGCCCAAAGGCTCTTTCCATGCACAAGCTTTCCTTGCTTACCTCTGCTTAGTTTTCCTGCCCTCCTCCACCCCCAAATATCAGGATATTGGGAGTATTGTGGTATTGAGAAGTGGAGAATGAGGATGAGACAGAAAGAGATAGAGTTCCCTACAGCCCCTCTCTCACTGATGAGATAGGGTTTGGGGGGGTGGGGTGGGGAAGAAATCTGTTATTTCTGGGAGCTGTTAATTGTATCAACATTTTCACAGAAATCTTTAGGGTTTGTCCATTTTAAATATTCTTCCTGAGCCTCATATTGACGTGGAGATGGTCCTTTGTCTTCCAAGGCCATGCTAATAGGATATAAACTGACAGGGTCTACTGAGCTAGAAAGGTTTAGAGTTACTGACATGAGGGATGGACTATATGTCTGCTGTCCAAGGTCTAGCCTGGTTAAGTGCAGTGTCTGCTGAGGACTAGCCTAGCTGGTCATTTGTTCATTGATTCATTCAGTCAACAAAAATCTATTAAGCACTTAGTATATTACAGGCTTTGTAGTAGGGATATAAAGAAAGGTAAATACAGTTCCTGCCCTCAAAGAGCTCACATTCTGACTGGAACACAATATGTAACTAACTAGGTACAAACATGATATGTACAGAGTAGAAGGAAGTTAAGTTCAATAGGTTTTTGGCAGGGTAATTCAATCAAAGCAACTCATGAAGACTTTCCATGAAGACACAGAGGGATTCATTAGTCTGGATTGATGTTGGGAGTACCCACACCAACTAAATTATATATCACAGAAGTAATGAAGTCAGTATATCATGAAGTCAGACTACTGAGGAGAGGGAAGGTTGCTTAATAGGGGCAGAAGTCCACTAATAGGTGAGGTGTGAAGTATAGAGAAGAGAGGGTAGTGGTGAGATTATTTGTTTAGAGAAGGAAGTTAAATAGTAGGAAAGAGACCAACTGGCTGGGGGACCCCAACCTGAGATATTGGCTTTAGATCTCTTCTCCTATTAGCATTGTGATATTGAGGGTTTTCATGGATGGTTGCACTTAGTGTCACTGCTGGGGGATCCTAAACCTCCTGGCCTCCAATGCATACACACAGTATGGATGAATATAGGGAGCAGGCAGTGATGAAGCTGTGACATCAGATATAGTTTATCACGGTCTGTCTAAATTGTTCTGTCTGAGGTCAGTCCTTTCTCCTGTACCTAGGGCAGGGTGTAAAAGTAGTAGCAATACCACTTAATTCAGGAAATATTAGAGAAAAAGAGGGAGTTAGGTGCTAGTTCCTGGAGTGGAAACTGGGCATGACTTAAACTCTTGGATCTGAAATCAAGATGATCAGTTCCAAATGTGGAAAAAAAAAATGGGTTGAGTATTTTCTGGGCTAATAAGAGAAGGAAAAAAATGAGACAATGGGTTTCCAAGTGTTGATGCTATCTGAGGTCAATAAAACGAATAAGTATAGGGAAACAGAATGAAAGAGAATATAAGAAATTGATCATCTGTGTAAGTGATACTGGCACTCTCCCAGATCAAGGCCAGCTTTATCTTTCCCTCCAATGCTTAGGGTACCTCTGAGGGGTGGGAATGGCATTCTCTAATTCTATCATCTTGAGTCTTCATTATGGGATGTTCTCCCAACTGTTAACCACTATTAATTAGTGCTCTAGTTCCATTTTAACATTCAATATCAATTGGCTTTTACAAAGGGATATGTACTTCAAAGATATAGCAAGAACAGAAGTACAAAAGTTTTCCCATTCCACCTTGGTTTCAGGGGAAAGTGGGTTGAAACTTAAGCTACTTTCTATATAACCTTCACCCCCACCAAGTTCACTTCTAAATTCACCAAAGCCTATGGTTGAATTTCTGTAGCTTTCTCAACTGCATTTTGTCTCTTCTGGGTCAAATAGATCCCTTGGGACTTCACTCTTTGATGTCTTCTAGAAAATCTAGCATTCTGGTGGCATCCTCTCCTGGACTTTTGAAATTCACAACTTTTGGGAACTATCAAGATTGTAGCCATCTCTGATACTTCTTTACCTTAAAGAAATAAAGAATAAGCACACAAGATACAGAAAAACTAGCTCTCTGTGCTTTTGGTTTCATGTCAACTGTAGATGAGAGCCATATCAAGGCCCACAGCAGCTCATCTTTCTTCATCAAATGCTAGCCAGGCAGGAAAGAACAAAAGCCAATAGCTTGGGCTGATTAGCCCCTTTTGAATGTACCCTAGGTCAAAAAAAGCTCCTATTCACCATGTAGTTAGAAGACTGAAATCAGCTAAAATGTCTGTATATTTTCCACAATCCACATAAAGTTACACTGTATACTCATAAGGAGTGGGCTTACTGGCCAGTGTACCCCTACACCCTTACATGTGGATTTATTCCCTATGCTGGAAGTACTTCTTTTACTCATTCCCTGTTAAAATCATACACATTCTTTAAAACTCAACTCAAACATGTCCTCCTCCAGAAAGTATTTCCTGGTCTCTCCAGTTAGTAGCCACTTTCCTACTTAGCCCATGCATTAACATTTTGTTTTCATATCTCTCTAAAGCACTTTCTTTCTTTCTTTTTATTTATTTTTTATTTTGTGGGGCAATAAGGGTTAAGTGACTTGCCCAGGGTCACACAGCTAGTAAGTGTCAAGTGTCTGAGGTCGGATTTGAACTCAGGTCCTCCTGAATCCAGGGCCAGTGCTTTATACACAGCACCACCTAGCTGCCCCTTCTTTAAAGCACTTTCTATAACATTTTGCTGGCACCCAAGATATCAATGTTTAATCCTCCTGTCTCCAGTTTGACCACATACAGCTTACCTTGGTTCACAGAGCTTACATTCCAGGTTCCTATGCCATATTGATCTTTATGGCATCACAATTTCCTTATATCATGAGATGCATCCACAGCTGAACTTCCTTTCAGCCTTGGACCAACTATTTCATTAGTACTGGAGATACTTTTCAATGAATGTTCAAATTACTGAAAAATTGTGCTCATTTCACACACCAGAAAGGTAATGCTTAAGATTCTACAAGCTAAGCTTCAGCAATGTATAAACCAAGAATTACCAGGAGAGTAGACTGGTTTTTTTTTGTTTTTGTTTTTGTTTTTTTACTGAGGCAATTGGGGTTAAGTGACTTGCCCAGGGTCACACAGCTAGTAAGTGTTAAGTGTCTGAAGCCGAATTTGAACTCAGGTACTCCTGACTCCAGGGCCAGTGCTCTTATCCACTGTGCCATCTAGCTGCCCCTAGACTGGTTTTTGAAGAGTCAGAAGAACTAGAGACCAAATTGCCACCATTCATTGAATTATGGAGAAAGTGGGGGCAGCTAGGTGGCGCAGTGGATAAAGCACTGGCCCTGGATTCAGGAGGACCTGAGTTCAAATCCAGCCTCAGACACTTGACACTAGCCGTGTGGCCCTGGGCAAGCCATTTAACTCCCACTGCCCCGCAAAAAAAAAAAAAAAAGTATTATGGAGAAAGCAAAAGAATTCCAGAAAAACATCTACTTTTACTTCACTGACAACACTAAAGACTTGAATGTGTAGATCATAACAAGATGTAGCAAATACTCAAAGAGATGGGAGTACCTTATTATCTTACTTGTCTCCTGAGAAGCCTGTATGTAGGTCAAGAAGCAACAGTTAAAACTAAACATGGAACAAGCAATTGGTTTGAGATTGTAAAAGGAGTACTTCGAGACTATATATTGTCACCTATTTAACTTTATATGCAGAATACATCATGTTTAAATGCCAGGCTGGATGAATCAAAAGCAAGAATTAAGGTTGCCAGGAAAAAAACCCATCAACAATCTCAGAAATGTCCATGATGCTACCCTGATGGCAGAAAGTGAAGAAGAATTAAGAAGTCTCTTCATAAGGGTAAAAGAGAAATGTGTAAAAGCTGGTTTGAAGTTTAACATTAAAAAAAAAATTAAGATCTTGGCAACTGCTCCCATTACTTCCTGGCAAAAAGAGGGAGAATAAATGGAAGAAGTATCAAATTTTGTATTCTTGGGCACAAAGATCACCGCAGATGGTGACTGAAGCCATAAAACTAAAAGATACTCCTTAGAAGGAAAGCTATGGAAAATCTGGATAACATACTAAAAAGAAGGGACATTACCTTGCCAACAAAGGTATGGCTTGTCCAGTAGTAATGTATGGCTGTGAGTTGCACTACAAGGAAAGCTGAGCACTGCATAATCAATGCTTTTGAATTGTGATTCTAGAAAAGACTTTTGAGAGTCCCTTGGACAGCAAGGAGAGAAAATCTGTCAATACTTAAAGAAATTAATTTACATTCTTCACTGGAAGGTTAAATACTGAAGCCAAAGCTTAACTAAAAGGCCACATAATGAGAAGATGGGACTCATTGGAAAAGACACTAATGTTGGAAAAGATTGAAGGCAAAAGGAAAAGGAAACAGCAGAGGATGAGATGGATAGATAGTATCATGGAAACAACAAACATGAACTTGGACAGACTTGAAAAATAGAGGAGGATACAAGGGACTGACATATTAGGTACATGGGCTCACAAAGAGTGAGACATGACTGAATGACCAAACAACAACAAAAATAACATTTTGCATGATAGCCTTCTGTACTGAAGCATTGCGAAATACTAGATAGAGCACTGGACTTGGAATTAGGACTCAGGTTTGAATCCCTCCCCTGTGTGATTCTGTGCAAGTTATTTAATTTCTCTTAGTCTTAGTTTCCTCATTTGTAAAATGGGAATAATAATAGCACCTACCTTTTAAAATTCTTGTGAGGATAAAATGAGATATTATATGTAAAGCAAGCAGCAAACTTTAAAGCACTATATACATTTTAGTTCTTATAATTGGTGTCTTGTGCTCTTACTAGTGTAGAGCCAGACTCAGAATAAAATGATTATTAGGAACTGTTCTCCATAAAACTTTGGTAATGTTTGGTTTTTTTCCTGGTTCTTCTTGTCTTAGAAATCACAAGATTACTGCATTCTTTTTGCACTCAGAAAGCCATGACCCTCATAAATATTGCTCTCTACAGGTTTTATCCCCCCCCCTTTTTTCTATTCTGACTACCAAATGACGAATTGGAAAAAAATTAAGCAGTTACTTTATGCAAAGCACCATACTAAGCACAAATAGAAAAGCAAGATTGTCCCTGTTCTCAAGGAGCTCACTTTCTAATAGGGAGATACAACATCTAAGCATGCAAAAAAACAAACAAACCTGGGAGAGGCTTTGTCTTCAAGCCATCCTCCTTTTTTATTAAAATGTTTAGCAATCTGACCTGCCAACAATATAACACAACAATTCTTGGAGACTCCACTGACTTTTTCAGTATTCACTAGCTTTCACTCAGGCCATCTCACTTGCAAATACCAATGTCTATTTCTGAAAGTAAGGAGATGCTCTTAAAAGTTCTTTCTTTAGACCATGCTTACTAGATGTGTGACCCTGGGCAAGTCATTTAACCCCAATTGCCTTAAAATCTGGGGCCATTTTCAGTTGTCCTGATGTGTATCTTGCCACTGGACCCACATGGCTCTGGAGAAGAGAGTGAAGTTGTGATGACCTTGCACAGCCTTCCCTCACTTAAATACAAATTACTGCAAGTCATGACATCACCCCACTGTCATGGTTCTCTTTGAGAATGAAGGACAAACAACAACTTTAGACCCTGGTGAACTAGAAACTACTTTTTTTTTCCTTTATATGAAATTGTAAACTGTTATTATATATAAGCAGTTGGTGGTTCAGTAGATAGAGTGGTAGACTGGGAGTTAAGAAGGCAGTTCTGTGTTAAGAAGACAGAGCTCTGTGGCTCTGGAAAAATCACATGATCTCAGTCTCATTTTCTTTGTCTGTAAAATGGAGATAATAGTAGGCCTACCTTACAGCATTGTTATAAGGATTAAATGAGCTAATGCTTATAAATGTCATCTTTTTTTATAGTTTTCCCTTACCATAGCTATGGATTTAAAAAAATTCAAATTTGAAATGATAGTTCTAATACTATCCTATTTGTGTGCCCTTTTGAACTTCCTTCTTCTTTTTTCATTTTTATGATTCATTTGATAACATTTTCTTTCTTTTCTTTTTTAGTATTGCTGTCATCTCAATGCTTTTCTTTTTTTTTTTTTTTTTTTGGTGAGGCAATTGGGGTTAAGTGACTTGCCTAGGGTCACACAGCTAGTAAGTGTTAAGTGTCTGAGGCTAGATTTGAACTCAGGTCCTCCTGACTCCAGGGCCAGTGCCCTATCCACTGAGCGACCTAGCTGCCCCTCAATGCTTTTCTTAAATAGCATCCAAAGAAAATTAAAAGTCCTTCCTTGTAACAAATGAACATAATAACAATTTTGTTTCTTTATTGCCTATTTTATTTCCTCAATTATTTCTTATTGCTTTATCTAGCATTTCTAGAACTGCATAAAGTAATACTTGTTACAATAGACACTCTTTTTTTATCCCTGATCTTGTGGAAAATACCTCCAGTAGTTTTCCATTACAGATACTGTTAGCTCTTACTGTTATATAGATATTATATTTCACATTAAGAAACTTTCTATTCCTCTGTAGACAAATACATGACTAAACATATTGTCAATAGGAACTTACTTATATAGAAAGATACTTGGATTCTGGAACTTACTCAGTTGAATTTTTGTCATCTTTTCTGTCTATAATACCTTAATCAATAAGCTTTAGTGGCTCTCTGTTTACTCTAGAATCAACTATTATTTCATCTCTATTTAACTTAGCTACTTAAAGTTCTTTTTGTTGTGTTTTATAATGAATACTATTGAGTTTTTGGTTTATTTTATTTTAGTTTTAGAAATGTCTTCATAGCAATTTGACTTGCCCCTAAAACATATTCCTGGGGCAGTTGTCTATAACAGTTTTTGTTCACACAACCCTATCAATATTTTTAAAAAAATCATAAACCTCCTAACACACACACACACACACACATATATACTTATTTATAAAATAAAATTTTCTATGCCTGTAAAAATGTAAACTGAATATGTGATCTGGGGGAAAAATCTTGACTGTTATGGTTGGAAACGCTTACATTATAATTTCAAATCTAAAGTCAAGCTACCTTGAAAAAAGCCAACAAACACTTATTAATTACTATAAGTGTGTGAAAATGGTAACTTAAAAAAAATTTTCACATAAGAACACAGACTGTGACAATTGAAAAATTGACTTTAAAGTTTCAGACTGTGATATTATAAAAGGTTAAATATGGGCCCATTGAATATTTTCTTTCAATATAGAGAAATTAAGATAAGGTACCTTCCCCTTTCTACCAGACTCAGGAGAGGAGATGTTATTAGTCATTTAGTACATATATTGGAAACAGTGAAGTTCCAGAGACTGAAATTTAGAAGGTACTTAGAGTTATGAAATTATTGAAAGGAATTCTGGATTTTTCTTTTTTCCTTTGGTTCTTGATGTATACATTATACACAGAACACCTATACAATTTGATGTATACCTTAAAATTTATATGGTAACATGGGGGAAGCTAGGTGGCGCAGTGGGTAAAGCACCAGCCCTGGATTCAGGAAGACCTGAGTTCAAATCTGGCCTCAGACACTAGCTGCGTGACCCTGAGCAAGTCACTTAACCCTCATTGCTCCACCCCCCAAAAAATGTATATGGTAACAACAAATGTACACTGTTGTTTTCTTCCACAGGAAAATAAATACATACCATCTTGCTGTAGCTGTTTAAAATAAAGGCTGTGGGGAAGCAGAAATATGAAACATGTATCTTGTTTCTTTATTAATAAGTTAAAGAGAAAAAGTATCTGTCTTGGTGTCTTTAAAAGGACCTGTATGTGTAAAGAACCATTATTTTGGGGGCAAGCTTCTTATGCTTATGACATTTATAACAGTAAAACACCCTTTAGAGACCCTTGGTGAATGTCTGGGAAATTCAACTAATCCTATATTCATTCATGTATATTCTTGAATAAAGCATGTGACAACAGTAAGAATTATGAATATTTGGATAACGTTGGATTGCATTGGATATTTATTTTTGCCTTGTAGATGTTTATTTTCCTTATGCTATGACAAAATATACACTGATTGGTATCATTTCCCCCCATTTGCTAGTTAGATGATGCTTAGAAATAGGGCAAAGTCATAAATGAACAACATACCTTTACAACCTTATGTATGTGTTTCAAGCCATGTCTAGTCAACAAGCATATATTAAGCACTTACTATGTACCAGGTACTATGCTAAGTGCTGGGAATACAAATACAAACAGAAAGAAAGGGAATCCCTGTCATCAAGGAGTTTAGATTGGAATGGGGGAAGGCAACACATAAGGGAAAGCTCTGAAAGGGGTGGCAGGAGATGAAAGTATCCAATGTAGTGGCATTGTAGAGCAAGACCTGGAGAGGCAGTATAGACTGGAGAGGAATAAATATGTGATGAGTCTAGGCATCTTCCTTAAAATGAAGCTTCTGTTAGGAAACAGCCAATCAGATGGGGAGGCTTCAGGGACAGAGGGTAGAGCTAGGTTCTGATTAGTGAATGTAGTGAAGTGGTTGCATGTATTCAAATTTACACTAATAAAAGTTATCATTGTGGAAAATATGGTAACTGATTCCAGCCCAATGCAAATATGAAGCTTGAACTTGAGAAATAAGATTATACTATTCATTATCATCATCACCATTCACACTAATTGAACCCAACTATACTTTCCATATGTGAAGTCCAGGCATGGAATGAGTTTCCAGGTTAAGGACATTGCTGGGACATTAAAATCATAAGTACATCCTGGAGAGAAATGAAGACAATTCAAAAAGATATTGATATCTCATCTTAAAGACCAGCATCCCTAGTCCACTGAAGAGTAAGACTGCTGGGAATATTGCTGGGGAAATACCTCACAAATACTCCAGATCCCTTGCACTATTGTTAAGTGTCCAGACCTTCAACTTTGGACTCATAGGTCTCACTTTAAAGACTTTTTTCCCTTTAGAGATCAATAAAACAACAGAAGGGAAGAATGCTTGTATCAATAAACACTACCCTGCCTGAGAAATGCATTCCTTGCAGTCTCAGAGACATTGAGCCACTTTGCTAATCTTAATTTTCTAATCTTGCCTTTCTGGTTTTGAGAGAGCCCCTATAATTTCTTTTCTTTTTTTAATTTTTTTTTTTTTGGTGAGGCAATTGGGGTTAAGTGACTTGCCAAGACCCCTATAATTTCTTTGTAAAATGTCATGGTGTTGGGAGCAGCTAGGTGGCACAGTGGACAAAGCACCAGCCCTGGGATTCAGGAGGACCTGAGTTCAAATCTGACATCAGACACTTGACACTTACTAGCTGTGTGACCCTGGGCAAGTCACTTAACCCTCATTGCCTCGCCAAAAAAAAAAAAAGTCGTGGTGTCATGGTTTTATTTTTGTGATGATTAATCTAACAACTGATGTTTGTCTTGGAATGCATCATGCATGTCATGTCATATATGACATGAATCCAAGGCGATTCTAGTAGTACTGATGGAAAAGGAGAAGTATTCAAAACATTTAGTGTTATCAATACCAAATATGGTTTTATTGTGATATTATGTATTGTGTTGCAATTATAAAATAATTGCAGTGTCTTGTGTTATTAATGTTAATACATACTGTATATTTGACTTAATAATGTTCTTTTCTTTCTCTCTTTTTGGAGAGGTTAAGTGACTTGCCCAGGGTCACACAGCTAAGTTGTCAAGTGTCTGAGGCTGGATTTGAACTCAGGTATCCTGAATCCAGGGCCAGTGCTTTATCCACTGCGTCACCTAGCCGCACCGCCCCTTGTCTTCTAAAATAAGTTCCTCTAGGGGGCAGCTAGGTGGCCCAGTAGATAAAACACTGGCCCTGGATTCAGGAGGACCTGAGTTCAAATCCGGCCTTAGACACTTGACACTTACTAGTTGTGACCCTGGGCAAGTCACTTTACCTTCATTGTCCCGCCAAAAACAAACAAATAAAAAAACCCAATAAAATAAGTTCCTCTGACTAGTGAATACTTTGTAATAAACCACTACCTCAGCCTAGTTGACTGGGTCTCATTAAAGGTTCATCTGTGAAAACCTTTTTGGATCACTGGTAGAAAGGGCCCTATTATCTTCTCTTGATCATTCATATCATGGTCAAATTCTAAGGAGATAAAGCATAAGTGTGTGCTACTCATTGCAAATAAATTTCACCACTCACTCCTCAAAACTCATTCAATATACCCACTACAGCTACTCCTTACTAACTGGCATTAAGGACATGAGGTTTCAATTGCTAACAGTGACCCTGGGCTCTTCCAGTAAGGCTGATCATCTAGAGTTGAGTTAAGACCTCAACAAAGGCTTGAAAAACTACATGAGGATACAGGACCAAAAATATCTACTTAGTAGCAGAAATTAGGGAGAACCTGCCAGAGTCTGGGATGAAGGAATTGGTCACTGCTTAATGTTTGTGTGACAAGACACAAGGGCGAGGCTGCCACTCAGTCTAGTGTTCTGGCCAGTTGTCTGGGAAGTAGCCAATGTGGAACCCTAGTTGTATTGTGACCCATGAGAAGCAGTCTTCCATATTCCATGAAATGTATTTCAACCATCGTGAAATACTATGTCATTATCAGATTCCTTTCCTTTTGAAAGGTCACCCTTTGAAAAAACAATCAGGATGAAACCAACCACCTTGTAGAGACCATACTTTAGAACCTCATTGCCCTTGTCTTCCTTCTAGCAGAAGGGGTTAGTATAAAGTCATTTAATTTAGTTTTTGGCAAAGATTTTGATCAAGTATCTTGCCCTGTTTTGGAGAAGATGTTAAGATAGGGACTAGACTATCTTAAGATCATAGATACAGGAATAAAAGTGTCTTCAGAGGCTATTTAGTCGAATCCCATATTCCAGATGGGGAAACTGAGGTTTAAAGAAGTTAAGAGATTTGTGTAGGTTCACAGAGAGAATGAGGATTAGAGGTAAAATTTCAATTCAAATCTTATATCTCCAGGAGGAGTGCTTTTTCTCTTATACCACATTGCCTCTATGATATAATCAGGACTGGTGGCATGGCCAGACTCAAAGACTGGTTGTTAATGGTTCAATGTCAGTATGGTAGAAGGTGTCCAGTGGAGGGCCCTAGGGATCTCTGTTAGGCCTTATGCTATTTAACATTTTTCTCAATGACTTGGATAAAGGCATAGATGTCATGCTCATCAAATTTGCAGATGACAAAAAGCTGGGAGGGAAAGCTAACACGCTTGATGACAGACAGTCAGGTTCCAAAAAAGATCTTGTCAGGCTAGAGCACTGGACCAAATCTAATAAGATGAAATTGAATAGGGATAAATACAGAGTTTTATGCTTGGGTACAATAAATCAACCATACATTACATTTTGTTTTGTAAATATCTAATGTACTTACCATAATATTTTGAATGATAGCTACCTATATTGGTGTCTTATCCCTTTATTAATATAGAATCAGGCTTAGAATAAGCATATTGATAATACACTCCTTTACCTCTATTGGTTGAAGAACTTTTCTTTCAAGATCCAGCTTACTTGCTACCTCTTCCATCTTAGAATCTACCCTCTGTCAGCCCTGAAGTGAGCGAACATGTATGCCTGGGTTGGTTTTTTTTTTTCCTTTCTAGTTCTGTTTGCCTCAGCAACTGCAAGATGTTCCATGTTTTTGTACACCCGAATTTGTGACCTTCAGATATCTTGAACCCAACTTGTGATGTTCTCCCCCTTTCTCCCATTCTGACTTCTGGATAAGAATTTAAGGAGCCAAAAAGACTAGGAAAGACACTTTGTCATCCAGCCAGCAGCTGTTTAATAAAACTAAATAATCTCACCTGCTCAGAAAATGGTATTTATTCCACAATGCTAGACTCATCAAGGCAGGAACTAGGATCTTACCTAAACTTTTTTAGCTTAATAACAGCTAGGTGATACAATAGATAGAATGTTAGACTTGGAGTTAGGAAGACCTGAGTTCAATTATTGCCTCAGTCACTTAGCTGCATGACCCTGGGTAAGTCATTTAACCTCTATCTGCATTAGTTTCCTCATCTGTCAAATCAGGATAAAAATGGCACCCATGTTTCAGGGTTGTGCAAGTCTTAAATCACTATATAAATGGTAGTTTATTATTATTATTATTATTGAATGCTCTGCACACTTTAGTACTACAGTAGATCTATAATCTCATAGATATAGGTATTCCTGTCAATGATTCAGATTGAAATTCATCCATACTTGACCACCCTATATGATTCTTGTTTATATTTTCCCCAAAATTCACCACAGGGACCTTCCCATTGTGGTAGGAGATCCTCCCTCTAATTCTTTTGATATTGCCTCGATATCAAAGAACTGGATGGATTCCCCAATGGTTATCTCTTGCTCTTATCAGTCCATCTTCTTTTCTGGCATTACGTTTCTCATATAGTATCCTTTAAGACACTTTCCCTGTATAATTTCTTCTTCGTAATCTATTGCAGCCACTCCAGGCCTATGATGTGCCTCTTCATTGCCTTCTGAATGATCTTCAACTTCAAATTCTATTGTTGTTATTGAGTCATTTTTCAGTCGTGTATGACCCTTTGGGACTCCATTTGTTGTTGGTTTTTTTTGTTTTTTTGTTTTTGGCAAAGGTACTGGAGTGGTTTGCCATTTCCTTCTCCAGCTCATTTTACAGATGAGGAAACTGAGGCCAATAGCATTAAGTGACTTGCCCAGGGTCATACAGCTTGTAAGTGTCTGAGGCCAGATTTGAACTCAGGAAGAGGAATCTTTCTGACTCCGGGCCCAGTTGCTACCTAGCCAACTTCTATATACAGTCTTAAATAGTAGTTTAATTGAAATCCATCATTAGATATTTTAAAAGTCACTTCCAGGTCTAAATTCAATAGAATTTAAATTCAATAGTCCCATGTTTTTACAGTTCCAGAATTACTTTCTGGATGCCATGTGCCATAATGTTTTTTTTTTTTTTTAAGCTGAGCATATTTTAATGTTATTTTGTTTGTTTGTTTTTTTGTGAGGCAATTGGGGTTAAGTGACTTGCCCAGGGTCACACAGCTAGTAAGTGTCAAGTGTCTGAGGCTGGATTTGAACTCAGGGACTCCTGAATCCAGGGCCAGTGCTCTATCCACTGCGCCACCTAGCTGCCCCGCCATAATGGTTTGAGAGCTGACCTCAGGACCAGGAAGACCTGGGTTCAAGTCCTATCTTTGACACTTGTTGGCAATGTGACTCTGGGCAAGTCATTTTCAGTGACTTTCAGAATCTTTCAGTACTCTCAGTAACTACAACTAAAAGTGCAAAGAAGGTACAATCTGCATTAGTACAGGGATTTTCCTTGCCTAGGAGTTCCTTGTACCTATGAAATCATAGGTCCAATCCCTCTCCCCATCTCTTCTGGCTCTTGCCTCTCAAGGTCTGTAGATGAAAAGGAACACATATAGAAACAGACACTCCTCTTTCCTTCACTTTGCTGAAACCAGTTTGAGAATGGCATAATGTCAGATCTGTGATGAGGTCATGTTCTTCTTTGCACACTCTGGACAAGATCCAGGCACCCTAGAGGGTGGCTCCTCCAAGGGCACTCTGTCCCAACCCCCTCTACCAAGAGGGAAGGAGAGAAAATGGCAATTACTTTGCCCTCCAGAGGCGACACTACTGTAGTCAATGGATAACGGTTGGCAGTGCAGGGGCCTCTTTTGTCACCAAGCCAGTGAGCTCTTGATTTCTGCCCCAACCTGGTGTGCTCTACCTGTGGGCACTGTCAGTAGTAGAGCCCTCTGGGGAAGGTGAGAGTAGAAAGAGAGGAAGAAGATCAGGAAGGCATAAATGTTATAAATTATTAAAGCTTTCCTTTTCAGGAGCAGGTTGTTGTGAATGTGTATTATTACAATCCAACTCATTCCAGATTAATTGGGCATGATATCAAAGCATCTGGCTGTTGTACAGAATGACCAAAGATTCAGTGAGCCTTGGATGTACTGAATGGTTTTTGGAACCAACACCAGTGCTGCCAGGCACAATTATTTTCAGCATTGTTTTTCTGCCACAGAAACTTAGGACTGTGGACTTGGGCATGTGAGGGAAGTGCCAATTTTGAAGCTCACAAATTGACATGATTCTTGATGCAGGATGTTGTACCAGGCCTGGACAGCAGTGAGAGGAAATGACCCTGCTATTTATCATTGTTAGGGTCCCTGTTAATCTGCACTTAGCAATGGGAGTGATCTGGTGAGACAGCACTGGGTTGAGAGATGAAAGAGCACTGGACTTGGAGTCAGAAGATTTGGGTTTAGATTATTATGACAACCCCTAACTGGTTTCTTTGGCTTCTATCCTTCACACAGCTGCCAAAAGCTTTTCTAATGCACAGTCCAGGTTTTGTTACTCTGACGCTCAAAAACCTTGAGTGGCTCCCTGTTGCTTCTAAAATAGTAACAATAACAAAAAAATGAACTCATTGGCCTGCTGGCATTTAAGGTTCTCTATAATTTTCTGCAATCTACTTTTCAAGTGACTCAGTTCCATGTACTTTCTAAGACTGTTAGATGGTACGTTGGTTAGAATACTGTGTTTGGACTCAAGAAGATCTGAGTTCAAATTTAGCCTCAGATACTAGTTGTGTGGCCCTGGCTAAATCACTTAAATTTGGCCTGCTTCAGTTTCCTCCCTTGTAAAATGTGGATAATAATAGCACCTATCTCCTAGGGTTGTTGTGAGAATCATGTGAGATACATTTTTTTATTTTGTTTTTTACTTTTTTGGGGGTGGGGTAGGGTGGGGCAATGAGGGTTAAGTGACTTGCCCAGGGTCACATAGCTAGTAAGTGTCAAGTGTCTGAGGGTGGATTTGAACTCAGGTCTTCCTGACTCCAGGGCTGGCGCTTCATCTGCTGTACTACCTAGCTGACCCCAAGTGAGGTACATTTGTAAAGCTCTTAGTCCAGTGGCTGATAATTAGTGATTAAAAAATGCTTGTTTCTTTCCTTCTTTTATACTTGATTATTAACTTTCCCCTAATCCTTTTCTGTGGTCTCCTGCCTTTTACTCTGTCACAGGTCATCTTTCATACATGGAATGGATTCCTTCATCTCTGTTTGTTAAAGTTCTTTTATTCCTTAAAGGATTAGCTTAAATGTTATCACCTTCTTGAAGCCTTCTCTGAAACTCTTACCTGAAAATGTTTTCTCTCCCTCCTTCCCTCTCTGTCTCTCTCTGTCTCTGTCTCTCCCTCCCTCTCTCCCCAAGTGCACTTTAGAGGATTTTTTTTGCCTTTATCACATTTTGTCTTGTATTTTTTTAACTTGTGTCAAAGGTTCCCTCTTGAAACAAAGGATCTAAATATAATTTTGGGACATCTGGTTGCTAAACATTGCCAAACAATCTCTGCTTTATCTAGATCTTGACCGTGGTTATCTCCATCTTCTAGATCAAGCTGTCTAGATTCAACTGTTGAATGAGTCTTTACTGGAACTGATTCCTCAATTCTCCTGTATTCCCAACTTCCCGTTCACCAGAGAAACAAGTGGTTGTGATGCAGGGGTTGGGTTTGTTTGTTTGTTTTTTGGTAGGGCTCTAACCATTCTCTAGATTTATGTTGTGACTAGCAGTAGATTATGTAGTCTCTCATCTTCTTGGTATGGGTGGGATAGCTCTCCACCAGTTAATTATTCTGTTGTTTTTTTTTTTTTAAAGGACAGTAAGTCTTTGGGAACAAGTCTCTTCAGGTAGCAATTCCTGGCAGTGAACTACAGCATTATAACAATGCTTGTTCTTCATGCTTTTCTGGGTGGAAGTCATAGTTATGTGGTAGAACTTTATCAGCTGACTACTCCATTGAATAGCATATTGATCATAAATCTTTAGATTAGAGGTGGCAAACATGCAGCCCCTGCATGTGATTCACAGTAATACAGAGTGCCACCTGAATCAGATTAAAGCATAATTGGGAAATATTTAATGAAATAAATAAAAATACAATGAAACATAGATGATGTTAATATGTGTTTTTCTAAGTAAAGACGAGGCCTACAGGGATCCTTATGTATGGTTTAGTGGCTCCATTTTTGTATGAATTTGATACCACTGTTTTAGATCTCCCTAATCCTCCAAAATGCCAGTGCATAGATTAAAAGGTATTTGTGGCTCTCACCCAAATTTCAGTGTGTACAGAGTGAAGCCTGTGGCTTCATTCCTGGTGGGATCATAGCCATGTAGTAAAATGACACTGGTTGATCTAGTGGAGCTTCTGTTTAGGGATTCTATCCCTTGAATGTTTATTAGGGTGCAGTTAAAATGCTCTGGTTATAGGTCTCCTTGAGGCTGGTATGGTATGGTCCTAAAATTTTCTTTCTTTTCTTTTTTTTTTTTTTTTGGTGAGGCAATTGGGGTTAAGTGACTTGCCCAGGGTCACATAGCTAGTAAGTGTTAAGCCGGATTTGAACCCAGGTACTCCTGAATCCAGGGCTGGTGCTTTATCCACTGCGCCATCTAGCTACCCCAGTCCTAAACTTTTAATTCCTTTCCAATTCCAGAGTAGAACACCTCCTTGAGTAAGCTACTCATAAGATTATGTCATTGATTCCAATTCTGAAAGGGAAGCAATACACATGTGATGGGAGAATGACCAATGAGGGCCCAGTCTTGGGAGCATGTATGGAGGACCTATATGGCTATTCATTGAATCTGTTTCCAGAAGTATGTGATGATATGGAATGGAGGAGGCTGACTCTCAGCTTCAGAGCACACACAGGTATTCTGTGTCTGTTGCCTATTCACTCACTATGTAGTAAAGAGCAGATTTTTGGTAGGCTGCTGATCTGGAACTGAAACTACGTATAAAAGGTCCCAATGAAGAAATTAATTCTTTCTTTCTGACCTGATGGCCACAAGATATAAGCTCAATTCTGTGACCTCTGGAGGGCCTGTGAGGGAGTGATCTTCCCTCTATCAGACTGGCCTATAAATGCATGACCTCCTAAGTAATCCTGTATCTTGGACAGGCTTATTTATATCACTTGTCCTTTGATACAGGGGCTTGAGAAATCTTGAAAGTTCTAAGAGCCATAAAGTAATCCAGTAGCTGAGCCTAGGATAGAATCTGCCTGAAGGAGACATCAGCCTGATCCAGATGAGAAATATATCAACTAGGCAGTGAAATGCCCTATTTTGCAAGCAAGGGAATGACTCTGATTGTTATGCCACATTCACAAGGGAACTTGGTGGGGACATATTCTTTGTAGCATTTGAAGTTTGAATCCACTATTCCAGAGACTATGGTATTACAGGGAACAGTATGCTACAGGTTACAGAGGTGGAGTGGGGGAGGTATTTTTTATATATCTGTTTTCACTGTATCTTTTCCATAAACAGCTCTTTGTAAAAGATGACTGGCAATAAATATTTAGGATAAATATACTGGTTAAGTTGATAATGGGGTGATAATAACCAAGCCAAATAATGATATAAGAAATACTAAATATAACCATAATGTAAACTATAGTGTTAGGATAATTCCATTATGAAAATTGGCACACATGTGCACTGTTGGTGGAGATGTGAATTGATTCAGCCATTCTGGAAAACAATTTGAAAATATGCCCCTGAAGCTACTAAACTATATATATTCTTTGACATAGTTTTACCACTACTGAGCCTATATCCCAAAAGGATCAAAGAGGAAAAGTGCCTAAATATATGAAAATTTTATAGTAGCTCTTTTTGTAACAGCCCCCAATAGGAAATTAAGTGTATGCACACTTATTGGAGAATGGCTTAACAAATTGTGGCATATGAATGAAACGGAATAGTATTTTTTCATAAGAAATTACATCCTAGGGGCAGCTGGGTGGCGCAGTGGATAGAGCACTGGCCCTGGATTCAGGAGGACCTGAGTTCAGGTCCAGCCTCAGACACTTGACACTTGCTAGCTGTGTGACCCTGGGCAAGTCATTTAACTCCAACTGCCTCACCAAAAAAAAAAAAAAAAAAAGAAAGAAAAAAAAAAGAAATGACATCCTAGACAGTTTCAGAAGAAATGAAGATCTCTTTGAATTGATGCAGAATGAAGTAAACAGAACTTGGAGAACAATTCCTATAACATTGTAAAGAAAAGCAACTTAAAAAAATTTATTTATTTGTTTAGAATTTCCCCCCAATCTTACAAATTTTAACATCGATTTTTAAAACTTTGTGTTCCAAATTCTCTTCCTTCCTCTCTAGCCCTCCCTTAACAACTCAAGCAATTCAATATAAGTTATATATGTGTAGTTGTGCAAAACATAGCAGACAAAAAAATTTTAGAAAAGGAGCTTACAACAAAATATACTTCCATCTGTATTCAGATACCATCAGTTCTTTCTCTGTAGATGGATTGCATTTTTCATAAGTCCTTCAGACTTGTCTTAGATCATTGCATTGCTGAAAATAACTAAGTGATTCACAGCAGATCACCTTACAATATTGCTGATATTTTGTATATAGTACATTTTACTTTGTATCAGTTCACGTAAGTCCTTCCAGGTTTTTCTGACAGCATCCTGCTCATCTTTTTTTTTTTTTTAATAGTAAACTACATTTGTATAGTACTTTAAAGAGAGATTTCCTTACAAAACACCCATGAGGTTGATTATTGCAACAACAATAATAGCTAACATTTATATAGTACCTTATACCTGACAAAGAATTTTCTTCACAATAACCTAGCAAAGTAAGTACCACCCTCATCATCATCTTTTTCTTACATTGCTCTTGCCTCTGTTTCAAATTTTTCCCCAGTTACTATTGCTGTGTTTCTCTGCATCCTATTCACTCACCATGATATTTACTCTATTTTCTTTTCTTTTCTTTTCTTTTTTTTGGTGAGGCAATTGGGGTTAAGTGACTTGCCCAGGGTCACACAGCTAGTAAGTGTTAAGTGTCTGAGACCGGATTTGAACTCAGGTCCTCCTGAGTCCAAGGCCAGTGCTCTATCCACTGTGCCACCTAGCTGCCCCTTTACTCTATTTTCTATCTTCGTTTACCCTATCCCTCCTCATAAGTGTTTTGCTTCTGACTGCCCCTCCCCTAATCTGCCCTCCCTTCCTTCACGCCTCCCCCCTTATCCCATTCCCCTTCCACTTTCCCTCAGGGC
This sequence comes from Dromiciops gliroides, assembly GCF_019393635.1. Classification (NCBI taxonomy): domain Eukaryota; kingdom Metazoa; phylum Chordata; class Mammalia; order Microbiotheria; family Microbiotheriidae; genus Dromiciops; species Dromiciops gliroides. Next base: position 302,867,478 of record NC_057862.1, on the reverse strand, counting down.
AAGATATATTACTATACACAATTGAGTGTGTGTTATTCCTTCTTTGAACCAATTTTGATGAAAATAAGGCTCATTCACTCTCACGCTCCTCCCCCATCTTCCCCCCCACTCTTGTTTCTTTTATGTGAGATACTTTACCCCATTCCACCTCTCCCTTTCCCTTTTTCCAAGTGCAATCTTCTCACCCCTTAATTGTATTTTAAAGATGTCATCATGGGGAAGTGAGGTGACACAGTGGACAAAGCATCTGTCTTGGACCCAGGAGGACCTGAACCCAAATACAGCCTCAGACACAAGACACTCACCAGCTGCTCAACCTTGGGCATGCCACCCCACCCTGACTGCCCCACAAAATAAAACCCCAATAAATAAAAAATAAATGCTTTACATACATCGTCCCTTCATAATCAATTCCCACCTGTGCCCTCTGTCTAAATTTATTCCTTTCAGCTGCCCGAATACTGAGAAAGTTCTTATGAGTTAGAAGGATTATCTTCCCATGTAGGAATGTAAACAGTTTAACCTTTTAACATCCCTCATGATTTTTTTCCTGTTTACCTTTTTATGCTCCTCTATGGTCTTGTATTTGAAAGTCAAATTTTCTATTCAGTTCAGGTATTTTCATCATGAATATCTGAAAGTCCTCTTTTTCATTGAAGTCCCATTTATTTTCCCTAAAAGATTATACTCAGCTTTGCTGAGTAGGTCATTTTTGGTTGTAATCCCAATTCCTTTTCCCTCTGGAATAGCATATTACATGCCCTCTGATCCTTTAATGTAGAAGCTGCTAGATCTTGTGTGATCCTAACTGTGGCTCCACAGTACTTGAATTGTTTCTTTCTGGCTGCTTGCAATATTTTCTCCTTGACCTGGGAGCTCTGGAATTTGGCTATATTATTCCTGGAAGTTTTCCTTTTGGGATCTCTTTCAGGAGGTGATCAGTGGATTCTTTCAATTTCTATTTTACTTTCTGGTTCTAGAATATCAGGGCAATTTTCCCTGACAATTCCTTGGAAGATGATGTCTAAGCTCTTTTTTTGATCATGGCTTTCAGGTAGTCGCATAATTTTCAAATCATCTCTCCTGGATCTATTTTCCAGGTCAGCTGTTTTTCCAAGGAGATATTTCACATTACCCTCTATTTTTTCATTCATTTGGATTTACTTTATTGAGTCTTGATTTCTCATAAAGTCATTAACTTCCATTTGTTCAATCCTAATTATTTTTTTTTCCTGTGGGGCAACTGGGGTTACGTGACTTGCCCAGGGTCACACAGCTATTAAGTGTTAAGTGTCTGAGGTCAGATTTGAACTCAGGTCCTCCTGAATCCAGGGTCAGTACTCTATCCACTGTGCCACCTAGCTGCCCCTCAATCCTAATTCTTAAGCTATGATTTTCTTCAGAGAGCTTTTCCATTTGATTTTTCAAGCTGTAGATTTTTTTTTCACCACTTTCCTGCATCACTCTCATTTTTCTTTCCATTTTTTCCTCTACCTCTCTTACTTTATCTTTAAAGTCCTTTTTGAGTGCTTCTATGGCCTAAGTCCAATTCACATTTTTCTTGGAAGCTTTGGATGTAGGAGCTTTGACTTTGCCATCCTCTTCTGAGGGTGTATTCTGATCTACCTTGTCACCAAAGAAACTTTTGATAGTCCAAATACCTTTCTGCCTGCTCATTATCCCAGCCTATCTCCTAGCCCTTAACTCCTTCTTAAAGTGGGGCACTGCTTCTAGGGTACACTTTCCCAAGCTTCAGGGGGTCCCAGATGGTACAATTTAAAGAGAGGCCACTTTCCTGGCCTGTGTTCTTTCCTTGGAGGCAGAAAGTATGCTTCATCATTAGTCCTTTGGTATTGTATTGGATCATTGTATTGCTGAGAATAGTTGTTATTCAATTCTTTATTGAACAATATTGCTGTCACTGTGTACAATGTTCTCCTGGTTCTATTCACTTCACTATACATCAGTATAGTACATAAGTCTTTCCAGGCCTTTCTGAAACCATCCTGCTTGTCATTTATTTTAGCACAATAATATTTCATTACAATCATATGCCATATCTTGTTTAGCCATTTCACAACTGATGGACATCCTTTTGATGTCCAATTCTTAGCCACCACAAAAAGAGCTGCTATCAATATTTTTGTACAGATAGGTTTTTTTTTTCTATTTTGGGGGGATATCTTTGACATATAAAGCTAGCAGTGGTACAGCTGGAACAAAGGCTATGCACAGTTTTATAGCTCTTAAATAGTTCCAAATTGCTCTCTAGAATGGTTGGATCAGTTCACAACTCCACAAACAGTGAATTAGCATCCTAGTTTTCTCATATCCCCTCCAACACCCAATATTTTCCTTTTTTGTTATATTGCCACTCTGATAGGTATGAAATAGTATCTCAGTGTTGTTTTAATTTGCATTTCTCTGAGCAATAGTGATTTATAGCATTTTTCATATAACTATAGATACCTTTGATTTCAATATATTTGGCTAACAATCATGGTATATTATTATTATTATTATTACTATTATTTTTGCCCCATGGTATATGATTGTAATGGAATATTATTGTGGTATAAGAAATGACAAGCAGAGCCCCTCCAGCAAGTGTCATTTTCCTCTTTTTTTTTTTTTTCCCTTTTTGGTTATCTTTGCCAATATTATGGATGTGAGGTAGAACCTCAGAGCTGAGTTGTTTTAATTTGCATTTCTTTTCTTTTTCATGATTTGGAGCATTTTCCTGTGGTTGTTGCCTTTCTTTTTTATGAACTGCTTGCTTATATAGTTTGGCCATTTATCTATTGGGAAATTGCTTTTGTTCTTACATTAAAAAAGTGAACTCTGTACATACCTTGGATATTATCCTTTTACCAGAGAAATTTGCTGTAAAGATTTTTCCCCCAGTGAATTGTTTTTCTTCAAATTCTAATAACGTTAATTTTGTTTGTGCAAAAGTTATTCAATTTTTTTTTTTGCAGGGCAACAGGGGTTAAGTGATTTGCCCAGGGTCACACAGCTAGCAAGTGTCAAGTGTCAGGCCGGATTTGAACTCAGGTACTCCTGAATCCAGGGCCGGTGTTTTATTTACTGCGCCACCTAGATGCCCCCCTATTCAATTTTATACTATCAATATGGTCCATTTTATTTCTTGTAATCCTCACTAAACCTTGTTTGGTAGAGAACTTTTCTCATATGCACAGTTTTCAAAGGTACTTACTTCTTTTCTCTAATTTGTTCAGGATGTAACTTTTTATGTCTAGGACACATATCCATTTGGCTCTTATTGTGTTTGTTGTTGTTGTTGTTGTTTTAGTGAGGCAATTGGGGTTAAGTGACTTGCCCAGGGTCACACAGCTAGTAAGTGTTATGTGTCTGAGGCTGGATTTGAACTCAGGTACTTCTGACTCCAGGGCCAGTGCTCTATCCACTGTGCCACCAAGCTGCCCCAGCTCTTATTGTGCTAAATGGCATGATATATTGATCTAAACTTATTTTTTCCCAGGCTGATTTCAATTTTTTTCAGTAGTTTTTGTTGAATTATCCGTTTTAAGGTCTTTGGATTTACCAAACAGCATACTTACTATGTTAATTTGCTTCTGAATGGTGTGTAACTAATCTCTTTTACATACTGACATTTCAGTTTTTGAAACAGTATTAAATTGTTCTGATGATTACTGCTTTTTATTGTAGTTTGAAATCTGTTATTGCTAGGGCCCTTTTCTTCCTGTATTTTCCATTTTTCCTTAATATTCTTGACCTTTTGTTCCTCCAGATAAATTTTGTTATTTTTCTACTTTTATAAGGCAAGCCTTTGACAGTTTGGCATTGCATTAATTACTTATTACTTGAAGTAGTGTTGCCATTTATTTATTATATCACCATGGTCTAACCATGAACAATTGTTTTTCTCTAATTATTTTGGTTTCTCTTTATTTCTGTACAGAATTGTGTTCATATAGTTCCTGTGTATGTTTTGATAGGTAGTCTCCATCCCAAATTTTATAAATTTTGTGTGAAAATAATTATTAATGATGGATTTCTTGGGGGACCCAGAGATCACTTTCTCAATTCTTTCTCTTCCCTCACTCCAGAAAGTCCAGTTCTCCCTGAGAAACTTCATCAAATCTCATCTGGGATTCCCTTGTCTAGATAAGTGAAGGACTGATGGGATTAAACCACACCTAGATAATGGGCTTTAAGCAACTTGATTGAGGGTCTTTTGCATTCTTTTCCCTGATGTCATCTCTAGAGTTCATTTTAATGTAGACCGCTTTCAAGTCATGTCAACCAATAGAGTTGAATGATGCTAACCAATTAGATTTGTTTGATGTATAATGATCCAGTTAGCCTTGATTAATGCAGAATGACCTGCCTCTTTCAAAAGAGGATAAAAAAGTCCTTGGAAGATGCCATGTGAGATCTTCTGGGTCTTCTGGGGTTTCTAGGGTTTCTGGCACATCTTCTGTCTCTTTCTTGATTCTCTGAGACCATATGGTCTCTCTCCAGCTCTCTCTTGAGTCTCCTTGGGACTGCATAGGTCTCTTGGGGGCTGGTGCTAACTGTCATGCTGATGTTTTGTCTCTGCCTCCACTACCACTTGGCCTGGGACCATGAGAAATTAAGGAGACATTTGGTCAAATCCTTTACTTTTATAATATTGATAAATTAATATGTGTTTACCCCAAACTGGTGTCTAAAGTAATTAGGGTTTTTTGGGTTTTTTTTGGTGAGGCAATTGGGGTTAAGTGACTTGCCCAGGGTCACATAGCTAGTAAGTGTTAAGTGTCTGAGGTCGGATTTGAACTCAGGTCCTCCTGAATCCAGGGTCGGTGCTCTATCCACTGCGCCACCTAGCTGCCCCCTGATTGATCCATTTTTTGAGGATTTATTTTATAGCCTGTAACTTTATTGAAGTTAGTTGCATCAATGTTTTTTAGTTCACTTTTTAAGGTTTTCTAAATACTGTAAAAAAGTATTATAACTGCTAATCTGTAAATTTATAACTGTGTTGGCATCTGAAAAATTATAACTAGCTGAAAGATTATATCTGGGACGGAAGTCCCATCGTGGTTGCCATTCAATATAAAAATTATATTAACTAACTGGTGGGCCTAATCTGTGAACTCCTGGCTGGCTATCTGACTGCTTTTAATTTAGTATGGGCCGTTGATAAATTCCCACAACTGCTTCTCCCAAATAGATAAGAAAAAGATTAGGAAACCTCTTACAATTTAAGTAAAAACTAGGGTTTATTTATGTGAATACATTTAGGGATAAATACAACAAAAGTAAATTACAACCTGTGAACTTCAGTACACTGGACTCACTCTCTCTTTTAACTTTCTCTCCTGCTGCCTGAAATCTCCTCCCTCTGTGTGGGTGTGGCTGGCTGGCCGCTGCCACCAATGCTCCCCTCTCACTGCTTGCCACTTGTGCTTTCTCATCTCCTCCTCAGTCAGCCACCCCTTTCACTGTCAGCCGCACCTACAACTTTCTTAGTGTCCCCCTGCATCTCCTTTCTTTGTAGTGTCTCCCTCTTCTAACTTCTCTCTCTGTAGCCACTCCCCAGTGTCTCTGCATCCCAGGCTATATATACCTTCTCTCCCCTCAAACCTTCAGCTCACCATGCCCCTGCACACCAAGCTAATTCGTTGGCCATGCCCAGGGCTTGAGGGGGCCATGCCCCACCTTGCTGTGTGTCCGGGGCCTCTGCACTGGCCACACCAGGGGCCAGCTGGGGCAAGCCCAGGATCTCCGGGGAACATTCCCTCAGGGTGGTGGGAGTTGGGGTTTTCCCCAGCTGTCCAGCTGGCTGGACACCCCCAAAGGTTCCAAGGCCCACAGGGCTTCTCAGCTTGGATGCTGAGCTGGAGGGGGAGGGATGCCAGCCTGGCTTAGAGAAAAAAAACCAGAGAGCCTGGGGCTAATTTTAGCTGCTCACAATACCATTTGCAAAAGTGATAGTTTTGTTTCCTTGTTGCCAATGCTTATTCTCCCAAACTAGCTTATCTAGCATTCTATCAAAGAATATCAGTGATAATTAATATACTTTATTACTCTTAATCTCATTGGAAAGGCCTCTACCCTTTATCACATGCAACATTGGCTATTGTTTTTAGTTACTGGTTTTTATTTGTTTGTTTTTGAGTTTTTTTTGTGGGGCAATGAGGGTTAAGTGACTTGTCCAGGGTCACACAGCTAGTAAATGTCAAGTGTCTGAGGCTGGATTTGAACTCAGTCTTCCTGAATCCAGGGCCAGTGTTTTATCCACTGCACTACCTAGCTGCCCCCTAGTTACTGTTTTTTGATATTAAGGAGGGGTCCACTTATTGTTATGCTTCATAAAAATGTTTATAACAGAAATGGATGTTGAATATTGTTGAAAGCTTGATTATTTGCATTTGTTTTTTTCATTAACATTGCATATTATATTTATAGTTTTCCTTATATTGAACCAACCCTGAATTACTGGTTTAAATCTAATTTGGTCATAGTTTCTCATTTTAAAAAGTAAATTACTGCAGGTATTTGGTTGGTTTAAAAGAACATTATAAAAAAGAACAAAAAAGATCATTACATATTAATGTTCATTAGTCTATAGATTTCTTTCTACGATTTGTTTCTGGTTTAAATATAAAGACTATATTCATATCATAGGAGAGATTTGGGAGTATCATTTCATTTTGTATCTTAGCAAATATTTCATGTAATATTGGAAATAATTGTTCTTATAATACTTGATAGAATTGAATCATAAAACCATGTAATCCTGGGTGATTTTTCTTTGGGAATTTATGGCTTGTTCAATGCCTTTAAAAATTTTTTTCTATTGCTTATTCTGTTAATCTCAGTATTTTATCCTTTTGTAAATATCTACCCATTTTATATGTTATCAGTTCTGTTGGCATATTAATGGGCAAAAATGTTTCTGATAGTTTCCTTTGACATCATAACTTTATCAAAGAAATTTACTTCAAAATCTTTAGTTATGATTTCTCCTTTTTTGGCTTTAGATAATGATAATATGGTTTTCCTCTCTAAAAAATATAGATTAGCCAATTATATATTTTATTTGTTTTCTTTTTACAGTTTAATTAATGAAGTCAGTGTGTTTGTTTTTTCCTTTCAGTTATGTTAGTCTCTTCTTTGATTTGTAGGATTTCTAATTTAGTCTTTAGTGGAGATTTTTGATTTGTACTTTTATAGCTTTTTTAGTTGAATGCCTAGTTCATTGATTTCTTTTTCCTTCTTTTGTTGATCAAAATGTTTGGAAATATACATTTTCTTTTATGGACTGTTATGCCTATATCCCAAAGATTCTATGAAGTTAGTCTTTTTATGTAGAATGCCTACTTGAATATTCTCTATTCTATTTTAATGTCTGTTGCCTCATTGGATTATTGGATGCTATTTGTTCCATTATATTTTTGTTTTGTTTTGCGGGGCAATGAGTGTTAAGTGACTTGCCCAGGGTCACACAGCTAGTTAAGTGTCAAGTGTCTGAGGCCAGATTTGAAATCAGGTCCCCCTGAATCCAGAGCTGGTGCTTTATCCACTGTGCCACCTAGCTGCCCCTGTTCCACTTTACTTGGGTAAAATGTTCATTTTCTTGTAAACTAGTTATTCTTTTTTCTTTTTTTCCCTTAGGAGCTAAAATTTCATTTATTTATTTCTTGTTTTATTTTTTTCACCCTATCTTGGAGTCCTTTCTAATACTCTTTTTTTTGGGGGTTCAACTTGTATTATTATGGACTTATTCTCATCTTCTGGGTTTGTCTCTAAGGGTTCTCTTGTCTCATAATATTCCATCATTGTATTATGAGTTTCTTCTATTTACTCATGTCTTCAGTGTTAGTTCCTGGATTGGGACTTTGTGTCAGGGCTGGTCTTGGTCTCCTCCACACTTGAATGAGGTAATTGGGCCCAAGTTTTATCCCCATTCCAATGTGGATGCCAATGATATTGACCTGACATGATTCTGGATAGGATAGTTGGCTCTTTGCCTTCTTTTGCTACTTTTTCCTGAGACAAGAAGCTAGGACTGGAGCTGGGATCAGGCTTTTTTCTTTGACTCAGTCCCTGGACTCTGTCCCATCTCTGTTGCCTTGGACAGTTACCGACTGGGAATAGGCTTTGTCCTTTCAGATATTCCCAAACTAGAGATCATAAAATAATAGATGAAAGGACCTAAGCAATCATCAATTCCTCCCACCCCCTTTATTTTATAGATGAAGAAATTGAGGCTCAAAAGGTTTAAATGACTTGCTCGGTCATAAAGCTAATAGTGGTTTCCTTGAGATTTGAAACCAGGCTTTTCTTACTCCAAGGTTCATGTCTTTTTCATTACAGCATGTGAACTCATGCAATTTTAGGTACCTTCTACTGGACACCAGCTTCAGGCTTCCTAGAGGGCCTTGAGCTATATACACCATCTGTGTGTCTCTTTCCTTCCAACTCCTTACACATTCACCTACTGGATGTTGGCTTTGTCTCTTAATGTGGTTCTGACAAACTGGGATTTGACATCACGTTAGTTTTTTACCCTATTTATCAGAGATTGTTCTGGCTTCATATCTTCCTGACATGACCCCAAATAGAATATATTCAGACTTCTGGCAGTATTCTAATGCAGTCCTGGGTTGCATGGAGATTACTCATGTTTCTCTTTGTTTTTATTGAATCTTTGCTTAATCTGGTGATCCTTTTCATCTCTACTGAGGGGTTTCTCAGGGGAGCTAGACTTGACTGGAACCTTTCATATTGCCATCTTTGCCCAAGAGTCTTATGTAAATATTATTACTTGTCAGCCTTATATAGCACCAATCACCTTTATTCCTTCAGAGCTCTGGGGCCAGGTATAACGAGAGGGAGCCATCTATGTTCCTGTTTGCTCAGGACTGGCATTTTTTTTTTTACTACAAATCCCTCCTTCCAAACCACTGTATTAACACCTGTATAACTCAGTGTCATTTTTATGACATTTGTCTTATAATATTATGCATAGATACAATAGCTTCTTTTTGGTAAGTTCATTGCCAAAATGTAGGAAAGAAAGTCTTAATGATAAAAAGAAATATCATTTTACTTGGGATGCTACAGAGCCATGGGCAACATAAAAATTAGTTAACTACTCTGATGAAGGGGTCTTTGGTATTTTTACAGCACACACAGCCTTGTTGGATTCTCAGAAGTTTATTCTTGGGTACATAGCTCACTTTGATTAAACTATTCCCAGAGATGGACTTTCAATGGAATTTGTTATCAAAACATTGGCTTGGGTTTCCTTGCCTCATTATCTCTCTCTCTCTCTCTCTCTCTCTCTCTCTCTCTCTCTCTCTCTGTCTCTCTCTCTTTAAAGTATGGATGCCAATTGAGGCTGTTCAGTTTCAAGCTCCTTGAGACCTCTAGTTTGAAGGGGAGGATTAGTAAAGTTGGACCCTTCTTTAATGTTCTCCTCCCATAAATAGTCTATTACATCTACTTTATGAAGTCTTCCCCAATTATGCAAAAAATGGTCATATGTTTGGAGCTGGAAGGGACCTTTAAGATCATTTCTTGTCCATTTTTTCTGAGTGATTAGAGTACTTGTTGTCTATACCACAGCATTGGGTATGTAGGATTATAGATTCATAGAATGTCAATGATAAAATGATCTTAGAATTATAGAACACAGAATGCCAAGTGGGGTAGGGCCTGCTCATCATAGAACTATTTACCAAAGATGGAAAGAATTTTATAATCATAGAACATAGAGAGGTCCTTAGAAGTGGAATCATGGAATAGCTAGAAATATTAGAGTTTTAGGAAACTATTGAAGCAGTGAATGGAAAGAACCTTAGAAAATAATGACCCAGTAAGGCACATGCATGTATGTCTTTTTCCCCTTATCCAATCACCATCCTACTCTCCATTGTAGCTCTTCCAAACCTTTTCATGCCTCTTCAAACCTCCCATATCTCCCTATCACCCTCCCCCTCAGTTGAGAACCTTACCTCATATTTTACAGAAGAATATTGAGCTCACCATGATACCTCTTATCTCTTCTTCCTCACCTCATATCACTATATGCCTTCTGCCTCTATATTCTCCTTCACTCCTGTCTCTTACCCTTACCAAGGCTTACCCTTCCACCTGCAGAAGTGACACCATTCCATCCTGCTTCCTCCAACAGTTTGCCCTGTCATACCTACTATCATATCTCCAATCTCTACCTGTTTACTGGATCCTTCCCTACTGCTAACAAACACATCCATGTCTCCTTAATCTCCCCAAACTCTCACTTGATCCTTCTATCCCCTATATCATCCTATATTTCTTCTTTTCTTTGTGGTAAAACTTGAAAATGCTCTGTACAATAGGTTCCTCCACTTTTTCTCCTGTCATTCTCTTCTTAACTCCTTACAGTCTGGCTTTTGACCTCATCATTCCACTAAACTTCTCTGTCCAAAGTTAGAAATGTTCTTTTAATGGACAAATTCAATGGTCTTTTCTCAATCTTCATTCTCCTTGACCTCTCTGCAGCCTTTGACACTATTGATCAACCTCTTTTTTTTTTGAATAATACATTTATTTATAATTTTCTCCAAGTTACATGTAAAAACAAATTTTCACATTGGTTTTTCAAACCTCTGTGTTCCAAATTCTCTTCCTCCCTCCCTCCCCACTCCTCCTTAAGAAATCAAGCAATTCAATATAAGTTATACATGTGTAGTCATGCAAAACATCTCCACATTAGTCAGGTCATGAAAGATAACAGACAAAATAACTTTAGAAAGGGGAACTAACAAATAAAATTTTACTTTAATCTGTGTTCAGATACCATCAGTTCTTCCTCTGTAGATGGATTGCATTTTTCATAAGTCCTTCTGATAGCATCCTGTTCATCATTTCTTTCACAGTTATTATTGCTAACTGTATTATCCTCCATCTTATTCCCTCCCCTTCATATTTACTCTATTTTCTATCTTCGTTTACCCTATCCCTCCTCATAAGTGTTTTGCTTTTTACTGCCCCCTCCCCCAATCTACTCTCCCTTCCTTCGCCTCTCCCCCCTTATCCCATTCCCTTCCCACTTTCCCACAGGGCAAGATATATTACTATACACAATTGAGTGTGTGTTATTCCTTCTTTGAACCAATTTTGATGAAAATAAGGCTCATTCACTCTCACGCTCCTCCCCCATCTTCCCCCCCACTCTTGTTTCTTTTATGTGAGATACTTTACCCCATTCCACCTCTCCCTTTCCCTTTTTCCAAGTGCAATCTTCTCACCCCTTAATTGTATTTTAAAGATGTCATCATGGGGAAGTGAGGTGACACAGTGGACAAATCATCTGTCTTGGACCCAGGAGGACCTGAACCCAAATACAGCCTCAGACACAAGACACTCACCAGCTGCTCAACCTTGGGCATGCCACCCCACCCTGACTGCCCCACAAAATAAAACCCCAATAAATAAAAAATAAATGCTTTACATACATCGTCCCTTCATAATCAATTCCCACCTGTGCCCTCTGTCTAAATTTATTCCTTTCAGCTGCCCGAATACTGAGAAAGTTCTTATGAGTTAGAAGGATTATCTTCCCATGTAGGAATGTAAACAGTTTAACCTTTTAACATCCCTCATGATTTTTTTCCTGTTTACCTTTTTATGCTCCTCTATGGTCTTGTATTTGAAAGTCAAATTTTCTATTCAGTTCAGGTATTTTCATCATGAATATCTGAAAGTCCTCTTTTTCATTGAAGTCCCATTTATTTTCCCTAAAAGATTATACTCAGCTTTGCTGAGTAGGTCATTTTTGGTTGTAATCCCAATTCCTTTTCCCTCTGGAATAGTATATTACATGCCCTCTGATCCTTTAATGTAGAAGCTGCTAGATCTTGTGTGATCCTAACTGTGGCTCCACAGTACTTGAATTGTTTCTTTCTGGCTGCTTGCAATATTTTCTCCTTGACCTGGGAGCTCTGGAATTTGGCTATATTATTCCTGGAAGTTTTCCTTTTGGGATCTCTTTCAGGAGGTGATCAGTGGATTCTTTCAATTTCTATTTTACTTTCTGGTTCTAGAATATCAGGGCAATTTTCCCTGACAATTCCTTGGAAGATGATGTCTAAGCTCTTTTTTTGATCATGGCTTTCAGGTAGTCGCATAATTTTCAAATCATCTCTCCTGGATCTATTTTCCAGGTCAGCTGTTTTTCCAAGGAGATATTTCACATTACCCTCTATTTTTTCATTCATTTGGATTTACTTTATTGAGTCTTGATTTCTCATAAAGTCATTAGCTTCTATTTGCTCAATCCTATTTCTTAAGCAATGATTTTCTTCAGAGAGCTTTTGTACCTCCTTTTCCATTTGGCTAATATGGCCTTTCAAGCTGTTGACTTTTTTTTTCATGACTGTCCTACATCACTCTCATTTCTCTTTCCATTTTTCCCTCTACCTCTCTTACTCCCTCTACCTTTCTTATTTTATCTTCAAAGTCCTTTTTTGAGTGCTTCTACGGCCTGAGACAAATTCACATTTTTGTACCTTGTCACCAAAGAAACTTTTAACATCGATTTTTTTTTCAGAGTATTTTTTATTTTTTTGGTAAGGCAATTGGGGTTAAGTGACTTGCCCAGGGTCACACAGCCAGTAAGGGTCAAGTGTCTGAGGCCGCATTTGAACTCAGGTCCTCCTGACTCCAGGGCCGGTGCTCTATCCACTGCGCCACCTACCTGCCCTGCAAAGAAACTTTTGATGGTCCAAATCCCTTTCTGCCTGCTCATTATCCCAGCCTGTCTCCTGGCCCTTAACTCCTTAAAGTGGGGCACTGCTTCTAGGACATACTTTCCCAAGCTTCAGGGAGTCCTAGGTGGTATGATTTAAGGAGAGGCACATTCTCAGCTTGCCTGGCCTGTAAGTAAACACAGGCCTTCTTGCTCTTTAACTCAGAAGCAGAAATATGATTCTCTGTGGTTGCAAGCTTGGTGTGCCTGTGCCCCTCCCCGAGTGGGCTGTTGCCACTCTAGTCAGCTTCCTGGGCAACACAACAGCACTCTGCCTCATCTCCAGCAGAGACTCTGGCTACCTCTGCCCACCTAACCGCTGGACCCCCTCACTGGTCAATGAGCTGAGTTCCAGAAGTAGCCACTGACTCTGATGATTCTGAGACTCTGGAAGTGAGACCTGCCTGGGGCTGGATCTGTGCAGCATGGCTGTGCTCTCTTCTCAGTTTGGTACAGCAGACTTTCCCTGCCACCCTTTTAAGCAGTCTTTGGCTGAAAAATGATTTCATTCTGTTCTTTTCTGTGTTCTGCTGTTCCAGGTATTGTCTTATCGCATTATTTGGAGGTATGTAGATTGATCACTGAGAACTCCAAAAGTTACAGCCTTTCCTCCTCCATCTTGTCTCCACCTCCCTGATCACCCTCTTTTTATATTCTCCTCTCTGAGTTTTTCAGAACATCACTCTTTTCTGATTCTCCTCCTACTTGTCATACTGCTCTTTCTCAGTCTTTGGTGGATCCTCATTCAGGTCATGCCCTCTAACCATAGAATAACTATACTACAGGATTCTATCCTGGGTGCTCTTCTCTTTTTCTTCCATATCATTAACTCAAATTTATTTAATTAAATTATCTAAATTGATGATTCTGAAATCTACTTATCTTGCTCTAACCTCTTTACTGACTTCCTCTCTCATATTTCCAGTTACCTTTCAGCCATCTCAGATTGTAAGTCCAGTAGACATCTTAAACTCAACATTTCCCATGACCCTCCCTGTCTCCTACTTTCTCTATGACTTTTGAGGATGACACTATCCTCCCAGTCACTCAAGGTATCATCCTTGATTTCTTCTATTACTTACCCCCCATATCCAATCTGTTGCCAAGTCCTGTCTATTTTACCCTTACAACATCTCTTAAATCTGTTCCCTCATCTCCTTTGATATTGTCACTAACCTGGTCCAGGCCTTTATCTCCTTATGCCTGGAATATTCCAATAGCTTATTGGTTGGTTTGCCAGTCACAAATCTTTTCTTCAGTCAGTGGCCAAAATGATTTTCCTAAAGCATAGTTCCAACCATATCACCCAACTACTAAATAAACTCTAGTGGATTCTTATTATCAGTAGCAATAAATTTAAAAATATTCTCTTTGGTGTTCAGAGCCCTTAAGAACTTATTCCTACCTTCTTTTCTGAGGCAGCTAGATGGTTCAGTGGATAGAGAGCTGGAACTTGAGTCAGGAAGATCTGAGTTCAAATCAGGCCTTAGACACTCACTGGCTGTGTGACTCTGAGCAAGTTACTTAACCTTTGCCTTAATCCACTGCAGAAGTAAATGACAAACCACTCCAGTTTGCCAAAAACAATTCTATTAGAGGGTTATGAAGAGCCACACGTGACTTAATGACTAGACAACAATCTTCTTTCTGGTCTTCTTCCATATCACTTCCCCACTGTATACTCTTTGGTGCAGTGAAACTGGGTTCCTTGGTGTTCCTAGAACAAAGCATTCCATCTCTCAGTTCTGAGCATTTTCTCTAGCTGTCCCCCATGACTAGAATTCTCCCCTCCTAACCTCTATCTTCCAACTTCCTTGGCTTCTTTCAAGTCCCAATTAAAATCTCATCTTCTATAGGAAGTCCTTCCCAATCCCTCTTAATTCTAGTGCCTTCCATGTTTTAATTACTTGTTTTTTTTTCTTTTTTTCTGTATCTAGCTTGTTTTTACATATCTTTGTATGGCGTTTCTTACATCAGATTGTGAGTTTTTTGAGAGCAGGGACTTTCTTTTTCTTAGTTTTATATTCTTAGCGCTTAGTACAGTGCCTGACACATAGTTAGACCTTAACAAATGATTTTGACTGACTGTCCCTAACTAAATTAAATACTCTTTGAAGGCATTACTTTACAGAGCTGTGATTTGATTCTGTGGGTGTAGACAACAGTGGGACTGAGCTAGGTAGGAAGGACTAGGTCATGGAATCCAAGTTACCAGGCAGTATTTTCCTGGATGGCAAGGGATGAAGTCAAGATCAAGTTCATAAAAGTAATCTAAAGCAGGGACATCTAGTAAGGAAGGACCCAGATTCCAGGAAGTTGAAGACAATTAACAAGAGCAGCAGTAGAAAGCTATTGACATTTAAAGTGAGTTCTAATCATAGAGCAGAGTCGGCTTGCTTTCTACCATATTTTATACTGACAATGGAATGGACTTTCCTTGATGTGTTAGTATGGTTCATAAAAAAGTGAGCAGAGTTGTGTAGTGAACTCTGCCTTACACTATGCAGGTCCAGAAATACTGGGACCACAGGGATTCTTCAGATTAGCAATACATGTAAGTGATCTTAGCAACCTTCAAGGTATGATTTTGAGGGTTTCTAAGGTCACCCTCATACATAGATATAATTTAAATGGCTATTTTTTCATTTCAATGGTCACAAATTGGAAAATACAGGATGGAATCTGAAAGTTCCCCCAGTTAGGTCAGAGACTTTCCCAAAACTATCCTAGAGCAATAAGAGTCATCACAAAATATTTGTATGCCTCCATTCATGGTCAGAGGAATTTTCTATTAAAAAAAAGGACATATGATTGTAACAATATCAAACTGTTCTGTCAAGCCTTAAGGTCACAGACTGACCTATCATAAGTATGTTGGAACAAAACTCCCTCAGTCTTGTTTGATCCAAGGTAATGTCTTCTTGGGATACTCAGTTCATCAGAATTCTATATTTTTAAAGGATAGTGTCTAAAAGGTTGCAAACTTTCCTGTTCGGGGGGAAATAGTACAATGGGGAAACTGAACTGAGACATTGCCCTCAAAAGACTGTATTTAAAAAACTGTGGTATGTGAATATGATGGAATATTATTGTTTTATAAGAAATGATGATCAAGGTACTCTCAGAAAAACCTGAAAATACTTACATGAGCTGATGCAAAGTGAAATGTACT
This sequence comes from Dromiciops gliroides, assembly GCF_019393635.1. NCBI lineage: Eukaryota > Metazoa > Chordata > Mammalia > Microbiotheria > Microbiotheriidae > Dromiciops > Dromiciops gliroides. The sequence goes on along the minus strand of NC_057862.1, from coordinate 302,851,537 downwards.
ATGTACAAAGTAACAGCAATGTTGTGGGATGATAAGCTGTGAATGACTTAACTATTCTCAGCAATACAATGATCCCAGACAGCTCTGAAGGACTTGTGATAGAGAATGCTATCCATCCACAGAGAAAGAACTGATGGTGTCTCAATGTAGATTGTAGCATTTTTAAAAAAATAAACATGTTATTTTTTCTTGAGGCTTTTTGGTCTGTCTTCTTTCACAACATGACTAATATGGAAATGTTTTGCATGACCACACATGTATAACCTATATTGTATTGCTTGACTTCTCAAAGGCTGGGGGAGGAAGGAAGGGAGAGAATTTGGAACTCAAAGTTTAAAAATGTTAAAAATTGTTTTTACATGTAATTGGGGAAAAATAAAATACTAAATAAAAAAAGAAAAAAAAAGACTGTTCAAAATGGTCTTCCTAAAATGCAGGTGTGACCATGTTACCCTGCCATTTCTCTGTCCACCCCGTGCCCCCTTCAGTGACCTTTAGGATCAATTATAATATCTTCTGTTTAGCTTTTAAAGGCCTTTATTACATGATCTCTTCCTATATTTCCAGTCTTCTTACCTTATTGCCCTTCTACAATCAATCCACAGACACTGGCCTCTTTGTTTTTCCTTGTATAGACTACATCTCTCAACTCTTCATTTTCACTCACTCTCTCCCAGGCCTGGAATGTTCATTCTCTTTATCCCTGGCTCTTGGATTACATGACTTTCTTCAAATCTCAACTAAAATCTGGTCTTTTGCAAGGAGGTATTCTTGGTCTCTCTTGATGCTAGTGCCTTCCCTCTAAGACCCACTCCCCTTCTCCTCTCCCTGTCCCTGTCCCTTTCCTTCTTTCCCTCTTTTTCCCCCCTCCCCTTTCCCCTCCTCTCCCCCCACTTTTTTGGTGGGGCAATGAGGGTTAAGTGACTTGCCCAGGGTCACACAGCTAGTAAGTGTTATGTGTCTGAGGCTGGATTTGCACTCAGGTCCTCCTGACTCCAGGGCTGATGCTTTATCCACTGCACTATCTAGCTGTCCCTCCCACCCTTTTTGATTAGATTTGTAAGACACATGGAAAATATATTCCAACCTATGTTAAGTATGCTACATCTCCGGCCAACCTTATGTTAGAAACTGTGATCTAAAACCCCAAATTCCATTCTTAGACACCATCTTCTTATCTAGTAGTTCATTTCCCAATTATTTTTTCTTTTCTATCTTTTGTTTTCATAGCTAACAATGAGTAAAGCATACCATATTCTCTAATGGACATCAGTTTCTTGTCCAAGACTTCATAATCATTGGCAATACTTTTAGATTCTTTCTGATAGAGTCATATGCACTCACATGATCACCAATAGTGGATAGTAGTCATCTATTTTGATAGTTTTGGGAGATTCTGTTATTTCTTGCATAAACACCACAGGAATACAATAGACTTTGTTGTAATTAGATTGACAGCCTTAATAACCGTAAGTCGTGAATCAGTAACTTTTAGTACTCTTTTTTTCTTTCTATTGCCCTTTAGTTGATACTCTCTCACCTGCTAACTTCTGTGGCTCTATTAAAACATTTTTGAGAGGAAAAGCAGCTTCCTCCTCCTCAGAGTATTAGGCTCTTTGCTCTTCAGAAAGAGACTCAAATCTGTTTTAGAGTAGCTTCTCAACCAAGGATGCAAAAGAAAATTATATTTGAAGAGGGACTCTTGGGACAAACTAATGCTGACTCTGGACAACTGATCCTGGCTTGAAACAGAATAGGAATTACACTTTACAGATCAGCACTTTTTAAAATGGGGCTGTCCTTTTTCACATTTCTCCACTCCCCCCCCCCATTTTATTTTTTAGAAAATAGTAATAATATAAATTAATTATTCCTTTATCTAATTGGTATTTTTCATGCACAAAAGATCTGGAGGAAGGTCTTGAGCATTATAGCTAGATTCTCTAGAGAAGATTGATGGGAGTGCACAGGCAAGAATAACAGAATAAGAAAGCATGAATAGGTTGTGATCTGTATTGTTTGAACTAGAACCTAACTTAACATGAACATATCCACTGAAATATTAAAGAAACATTACGTCTCTAGAAGAGGAGCTGTAGAATCCAAAGGGATGGATTTACTGGAATTTTTTTGTTTCCATCCTTTATTTATTTGTTTATTTGGGGAGAGAGAGTTTGACAGGAGGGAGCCCAAATCAAAGCTGAGAGAAAAAAAAGCTAATCTTCAACAAAACAGAGTCTGGGTTGTGGGCTTGACTGAAGGCAGCTAATTCTTTCTTTGGCTTTAAGACTTAATGTGGTGCGGAAGGGTTAAAAAAAAACTAGGTTAAAAATTGGCAGACAAGGTAACAGATCAAACATGACAATTCAAAGAGAAGAAAAACTACAAGGATGAAACAATTGGGCATTATAGTCCCTGAATGACAGGAAACAAAGCAGACAGCTCTCTCCACATGACAATGACCGCCATCCAGGGACAGACACTGAGGATGAACATAGGAGTTCTTGCCCAAAGCATTGGGGATGGGTCTTTAGGGACTACATGACCAGTTATTGCACTATCCGTGCTCAGGCACTGTGCGGGGCTAATTAGTGCTTTTAATATGCAAATCAGAGCCTGAGCAGATTAAATCTAGGAAAAAAACCCAGCTGGTGAATATGTTATTTTAATTATTACTCCAAAGAAAATATGGACATGGCTTAAGATGATGGCAAGGCTGGCCAGCAAGAAATAGTTCTTGGATCAGGGTTTTTAGTCAATTTGAACCCAGGACTAAGAAGAGGTAGCAACATTGTTGAGATACTCATGCTTTCCCCAAGTAATTCCTGGTCATAGTGAAAATGATTCATGCCTTTTAACTGAAAAAGACTCTACCTAGGGTTAGGTTAGAAAATGGCTGCCATTGTAAATGTGAGAGGTTTCCATAAGTTATCTAAGGGGATGTCTTGTAATACTTTAGGGCCATATTGTGTCACTTCAGAATGCTTTCCTTGCTTATATGTTCTTTATCTGTCAGATTGAATGTATCTAAGTAGCTAAGGGTGGGGGGAGGGGCCTGGAATGTCCCTTTGGCTCATTAGAAAAGCATATTAATAGAAGTTATCATGAGAAGTCCCAAAACAGATAAGTCAGATTGATGTGGTCCATGCACCAAATGGTTACCCCACTCCTGATCATGGCCCTCTTGAGGTGATTCTCCAGCTTTAAAAAAAGATTGGGGACCTTCTTGCTCTTCTGTAGGTAGTGAAGAACTTTCTATGGATACAATAAGGCCTTCTCATCCACTAAATTGTCCATCTAGAACCTGTAGATTATCAGCTATTGTTATTTTGCTACACTGCATTTTCACTGGACACACTGCAACTTGACTCTAACTTAGTGATATCATTTTGGTCCTCTTCGAGAATGGAGGACAGCAACCAACTAACCAACCCTTGCAACCAGTAGGTTAACCAAGGTTAGCAAGTAGGAAAGTGGCTTTTGTTGTGAACCTATTGTATCTCTAGAACAACAATATTTAAGAGGGGCAGATAGCTATGCTAATTTAGTAACTCCTCTCAGAGACTTGAGAAAAGAGCATTCAGGCTCATGCTTCTCCCAGCCCCCTTAAAACAGGAATCATAGCCTTTCTTAGAGAGATGTGGACCAGATTCTGAAGATAATCATCATTGTCCCTACACAAGCTTCATTTTTATACATTGATACAACCCATGTAGGCTTACATATCTTACAGAAACACACACAGCTTACATTAAAAAAACAACAACAACACAATACTAAGTCCCATCATGCATGAGAAACTGTAGGGACCAATTTTTGATTGGGGAGTGTTAGCTAGGTGGCTCGCCACAATATTGGGGCAAGGAAGGAGACCAACAGTCTCCCTCAAAACAGAGCAGGATTTATTTAATAAGAATGAATTAAAAAAAACACAAACAGGATCAGTAGGATCAAGGGAAAGGAAATAAAATGGGGAAAGGAAATTATACAACCTGAACAACACAACCGCCCAGGAATCAGCTGAAAACACACGGCAGCGTCCTGTCGCCTTCCAGCTTCATGCTAGAATGGCAGAAAACCTTCCTTCTTCCTAGAAGACCCCAGGCTGACTACACACAGCCCTCAGCCAATTGGCTGGCCACTCTGATAGTCACATGACTACCCTCACTGGGCTTCCAATCGTTATAATTTTGCCAGGCCCATGTAGGCATTGGCGAGTGGCGATGACGTGAGGTACCAGTGCCATGGCCATGGCTACAACCAGTGGGTGGAGCACCATGCAGTTTGCGGAGCCCCAGGCCAGTGCCTGCGCTGAGGTTTTTTTTAATTCTAGCCAAAAGATAGGGTCATAAAAACCTCAAATAACAATTAATTCTTTACATTTCCCCCTTTGTTTTGTCAAGAAACAGGGGTGTTTCCTCGATGGAACAATAAATAATAAACAATAAACAATAAAAAAATAACAGAATATCATAACCAGTGCTGGCAAACAATATACTAATAACAATATAGGAAAGGGAAAATAGATATTACAGATGATGTATATAGTAACAGAAGGAAAACCAAAAAATGTCCACTTAAAGTCCTTAAAATCTTGTCTTCAAAGGAGGGTTGAGATGTCATCAGAAGAACTGGACTCTGGTCTGGATTCTGGCTGTCTATGGATTCTGGTTGTCTCTGGAACTGCTGGATTTTCATTAATCTTTAGCAAAAATGTTCAAATAAAATAATGAAAGTTCTTCAAAATATACAAAACAAATTCAAACTTTATATATACAGAATATTGGAGTCCTCCCTTTGGAGGATACTCATATCCATACACAATACAAAATTGAGATAGTTATGACATTACTAACACTTTTTACCACTATATGTCTTCATCAAGGCCAAATTTAGTTATGTGTCCATGATGACACCTGAAAATGTTATGGAAAGGTTACCATACCACATCTCGTGGTACATAGACATCTAATAATTATGCTAGGCCTCAGGTGGATGGATTCTGACCATGCCACCAGATTGAATGAAAAAGCCAAGTTAAGTTAAACCAGGTACATATGTTAGGGCTAACATGACACCAGACCATTTTTGGAGTTAGAGAGGAAGAAACTGGACTATGTCCAGTAATTGTGCTCTACGTCGCTGCTCTCATAAGCAAACTATGGACTTCCTGAATGTATTTGGCTGTTCTCTCAGCCTCCATCAGGGTATCTTACATGTACCTGTCTCTCCTCCTGTTGTACATATATTCTCTCCAGGGCCTGCAATGTGGAGTTGAACCATCTCCATCAAGCTTATTGTAAGAGCTAGTAGTAGGCTTCCGCCAGTCGCTGACGACCATGGATCAGCGCCTTGTAGAGCCACAGGCCACAGTGTGGCTGTGCAGTTCGATATGGGAGCCGCAGCTCCTGCCGCAATGAGGACATCGGAAAACTGTGCTCTCTGTTGCCCGTCGGTTCCTGCGTCTCATTCGTTTTTCTTCCTCCAGAGCTTGGAGGCCCATCTCAGCTGCATGCAAGCTGCTCCTGAGTACTGAACTTCATCGGGCATGGTCCTTGGCCATTTCCTCCCAGCTTCTGGTGTCTATTCCCAGGGCCCTCAAGTCTCGCTTGCATACATCTCTGTAGCGAAGCTGGGGGCATCCAGCAGGTCTTTGGCCTGAGACTAACTCACCATAGAGTAGGTCTTTAGGAATGCGCCCATCTTGCATGCGGTGCACATGACTGAGCAGCGCAGCCGTTTTTGTTTCAGTAGCATGTAGATGCAATATTGTGGGTACCCACAGGGAGAGAATAAGAATATTGGAAAGGTATCTCTCAAATAGGGAAAGGAAAGACAGTTATATTTATAGTATGGATAAATTGATTATCAGTCTCATTATAATAATCTCCACCTTAGGGAGATACAGGGGAGGGCTTATCCTAATTTGGAGTTCCTGGGGTCCTAAGCCAACCCCCAAGGTGTGTACCTTTTTCAATGGAGGTGTGTTTTGGGGGTTTACATGTCATAAGGTGAATCTGGGGACAAATTTGGCCTTTTCTGCACATGTCTCTTTCTGATCCCCATGGCTAGTTTCAAAATATAATCATTTTTCATGAGAATTTCTATAGGTTGTCTTTTTCCTTTATTGTTATTTTGACCTGACCCATTCTGGTCTGTTATGGATGCTGATCACTATGGGTATGAGAACCTAATGTAAGTTATCCATTAACTGGGCTCTGACTCCCTTTTAGAGCTAATATCTGAATTAGAGCTTGGGTCTTAGGTTTTTCTGTTAACGCTTTTTTCACCTCCTACATCAGTAGGAGTTGTTAATAATACCTGAAAAGGTCCCTCCCAAGTGGGCTGGGTCCCATTGGTCCACTGAAAATTCTTAATATACACATTGTCTCTAGGACTTAAATCATGCAAGGAAAAGTCTAAAGGACGAGCTTGTACAGCAACTCCTGCTTCATGGAGTTCACGTAGCGTAGTTTGTAGTTCCTGTATATAGGAAGCAACAGAAGTATCACCTCCCACCAGTGATGTATAGACTGGGGAAAAAGTTTTAGCTTGGATAGGAGGGTGACCAAAAAGCATCTCATAAGGAGATATGTGGAGTTCTTCTCTTGGTCTACTGTGCAGATAGAAAAATGCCAAGGGTAGAACATCAGGCCATTTTAAATGGGTTTCAGTACATAATTTGCCAATCATGCTCTTAAGCTCTTTATTCATACATTCAACTTGGCCTGAGCTTTGAGGGTGGTAGTAGTAGTAGTAGTAGTAGTAGTAGTAGTAGTAGTAGTAGTAGTAGTAGTAGGCCTCCACCAGTCACGGACGAGCATGGGTCAGTGCCTTGAAGAGCCATAGGCCAAAGTGTGGCTGTGCAGTCTGATACAGGAGCCGCAGCTCCTGAGTGACTTATAACTGGTAACTGCCACATGCCATGTTGTGTCTACCCCATAAGGAGTAGCTGGAGTGTCCTCTCCAGGGTGCTGGCCTGGGTGGATCAATATGGAAATTTATATCAATATGAGGGTGGTAAGGAGTAGGAAATCTAGGAGCTACTCCCAAGAAAGAATAAATCTGGGAGAGAATTGAATCTGTAAAATGTGTAACTCTATCAGAGTCAATGCATGCTGGTGGCCCAAAGTCAGGAACAATCTCTTTAAGGAGATCTTTGGCCACAAAGCCAGCAGTTGCTTGTAGGGCAGGAAAAGCCTCCTCCCATCAAGTGAACTGGTCAACAATAACAAGGCAAAATTTATATAGTCCTGCTTTGGGCATAGAAATAAAGTCAATATGTAGATGTTCAAAAGGTACATATGCCAAAGGGCATCCTCCATATGCTTTAGCACAGAAGGCATGTTGGTTGTAAGATTGACATGTGGAGCAGCCCGAGCAGATTCGAGATTCTGTGTTAGTTATACCTGGTGCTAACCAGGTCCTTCTAACTGAGTCCACAATGCCTTGTGTGCCAAAAATGGCCTTTCTTGTGAATAGAGAGGCATACCTGGTGATAGAATTTCTGGGGGAGAAGTGGTTTTCCCTCTGAAGACATCCAGACTCCACTGATCTGTTTAGCCTCGAATCTCTTTTTCTACCTTTCTACTTCAGAATCATCATAAGTTAGGTGAAGAGAAACATCCTCAGAAGGTGAGAGGTTAAATACATGTTCAGGGGCTTCTAAAGCAGCAAGCTTAGCTGCTGAATCAGCTTGTGCATTCCGTTTTGAAACAGGATCATTATTCTCTGTGTGGGCAGGGCAATGTACAATTGCTAGAGCAGAAGTAAGTTTCAGGGCAGATAGGAGGTCCTTGATAAGGCCTCTGTTAGCAATAGCTTTGCCAGAGGATGTTAGAAAGCTCCTCTGTATCCAAAGCATGCCTACAGCATGGCATACACCAAAGGCATATCTGGAGTCTGTATAAATGGTAGCACTCTTCCCTTTGGCTATGTTACAGGCTTGTGTAAGAGTCACAAGTTCAGCAGCTTATGCACTAAAATGTTAAGGCAGAGAAGCTGCCCAGATAATATCATAATCAGAAACTACAGCAACCCCAGTGAAATGGGTGCCATCTTTAATAAATGAAGAACTGTCCATATAGAGGACAATATCAGAGTTCTCTAAAGGTGTATCCAAAAGGTCATCACGGGGTTTCTTAGCCATATCAACTAAAGAGGCACAGTCATACAACAGCTCCCCCAAGAGTGGTAAGTTAGGAGCAGTATTGCTGGGTTAAGGACTGTACAGAATTTTTTTTTTTTAGTGAGGCAATTGGGGTTAAGTGACTTGCCCAGGGTCACACAGCTAGTAAGTGTTAAGTGTCTGAGGCCGGATTTGAACTCAGGTCCTCCTGACTCCAGGGCCGGTGCTCCATCCACTGTGCCACCTAGTTGCCCCTGACTGTACAGCATTTTAAAGTGATATTCTCATGACCCAGCAGGGTTACTTCATACTTAGCCAGCCTTTGATCTGAAAAGGCTTGTGTTCTATGGCATAGTAAGAGGGCCTCTACTTCGTGGGGACATTGTATTGTAAGAGGATTACCTAGGACCAAATCAGAGGCTTTTTCTACCAAAAGGGCTGTAGCTGCCACTGCCCTGAGGCAGGGTGACACCCCAGAGGCCACAGGATCTAGTTGGCTGGAATAATAAGCTATTAGATGCTGGACAGGTCCTAATGATTGAGTCAGGACCCCAGAAGCACTCCCTTCTGTTCATGAACAAAAAGAGTAAAAGACTTACAGTAATCTGGGAGTTCTAGGGCAGGTGCTAATAACAATGCCTGCTTCAATTCTGTTACAGCTGAGAGATGCTGGGAATCCAACTGTAAAGGTTCTGGGACAGAATTTTTGGTTAGAGCTATAAGAGGCTTAGTAATTTCACCCAAAGAAGGTATCCATTGTCTTCAATACCCAGCTGCTCCCAGAATGGCCCTTAACTGCTTCTTAGTAGAGGGAGCAGTGAGTTGTTGAATAGCCTGGACTCGCTTAGGAGAGACAGAGCGAGTTACAGCAGCCAGAATGAAGCCCAAATATTCTACCTGAAGGAAGCACCATTTCACCTTTGACTTAGAGACCTTGTGGCCTCTCTTGTATAGTTCTAATAATAAATGGAGGCTGTCTCCCTGACAGGTGTCAGCATCAGGGGAGGCTAAAAGTAAATCATCAACATACTGCACTAAAGTGGAACCTTTAAAAGTAACAGAGGCCAGGTCCTGTTGTAAAATTTGAGAAAATAATGTAGGACTGTTTACAAATCCCTGTGGGAGTCTAGTCCAGGTCCACTGTATATTTTTCCAGGTAAAGGCAAATAAATACTTGAAGTCCTCATGCACTGGTATAGAGAAAAAGGCAGAGCAGAGGTCTACCACTGTGAAGCGTGTAGTGTCACATGGGATTGAAGAAACTATGGTGGCAGGATTAGGGACTATAGCATGTCTAGGAATAACATAAATGTTAATTGCTCTAAGATCTTGTACAAAACAATAAACAGGTTTGCCATCTGGGCCAGGCTTGGGTTGTTTGTTTGTTTTGGTAAGGCAATTGGGGTTAAGTGACTTGCCCAGGGTCACACAGCTAGTAAATGTTAAGTGTCTGAGGCCAGATTTTAACTCAGGTCCTCCTGAATCCAGGGCTGGTGCTCTATCCACTGTGCCACCTAGCTGCCCCCCAGGCTTGGGTTTTTTAATTGGCAAAATGGGAGTATTACATGGAGAATGATGGCATGGGACAATAATACCCTGACTTTTCAGAGCCTCAATTATAGGGGTGATCTCTTCTATGGCTTCTTTAGACAAAAGAAATGACTGTGAAATGGATGGAGGTGGTCCCCCTTTAACTTTAATAGTAACAGGCATAGCAGATTTAAGGAGCCCCACTTCAGTAGAGGATGAGGCTCATAGGGACTCAGGAATGTCAGAGGGGATTTTGGATGTATCCCCTACTGCTCCTTGAGCATCTGCAATCAAAATTGGTAATAAATGAACAGTATCCTCTGGCAACTGCAGAAAGACAGCCCCATCTGGAGCACAAGATGTGGTTGCTCTAAGTTTACAAAGGAGATCACGACCTAATAAATTTACAGGGGCATTGGGCATAAGTAAAAATGAATGTTCTACAGTTAAAGGCCCCATCGATACCATGCAAGGGGTTAATTCTGCCACTCTTTGGGCCTTACCTGAGACTTCTACCACTTTTAAAGAGCCAATAGCATTGCATCAAGGGTCTGGTTTATGCACCAAGACTGATTTAAAGGCTCCTGTATCTAACAGACAATCATAATACGTGTCCCCAACTTTGAGGGTCACATGGGGTTCGTTACTCTGGGGAGGTGAACGGATTGGTACAAGGGGGTTCAAAAATTCAGGATCTGGAAAAGTTAAGCTTTCTGTATTTATTTTCCACTCCTCCCCTGGACACCGTCAGTCCTGTGTCTCCTTCTGAGAGATTCTAGAGTCACCCCGATTCTGATTCTGTCCTTCTGTACCTCCCTGATAGGGTCTACAATTATACTGATTCTGGTTGTAATAAGGCCTGTCATTATCTTGGTTGTTTCCTTTCTGGTAAAAATTTCCACAATTATTCTGGTTTCTCCTGAAAAAATATTCCAGACCCTCAGTTACTGCCCACCTGAATTCTTGCTTTCTAATTCTACATTCTCTCAATGAGTGTCCTTGTTTTTCACAGTACTGACACACCTTAGGGGTTTTTTACTGACCTTTAAATGCTTGACCTGAAAGTGTTGGTGCCAGAATGCTTTGCTTAGCCATATTATATTGTCTTCATTTGCCTCAAAGATATAGGTGGCAATTTCTTTAAGCCTTTTTGGAGTTGTCATATATATCCAGCCTGGACACTGTGTCATAAAAAATTTACGGATTTCTGGCAATGATTGATATACAAATGTATTCCATACAATATAGGAGTCTTTTGAGTCTAGTAGGTCCAGTCTTGTAAATTGCCTAGAAGCTTCACAAAGTCTATCATAAAATCTATTAGGTTGTTCATTAGGCTCCTGAGCGAGTTTTGAAAATTTTTGCCAGTTGTCAGATTCCTTAGAACAGGATTCCATTCCTTTCAGTAGCATTTCCCTAGCATTTTTTAATTCTTGGAATTGCTGTGGATCGTTATAATCCCAGTTTGGCTCCTGGAGAGACCATTCTGTCGAAGCTTCCCCTGAGTCTACTAAGGAATTTCCTGCTGTGACAATATCTACAATTTTACTTGGGGATAGTATAATTTCCATAAGACAAGTGACATTGGCCCAAGTGGGTTGATGTGTATTAAATATAGACCTTAACTGTGAAATTACTGACTTCGGATTCTGATCAAACATAGGTATAAGTTTCTTCCATGCACTCAGATCCTTTGGACTGAATGGGCTATATGTTTTACTGTGTGTTCCTCTGTGGGTATGATTTGTAACATTCTGCAGGGGGAGCAGTTTCTATTGATCTGATTCTAAAGACTGGTCTAAATCTGTTTCTGAACTTAGGTCATCTCCAATAGAGGGAACTGTTCTGGTATCCCTCTGAACACGTGGTCTGCTCTGGTCATATCCCTTCCTCTCTTTACAGCTTTTTTGGAAAAAATACCACATTGCAATAATGACAATAACGAGAATAAAAATTATAGCCATTTGAGCTATGATTATAGTAGTATAGTAAAGTTTGAATTTAGTTGTAATGCTTCCAGTAATATTTAATATATGCTCAGTGGGAAAGATAAACTCTCCCATACCATTGTTCCAAAGATTTTTTTTACTGTGTTTGTGAGGAGGAAACCAGTAATGCTATGAATAAGTATTGAGCAGGCCAATAGTTTAAATCAGGACAATATGCTGTCCCAAAATATGCCAATTAGAATATACAAGGGGGGAGCCAAATATTCAATCATGGGACAGTTTAAAATGGACTGGCTTTTCTCTGACCAGCAAAATAAACACTAAGGTTTTTTAAAAGCAAGGGAGATTGCCTAAGGGGGCAGTGGGGGAGGGGCAAGAAGGTCCCGCAGGTTAGTTGGCTTGTGACCAAATGAGGGGGGTTAAAGAAATTCGCTAGGTTAATCAAATCCTGGTTGATTCGTCTAAACTGTAGGGACCAATTTTTAATTGGGGAGTGTTAGCTAGGTGGCTCGTCACAATATTGGGGCAAGGAAGGAGATTGGCAGCCTCCCTCAAAACAGAGCAGGATTTATTTAACAAGAATGAACTTAAAAAAACACAAACAGGATCAGTAGGATCAAGGGAAAGGAAATAAAATGGGGAAAGGAAATTATACAACCTGGACAACACAACCACCCAGGAATCAGCTGAGAATACACAGCAACATCCTGTCACCTTCCAGCTTCATGCTAGAATGGTGGAAAACCTCCCTTCTTCCCAGCAGACCCCAGGCTGACCACACACAGCCCCCAGCCAATTGGCTGGCTGCTCTGATAGTCACATGACTGCCCTCACTAAGCTTCCAATCATTATAATTTTGCCAGGCCCATGTAGGCGTCAGCGAGTAGTGATGATGTGAGGTGCCAGCACCATGGCAATGGCTACAACCAGCAGGTGGAGGACCGTGCAGTTTGCAGAACCCCAGGCCAGTGCCTGTGCTGAGGTTTATTTTTAATTCTAGCCAAAAGATGGGGTCATAGAAACCTCAAATAACAATTAATCCTTTACACTACTATCTTACATATCTCCTCTCCTCAATTAAACTCCTTGAAAAAGGAGGAGAATCAGAAGAACAACAAAATTGGAAAGAGAAACATCTTTGAGAGACATAAGATGTCTGATAAATGAAATGACCCATCAGTATTTCAGAGTACTGATGATGAGCTGAGAAAAAAAGTGATGGACAAAATATTTTTGGATATAGAAAATGTGGGAATTTGTTTCCCTTGTCTATGAATATTTGTTTCAAGGGCTTCGTTTTTCTTTTCTTTCAAACTGAAGGTGAGTGGATGAAAATATATGCTTGTTTATTGAAAAATAAAAACGATCCTAGGCAACACAGTGCCTTTAAATTCAAATTCAATTTTTTTTTTTACTAAGTGTATGGAATATGCTGAGGACTGGTATCTTAACAAATATATGTGAATCATTTTTCTTTCCTTCAAGGAGTTTACAGTCTAGTATAGTAATAAGCTACCAACAGATAGTTATAATGCGTACTATTATGTGTTTCCCAAATCTATATATCCAGCCCTAGTCTTCTGGAGTTGATGCCTCCTTGTCTTCCTGGCCCTGTGAATCTATTAGAGTGGAAATAGGAGGAGACTCCAATGGAGAGAGTTGCAAAGAATGTATTATCCTAAGTAAATACCCAGTTTTCAGGGCCTAGATAGAGTAGACGCTTAATAAATTTAGTGATTTAAATGGAAATCTGTGGAATACTATCCAAAAGATTTCATTTCATTTCAGTTCAAGAAGCATTTATTAAACATCTACTATCTGCTCAGTTCTAAAGGAGATATAATAAATTATATCATTCCTTCAGTAATGGAATTGCAGTTGAATGAGAGGGAAATAAATAGTATACATAAATAAATGTAATACAAAATTTGGGGTGTTAACTGTATGAGAGATACTAAGTATTTTGAATGTTCACAGAAGGGAATTATTAAGCATTTCATATCCCTGTTGGGCATAGGAACTAAGGTTTCTCCACTGATTTTAGGTTCAGATAGGTATATGCAGTACTGTCAGCAGAGCCCTAGATAAAGCTGGCACCAGCCCCAAATCTGATTCTGCAAACCTGTCACCTGACTTTTTGCATGTGTTTTACTTTTATAGGAAATGACAAAACGAAACTTAGAGATCAAAGTGTGTCATATCTCTAGTCACATACAGAGGGACCTGAACTCCACTTTCTTGGGTAGAGGAACAAAATAATGGAAAACAAATGAAAAATTCATTCTACTCGACCAGCTTTGCCTGGAGGCAGCAGGGGGAGGGGGGATTCTTTGCACAGAATTGGGGATTGAGAAGAGGCTAGAGAAAGAGAGAAGGGAGAAGAGGAACCAAAGCACAGAGGGATAGAAGGGACCTTGTTGAAAGGGGGGATAAGGTCTCCTTCAGGTATAGGATCTATGGTTTCCTGGGAAACTCTTGGGCAAGGAAATGAATAAAAGAACTTTCTAGACCTTGTCCACTCACCCTCCAATGAAATTCTCTTATCTTAAGGTAAGCTGTCTGTAAGGTGCTGACAATCAGAAGTTAAAAATGAAACTGGCTTTTGAAGAACCATCTTTCCTTCCTCCCCCCAGAGAGAGAGAGAGAGAGAGAGAGGACATATGTATGTCCCAAGGGCTTCTCGCATTATTCAAGCCTTCCAACCTGCCTGGGGGAATTCTAAGCAGCATTCCTTTCTCCCAGCCCCCACTTGGACTAAGGGTTTTTTTTTTTTTAAACTGCCAGTGAAGGGACATTTTCACTTGTCCTGTTGAAAAGTGTCTTGATGCAGAAGCTCAGGAAAGGAGCTTGGAAGTTGCTTTCTATCTCTCTCTTGTTTTATGTCTCCTTTCATCTCTTCATCAGCTAACAGTGTCTCCAATAGCCAGTTACTAGGATCTGGGAGTGTCATGGACAGATGACAAAGTATGCTATTAGACCAAGTCTGCTTGATCATAGGGATTTTGGAGTCAGAGGCCTCTTGACTTTAGGTCCCTGGAATGAATGAGTTCAAGTTTTGTGGAAGAGTGTCATAACTCTATTCTTTTTTTCAAAGTTAGAATTTAGAACTGAAAAGGACCTTAGAGATTATCTCATTTTTCAGAGGACAAAACTGAAGCCCAAAGAAGGAAAATTATTTGCCTCAGCCTATTCAGGGAAGCAAGCGGCAAAACTCAAACTAGGCTGCAGGTCTCATTGACTCCCTGTCATTGACTCTCTTTCTCACTATGTACATCACGCTCATTTTTACAATGTTCAAAAATGTATAGATTAATCTTTCCACAAAATCCTACTTAGATGCCTCTTGGTGGTATGGAAGCAATACTGTATTCTTGAAGTCTGTTCCAATGCTGTGAAAACTTGGACAGCTTCTACCATTTTTTGGAAAGGCTTTGAGTCCAGTTATGGCAACAGAATGTCTCCTTTCTGAGGACTTGATGGGCTGAGTACTGAGATGCTCATCACCAGCTGACTGGCAACTTGTCAGTGAATTCTGTAGCAATGACAACCACGAGACAATGTAAAATGCAAAATAATTCTTAGTTTTGTTTGGCTCCCTTTCTCCTCCTCCTCCTCCTCCTCCTCCTCCTCCTCCTCCTCCTCCTCCTCCTCCTCCTCCTCCTCCTCCTCCTCCTCATTATCATCATCATTGTGAAAACTTACATTTATATGGCACATTAAGGTTTGTAAAGTTACTATGTAAAGGATTCTCCCTCAACCTTGTGTGGCAGGTGCTGTTCTTGTCTCTGTTTTATAGAGGAGAAAACTGAGGCCGAGAAAGTAAATTAAATGACATGTCTAGGGTTACACACACCTAGTAAGTAAGATTTGAAATCAGGCCTTCCTCACTCTAAATCCAATGCTTCTCCCTCACCTAGCTATGACCATAACAGTCGTTACTTCTATAGCTATGATGGTAGGGTAGCAGAAAAAGGGACTATGGATAAGAACTGGATGGTCTAACTTAACTGTCAGTATGCTCAATGTGAGATGTCTGTGAAGTGGTCAGAACAGATATATTATTAGAGGAACTGAATCATGTCAATCCTGCCCTTCTTGATATAAATGAAACTAGAAGACAAAAGTTACATCAAATGATGGTCTAGGGATGCTCCTTGGAGTAGATAATAAAGGAACTGGTAAAATTGATTTTAACATGTATCCAAAGGAAGTAAGAAATATAATTTCATGAGATGTTTGGTCACCTCCTGTTGCCATTCTTAGAGTGTATATGTGTGTGTGTGTGTGTGTGTGTGTGTGTAGGTATGTATGTATATTTATTTATTAATTTTTGCAAAAAGAGGCAATTCAGCTAAGAGAGTTGTAGCTGTGAAAGGTGCTTTCATCAAGAAAGTCATAGGGATGGTGAATGAAACAATAGGGCAGTTGGTTCATGTCCCTTTTCCATAAGAATTGGTAGTTTGAGCCCTGCCAGCAAGCAAAAGATGTCCTAAGGGAAGAAGCATGGTCAAAGCCTGAGGCTGTCTGTATATAGTGGACTTTCATTAGTAAGGAAAGCATAGTCTTAGGGCAGATGTTCTGGTTTGGAAGATATAGTAGCAGTGACTGGTCAGGTTGAAAATGTATGGTTGACACTATCCACCTCCAAATAAAGAATTGATATTGATTGAACACAGACTGAAACGTGCTACTTTTCACTTTATTTCTTTCATTTTTCTCCTTTATTCAAGTTTTCTTATACAAAATGACTAATATGATAATGTTTTACATAATTGTATCTGTATAACCTATATCTGATTGCTTACTGCCTCAGGGAGGGAGGGAAAGAAGGATAGAATCTGGAACTCAAAACTTTAAATAAAGATGTTTATTATTAAAAAAAATAACTGGGAAAAAAAAGAAAATGTATGGTTGGGCTTGGGATTGATTGGCCAAAAATAGTGACCAGACAATGAAATCATAGGTACGAGTAAAAACAAAACAAAACAAAAAGAAAGACAAAACAACACACTCTGAAACAAGAAAACAAAATTTATTAGTACTTGATGACTTCAGTATAAGGGTGGCACAGGGGAAAACAGCAAACAGTATGTTAGAAAATATTCAAGAATGAGAGAAGTAAATGGCTTGTAGAATATTTGGATTACAAGCTTCTTTAATGAACTTCATTTAAAAGTTGAGGAGTCTGAATAAGGTGGGTACTGAATAACATCACAAAAGTTTTGATTGAATTCTAGTTTAACATAAAAGAAACTACAGTCAGGAGTAATTTCTGAACCAGCTGTTTCTGTAACATGAAGCTATTGACCCCTTAGCACAGAAAAGCTATGTCAACACCAAATTAGGAGAAAGAATAAAAATGAGAAGATATGGTACATAATTGAGTTAGTTTCAACTTAGTCTTTATGGGGGTAAAAGGAGATACATAAAAGAATTGATACCAACATAGACTATCAATATTTATTAAGGAAATTTAACTGATATGAATAAATCGCCACAAAAATGATATAGAATACGTCTGAGCCATAAAATGGATGGAGGACAGCCAAGGCCAATGCTGGTTTAGAATATAAACTTGCTCATAAAATCTTATAGAAGATGATAGTGGAAGATTGTAAGCACTATCATCTCTTGTATATGCCCCCCCTTCTCTCCTTTGACAATGCCACCATCCTGATGTATAATTCCATTGCCTCATGCCTTGACTATTGCAATAGCCTGCTGAGTAGTTCCTCTACCTCTTCTCTCTCCTCATTCTAGTCCATTTTCCACTCAGCTTTCAAATTAACCTTTCTAAAAAGCAGATTTTACTGTGTTATCCTCCCATTCAATAAACCCCAATGGCTCGCTATCTTCTTCCAGGATCAATTACAAAATCCTCTGTTTTACATTCAAAATCCTTTTTGACCTGATCTTCTCCTACTTTTTCAGTCTACTTACATCTTACTCCCTGCCAGGTATTATATGAGCCAGGGACAATGAATGGCTTCCTTGCTGTTCCTTTTACAAAGACATAAGGGCATCTAGGCAGTACAGTGGATAGAGCACTGACTCTGGAGTCAAGAGGACCTGAATTCAAATCTCACCTCAGACACTTACTAGCTGTGTGACCCTGGGCAAGTCACTTATCCCCAATTGCCTCAAACATCTAGGGGCCATCTCCAGTTGTCTTGATATCTATCTATCTATCTATCTATCTATCTATCTATCTATCTATCTATCTATCTATCTATCTATCTATATCTTACCTTTGGACCCAGATGGCTCTGGAGGAGAGGGGGAGGTTGGTGACCTTGCACTGCCCTCCCTCAAATCCAATTTAGTGCAAGTCATGATATCACCCCAATGTCATAGTCCTCTTTAAGCATGAAGGACAAACCAACAACAACTTATGACATTCTATTCCATCATTTCACTGTCTGTTTTCCTTGCCTAGAATACTCTTTACTAATCTCTACCTTCTGGCTTCCTTCAAGTCTCATTGAAATTCCCACCTTCTATGAGAAGCCTTTAAAATATTCCATTATTATGATTTTTATCATATTTAACTTAAATAAATAACTTAATAAATGATTATTATGATTTTGAAGCCTTTTCCTGTAATATTAAATAATCACATGGCATTTATTATTGTTATAAGGGATATGTTTTCTTATGGTAATTATTTTCTTAATGTTGTGCCATCCTTGAATTTGTAATAGAAATCCAAGATGATCAACCCATTTTAGTTCTTCGAAGGGTATAGTCTTTTACAAGGCCCCATTTTAAAAAGGCAAGCTCGTGAGTGATCTGGTAAGTGGGGCCTATTATGATAGCTATGGAAGGAATATGGTTTCTCCAACAGCCAGCTTCTATGAAGTCTCTCAGCTTCTATTTTAGACTGTGGGGAAGTATGTGTCAGTAAATTATTATAGAATAGATCTAAGACCTTTTGAGTTATCATATTGAATTCAACCAAATGTTCCAGCATGTCAATATCATCTTGTTTCCTGACATCCAGTAGCTTAGGTTATGTCTCCTGCTCTCCATCTCACCTCTATTTATTTCATATGCAAATCTGGTAAGCATTCCATCTTCACCTTTATCAAAGTCATTGGAAAAGAGATAATTAACAGCATAAGGCCAAGCCCTGATCCTTGGGATCCTTACTCTACTGGATACCTTTTGCCAAGCTGACATTGAACCATTAACCATTCTTTGAGGGTTGTTGCTCAGGAAGTTCTGAATTCTTCCAATTGCAATTCCCTCTATCCTATTTCTCCCTATTTTTTTCTTCATGAAAATAGGGGATCAGGGAAAGCTTCTTAGTGTACATTGTGTAGATGGCACAGCTGAAGGAAGATAAGGATTTAAGTAGAGAGGAGAAAAGATTGCATTCCAGGTACAGCAGATGCCTTGCAAATGCAGAGAAGCAAGAGAGTTTGTGGAACATGTCATGGAAATCAAGAGAGGAAAAAATAATCGGGCAGGAATAAATGGTTGATAGTGTCAAAAAGTGCCATGGACTGAAAGAGGATAAGGTATAAGAAGAGACCTTTTGATAAATATTTTTTAAACTGGACTACGGTTTCATTGGTATCGGGAACCAGCGGAGGCATACCTCCATCAATCTTTCCCTTCCCCCTTGGGCCATAACATTATTGTGCACCTCTCTAATACTTTTGTCATGTAGCCAATGCAGAGTACCAATTTCTCTGTACCTTATAGCATTTCAGTTTCCTGCAGGGCACTGAGAGGTTAAAGTAACTTTCCCAGGGTGACTCAATCAGTATATGTCAGTGGTAGAACTTGAACCCAATTCTTCCTAACTTTGAAGCTGGCTTACTAGCCATTACACTATATTATCTCAAACCAAAAGTCATTGATATCTTTTTGGGATAGAATTTTCAATAGAATGGTGGGATAAAAAGACAGATCATAATGGTTTAAGAAATGAGAAAATGGAAGTAGCAAGAGTAGATAAAAAGAGTAGTGAAGGTAGATAAAAAGGAGGAGAGATATCAGATGGTAGTTTGAGGGAATAGCAAGGTCATGTAAAGTATTTTTTGGGGGGATGAGGAAGACCTAAGCACATTTATAGGCAGTGGAGAAGAAGCCATATTGAAAGAGATTGAAGGGGAAGCTAGGTGGCGCAGTGGATAGAGCACCGGCCCTGGAGTCAGGAGGACCTGAGTTCAAATCCGGCCTCAGACACTTAACACTTACTAGCTGTGTGACCCTGGGCAAGTCACTTAACCCCAATTGCCTCACTAAAAAAACAAAACAAAACAAAACAAAAAACAAAACAAAAAAAAAGAAAGAGATTGAAGAAGAAAGTTAGAGATTGTCCTAGCTTAAGACTAGTGAGTCAGCATATGGTCATGATATTGGTGAGAATGTGGGAACTATTCTCCCAGCTAGGCTGGGAGTTCTCCTTCCTTTTTGTCTGTTGAATTCCTACCCATTCTTTAGAAATCTAAATTAAATGCCATCCCACATAGTACTTTGTTTTGTGCTTCTCTAATGCTCTCGTCATGCTTGATGTACATTACATATTCTAGTTATCTGTCCCTATTGTCTTGTTCCAGCTCTAAGCTCTATGAGGGCAGGTACTATATCTCATCTAAATTTTATTTCTCCTATGGGATAAAAAACAGTGCTTTTATACACAGAAGGGAGATGACAAATATTTGTTTTCTGAAAAAAAATATGCAATACTACAATTTCAAGGTTGTCAAAAAGTCCGAACAAGGATGCTAAGTGCCTTGGGAAGACAGAATGGCAAAGGCTTTGGAATCATAGAGACATGAAATATTAGTGCTAGGGAGGATTCAGAGATCATTGAGTTTGGCCTCTTCATTTACAAATGAAGAAACTAGGGAGCAACTAGGTGGCACAGTGGATAGAGCACCGGCCCTGGATTCAGGAGGACCTGAGTTCAAATCTGGCCTCAGACACTTAACACTTACTAGCTGTGTGACCCTGGGCAAGTCACTTAACCCCAATTGCCTCACCAAAAAAACCCCAAAAACCAAACAAACAAAACAAATGAAGAAACTAAGGCCTAAGAAGGGAAGTGACTTTTCTAAAGTCATTCAGCAATGTAGTGGCAAGCTAGGACTACACTCATGACTCCTAAGTCAGTTCTTTTCCCACATGTAGTAGGCAGGCCTGTCTCAGCCCAATGCATTGTAGTTCAGGTTTGATAGTAGAATGGAATAAGACACTTATAAGTCATTCAACAACTAACAAAAAGAGGTTTATTAAGCCACAGTACAGAAAAGTAACTCAACAAGGATATTGAAGTTCTTGGCTTGGGCAGATATAGCTCCCTTGTTCACCATATGGAAATATGCTAGCATTAGTTTCCTGTTAGCTAGGCAGGCTGTGTTGGCCTTAGGATGGCCACCAAATCCAAAGGCCATTAACACTATGTGAGTAGTCTTTTGTTTGTTTGTTTGTTTTGGTGAGGCAGTTGGGGTTAAGTAACTTGCCCAGGGTCACACAGCTAGTAAGTGTTAAGTGTCTGAGACTGGATTTGAACTCAGGTCCTCTTGAATTCAGGGTTGGTGCTCTATCCATTGCATAACCTATCTGCCCCATGAGTAGTCTTTTTAAAGACCTTAGGTGATCAAGAAGCCATGTTAATATAGCCAGAGGCCTCTAGAAAGCTGCATTAATGGAGACATGACTTGAGCCTTGACATTAAGTTTTGGGAACAGCTTTCTTGCCTTTCAGGGAAATAATTAGCCTAGTCTACATAAGGTTGGGGTGAGGAGACACAGGTAGATAGTGATGCTATCACATCCCACTCTTCAGTCGCAAGGTCCTAAAGATGTTCCTGAGGATCTCCCACTATTCAAACGGCTTTAACTGGATAATTCTTATATCATGGATGAGAGAAGCTTGGCATAGACAGTACTTAGGGGGCGGTGGTGAAGGAAAACCCAAATTAAATTAACTAAAAAGAAAGCAGAAACAAAACCAAATAAAAATAATAGTCCCTTGAAGGAGTGACCAAAAATGTAGAAAAGAATGAAGACCATAAATCCCAGGCTTTGCCTCCTCTCCTTGGATGGACCTGCTCCCAGATATCAAAGATCTGGTCAATGTGGCAGGTTATGCCAAATCTTTGCAGTTCCCATTGAGTCTCCTGCTGTTAAACAGAGAGTGAACAAAAGCAGCACCATGAACATCAGGGCCACAGGGCAGATGATGACACCTTTGGCACAATCATATATTCTTCACCACGAGTCAGGGTCATTTGTAGAAGTCATAACCACCTTTTATGCAACTTGTACTGGGAGCTAAGTTGATACCAAGGCTCTCCCCATACCACTACCCACTTAGAGTTTCTTGGTCTACCTGCCCAAACCCTCCCTCTCTGGGAGCTCCATCAGGATCATGATACCATTTTTTCCCTTCTAGAGAACCCTACTGAAGGTCTGTTCTCTTCTTCTGGGATTTAGATAAGGACACCCCCTGAATCCAAGGATCCAGGATTGCCACAAAATGATATCAGGGATCTCTTTCAGGTGAATTTATAATTACCATATTTATGCAGAGGCAGCTGTCATTAGAAAGTGGAGCACCTTTCAAGGATTCTACCCCATGGTCCTTCAAGCCCTTTATGGGAAGGAGTTATCTGAATTATAACTGGGGAAAAGAGATGTGCCAATTGAGAAGGACCTAAGCTATTTCTCTAGTGTATATGAAGTCCCTCAGGTTGTTAAAGACATTGAAGTTTAAGTGATTATATACAGGGAGTGTAACTATGAAGGACCTGAGTCTACTGGAGCCATGCCTAGAAGCAGTCCAATATAGTCAGAACTGAGAAAGCATTGGACTGGAGAGACCTCATTCTTCCTATAGGATACTTGATTTGTAGCAGACAAACTCCCAAGAGGCAGGATGCCTGATCACTATAGTCAGGGACTTTATGACAAAGCTGTTGCTTCAAGAGTCTATTTCATCATTTAACAATGCCATCCTCATGAGGATGGTACATGAAGTGGAAAATCATGTGATATCGGCAAGCCCATTCTCTGACCTACTTAGTGATAAAGTGGGTTCCCTGATCTGAAGCAATGCTGCAAGGAGGTGGGGAGGAGATAAGGAAGGATGATATGTGCTGTGCAAACTTTGCTGGTGGGTTCCATGTTGACAGACTTGACTGACACAGTTATGCTATAATTTGAATAGGCAGCAACTGTAATAAGGGGAAATCTCTTGCCATAAGAGGGAATCAGGTAGCTAATATTATTAATTTGCCAGTCAGAGGCAGCTTAGAAAATCACATGAGATCATGCCATATTGTTTTTTCCAAAAATGGGCTCTCTGATTGGCATGAGTGATTTTATTGAAAAGAAGAAGCTTACTTCTCCTTGCTAAGTAGATCATATAGTTTCTTGCCTACCACAACATGGTGTCATAGCTTCCATGTTCAGTTTGGTGACCCACGCCTGAACCTCTGCTTTCTTATAAGGATATCAACCTACTTATTCAGTTTATCTGCAGTATGTGATGGTCACTGGCATGCCCCACAAGCAACTATATATGGTAAGAAGCTTCAGCAAAATTCCTTCATTGGCTCTAATTACCAACGGGAAGAATCCTTGATGGTCTAGTTCTCTCAGGGTTCCAGACCACTTGGCTAAGACCATAGTAACAGTATACATAAACATCTCATCTGCCTCAACCCTCAAGGCCTCTCATGTGTTAGTCATGTGGCCTGATGATCAGCCCACTTGGAGGGTTCCCAGGGCATCTTCCCACAGAGTATCCCTTGTTACCTGATTAATAACTACTTAAGTGCAGTTTTATATGCCTCTCATACAGAAGGTAAAGCACTTAGTAAACTAGGCAAAATTGCATTCCTTAGGATCCAGGTCCTTGTAGGAAGGAACCTATTCAGCTATCAGGGGAGACAAGATGTTGGGGCTTTGCTGGAGTCCTTAGTCTGTGGAATTCTCAACTTGTTAGTGAATGGTACTACCACCTGAATTTACCATTTCCAAAGAGAATGCTTAATGTCTACCCATTATGTTAATGGACCCATTTTGTAGCACCTAATTTGTAATAGGCAACTCTGGGTGAAGGGTGATGGCATGACTTTGTATAATCCACCCAGTAGCAGAAGTGTAACTGCTCAAAAAAAAAAAAAAAAAGGGAAGCATTTATAAAGCACCTACTATGTGCCAGGCACTGTGCTAAAAACTTTATAATTATTTCATTTGGTCCTCACAACAACCTTGAGAAACAGATGCTATTATAATCTCCATTTTATAAGTAGTGTAGACCAGATTTGAACTCAGGTCTTTCTGACTCTAGGCTCAGTGCTCTATCTACCATACCACCTAGCTGCCTTTAGTAACTGCTTTTCAAAAATGGCATTGAAGTGGCTGCTATGAAATTTCAAAGCTTTAGAAACTAGTGATTAGTCTGATTACCCCTAGGTGCCTGCAAAGAATCCAATCTTTGTCAACTGATACCTCCAAAACCATGGGTCCTATAGGCTCATAAGGATCTATGAGGAGAACCAAGGTTGTAACCTGTGCTGTGCCCTACTTGAAAGAGGAGACTTGAAGGTGACTCAGTAAATGGGGGCCATCGGTATATCTAGAAGGGAAATGTGAGTTTTCCAGAACCCCCAAAGTCTAATGATCATCTGGATTTCCTTTTTAGGTTGTGGGGAAATGATTATCAGTAGTTTATTATAAACTGTGCTCAGAATCCTCTGGGTTCTTCCCATACATTGCATTTTCCAAACCTGACTGATCAGTTTGGACCCTGTATTTTTTTAGGGTTGCTTCCCCTCCCCTCCTAGTCCTTCAAATGGACCACTATTTGATGAAGGGCCTCGGCCTTTGTGGTCTCATCTAACTAGATCAATATTATATCATAGATATAATAGTGTACATCAGAGGTATCAAATATACAGCCAGCACTACACCAAAGTGGGGCCTAGAACAGATTAAAATGTGCCTTGTATTCTTGGTACCCTCCTCTACTTTATAGGAACCATATTTAGGCATAAGGCCTCCAATCTACTCAAGGCCCTAAACCTTGGTCACCCAAGCTTCAGGAGAACTTTGGCCTTGGTCCTAGAGAGACTTGTTCCCCAAATCCCTCAAGTTTGCATCTAGAGATTGTATGGCTCAGAGATTTTAAGTAGGTAAGTAGCCTTAGAGGGTGCCTTAAATTTGGGGAGGGTTGAGTGGCCCTTATTACCATGGTCCTGGGTATCACAAGACTAGCATCCACATGAGCTGGTGACCATTTGCTTCTTTATCAACCCCATTTTTCAGAAGGCACACCCAAAGTTCCCTGTGGGATATGGTGTCATTATTCTCTCTCTAGCACTTTGCACAGTGCCTGGTACATATTAGGTACTTAATAAGTGTTTGTTTAACTCTGTCCACTTTGCACATTAGCAGATGTAGGGTCTCCTTCTACCATCTGCAGAGCAGCTATCTATACAGGCAGCTTTATTTGTCCCGATGGCTGCTGTTTGTCTGATCTCCTGGTTAAATTTCACCAGTTGATCCAGTCTGATCTATACCATATGGTTATGTGGTAGGGAAGACCCACAACAACAGTTGTGAAGTTAGATGGCTCAGTGGATACATTTCTGGGCTTGAAGTCAAGAAAACCTGAGTTCAAATCCAAACTTAGACTGTGTGACTTTGGGCAAGTCACATAACCTCTGTTTGCTTCAGTTCTCTCAAATGTAAAAACAGCATGTATCTCCTAGAATTATGAGGATCTAATGAAATAACATTTGTAAAGAGCCTGGCACACAGTAAGTGCTATTTAAATGATATCATTGGGGTAGGGCTTCAATCAGAAGGCAAGATCTATTTACCCTAAAGACAATTAGCTAGTTATAGGGTATGACAGTCAAATTACGCCCCCCCCCCCCCAATCTCACTCCCATCACCTTTCCATCCAATCCATCAAACTCATTTTCTTTAGAGACTTTACCCTTTTCCTTTCAGCTTCCTATCTGGGAAATGGCTGCAATATGAATTCATCTTTATGGGGCTAGGTATGGTGCAGCTCTCCAAGCCTATGGAACTCTATTTTTCTTTTTTTTTTCTTTTTTCTTTTGGTGAGGCAATTAGGGTTAAGTGACTTGCCCAGGGTTACACAACTAGTAAGTGTCAAGGGTCTGAGGCTGGATTTGAACTCAGGTCCTCCTGAATCCAGGGCCGGTGCTCTATCCACTGTGCCACCTAGCTGCCCCTATGGAACTCTACTAAAGATGTAAAGCGCTTTTTTGCTCAACTGGACCACTCTTTCAGTAGCTATCACTCTGGTGGTTCAGCAGGTAGCATTTTAAATTTCCCTGGCAAGACCCACATGTACAAAAATATTTATAGCTGATCTTTTTGTGGTGGCAAGGATTTGGAAATTGAGAGAATGCCCATCAATTGGGGAATGGCTGAAGTTGTGGTATATTTATGTAATGGAATACTATTGTGTTGTAAATAATGATGAGCAGGCGATTTTCAGAGAAACCTGGAAGGACTTGCATGAACTGATGCTGAGTAAAATGAACAGAACCAGGAGGACATTGTACACAGTATCGACAACCTTGTGTGTTGATCATCAGTGATAGACTTGGCCCTTCTCAGCAATACAATGGTTCAAGATAGTTCCAAAGGACTCGTGATGGAAAATGCTCTCCAAATCCAGAAAAAAAGAACTGTGGAATCTAGATGCAGATTGAGCCATACTATTTCTATGGTTTTTGTTTTTCTTTTTGGAGATTTTCCCTTTTTCTTCTGATTCTTCTTTCATAGCATAACTAATGCAGAAATATGTTTAATGGGATTGTACATATATAACCTATATAAGATTGATTGCTGTATTGGGGGAGGGAAGGGAGAAAAATTTGAAACTAGAAATCTTATAAAAACAAATGTTGAAAACTATCTCTACATGTAACTAGAAAATAATAAAATACTTTTATGATTAAAAAAAATTTCCCTCGCAAGCTTTTCAGTTTCTTGGTGGTGATATCATATCCTCACTCCCCTGTGGAGGAAATCACATTCTGGTGTGTAAAGATAAGCCTGTGACTTTCCTACCAACACTGAGGACTAAGTCTCATACTCACTTCTGCTTTTATTGTTATTGTTGTCTGGTTGTTTCAGTTGTGTGTGACTCTGTGATTCTATTTTGGGATTTTCTTGGCAAAGATATTGGAATGGTTTGCCATTTCCTTCTCCAGCTCATTTTGCAGGTGAGGAACTGAGGCAAACAGGGTTACCCAGGTCACCCAGTAGTAACTGTCTGAGGTCAAATGTGATCTCAGGTCTTCCAAGCTCAGCACTCTATCCACTGCACCACCTATCTGCCCAAACACCACCACCACCAATCTTTTTTTTTTTTTAATTTTTAATTTTATTATTTTTTTTTACGGGGCAATGGGGATTAAGTGACTTGCCCAGGGTCACACAGCTAGCAAGTGTCAAGTGTCTGAGGCCGGATTTGAACTCAGGTACTCCTGAATCCAGGGCCGGTGCTTTATCCACTTCGCCACCTAGCCGCCCCCACCAATCTATTTTTATGCTCCTATCTTATTGCTCTGATTTCAGGAGTTATCTACTGGAAATTGTATATCTCTCCAGTCAGTTCTTGCCTGTTACCTGTCAATCACCATTCCCATCAGCAGATTCCCTTCTACTTCTACTATTACTAACTTTATTAGCTGCCCTTGAGGTTTTTTTGATTGTTCTTTTAAAAATAGTTTTTCTTCTTAAATAATATTTTAATTTTCTCCAATTACATGTAAAAACAATTTTTAACATTGCTTTTTTGTTTTGTTTTGTTTTAGTGAGGCAATTGGGGTTAAGTGACTTGCCCAGGGTCACACAGCTAGTAAGTGTTAAGTGTCTGAGGCCGGATTTGAACTCAGGTACTCCTGACTCCAGGGTCCATGCTCTATCCACTGCGCCATCTAGCTGCCCCCTTAACCTTGCTTTTAAAAAAAAAGTTTTGAGTTCCAAATTCTATTCTTCCCTTTTTCCCTCCCCCCCCCTTCCTAAGACTGTAAGCTATTCTTGTGGGTTGTATATGTGCAAACACATAAAGTATATTTCCATATTAGTCATTTTGTAGAAGAAAACTTGAACCAAAAAAAAGAGATAAAGTGAAAAGTAGTTTGCTTCAGTCCGCATTCAGATGCTATGTGTTCTTTCTCTGCAGATAGGTGGATAGCATTTTTCATCATGAGTCCTTTGGGATTGTCTTGGATCATTGTATTGATTCTCAGCAATAGCTGTCATTCAGAGTTGTTCACATACAATATTGCTGTTGCTGTGTACAGTGTTTTCCTGGTTCTGCTCACTTCACTCTGTATCAGTTTATGTAAGTCTTTCCAGGTTTTTCTGAAATCATCCTGCTCATCATTTATTATAGCACGACAATATTCCATTATAATCATATACTTATTCATCCATTCCCCAATTGATAGGCATCTCCTCAATTTCCAATTCTTAGCCACCACAAAAAGAGCTGCTATAGATTGAGGTGTTCTTAAAAGCCAAGAGCTCTGCCTCTAATTGCTGAAGGGGCTAGGATAATTTGCTTTCATTCTTATTTTGGTGGCAGTCCAACTTTTTCAGATAGTCATCAACAACCAGTGAATGCTGGTTCTGCTGATTTTTTTTAGCGCTTCTTTCAGTACCCATGGAAGTTCTGCATCAGTAGAGGCCAGATCTTCATTCCAAAAAGTGGACTTTCTAAATACTACCAGAAGGATCCTTGCCACTGGGTGCCACAGTGCTATATCCAGCCATCCTACCATCCCGTCATCTATATTTTCAGTATCCTTCCCTCCTTTCAGTCATGATGTAAGCTACAATGACACCTCATTCCAGTTGCTCACTATATCAGTGGTAATAAGGAGACCTGACTTAAGTTGATCCCCTTGTGATTTAGGTCCAATATTAAAATGAAATGAGGCATTTGTACGTTATTCATCAGTTAACAAAAAGAGGTTTACTTAGCAATAGCATAAAAAGGTAGCTCAATAAGGACAACATGGCACTTAGCTTGTGATGTTGCATAGACATTTCTGCCATTTTTTATTTATAGGATCTTGGGCAAAGCTCTTCAACTCTCTGAGCCCTCAGTTTTCTCATCCATAAATGGGAAAGGAAAGATAATAGTTTTGCTCATCACCTAACAAGTTGTTGTGAGAATCCAGTGAGATAATCTATGTAATGTGGTTTATAAATGTAGATGGAAGCTATCATTATTGTTGTTGTTATGTCTTATTAACCTTCACTTAGGCAAGAGCTGAAATCTAATGCCTAGTTCTTGCATTTAAGCTAGTATTTTCTATCTTTGCTTGGAGGTAAATGAGTTATTCTAGGCTGGAGTTAATGTGCAGTGGAGACATGACATATCCTGCCTCAATCCTTTTTTTGACCCAGTCTCCGGACTGCTTGTGATTTGGTTGTCTTCTTACAGGGGAGGACAACAAAAATACCATGTTCAATGGAGGGCTTGGTTGGATAAATGGTTTCTGATTCATAGCTCACAGAATACTGAAGCTGAAGGGACATGAATGATCATTTAACACCACACCCCACTGGTGTTGTTTTTTTGGTAGTTGAGGAATCTGAAGTCCAAAGTCAGGAAGTGACTTCCTATGTCTCTACCCAGGGAGTTAATGGCAGATCTAAGACTCAAGTCCATGTTTATTAACTCCTGTTTCCCTCCTATAGCCACTACATTGTGTCTTAGAGTTTTCTGCCTTTTATGTGGTATTTACATAGCATAGTGCTTTGCATGCAAAAATTTAATCAATGCCTTATTCATTCATTCATTCATTCACTTACTTTTGCTCTGGAAGGATAAGAGCTTCTTAAACTTATAGGATATGAAAACTAGAATTTAGAATGTTAGATATGGAAGGAACCATAGATGTTGTCTAGTGTAGTTATCTCATTTTACAAAGAAGGAATTTAGCCTCAGAGAGGCTAAACTAGGGTTCAGTTTTCCTATTTCCTAGGCCAGTAGTCCTATTATGCCATGGTGTGGCAGAACAAATCACACTTCTTTATATGTTTTTCTTTGCACACATACATTCATTGAGAAGACCTAGAATGACCTTTTTTCCTTTTTTTTTCCTTTCCTGTACTGCTCTTCTTGACAGCTGTACTCAGTTGCCAAACTCGGGACTATATCACCCAGGGATTGGCTCCTATTGGGTCAGAAGGGAAAATAAAGACACCTGGCTCTTGTACTTCCTTCATTCTCTCTCTCTCTCTCTTTTTGTGGGGCAATGAGGGTTAAGTGACTTGTCCAGGGTCACACAGCCAGTAAGTGTCAAGTGTCTGAGGCTGGATTTGAACTCAAGGCCTCCTGAATCTAAGGCCAGTGCTTTATCCACTGTGCCACCTAGCTGCTTCTCTTCCTTCATTCTCAAAGAGGACCAATGACATCAGGAAGGTGATGTCTTAACTTGCAAGTGAATTTGAATTTAAGTAAAGCAGGGCTGTACAAAGTCATCAGCCTCACTCTCTCCTCCAGATCCATCGAGGTCCAATGGCAAAGACAAAAGCCAAGATGACTGGTGATGACCTAGGGTGCAGTGGGTGATCTTGACCTTTCTAAATTAAGGTCTTTATCAGGTCTGAGAGTCTTAGAGTTAATAGAGAATTACTGCAGTTCCCTGAATAGGAAAGTGACATGGTCAGATCTGAGCTTTTAGAAAACCACTTTGGCAGCAGTGTGGAGCATAAGTTGGAGACAGTAGAGAAATGTGACCGAGAGATAATTAGGAGGCTACTGCCGTAGTCCAGGTAAAGCATCATGAATGTCCGAACTAGAGTGTGTGAGTAGAGAGAAGGGCAGCAGATGGGGTAGATATGGAAGCAATGGATTGAATATGAAAATCTGAGTTGAGGGAGAGTGAGGAAACAGAGATGACACTAAGGTTGTGAACATGGATGACTGGAATGATGGTGGTATCCTTACCAGTAATAAGGAAATTTGGGAAAAGGATGGATTTGGGTAGGGGGGAAGGTCATGTAAGGTTTTTTGTAATTTGTCATAATTTATTGGTGCCTGCTCATCACATATATAAATGTGAGTTTTATTATCCTTTGAGGCAGCATTCCAATGCCCCCTTCTCTGACAGCCAGAAGGGATTTCTTATTGCTCTGAACCTAAGTAATGTTAAAAGATTTGTGGTATAAAAATCAGGGGACTTGGAGTCAGAAGAACTAACTCTGACACCTAGCTAGCTATTTAACCTTGGGCAAAACTCTTCATCTCCCTAAATTTCAATATCCAAATTTGCAACATGGCATAATAATAAGTATATATGTGCATATGTGGCTGAAATGAGATGAGATGTACATTGCTTTATAAACCATAAGGTATTATCTAAATATTAACTATTTTCACTATTATTTCTGCTTACTTTGTAAGCAATTAGATGGAATAGTGGATAGAACACTGCACCCAGGGTCAGGAAGACCTCGATGCAGCTTCAGACACTTAATAATAGTTGTTTAATCCTGAACAAATCTCTTTCCTCAGCTTGCCTCAATTTCCCATCTAGTAAGTGGAGATAATAATAGTACTTAACTCCTAGGATTATTATGAGGATAAAATGAGTTAATATTTGTAAAGCGCTTTGTGAACCTTAAAGTGTTAATAAAGCTAGTCATCATATTCTGATTTTGCTTTGTTAGATCATGTAACATGTAATATGTAAAAATGAGGCCCAGTGGCCTCAGGGACATACTGGTAAATGTTTAACAACAGGCATTCTGGGAAAAATGTACCCACAATATACTTTTTTTTGGGGGGGTGGGGCAATGAGGGTTAAATGACTTGCCCAGGGTCACAGAGCCAGTAAGTGTCAAGTGTCTGAGGCTGGATTTGAACTCAGGTCCTCCTGAATCCAGGGCCGGTGCTTTATCTACTGTGCCACCTAGCTGCCCCCACAATATACTTTTTTTTTTTTCAGGGCCATGGGGGGTTAAGTGACTTGCTCAGGGTCACAGAGCCACTAAGTGTCAAGTGTCTGAGGTCGGATTTGAACTCAGGTACTCCTGAATCCAGAGCTGGTATTTTATCTACTACGCCACGTAGCTGCCCCTTAGGCAATGAGGGTTAAGTGACTTGCCCAGGGTCACACAGCTTGTAAGCATCTGAGGCCAGATTTGAACTCAGGTCCTCCTGACTCTAAAATTCTTATTCTCCTTAATAAATGCTTAAAAGTCTAACTCTTGCTAAAACTTATAGTTTTTTGGTGAATACTCATTAGATATTTTAGACAGTATAGCTAGAGTTTTAGCCTTTCCAGAGGATTCCTAGGCTGAAACTGTTCTGCTATCAACCATACTCTAGAATTGAGGCAGTGTGCATGGTTCAACCAGAAGATTACTGGTGCTAGAGGCAGAGCCTCTGATGCTCACTGGCTGTGGGCTGTGTGACGTTGAGCAAATTATAACACTACCCTTTCCTCATCTATAAGATGAGGGGGATGGACTAGAGGGCCTCTGAGATCTTTTTCAGCTCTAGATCTAAGACTCAAAATATTTTTTAACATAAATGATTTTTTTTTTTGCTGGGGGAAACCCCGAAAACTTGAAAAAAATATCCAGCCATGTTCACATTTTGCTTTGTGACTGGCTTATAGGGTTGATAAAGAGAATATTTGAAATCCTCATTCTTTTTCCATTTCTCTGTTTGCTGGTAGTAGTCCAAAATCCAAGCAGATGGTTATAAACAAAGAGATCCATGGGAGTTAAAGGGGACAGGAAGGGAAAAAGAAGTAATAAGGTTTTTTTTTTGGGGGGGGGGGTTGGTAGTAGCGAGTTATAATAATGAAAAGGCTACTGGAATCAGGAGTCAG
The DNA here is from genome assembly GCF_019393635.1 of Dromiciops gliroides. Classification (NCBI taxonomy): domain Eukaryota; kingdom Metazoa; phylum Chordata; class Mammalia; order Microbiotheria; family Microbiotheriidae; genus Dromiciops; species Dromiciops gliroides. The sequence continues at coordinate 302,819,067 of NC_057862.1, read as the reverse complement.
AGGATCACGGTTTAGATCTGGATGGTCCCTTTGAGGCAACCTAGTCCAGCTACACAGTTGAGGAAAATTAGGTCCAGTACAAGGTTGTGCTATTATATGTTTATCCATTGACTTTCTGGGGGAGGGGGAGAAGTACCCACAACACACTTTTAAGTTTAACCTGCTTTACTAGCATTTTCTCCATCACTTTCTTAAGTCTACACAATCCACAAAACAATAAATAAAGCTTTTGCTGATTTTCTATGTGTATGTGCTCTCAATGAAAATTTAAGTTGATTCGCTAGCCAGTTGGAGTTGGCCTTGGGCATAACCCTGCCTGGGTGGTTAAGTGATTTGCTCAAGGTCAGCCTCCTAGATTCTAGTCCTGCTTCATCTACTTCTGTGACCTTGGGCAAGTTATTTCTCCTCTCTGGACCTTAAATGATCTTAACCAGTAGGATGAGGCGGCTAGCTTAGATGACTTCAAAGATCTCTCCCAGATCCAAAAGTCTGTAGTTCTGTGATTCCAGATTGCTCTGACCTTCTGTGATCTGTGTTCTCTGATTCTAGGGTCCCTTCCAGCTCTTACATTGTGTGGTTCTGTGACTCTGTAGTGTGGGAAGGCCTATCTGTGCCCTGGAGATAAGACCCTAGAAGTTTAAAACATCTACAAGCAGTGCTTCAGGCATCCCTCTCAGCTTCAGCTTTCTGGGTGGGGGGCTCTGCTCCCCTCTGGGCCCTTGCCTTTCTCTAACTGAGAAAGTCAGCCTCCTCATCACTTCCCTGTCTCTCTCTTACTTGGAAGCTATAAATGCAATTGCATTTTCTTCTGGCTAATGAGTTTGCTTGGCTAATCAGGGCTGCCATGTGACGTCAATGCCCATCAGCCCCTGGGACCTGAGGTGAGACACCTCTCTTCTGCTTGGTATTCTCCTTCCCTCCTCTCTCACCCCCACTCCCCCTCTTTGGAAAGTGAAGAAGAGTCTGAGGGACAAGTGCATTCATCCTGTTCTATTGCAAACCAGCAAGTTTTGCCGACATGAACTTCTTAGATAAAAGCACCTTTTGTACTGTATTAATGTAAAAGTTTCATTTAAAAGACACCAGCTGTGGTCCTAGTCAGGTTTATTCATTTGGGACCTTTACAGGGTCAACTTAATACTTGACTACTGCTTATTATCCCATCAGTCTTCAGGGACAACCCATGATCTAATTGCCCAGCATTTATGTTGCTTGGCAACCATAAATAGAGAATAATAATCCTTAAAGGGACAGTGTAGAATTTCATGCCCCTGCAGTGAAGTACACTTCATTTCCCAGAACACCCCGTATTTTTTAATTCAGTGAATAAAAATGTGTAATGAATAATTAATTATGTGCTTGGAGGCACAATAGCTGCCTACTTTTGAATATTCATCAGTGGCATTATTAATTCACTAGAAATCCCAAGGAGCAATGGGGTAAGCTTTTAGCTTAGCTGGAGGACTTAAAAGATAATTCTTTGCAACGTGAACAAACTTTTTTTAAACAGACTTTTCTGGGGAGACGATTTCTATTTAATTTTCCTCTTTTGCAAATGTTCACTGCTGTATGCTTGTCCACTCCATACATTAGAGGCAAGGAAGAAGGAGGGATGACTTTCTGGTTAAGTAGAGCAGAACTGACTGCCATTCACTTCCAGGAAAAGCAAAAAGAAGAGATCATGACATTTAGGGCAGTCATGCCACTGGAACTTTTCTGGGAGAGATGATGGCTAGAGAAATGTCCCTGCCATTGCCAATTTGCTTTTATGGGACATTAGAATTTTGGAACCATAGAATGTCAGAGCTGGACCTTAGGAGAGCACAACATAGAATAAAAGTGCAGTTAGTTCTTCCTCCTCTCATTGTGAGTAGGGCCTACTAAGGTTTCCCCTTTGTGTTGCTTCCACTGCTGTTGTTTTTATCTTTTTGGTCATCTCAGGCTTTTCTTATTCCAGCTGACCTAAAAGTGTTTTTTTTTTTTAGCAAAGTTAATGTGAATAGTAAGAAGCAGATAACTTTCTTATGAGTGCATTAAAACTTTATAATTAATATACATGCTTTATTTGGTTTATCAGGTTAGAGCAAAACTCAAGTTCAAGAATTTATAAAAAATTGGTACTCAGTAAACTAATATGAGCATCAGTGTTATTACTATGTGGTACAGCAATCAGGCAAAACCACAAGCATATACATGTGTACACATACAATATGCCAATACAAACAGAGATTTGGCCACACTCAGGACCTGGGTCACTCACTTGAGAGAGAAAGGTTCTATGGCAAAGATCTTGTTGGGAATACACATTTAGAATACCAAGATAGTAAATTGTATACCTTAAAGGTTAACATGGTTGATAACAGATAATCAATGCCAGATATGGGAGGGGAGAATCCTAATCAGAACCAGATATATGGGGAAATTCCCTGGCTACTAATTGATACCAGACTCCTGTGGGGAACTTTCCTAATTGGTACCAGAAATTGGGTTAGGGTCTGAATCTGTAATGGAGGATTTCAGAAATGGGTATTGGCCCACACCTGTGGCAGTCATCAGGGAGCCTTGTCCAATCAGGAACTTCAATTGTTTATATATTTGATTAAGGGTCAGAATGAGTCAGGACAGTGGAAAAGTACAGGCTATCTGTCATTGCTTATATGTTTATAGTTATCAAGACCACTTAGTCTAAGGGACTCCACACTGGAGTCCTATTACTTATAACTACAACATCAAACAATATATTTCAAATATCATAATTGTCCCAATGCACTCACATTGTTGTCCCTTATAATAGCACTGGGAGGTAGGTAAGACAGGGACTGTTACTCCCATTTAAGGGCCTCAAGATCATTCTTTAATGAGGATTGATTGAGGGGAAGAAATTGAGAATGTTTAGATCTGAGTGGCAATCTGAAAATTTCTTGGTCTAAGGCATCCTTTACACCCTTAACTACTATTGAGGACCCCATAACACTCTTTTTTTCCCCCAGGGCAATGAGGGTTAAGTGACCTGCCTAGGGTCACAAAAGTATCTGAAGTCAGATTTGAACTCAGGTCCTCCTGAATCCAGGGCCAGTGCTTTATCCACTGTGCCACCTAGCTGCACCACCCCCCCAGCACTCTTAAAATTATTCAGGACACCAAAGAACTTTTGTTTATGGAGGTTACATCTATCGATATTTACCATATTAGAAATTATAAATGTTAAAATGTTTATTAATTTATTTTAAATACAAATAAACCTATTACATATTAACAAATCATTCTATGAAAAATAATTGTATTTTCAAAAAAATTATTGAGAAGAGTGGCATTGTTTTACATATTTTCACAAATCTCTTTTACTATCTGGCAGATTCTCATATCTGTTTTTGCATCCAATCTGTTGTGAAAATCTGCTTTAGTTGAGGTGTATGAAAGAAATCCAGCCTCACACAGATATAAAGTTGGAAAAGGGAGGAATATTTTGATAGGAAAATAACATCTTAGTATTATTTTTAAAATAGTTTTGGCCTTTCAGACTCTGGGGTCTCCCAGGGGTTTTCACACCACACCTTGAGAACCACTGGCTTAGAGAAGACTTGGGGGGTGGGGGCAGGGCGTGGCATAATTGCTATGTTTATGTATTAGAAGACTAGTGAGTGGTAGAGCAAGTAGACTTGTTTTGTTTGACTTGAGGACAATTAAGAATAGAAGTTGGGTAGAAGTTTCAGGAAGACAGATTTAGCCTTGACCTAAGGAAAAAAGCCTATCAACTAATTATAGCTTTCCCAAAGTGTAATGGGTTGCTTGGCAGATCCTGGGATCCCCATCATTAGAGATCTTCCAGCAAAGGCTGATTGAATGCTTATTGGGGATGCGGTAGAAGGGATTCTTGTTCAGGGATGAGTTAGAGTAAATAGTATCCAGGTTTCTTCCCACTTTGAGATTATCTAATTTTTAAACATAAGGAAAATGGCCCCAGAGTGCTTAAGCCAGGTTATTCCAGGTTAATAGCAAGTTAATAGTTAATTAAAGAGTGGGGACTCAAACCCAGGTCCTTTGGGCCCTTTGTTCAATGTTCTTTCCACTGCAGTGGGGTGCCTCTCCTTCTTTTTTTGGTAGATTCCTGATGTATTCAATTTTAAGAAGAGCAATAACAGTAAACACATGACAACAGGTTAATTTAAGGTTATTTTTGTTCAGCAATTCAAACTTTTGTTCAACTTATTATAAAGTAGGATAAGGGGCCTCTACAACTATTTATTGTAGGGCCTTACATCCATTAGATTACCTCTTTTCTTAGGTGGAGATTCAAAGTACTATTTATATTTACCTTTTTCTCTTAGGAGTATAAAATTGTGCTAATAATGACAATAACAAAGCAAGTTCCAAAAAGCAAGTCAGCCCTACTGAGCCAGGCTAGTTTTTGTTTTTGTTTTTCCCCTCATTTTCTTCTATTCAAGTAAGGGAGCAGATAAGTCATGAATAATGAATAAGGAGATAAGAGAACTGAAACTGGGAAAACAATTTACTGCAAAATATTTGCATATTTTATTAAAAGAAACTGTGCATAAAGCCCACAACAGGGTAGGATGATTTGTATTTTGATTTGATTTGTATACATTGTCCTTTTAGGAGGAGTGATGCAAGATACTCATCACTGCTTGACTATGTTTTCTTTTTTTCCAGTTGTGGATTCTTTTTTTAATTTTAATTTTTTAAAAATTACCTTTTGTGACAAGTTTCTTGAACTTTGAAGTAGCTGGTCCCTGATAAAAATCCCAGAGATGGTTCTATAACGTATGGAATTTGGAAATTCTCTTCTGAGGAAGAATGAAGAAACCTTCTTAGTCATCAGGGCTTCATTACTTGGCTATGGCTCATCTCCTCCCTGAATATTTGTTCTCCCCAGACTGATGATCCAGCTGGATAGTTTCTAGTTCTTTGTCATCCCCCATATCAAAATGGTCCGTCTTCTGCACAGGTGAGGACAGCATGGGATGATGGCATAAATCGATGTGCTGAGCCCTGGCTGACAAGAATTTGTTTAGAATGACAAATCAATGTTCAGAGACATTACAGAGCTTGGGGTGGGGCAGTAAACACCCCAGTCCTGTAATCTGGGGGTGGTATCTGGGGAATGTCCAACTGTCATTAGACACATCAAATTGGATATCCTGTAGACATATTAAACTCAATATATACAAAGCTGACCTTCTAATCTTTCCCCTCAAACCCTGTGTTCTTCCAACCTTTTCGATTACTTTCAAGGATACCACCATCCTCCTAGTCCCCTAGGCTCACAACCTAGGTATTAATTATCCTTGATTCCTCATTATTTCTCACGTCCCACCTCCATATCCAATATATTGCCAAGGCCTATCAATTTTACCCTTGTAACATTTCTTGAATTTACTCCCTTTTCTTCTTTGACATACTACCACCCTGGTTCAGGCCGTCATCTCCTTACACCTGGACTATATTGGATTAGCTTGCTGGTTGGTCTGCCTGCTCCTAGTCTCTTCTCTCTCCAGTCTATCCTCCACTCAGTGGCCAAAGTTATTTTCCTAAAGTGCAGGTCTGACCTTTCACCCTGCTTCCCACAACCTCCTCTTCTTCTTCTTCTTCTTCTTCTTCTTCTTCTTCTTCTTCTTCTTCTTCTTCTTCTTCTTCTTCTTCTTCTTCTTCTTCTTCTCCTTCATCTTCATCTTCTTTTTTGTAACAAACATTTTTATTTGTAGTTTTGGGTTACAATTTTTATCCCTTCTTCCCTCCCTCTTCTTCCCCCTCCCTGAGGCAGCAAGGAATCAGTTATGGGCTATGCATGTATGATTATGTAAGATATTACCATATTTGTCACTTTGTACAAGAAAACTTGATTAAAAGAAAAGAAATGAAAGAAAGTGAAAAATAGCATGCTTCAGTCTGTTCCTTCAATATCAGTTCCTTCTTTGGAGGTGGATAGTATGTTTCATCAATAGTAGACTCTGACAAAATAAAATTTAGCTCCCCACTGATTTCCAGAGCTAAAGCCCAGCAAACAAGCTGTGCCTTGAGCTTGGCAGGACAACAATCCTTTTCGATCACCCTCTGGATGTTCTCACCCTCTGGGCTAGTCACATAATTCACCAGGTGTACTCTGATCAAAGACAGACACTAGACAAACTCAGGGAGTCCTACAATGAATCAAACTTGTCACATGCTTGTTGCTCCCTCATTGTCAGGGCTACAGCTTACTGGGCGGCCTCTAGCATAAGTATTGAGATCTCCCCACACTACCTCAGCTCCCCTCAGTAAGGGTGGGGCCCCAGCACACATGTCTATAGCTCCTCCTTGCTTGCAAGCCTTTTTCTTCACTTTGGTCTGGTTTACATGTTCTAGCTGAAACCCTACTTTCTAACCAGAAGCCTTTCCCAATTCCTATGTTGGTTATTTCCTATTTATCTTGTTAATATCTTGTTTGTGTATAGTTGTTTGCATGTTGTCTCCCCAATTACATTGTGAGCTTCTAGAAAGCAGGGACTGTTGTGACCTTTCTTTGTGTGCCTAGTGCTTAGCACAGGGCCTAGCACTCAGCAGGTGCTTAATAAATGTTTATTGACTGACTGGGCTTCTCAATAGTGACTCAGGAAGAGAATGGATAAGGAAAGAAATGGAGATTTCTTTAACCCCTGCTAGGAATGATTTAATATTTCTATAAGCAAAATTAATTTGTAAATTTTTATCTTCCTGTCCTACTAAAGGGCAGGATTGCCTTTTTCCAATTCCTCCAAACAAATCCTTCCCCACACCACCATATTTTGCCCACAATCATTTGATCATTTGTGCCATATCCCACCTTTAGGGGGACCTTGGTTTTCATTTTAACTTTATTTTACCTGGTTCCAATTGTTGTGGGTTGCGGGTGGGATGAAGAGGGTAACCATCATTTTCCTTCCATCTCTACCAGTCTAGAAATGACTCTTGGTCCCAGAGGTGTTTGAAATAGCCCTGGTTCAGGCTTACATTAATAAATTTACCATGAAATATATCCATCCAGGAAACTAAAGCCAGGGATTAAAGCATTCATACAAATTGCACCTATTTGACTTCCATCCAATTCAACAAATAATAGCTTACATTTCTCTAGTGGTTTTAAGCTTACAAAGGTTTTCCTCATAACAACAAACATTTATTAAACATCTATTATGTGTAAGACTCTCTGCTAGTTTTGGGGGGAATGCAAAGACGCAGATTCTATCCTCAAGGGGTTTATAGTCTAGTAGGAGAAGAGAAGACTGTAATACCAAACAGAACATAAATGCGCTTGTAGGGAGCCTGAAAGGGACAAAGTGTTATGAAGATATTTTGGAGGAAAAGTCACTTCCAGGTGGAGTTAGCCAAGAAAATTTCATGGAGGAGTGGCAATGTGGTTAGGTCTTGAAGGATTGTGAGGGTTTCATGGGGAGATATTAATGGAGGACCAAAGGTTCAGTGTCCAGGAAAGCAGAGAGAAGTATCTGGATATTAGATATTAGACACAAGATTTGTAGCAAGGTTTTGAGGAGACTGACTCCTCTGAGGGCAGAGAGAGAAGCTTCTCAGAGTCTAGTTCATTCCTCTCCAGGCTTTACTCCTGACTCTCCCATGGACTGTCTACGATGCCCCAGAAATTTCTCTAAGAAGATTACTCTAGCCCTGGGCTTCATCCATTGGAAGTACCTTCTGCCTCTGTGGGCCCTCCTTCTGATTGTCTAGGTACTTTTGGAACTTCATTTCAATGAGACTACCCTGGCTACCCTTGTCTTCATTCCTCTCCAGGCTACAATCCTGACTCTTCAGGTTTTTTTCTACAATACCCTCATGCTAAATACTTTCATCTCAATTCTTCCTTCCACCCTGCCTTGAGGCCAGGAATTGTCTTTCTACTTGTATTTATATTCCCAGTATACTCTTAGCACACTACCAGGTACCCAGTAAGTGCTTAATAAATGCTTATGGACTTAGTTACATAAATTTTGGGGAAATGTCCCAAATGGTTCCAGTGTTCATTTGGGAGCAACTGAGAGGCTATCATGAGGAGATGTGAACCACAACACAGGGAGAGGAGGGGACCCTGAGAGCATGACTCAAGAGGGAGAGAGAAGCTCTGGGAGGGAGAGGGCCCCTGTTGCCCCTGGCAAGGCAGGTCCACATACATAGACTCGAGATATGCTTGAGGGGCAGAGGAAAGAGGGGCTGCTGGCCATGGCTGGTGTGGAGCCCAATTAGACTCCATAGTGGCAGTGGCTGGCTTCTTCAACCATTGAGACAGATGGGACAAGAGAGGCTGAATCAGGGGGTGTGTCCGATTGATGGTGAACTTGCCCCTGACTGAGAATTCATGCAGATGATGAAGAGCCTCTTTCCTCTTTCTATCTCCCTTTTTGTCTGAAATAATGGATGTCTGATCTAGGGTTTTTTCCCTGTTCTTTATAATAGTTTACTTGCTGTTTTAATTAGTATCCTAGCTAGCCTGTTTAGATAAAAATAAAGGATCCTGGCTTCTTGGTGGTGTGTTTCATTATCAGGAAAGGGAGGTAGAAAGTGAGCAGTGACTAGTATGTGATATAGATGTATGTGTGTATATTCACACACAATACATATACATATATACATACATATATATGCATTTATACACACATATGCATGTACACACAAAAAGATCAGAGGCTCAAACCCTCAATCTAAGGTGCTAAGCTTCTATCTTGGATGGGGCTTGGAAACAAATGTAATTTTAATGATATTAATTTGTTAATTTTTATAAATATTTCAAAGTATGTAAAGCTGGATCTGGGATTCTTTTTTGTCCTGAGGTGTCATTGCTGTATGGTAGAGGGCTGAGTTATTGGGTAACATTGTCTCCTCTACTATTTCTTCCCCTCCTCCTTTCCCCCCCTCATGGACAGAAAAAATTCTCTGGAATGGTAGAGTCAAGGCCCATGACTAGAGAGTAGAAATTGGCCAGTGAATGGATAAAGGGAGTGTCTGGATCCACTCGCTAATGCCTACATTCCAAAGGTGGGTGCCAGAGGAGGGATTAAGTGCCTCTTGCTTTTGCCATTACCTTCATCTTCCAAGTTCAGATAGTAAATCTAGACACACTAGAGATAAAATAAGTGAGTGGATCTCATTCTATTCCTATCTTCAGTCCCCAATCTGACAATTAGCTACAGTAGCTAATCTCAAAAAATTAGACAAGAGAGTTGTCAAAAAGAAAAAAAAAAACCCACAAAACTTACCTTCAGCACCAAGGAAAGCAAGAATAATTTTGCTGTGAGCTTCAGAGAGCATTTTAGGTTTGTGTTTCTGCTACTTCTCCTCAATATCTGTGGCTCCAAGGATTTTCTCTGGCTGTCCCCCATGGCTGGAATTCTCTTCTGCTGCATTGCTGCTTCCCTGACTTCCTTCAAGTCTCAACTAAAATCCTATCTTCTCCAGGAAGCCTTTTCCAACCCCTCTTTTTTTTTTTTAAGTGAGGCAATTGGGGTTAAGTGACTTTCCCAGGGTCACACAGCTAGTAAGTGTTAAGTGTGAGGCCGGATTTGAACTCAGGTACTCCTGACTCCAGGGCTGGTGCTTTATCCACTGTGCCACCTAGCTGCCCCTTTCCAACCCCTCTTAATTCTAGTGACTTTCCTCTTTTAATCATTTCCTATTTATTCTATACATAGCACACTTGTAAATATTTGTTTGCTTATTATCTCTCCCATTAGATTGTGAGCTCCTTGAAGGCAGGGACTGTCTTTTGCCTGTTTTATGTGCCAAGCGTTTAGCACAGCGTCTGGTATGTAATGCTTATTGACTGAGAGCTGCACACTGTGAGTTGGTAGCTGTCCTAGAATAGAAAGAGAAAAACAGGAAAGCATTTCTCCTCTGCAGGTTATAAGGGAGAAAAAAAGCATTTCAAGAAAGAATGGGAAAAATTATTTAAAAAGAAAATTTAAAAATTAAGTAAGAAGCTAGAAGAGAATTCTCACCTGTACAAGTTTGGAAGATGGAAGAACATGGCAGAGAGAACAAAGGCAATAGGACCACTGAACAAAGAGAGCTTTATAATAGGCATGAGATTTTTTCTGTAAACAGTAGTAAGGATTGGTGAGGGGGACCATACCTGCAGAAAGCAGATTCTTGTGCTCTAAGGACTGCTGATTGGATTCATGGGAGGAATTAGAAGTGACTCATTGGAAGAGATGTCATCCAATAAGGATTTTTTTTTTTGTGGGGGCAATGAGAGTTAAGTGACTTACCCAGGGTCACACAGCTAGTATGTGTCAAGTGTCTGAGGCTGGATTTGAACTCAGGTCCTCCTGAATCCAGGGCCACCTAGTTGCCCCTGTTAAATAATGATTGAAGGGATGGTTGTTGACTCTCTGCTGAGGGAGAATACTTAGGCAGCTATTTCTTTGCTTGGAGTCAGAATAATCCTTAATTTTATTGGAACTTTAAGGTTTGTAAAGCACTTTGCTCAACATCAACCCTGTGAGGTAGGTTAGTGTGATTATGATTAGCCTCATTTTTAAGATGAAGAAACAGTCTTAGAGAGGTAAAGCTACTTGTCCATGAGCATGCCTACTGCTAGTAAAGGGCCTGAGGTGGAATTCAAACCTCAGTCTACTGATACAGAGTCTGGGTGCTCCAGCCATTATACAAGGCTACCTCCATACATAAAACACTTATGTTGCATCCCTCATTAGTTATTTGACCTTGATGAGGGGATGTCACTTCATCTCTCTTCATCATTTCCCCACAGCTGCTTTGCTTGGTTGTGACTTCAGGGACAGTACTGCTTTCCCCTGGATAAGCTCATCACCAGGAATCTCATCATCACAGAGACTGCTTCACCTTTGGTACTCGACATTTCCTCAGTTGCCTCTCCCTTCTGTTTGGAGCCTTAGAGGGGAGAACAAAAAACTCCTTCCACCGCCTCCCTTTATAGAGGCAGAAGGCAGAGTCCATTTTTCAAATTTCTTTTCTATATTATTTTTGTCCATTGTAAGCTCTTTGAAGGCCAGGACTGTCTTATCTTATTGTCATTTGTATTCCCAGCACCACTTAGCCACAGTGCCTGGCACCTGGTAGGATGCTTAATTTTTATTCCCCATTGATTCTGAGTCATAGTTTACTCATATGTAAAATGAAGGGGGAAAAATACACCTCTTCCGATATCCAGGCTATGGTGTTGATAAAATGAAATGTTAGTAAATTTTTTTTTAAACCATAGAGAATTATAAAAATTGACTACTTTATGAGAACAGGTTTTGAGTAGTAGGAAGAGCTTTGGATTTAAAGTCTCAAGGACCTGAATTCAAACAGAAACATAGCTACTTCACCTCTGTGATTCTGGGTAAACCTTTACAGGTCTCAGTTTCCTCTTGTCTAAGATAAGGAGATTGGTCCCTGGTTCAACTCTAAATCCTATGGTCCAGTACATCAGTGATTTATAAATTAATTTTGTGAGTACTTCTTCTACTCATAAATTTTAAACCACTTTCATGCCTTTCAATCAGTCAGTCAGTCAACTAGTATTTATTAAGTGACTACTATGTACCAGGTACTGTGCTAAGAGCTGAGGATACAAAGAAAGGTAAAAGACAGTCCTTGCTCTCAAGGAGCTCTCAGTCTACTTTAGTAAATGAACTGATGTGGTTAAAAAAAATCATCTATAGGCAAAAATTCTGGTGATGAATCTCTCCAAACTTAGACTAATCCTCAGATGACAGGCACTTAGTTTATTGTCAGGCACCTCATCCCAAGCCTTCCCAGATTGAGTTCCTGCCAGAGCTTGTTCTTTGCTGCTATAACTTTTGAATAGATAGGGTCATCTCCTCACCTTACCAAGGCAAGGAAAGAAAACATGAAGAAAATTATTACCATTTTATTAGTTATTTATACCTTAAAAATTCTGTATCTTCTGCTCCTAGTAATAATAGCTAGTACTTGTATAAGGCTTTAAGGTTTGCAAAGCATTTTGAAAATATTTCATTTTATCTTCATATCAACCCTAGAAGTTAGGTGCCATTATTATTCTCATTTCAAAGATAAGAAAATTGAAACAAAAAGAGGTTAAGTGATTTGCCCAGGGTCACACAAATAGTAAGCATCAGAGGTGAAATTTGAACCCAGGTCTTCTTGACTCTAGACCCAGCAGTCTATCCACTAAATCACCTGGCTGCTTAGTTACAGGTGATGGTTGAAGTCCTGGGAGCATTTGAGATGGCTAAGGAAGAGATTGTAGAAAAATGATTAGCCATGAAAGGAGACAGACAAGATGCAGGCAGGAAAAATGATAATATCATGTCATGGAAGCCAAGGACATTTAGAAGGAAAGGGTGGTTAATGATACCAAATGCTGCAGAGAAGTCAAGAAAGATGAAGATTGGCTTTTGAAAGAGTAGTTTCTAGTAGAGTAATGAGGGTGAGGGGAGAAGTGATATTACAAGGGTCAAGGACTACTCTTTCAAGTAGAATGATGGGATTAGTAGCCTTAAGGGGTAGCAGTGTCAAGGTAAAGTTTTTTTTTCTGTCATTATTTTTTTATTTTTTATTTCTGCATTAGTCATATTGTGACAGAATAGTCAGAGCACAAGGGAAAACAAGGGGAAAACCTCAAAAAAGAAGAAAAAAGAAACCAGCCCCAAAGTATAAACAGTATGGTTCAATCTTCATTCCTAAACCACAGTTCTTTTTTTCTGGATATTGAGAACATTTTCTATTATGAAGTTCCTTGAAATTGTTTTGGACCATTGCATTGCTAAAAAGAGCCAAGTCTATCACCATTGTTCATCACACAATGTTGCTGTTACTCTATACAATGTTCTCCTGGTTCTGCTCCTCTCAGTCAGCATCAGTTCATGTAAGTCCTTCCAGGTTTCTCTGAACTCCTTCTGCTCATGATTACTTTTCACATTGATTTTTATTTTTATTTTATTTATTTATTTATTGGGGGGTGAGGCAATTGGGGTTAAGGGACTTGTCCAGGGTCACACAGCTAGTAAGTGTCAAGTATCTGAGGTCAGATTTGAACTCAGGTCCTCCCAAATCCAGGGCCAGTGCTCTATCCACCTAGCTGCTCCTCACTTTGATTTTTTAAAAAAACTTTGCATTCTAAATTTTCTTCTTCCCTTCCTCCTCATCCCTCCCTATGAAATCCAGCAATTAAATATAAGTCATGCATGTTCAGTTAAACAAAACATCTTCTCATTAGGTTGTGAAAGAAAATAGACAAAATACCTTTAGAAAGAGAAGCTAACAAATAAAATTATACTTCAATCTGTATTCAGATGCCATCTGTTGGTTTGCATTTTTCATACATCCTGATAGCATCCTGCTCATCATTTCTTTCACAGTTACTATTGCTAACTGTATTACCCTCCATCTTAAAGGTAAAGTTGGTAGGCAGGCAGAAGGGAAGGCTCCATTATTGCAAAAAAGACTGAAGATGCCTGGGGTGGGGGTGGTGATTGAGGGAACAAGATTCTGGTAGATGTGGGAGGGGATAAAATTGATGGCATAGGTGGAGAGGTTTGCTAAAGTGGGAAAGAGAGAAGGTGGGAGGGTTCCTCTGGCACTGAAGGGAAGAAGATGGTGAGAGAAGAAACAGCGGGGTTTTGAGATATGGAGGAAAGTTGAGGAAACTTCCATAAGCTGATTTCTCTCTACTCAGTAATGTAGGAGTATATTACAAGGTCATCTGCTGAAAGCGAAGGAGATAGAGATAGACTTGGGAGTTTGAAGAAAGAGGAAAAAGCTTGGAACAACTGTTATAGAAGATGTAATATGGAGTGTACAAGTGAATGAGAGAATTTTGGCCAATGCTAAAATATGGTAGAAAAAGTACTAGACTTTGAAGTCAGAGGATCTGGGCTCATTACTTGTAACCTTAGGCAATTCACCTAATCTTTTTGGGCCTCAGCCTATTAATCTACAAAATGAATACTTTGGAAATGATGATCTCAAGGTTCCCTTCCATCTCTAAACTGGGAGAAAGGAATAAGCATTTATATTGCGCCTACTACCGGGCAGGCACTGTGCTAAATGCTTTTACATATATCACTCGTTTGATCTTCACAACAACCCTGGGTGGTAGGTGCTATTATTATCCCCATTTTACAGTTGAGGAAACGGAGGTAAACAGAGGTTAAGTGACTTGCCCAAAGTCATGAAGCTAGGAAAATGTCTGATGCTATATTTGAACTCAGGTCTTTCTAACACCAAGCCCTGTGCTTAATCCATTGTGCCATCAGCTGCTTCCAAATCTATGATTCTATGTTTCTCTGATAATTTACCAAGATAAATTAGATAACACGAATTTGTAGTGGCCCTGGTTGCCATGGTCTTATAACTGTCTCTAGCAACACTAGGTAGATGAAAAGAAGAGTGGAGACATTGGAATGCAGATGTTATAGGGGATTAGCCTAGCAGCTAAGGTTGAAGATCAAAAGGAGAAGGCACTCTATAGTGGTGATGAGCCATTCATTGAAATGACTCACCACGGGTTCCTAGCTGAATAGGGAGATAAACGTATTCAGAGGGGAATGATGGATTAGGGGAATAGGGACTGAACATTAGACTGGGGGTGAACAGTAGGTTTGATCAGAATGAGAGAGTAGAAGTAGAAAGACAGGGTTTTTGTTTAAAGAGGGACATTTTGAATAAATTTAAATCTTGGATAAGGAATAATTTTGATGTATGGTAATGCTTATGGTGACTAAAGAGAAGTAGAAGTGAAGGTTGTTGGAGTTGAACAGTAAGGCCAGGGAGCCAGGAAGGTCAATCACTGCATGTTGAAGTAATTGAGGTTAAGAGAAAAATTGGGTCATATACTGAAGTTATTTCCGGGGATTGGAAGTATGTTCTGGAAGTAGGCAGATGATAGTGATAAATGGGTAGAAACTCCTGTTCAAGAAGTTACTGAGATGGTGATAAAACCATTTGTAAGTGGTGATGGTGGGTAAGGATAAAGGATGTCCTTATTGGAGAGAATTTCTAGGGATGCATTGTTGTCAGAAGGAAATTAATTTTCAGTTTTAACAAGGTGATGGAAGGAATAATGATAGAATAGAAAATTATTTTGGGCAGGTATTCACAATACATCAGTGGTTCCACAGGCACCACAGAAAAGGTAAACAGAAAGGAAGTAAAGGTAGAAATGTACTTGGGGAAGAATCAGAACTCACAAGGGATGAGAATATGGAGAGAAGATATGACTCCTGAGATAGTATTTGGGAATAAAGGGAAATAGGATGCTGGGAAAGCAGTCTAGAGGAGAATGTCTTTCAGAGTCTAATAGAGGCACAATTGAGAAAACAGGAAAGAAGGTACTGTCAAGGATGAATATGCTACTGACATTGCATTGGAGTTATCATTTCCTACTCCTTAGGTATTCTCTGAGTTCAAGAACCTAGGCAGCTTATGTCACAGGCTATTAAGAATTGTTTCCTCCAGGAATATGGACATTCAGGGAAAGTTATTCAGGTAACTAGATTCTTTGGTGTTGCCCTACTATTCCATGCAGGGAAACCACCCAACTTTTCTACCTTCAAACACATGCTGCTCTGTTTCTGCAGATGGGCTGACTCAAATAATGATCCAGAGGGTGACCTGAACTTACTTTTGTAGGCTTGTCAGAAGGCAGCCTCAGAGTGAAACTTATTAAAGCTATTGCTAACAATGGTTGCCTTTCTATTCTCACAGATCAATTGTGGTATCAGTGGTTTTAAGACAAGATTTGGAAAGCCTTAAATAGTTGAGTTTTGTCATGTATAGAACTAACCAGCCTCCAAGTTCCAATGGGAATGTTGACCCATAATTTACACAAATTTGATTCCCTGGGTTTTTTTTTTTTTTTTTTTACTATGGATAGCAGCTTCAATGACTTCAGGTGATGGTGTATGGGTGAGTGTAGTACACCCACGTATGACTTGTTTTCCTCACTAGAAAGCCAGACTCTGGAGTTGAGAGCACATATAACCTGCCTCACATTCTCCTTAGTTACTTGTGCTGATCTGGGCATACAGCAGGCTACAAGAGTCTGGGATTTGAAAACAGGTCTGGGAATAGTAATTTAGATACAGTGGCCAAGCTCAGAAGCTTGGGTTTCAGTTGTCTTTGATACCATAGAAGCTGTGGTAGCATAAATTTCTGTAAGTTATGTCAGGGAAAATTTAGCTTTAAGCTAAAAATACTGCCAGCCAGTATTCACTGTAGTGAATGCAAACAGAATGAAATGTTCTTTTCTTGGAACAAGCAAGAGCCTCCAACTTGTCTGAATTGGTGCCTCTGATTTACTGATGTCACTTTAGAGAGTTCCATAGATCAGGTCAGGTCAGATCTTTATTGCTTTGGGCCAAAGCCTGTTGCAAAATCACAGTTACATGAAGCCAGAGGGGATGTATAAATCACAGGAACTTGCTGGGAGTGAATTATAAAGTAAGCGTTTAATTGGTTGCTGCAGTCCCTGACATGAAGTCTAAAGGTAAAAGTACTGGTTTTAGATTCAGGATACCTGGGTTCCAGACCTTACCCCATCACTTACTATGTGACCATGGTAGTCATTATACTGTGACTCAATTTCCTTATCTAATGTTATTATTAATAATTATTATCAATCATTTATTTATTAAACACCTACTATGTGCTAGGTCTGTACCAGCCACTGGGATTACAAATAAAATGAATGAAATAACCCTTACTCACTGAGAAATTACATTTGGATAGAGAAGACAAGAAAGACCTATACTAGAATATACATAATAAATTCAAAGAAATGCAAGGTAGGGAAGTAGGGAGGGCACTTGCAGTTGAGAGCATCAAGAAAGCCTTCATGTAAAATCTGTTATTTGAGTTGAAGAAAGAAAGGGATTCTATAATGCAGAGGTGAGGAAGGAGTACATTCTAGTTTGGGGGGATGGCCAGTGCAAAGATTGGAGAAACTCCATTTTTTTCTTTACCAATGTCAATCAAGATGAGAAATGTTATAAGTTTTGGGGTGGGGAGAAGAGATAAAGAGAGAGCCAGAGAGAGCCAGAGAGAGCCAGAGAGCCAGAGGCAGAGAGAGAGAGAGAGAGAGAGAGAGAGAGAGAGAGAGAGAGAGAGAGAGAGAGAGAGAGAGAGCCAAAGAGAGACAGAGGCAGAGGCAGAGGCAGAGGCAGAGGCAGAGAAAGACAAAAAGAGAGACAGAAAGAGACAGTCAGAGACAGAGAGAGAGAGAAGTAGAGAAAAGACAGAGAGAAACAGAGGGGGGAACAGAGATAGAGAGGCAGAGAGACACACGCACAGAGACACAGAGAAAGACAGAGATAGGAGAAAGAGAAAGAGAGAGAGAGAGAGAGAGAGAGAGAGAGAGAGAGCAAGAAAGAGCAAGTGAGTTTGGACCCCTATCTCCCTACAAAGGACACTTGGTAGGGTATTCCATCATTAATGAATGACTTTGCTGCCTCTTCTGTCATTGTTGTCTTTTTTTTGTCTTGATCTTGATCTTAGGGGAAATAAAACTGGAGACAGAATGACCTTGCAAGCTTGGAAAGGAGGGAAGAGCCAGAAGGGATTATCAGCCTAGTGAGCTATAACTGTAGCCATCCAAATGAAGAGTGATCTGCTTAACCCAATTCAGCAAAGGATTTACCAGATAACCAAGGCACCATGTCCTGCAAGTGAGTATGCCATTCATTCATGGCAGATCTGGAAGTGATTTGGTGGTGGCAGGGATGTTTGTAGTAGCCACATGAAGTTTCAGCCCACTTTACCCAGGGCCTGAGGTGGTAGAAGGAAGAGAGAATGTGGTTTTGGTTTTGGGGGGTGGTGGTATGTTTTTACTTTTGTTCTTGCTTCTTAGTAAATATTCCTTTGAAAAAGTTAATGTTAATGGCTTAAAATGATATTATAGAAATATCAACTGATTAAATAATACCAGAGAGATACTAAGTGACACTAGCAAATGATACTGGGGAAAAACACACCAGAATGAGGTCTTCAGCCAATCAATAGTATTTAGAAGAACCTCACTGCTTTTCATGATTACTCCTAGAACTCTGAGAGGGAGCTATAACCAATATGCTTTGGGGAACCTAACTTATTAATTTGTATTTGGGTTGGGAGAGTAAGTCCAGAGTCTTGTCATATATAATTGAGGAGAATCACTTTGACAGCAGGGTACAAGACAAGCTGGTTCAAGCAGAGACTTGAGGCAGGGGCACAAATTAGGAGGCTATTGCAATGATTTAGGTGATCATTTGCCTCACCAAAAAACAAAAACAAAAGTAATGCCAAGTTAAAAATATGTGAAACTAAAAGGATCTTCATCAGAAACAAGGAAGTTTGGAATAGGGATAGGTTTGGAAATGAATGGGTGGGGGAAGATAATGAACTTAACTGTGGACATATTTAGTTTGAGATATCTCTGGGATGTTTAGTTTTCATTTTTCATTTTTCTTTTTCTTTTTGTGGGGCAATGAGGGTTAAGTGATTTGCCCAGGGTCACACAGCTAGTAAGTGTCAAGTGTCTGAGGCCAGATTTGAATCTGGGGCCAGTGCTTTATCCACTGTGCCACCTAGCTGTTTCCTGGGATGTTTAGTTTGAGATACTTCTGAAAGATCTAGTTTGAAATGTCTGATAGGCAATTGGTGATGTGGACTGAAGCTCAGGAAGTATAGGGGCTGGATATATAAATCTGTCATCTACCTAGAGATGATAATTAAACCTGTGGGAGTTGATGAAATCACTGAGCAAGAATACTTAGATAACTGTGGGGAACATCCACCATTAGGAGGCAATATGGGATGCTAAATCAACCAGAGAGGCTGAGGAATTAGACAGGGAGGAGGAGAACCAGGGGAGAGCAATATTATAAAATCACAGAGAATATCTTGAAGAAGAGAAAGTGGTCACTAGTGTCAAATGCAGGAGATAGTACAAGAAGGAAGGAAATAATTATTTATCAAATGCCAGGCATTGTGCTAAGCACTTTATAATTAATATCTCATTTGATCCTTAAAACAAGCCTGGGAGGTAGGTGCTATCATTGTTCCCATTTTGCACTTGAGTTAACTGAGGCAGACAGAAGTTCAGTGACTTGCTCAGGGTTACACAGCTAGTAAGTGTCTGAGGTCAGATTAGGTCTTCCTGACTCCAGCCTCAGTGCTTGGTTTAGTGTTGCACTTTGCTTCTAGGATGAACATTAAACACTCCATTAGATTTGGCAGTTAAGAGATCATTGTTAGCTTTCATTGTTGTTTGTCCTTCATTCCTGAAGAGAACCATGACATTGGAGTGATGTCATGACTTGCACTGAATTGAATTTAAGTGAGAGAGGGCTGTGCAAGGTCACCAACCTCACTTGTCCAATGTTAAGATACATATCAGGACATCTGGAGATGACCCCATATGTTTAAGGCAATTGTGGATAAGTGACTTGCCCAGGGTCACACAGATAATAAATGTTTGAGGTGAGATTTGAACTCAGGTCCTCCTCACTTCAGGATCAGCAGTACTCTATCTACTATACTACCTAGCTGCCCTATATTAGTTTCCAGCTCCCTCTAAGGAAGAGAGGGATTCCCCTCCCCCCACTTAATAGAATCTTATTTTTTCCCCAATTACATGTAAAGATAGTTTTCAATACTGACTTTTGTAAGATTTTGAGTTCCAAATTTTTTTCCCTCCTTCTCTTCACTGCCCCCTCCTTAACACAGCAAGCAATCTGATACAGGTTATACATTACAATCATATTAAACATATTTCTACATTAGTCATATTTTGAAAGAAGAATCAGAACAAAAGGGAAAAACCATGAGAAGGAAAAAACAAAAAAATTTAAAAAATGAAAATAGTATGCATTGATTTGCATTCAGTCTCTATAGTTTGGCATTGCCTTGTATCATTGTATTTCTGAGAACAGCTAAGTCTATTTCAGTTGATATCAAAATGTTGCTGTTACTGTGTACAATGTTCTCCTGGTTCTGCTCACTTCAGTCAGCATCAGTTCATGTAAATCTTTCCAGGTTTTTCTGAAACCTGCCTGTTCATCATTTCCTATAGCAAAATAGCATTCCATAACATTTATTACAACTTGTTCAACCATTTCCCAATTGATGGATATCCCCTCAATTTCTAGTTCCTTGCCACCACAAAAAGAGCTGCTATAAAAATACATGTGGGTCTTTCCCCTTTTGTATGATATCTCTGGGATACAGACCTAGTAGTGGTATTTCTGGGTTAAAGGGTATAGCCCTTTGAGCATAGTTCCAAATTGATCTCCAGAATGGCTGGATCAGTTCACAACTCTACCAATAATGCATTAGTGTTCCAATTTTCCCATATCTTCTCCAACATTTATTATTTTTCTTTTTTTGTTATATTAGCCAATCTGATAGGTGTGAGGTGGTACCTCAGAGTTGTTTTAATTTGCATTTCTTTAATCAATAGTGATTTGGAACATTTTTTTCATATGATTATAGATCTCTTTAATTTCATCATCTGAAAACTGCCTATTTATATCCTTTGACCATTAATATAGAGATTCTTTAAGGTGGTGGTAAGACAGAGAGTACATTCCTAGAATGGAAGTGACTAGTGTAAAGGCATGAAAATGGGAGATGGAGTATCCTTTATGAGCAACAGAGGGGTGGCAATTTGGCTTACTCACAGTGTAACATGGGGGAGGATGTACAATGAAGTTAGAATAATAGGTCAGGGCCAGATTTGAGGGCTTCAAAAACTAAGCAAAAGAGGTTTTATTTTAACCCAGAAGTATTAGGGAGTCACTATATACTATACTATACTATATATTATACAGAGTAGGGGAGTGACACAGTTGGATATGTGCAATTAAAACAGGTTTATCTGAGGTTGCTAATGGTCTCCTTTTGTTAAGTTATGCCCTTTAATTTTTGGCTATTATGTGGCACTTAGAGATCATCCTGATGTAATAGGAAGAATGATATACTTGAATTCAGAAGACATGGGTTTGTTCTGCTATTCACTACCTTAGTATAACTTTGAGCAAGCCTCTTGAATTCTCTGATTCTCCATGATAGTGACAAAAACATTTGGTGAACAAACAAGGCAACATCTTGTTGGAGGAAAGCCTGGAGCATAGGTAGAGCCAAATCAAATGCTTTTCATAGTCAACAAACAAGGAGCATAATGGGATCTTGCATTCTCTGTACTTTTAATCAATTGTGTAACTATAACGATGGGGACTCCTGTAGAATATTATTTGTGAAAGCCTATCTGTTCCCTTTTTATAATTTTATATAATTTCATAATGATATAGATAATGAATTAGCCAAGGAAACAGAAGAGTTAGCAGGTAGGAACAGAGCCAGGGTAGAGGAGTGGTAGGAAATCCCAGAAAAGAGAAAGTATCTTGAAGAAGAGTAGTTAACAATGCCCAGTATGGGGGCAGCTAGGTGGCACAGTGGATAAAGCACCGACCATGGATTCAGGAGGACAAGAGTTCAAATCTGGCCTCAGACACTTGACACTTACTAGCTGTGTGACCCTGGGCAAGTCACTTAACCCCAATTGCCTCACCAAAAAAAAAAAAAAAAAAGGAAGAAGCAAAACAACAATGCCCAGTACAAGACATGGTTCAAGAAGGAAGGAAACAACCATTGATTTGATTGAATAACCCCATTATGTGTGGAGATGATTCTAATAATGATTTTGAAGAGATGGGAAGGCTGTCCTTATCACCAGTAGATGGCTTACCTCATGATGAATTATTTAGCCGTGGCAACTCATAAAACAAAATAAAATACAAAATGACCCTCAGTTTTCTCTCACCTCATCTATCCCATCTTCTGTTCCTGCAATAATTGGAACAATAATACAATTGTTACAATGTCTATAACCATTAACTCACTCTAAATATGGTACTTTAAATGTGAGATCCCTGTACAGTGATCAACATGTTAACCTATTAGAGGAATTGAATCATATTAACTTTGACATTCTTGCTGTAAATGAAATCAGAAGGTATACAAAAGTTACATCTGGGTGGACATTATACCTTTATGAGCTATGACTTTTTTTTTTCTTTTGGTGAGGCAATTGGGGTTAAGTGACTTGCCCAGGGTCACACAGTAAGTATCAACTGTCTGAGGCTGTATTTGAACTCAGGTCCTCCTGACTCCAGGGCTGGTGTTCTATCCACTGTGCCACCTAGCTGCCCCCATACTGGGCATTGTTAACTACTCTTCTTCAAGATACTTTCTCTTTTCTGGGATTTCCTACCACTCCTCTACCCTGGCTCTGTTCCTACCTGCTAACTCTTCTGTTTCCTTGGCTAATTCATTATCTATATCATTATGAAATTATATAAAATTATAAAAAGGGAACAGATAGGCTTTCACAAATAATATTCTACAGGAGTCCCCATCGTTATAGTTACACAATTGATTAAAAGTACAGAGAATGCAAGATCCCATTATGCTCCTTGTTTGTTGACTATGAAAAGCATTTGATTTGGCTCTACCTATGCTCCAGGCTTTCCTCCAACAAGATGTTGCCTTGTTTGTTCACCAAATGTTTTTGTCACTATCATGGAGAATCAGAGAATTCAAGAGGCTTGCTCAAAGTTATACTAAGGTAGTGAATAGCAGAACAAACCCATGTCTTCTGAATTCAAGTATATCATTCTTCCTATTACATCAGGATGATCTCTAAGTGCCACATAATAGCCAAAAATTAAAGGGCATAACTTAACAAAAGGAGACCATTAGCAACCTCAGATAAACCTGTTTTAATTGCACATATCCAACTGTGTCACTCCCCTACTCTGTATAATATATAGTATAGTATAGTATATAGTGACTCCCTAATACTTCTGGGTTAAAATAAAACCTCTTTTGCTTAGTTTTTGAAGCCCTCAAATCTGGCCCTGACCTATTATTCTAACTTCATTGTACATCCTCCCCCATGTTACACTGTGAGTAAGCCAAATTGCCACCCCTCTGTTCTCATAAAGGATACTCCATCTCCCATTTTCATGCCTTTACACTAGTCACTTCCATTCTAGGAATGTACTCTCTGTCTTACCACCACCTTAAAGAATCTCTATATTAATGGTCAAAGGATATAAATAGGCAGTTTTCAGATGATGAAATTAAGAGATCTATAATCATATGAAAAAAATGTTCCAAATCACTATTGATTAAAGAAATGCAAATTAAAACAACTCTGAGGTACCACCTCACACCTATCAGATTGGCTAATATAACAAAAAAAGAAAAATAATAAATGTTGGAGAAGATATGGGAAAATTGGAACACTAATGCATTATTGGTAGAGTTGTGAACTGATCCAGCCATTCTGGAGATCAATTTGGAACTATGCTCAAAGGGCTATACCCTTTAACCCAGAAATACCACTACTAGGTCTGTATCCCAGAGATATCATACAAAAGGGGAAAGACCCACATGTATTTTTATAGCAGCTCTTTTTGTGGTGGCAAGGAACTAGAAATTGAGGGGATATCCATCAATTGGGAAATGGTTGAACAAGTTGTAATAAATGTTATGGAATGCTATTTTGCTATAGGAAATGATGAACAGGCAGGTTTCAGAAAAACCTGGAAAGATTTACATGAACTGATGCTGACTGAAGTGAGCAGAACCAGGAGAACATTGTACACAGTAACAGCAACATTTTGATATCAACTGAAATAGACTTAGCTGTTCTCAGAAATACAATGATACAAGGCAATGCCAAACTATAGAGACTGAATGCAAATCAATGCATACTATTTTCATTTTTTAAATTTTTTTGTTTTTTCCTTCTCATGGTTTTTCCCTTTTGTTCTGATTCTTCTTTCAAAATATGACTAATGTAGAAATATGTTTAATATGATTGTAATGTATAACCTGTATCAGATTGCTTGCTGTGTTAAGGAGGGGCAGTGAAGAGAAGGAGGGAAAAAAATTTGGAACTCAAAATCTTACAAAAGTCAGTATTGAAAACTATCTTTACATGTAATTGGGGAAAAAATAAGATTCTATTAAGTGGGGGGAGGGAATCCCTCTCTTCCTTAGAGGGAGCTGGAAACTAATATAGGGCAGCTAGGTAGTATAGTAGATAGAGTACTGCTGATCCTGAAGTGAGGACCTGAGTTCAAATCTCACCTCAAACATTTATTATCTGTGTGACCCTGGGCAAGTCACTTATCCACAATTGCCTTAAACATATGGGGTCATCTCCAGATGTCCTGATATGTATCTTAACATTGGACAAGTGAGGTTGGTGACCTTGCACAGCCCTCTCTCACTTAAATTCAATTCAGTGCAAGTCATGACATCACTCCAATGTCATGGTTCTCTTCAGGAATGAAGGACAAACAACAATGAAAGCTAACAATGATCTCTTAACTGCCAAATCTAATGGAGTGTTTAATGTTCATCCTAGAAGCAAAGTGCAACACTAAACCAAGCACTGAGGCTGGAGTCAGGAAGACCTAATCTGACCTCAGACACTTACTAGCTGTGTAACCCTGAGCAAGTCACTGAACTTCTGTCTGCCTCAGTTAACTCAAGTGCAAAATGGGAACAATGATAGCACCTACCTCCCAGGCTTGTTTTAAGGATCAAATGAGATATTAATTATAAAGTGCTTAGCACAATGCCTGGCATTTGATAAATAATTATTTCCTTCCTTCTTGTACTATCTCCTGCATTTGACACTAGTGACCACTTTCTCTTCTTCAAGATATTCTCTGTGATTTTATAATAGTGCTCTCCCCTGGTTCTCCTCCTCCCTGTCTAATTCCTCAGCCTCTCTGGTTGATTTAGCATCCCATATTGCCTCCTAATGGTGGATGTTCCCCACAGTTATCTAAGTATTCTTGCTCAGTGATTTCATCAACTCCCACAGGTTTAATTATCATCTCTAGGTAGATGACAGATTTATATATCCAGCCCCTATACTTCCTGAGCTTCAGTCCACATCACCAATTGCCTATCAGACATTTCAAACTAGATCTTTCAGAAGTATCTCAAACTAAACATCCCAGGAAACAGCTAGGTGGCACAGTGGATAAAGCACTGGCCCCAGATTCAAATCTGGCCTCAGACACTTGACACTTACTAGCTGTGTGACCCTGGGCAAATCACTTAACCCTCATTGCCCCACAAAAAGAAAAAGAAAAATGAAAAATGAAAACTAAACATCCCAGAGATATCTCAAACTAAATATGTCCACAGTTAAGTTCATTATCTTCCCCCACCCATTCATTCCAAACCTATCCCTATTCCAAACTTCCTTGTTTCTGATGAAGATCCTTTTAGTTTCACATATTTTTAACTTGGCATTACTTTTTTTTTGTTTTTTGGTGAGGCAAATGATCACCTAAATCATTGCAATAGCCTCCTAATTTGTGCCCCTGCCTCAAGTCTCTGCTTGAACCAGCTTGTCTTGTACCCTGCTGTCAAAGTGATTCTCCTCAATTATATATGACAAGACTCTGGACTTACTCTCCCAACCCAAATACAAATTAATAAGTTAGGTTCCCCAAAGCATATTGGTTATAGCTCCCTCTCAGAGTTCTAGGAGTAATCATGAAAAGCAGTGAGGTTCTTCTAAATACTATTGATTGGCTGAAGACCTCATTCTGGTGTGTTTTTCCCCAGTATCATTTGCTAGTGTCACTTAGTATCTCTCTGGTATTATTTAATCAGTTGATATTTCTATAATATCATTTTAAGCCATTAACATTAACTTTTTCAAAGGAATATTTACTAAGAAGCAAGAACAAAAGTAAAAACATACCACCACCCCCCAAAACCAAAACCACATTCTCTCTTCCTTCTACCACCTCAGGCCCTGGGTAAAGTGGGCTGAAACTTCATGTGGCTACTACAAACATCCCTGCCACCACCAAATCACTTCCAGATCTGCCATGAATGAATGGCATACTCACTTGCAGGACATGGTGCCTTGGTTATCTGGTAAATCCTTTGCTGAATTGGGTTAAGCAGATCACTCTTCATTTGGATGGCTACAGTTATAGCTCACTAGGCTGATAATCCCTTCTGGCTCTTCCCTCCTTTCCAAGCTTGCAAGGTCATTCTGTCTCCAGTTTTTTTCCCCTAAGATCAAGATCAAGACAAAAAAAAGACAACAATGACAGAAAGGCAGCAAAGTCATTCATTAATGATGGAATACCCTACCAAGTGTCCTTTGTAGGGAGATAGGGGTCCAAACTCACTTGCTCTTTCTTGCTCTCTCTCTCTCTCTCTCTCTCTCTCTCTCTCTCTTTCTCTTTCCCTATCTCTGTCTTTCTCTGTGTCTCTGTGCGTGTGTCTCTCTGCCTCTCTATCTCTGTTCCCCCCTCTGTTTCTCTCTGTCTTTTCTCTACTTCTCTCTCTCTCTGTCTCTGACTGTCTCTTTCTGTCTCTCTTTTTGTCTTTCTCTGCCTCTGCCTCTGCCTCTGCCTCTGCCTCTGTCTCTCTTTGGCTCTCTTCTCTCTCTCTCTCCTCTCTCTCTCCTCTCTCTCTCTCTCTCTCCTCTCTCTCTCTGCCTCTGGCTCTCTGGCTCTCTCTGGCTCTCTCTGGCTCTCTCTTTATCTCTTCTCCCCACCCCAAAACTTATAACATTTCTCATCTTGATTGACATTGGTAAAGAAAAAAATGGAGTTTCTCCAATCTTTGCACTGGCCATCCCCCCAAACTAGAATGTACTCCTTCCTCACCTCTGCATTATAGAATCCCTTTCTTTCTTCAACTCAAATAACAGATTTTACATGAAGGCTTTCTTGATGCTCTCAACTGCAAGTGCCCTCCCTACTTCCCTACCTTGCATTTCTTTGAATTTATTATGTATATTCTAGTATAGGTCTTTCTTGTCTTCTCTATCCAAATGTAATTTCTCAGTGAGTAAGGGTTATTTCATTCATTTTATTTGTAATCCCAGTGGCTGGTACAGACCTAGCACATAGTAGGTGTTTAATAAATAAATGATTGATAATAATTATTAATAATAACATTAGATAAGGAAATTGAGTCACAGTATAATGACTACCATGGTCACATAGTAAGTGATGGGGTAAGGTCTGGAACCCAGGTATCCTGAATCTAAAACCAGTACTTTTACCTTTAGACTTCATGTCAGGACTGCAGCAACCAATTAAACGCTTACTTTATAATTCACTCCCAGCAAGTTCCTGTGATTTATACATCCCCTCTGGCTTCATGTAACTGTGATTTTGCAACAGGCTTTGGCCCAAAGCAATAAAGATCTGACCTGACCTGATCTATGGAACTCTCTAAAGTGACATCAGTAAATCAGAGGCACCAATTCAGACAAGTTGGAGGCTCTTGCTTGTTCCAAGAAAAAACATTTCATTCTGTTTGCATTCACTACAGTGAATACTGGCTGCAGTATTTTTAGCTTAAAGCTAAATTTTCCCTGACATAACTTACAGAAATTTATGCTACCACAGCTTCTATGGTATCAAAGACAACTGAAACCCAAGCTTCTGAGCTTGGCCACTGTATCTAAATTACTATTCCCAGACCTGTTTTCAAATCCCAGACTCTTGTAGCCTGCTGTATGCCCAGATCAGCACAAGTAACTAAGGAGAATGTGAGGCAGGTTATATGTGCTCTCAACTCCAGAGTCTGGCTTTCTAGTGAGGAAAACAAGTCATACGTGGGTGTACTACACTCACCCATACACCATCACCTGAAGTCATTGAAGCTGCTATCCATAGTAAAAAAAAAAAAAAAAAACCCAGGGAATCAAATTTGTGTAAATTATGGGTCAACATTCCCATTGGAACTTGGAGGCTGGTTAGTTCTATACATGACAAAACTCAACTATTTAAGGCTTTCCAAATCTTGTCTTAAAACCACTGATACCACAATTGATCTGTGAGAATAGAAAGGCAACCATTGTTAGCAATAGCTTTAATAAGTTTCACTCTGAGGCTGCCTTCTGACAAGCCTACAAAAGTAAGTTCAGGTCACCCTCTGGATCATTATTTGAGTCAGCCCATCTGCAGAAACAGAGCAGCATGTGTTTGAAGGTAGAAAAGTTGGGTGGTTTCCCTGCATGGAATAGTAGGGCAACACCAAAGAATCTAGTTACCTGAATAACTTTCCCTGAATGTCCATATTCCTGGAGGAAACAATTCTTAATAGCCTGTGACATAAGCTGCCTAGGTTCTTGAACTCAGAGAATACCTAAGGAGTAGGAAATGATAACTCCAATGCAATGTCAGTAGCATATTCATCCTTGACAGTACCTTCTTTCCTGTTTCTCAATTGTGCCTCTATTAGACTCTGAAAGACATTCTCCTCTAGACTGCTTTCCCAGCATCCTATTTCCCTTTATTCCCAAATACTATCTCAGAGTCATATCTTCTCTCCATATTCTCATCCCTTGTGAG